>NC_135714.1:24355421-25048201 GCF_964656455.1 Halichoerus grypus
GGCAAGTATCATTGTTGGACAAAAGGTAATGAAGGCCCCGTATTTGCCCAAAACACTTTCATAAGGAAAATGATTGATAAACGTATGGCTAAAAAGCAGGACTTTTTTCCCCCCTAAAATTCTTTATAAATGACTTGTATCCACTTGTTCTTATTCTTCATTTTGTCCTGACCAACAAAATCCATCAGTTATGGTAATTAAAAGTAATAAAAAGCATTAAGTGCACCACCGCATAGTGAGTCCAAAAATGAGTTCCCATGTGTGGTCATCGGATTTATTCATACAAAAACCTGAAGCAAAACCATTCCAGAAGGGGCTTTATCTTCCCAACCCCAGCCCCTGCAAAGAGAGAAGGCTGGGAAAAATAGTATAAAAATGAGTGGTGAAGGTTATTAGAAATCGACCATAATCTTATGTGATGGCCACAGGTAATGCAGGCCTTGTTTAGAGCTTTTAAGGATGTATGGGAAACAAAAACAAATAAAAACACGTGGACTATCTCCCAACATCCTGTCCCTCACCCCATTTCTCTGCTAAGAAAGCCCCACATATTGTAATAAGGAGTGCCAATGTCCTGAGAGAAGATGACATCCTAAATACAGGGAGTGAAGCATACTCAGTCAAAATCGCTTCAGGGAGTGATTGGCTTAAAAAAAACCATAGGGAGACAATACTATAGGCTTTGAGAAACAATATCCCTCCTGATAAAAATAGAGAGTAGCATACTTCTTCCTTGCTGCTTTCAGATGTTGACTGAGGACAAAATGTTGAAACACTAATGACGTCTTATGAACACAGAATAGCCAGCATACTGGGCAGAACAAAAAAGTCCTCATTACATCACCGAAGCACTCTTTATGATATTTCCTACTTCTAGAATTTCTGTTAAGGAAAACATACAAGTGCCTACTGTTTAAGCCAAAATTATTCAGATATGCTGTAACTTGAAAACACATCTTAACTGAATTAGCTGTCCACTTTAAAAATCAGTTCAGGATTCAGTTTGTTACCCTTCTCCATTCCCTCTTTCTACCAGAGAGCAGTTTTTGTTTATCCATAAAATCAGAAAGACTTTGAAGCTGTAGGATATATATAAATGATGGCTATAGTCTTTCCTTTCTCTTGTTTGCCCACTTTTAATCTTATCTGGTACCCTTCTTTTCTTTACTTATTTACTTTCACTGCTTCATTTTCATATCATTTGTCTTTCCTATCAAGTAACAGCAATTTATATCACCATATTTGTTTGTACAAGATAACAATAGTTACCAACGCTAACCCCAATAGCAGAAAATTCAACTATCATGAATACACATGTATGGCATACAATTTTGGGAATTATGTTTATCTTTGCAATTATGGTATTTTTACAGTAATATTAACATCACTTAGATCCCTTCTGCCTGTGCCTTTTGAGGACAGAGAGAAGTCAAAGGTATATAAAAAAACATTCAGAGGAAAGCCAGAGCATATCACAAAAATGCAATTTATCAAACTAGAAAGTTAACAGGAACCACTTACTCCAATTTCCTTATTCCATTCACGAGAAGACTAAGGATGAGAAAGGTAAAGTGATGTCAGTAACTGCTAGTAGTAAAGTCAAGAAATCAATCTAGGTTCCTAATTATTGATGTGGTCCTATCTAAATTGCATTATACGGCATGCTTTCAAACAGAGTATCTTGGTTGCCACTTGTTTTGCCTCATTGATAGGCCAAAGCCAATGAGCCTTAACCAAGTGAAATACTAAATAAAGAGATGGATGTATAAATGTGGCACAAAATGAGTAACACTCAAAGACCAATTTAATTTAACTCAAAACAGTGCAGGTGAATTTTCTCTAATCTACCCTTCTCATTTTCTTATTTCCATATTTCCTCTCAGTGTTATCTTATTTAATTCTAATTGTTGTTAATATCCTCTTGTGTCTATTTCTATTTATTTAACTTTGTTCTCTCTATTCGTGTGCTAATTAGGCAAATATGTAGGCCAGATATTGTTCTAGGACCTAGAAAAATATCAGTAAATAAATTGACAAATGATTCTTTCTCATGTATCTTTTACCCTAATGAGAAAAATAAATAACAACAAATAAATACATAACAATGTTAGGCATTCTCAATGAGCCAGGCACTGTTCCAAACACTCTAAATAAAGTAACATCACTACTATCAGGTGCTATTATTATTTTTATGGTGGAGGGAACTAAGGCACAGAGTGGCAAGATAAAATTGTTCAAGGTCACACAGCTAGTAAGTAACGATACCCAGGGAATATGGCTCCAAAATCTGTGTTCTTGAGAGCACCTGGCTTCTTTGAATGAGGTTTGAGTGTTTATTTGTATTCGGGGATTGGGCAGTGGGGAGAAAAGAGGGGAGAAAAATGAGTTTTTATCTTCTTTGTTTTCATATAATCTTAGAAAAGTAGCAAGATACTTGTATTTCAGCCCTTCTTACCTCCTCCATAAATATATCTAAACCAATTTTGACAAATTGAAACTAAGCCCCAAATCATTTATCTTATTTTCCAGAAGTTCCCTGCATGAGTAGTGTTGCATTTAGATTAGGATTTATATACATTTTAACTCATAATTTAGCACTCATTCCATTACACTTCGGGTGATTAGATGCCCGGGTTTGTCTGAGCCTGCCATCGTCAGCAGTGTCTTATTCTGATTTAATTATCAGTAGTATCTCCTGTTAAACAACAAAATTCAACTGTAAAATTTGAAAATTCAATTGGCTTTATTCAGCAATTCATGAATGGGGCAGCATCCCATCTAGCAAATAGAAAGGAGATCTGAAGAGCTATACAAAATGGAAGGTGTTTATAGGCAGAAAGGGAGGGAGACAAGGAAAAAGTGCCGTGGTTTAGCCACAGTCACCTTAAGAACTGTAAAAAAAAAAAGTTAGTGTGGAAGATTTGGATGGCAGGAGAGGAAGAGTTTCAATGTAAGGCAGAATTGAAAGTAAGAGCATCCTCACAATATGCTAACATTTGAATTTGACCTTGATGAATAGACAGACACTTGCTCAAGGGGGAAAAAAAAAAAAAAGGAATATGCAGAAACACTGATAAACAAGAAAAGAAAGGTGAATTCAAGAGAATGATTGAACTTCCCTGACAAATGACTGTTCAGTTCATGCTTTTTTGCTAAACTGCTCCTAAATCTTTTGTTTTTAATCTCTTCGCAGGCAATGATTCTTTTTTTTCAGAATGATATTTTGCCCCAAAAACATACCAAATTAATGCACTATAAAAAGTGATATTTCAACAATATAATCCTAAACAGACATACTCAACAATTAACAGAGGTTTCTAGTGACAAGATGTCCAGCTTGTAGACTATCACTTGGAATACCTTTGAGTTGCATACCATGGTTGGATGAGCCCCAAGCAACTCACTTTCCTCCATGTATGCCAATCAAGACAGGTAAAAATGTAGCATTTTCTGCAACCCTTCCATCTCTTTTGCATATGCATTATTTCCAACTACTCTGAAGTGCTCTCTCATTTGGCCTTTATCTTATCCTAAGCATTTTTTTATATGTTGTAACTATATTAAGGGTATTTTTTTTTTGTCAGAATAATGAGGACACTCTAAAAGATTGAAAGAATAAACAAAGAACATAACTTCCTAAGAGTGATGCCTTGGCTGTTGTTATCCGCCAACCACAAGTCATTTATTCTTTTTATGATGAGTAAATCACCCCTTCAGTATATATTATGAACAAAAATGTATAAACATCTAATTAATATTTTGATGCTTTTAACAACTACTTGTAAGACCAGTGATTCTTAGCATGAAGAGATGCTAAATACAGAAACGTCTTCCAAAACTATACCTAGGCTCATGGCATCAGTGAAATTATTTTCATGAGGGCATGAGTGTAATGAGCTTGAATGGAATAATTGGGAATTGGAAGGTCTGCACTGGAATATTACTTTTGTGAAGAAGATTCCTGAAAACAGGGATTTTGTTTTATTAGCTGATGTGTCATAGCATTTAGATAAAAACCTGGCATGTATTAAGCACTAAGTAAACCCTGATGAATGAACTCATGAATACCAACCACAACAGTTAACATCTCAGCCTTCCATCTCCTCTTCTGAAGTGAAGTGGTCAATTCAAAGAGTTCTAATACCTCTGCTACATCCTATATTCTATATTTTAGCTAACAAAACAATGTTAAATTGTTCTTTTTTGTTGCCCATTCTTTTTTTCCTCACAGTTTTCTTCTTTCCTTGTCCTCTTTTTCTCTTACCTTGGTTTATCCCCCACACACACACAAACACACCTACCTTTCTTTTCTTTCTTCTTTCTTACTAACAATAAAAGAAAGTAGCTCCGATCTTTTACAATTTAAGGGACATGAGTTATCTTTGCTTGGAAGCAGAAGATAAAGAGTGGCCTAGAAAAGGGGAAACACAGAGTCCTTCCCTGACTTTCAGAGAATGCACAAAATATAGAAAACACTGCTCTTCACATAGGAAAGAAAAAGCTATCAGTTCTGAGACACAGGGAGGTTTTAAGATACTATTTTCTCATCTTTTCATTTGCTATTTATTTTTTCTTCCAAAAAGTTCTGGCAAATTTTATGTCTCTTTCATAAATGTGAGCTCTTCCCCTGCCACATGCTGCTATATTTGTCTCATTCTATTACAGCTTTTTAATGCTATAGAACCCTGCATTTGGGCTTCAGATTATCTTCCTACGTTTGTCTAGAACGGAATTTACAGCACCATTTCTGTTCCTGTTTTCGCCTATCCCCTGCAAAGTCCAGCAGTTGATGAGGTGTACACTTATAATAGGGTACTCAGTTTTTAAACAACAAAGTAAAAAAATAGTAACCAAAGAAATTAATTGTTAAGAACCGGGTTTTAAATTTTTCATTGCTATCTCTAATTTCGAGAGAGATTTTGAATAAATCCATCGTATCACTGAAATTATGCCATATGGTAAATGTCTGCTTCTTTGTTTCCTATATAGGAGTATTATTTCAGGCAAAATCAGATATGTGGACCAGTCTTCAACTGTCACAGCCTTTAGTTTTCTCTTTTTTATCTATCTTAATGTAATTATTACCAACTTCTCTGTGCCTTTTAGTGCACTTAATACCATAGCATTTTGACTTAGAAATGACAGATTATTTGAACTGAACTGCATGCAAACAGTTAATGAATAGAGGAAGACTTTAAAACCTCAAATGATGTATCAGAATAAAGGCAAAGTAATTTATTGTAGGTGACCACGTGTGACTGACAATTTCTACACCTATTAATTTCCTGCTCTTTTATGTAATTTTGAAAATTTGTATGCTGGTATGCTTTTTTCTTTCTTCCATTTTTTTTAATTCAGTAAAAAATTCCTTCACTGTTTTCTTAGAAATAAATAATTCATACAGGTGAGTCATCTCAAAAGATGAGTCCTCTGCTCTCTTCTGTCATTTTTTAAACATATATTAATATATTCAATGCATGAATGGTGACTATTGCTTGACCCCTCACCCTACCAATGACTTACCGCTAATTTTTTTATTATTTCCTATTAGCTGTTTTATTTTTTTTTCTTATTTTACCTTTCTTTACTCTTTAGTAAAGCAAACTTTAAGTTTGCTTCAAATACTTATCCTAATAATTTTACCCAATTGTACTGAATTCCTAAGTAGTCTTCTTTTCTCTAGTATTTCATATTTTCATTCCATCTACCAGCCTACCTCTAGGTTCACCTTTTCCAATGCTACTCATATTACATCGCCCCACATTCAAAATTCTTTTATACTTCTGCATTAAATAAGTCCAAACTTTCATTTATGTAACTTTTATTAAAGCTATATTTCCAATTTTTCTTATTCGGTTTATTCAGCCGAAGACCTTAAAATAAAGATCATAGTGCAATATTTGAGAAGTGATCAATGAAACAACAGTAGAGAATGAAAAGTGGGACAAAATGGAAGGTAGCCAATAAAGTGTGCATTAGCAAGCAAATTGTCACTGTTTGCAACTGGTATTTATTGATCCAAGGGGAGGACTTTGAGGATTAGTGTAGAATGTGTTCTTCTATGGTTTTCCAGACAAGGGGCAAGAACAGGGTTTCTTATCCATCGAGTGGATATAATGATAGTAATGATAAATTTAGTCAATAGTTAATCTTTATTTGGCTCTGTTAGGTACACTCATATGCATTACTTAATTTAATATCACAGAAAACTGTGAGGTTGTAATGGTCCCCATTTCACAATATTTGCAGATATTGAGTTACTTGTTCAAAGTTAAGGTTCACTTTCAAACTTTAAAGTCATATCTATTTGTAAACTATTGCTAATATTTCACCACTGTTCATTGTGCACTGCTTTGGCTAATGAGCTTCAGATCTTCACTGGAATCATAAGAAAGTACCATCAGTTTTGTTAATTCATATAACATTCAATGGCTGTGCACGTGATGCCTCAGGTGATTTACTGTCTCCTCTATTTCCAGAATAAGTCTATCAGTCTTAGTTTTGTCTACTTAAATTGCAAGCTTTCTTGGACAGTGACAATATTCTCCAAATTCTTGATAATATACAATTTAGTATGCAATTATTTTCTATGATATTGCTCTATGATATTGATAATAATTAATTTCACCTTTTGTATATTACTGAAAAAGTCAATCTGAATATCTTTATGGGTCATTTTCAATACAAATTTTTTTTTTCTTTGAAGATTTTGTTTATTTATTTGAGAGAGAGAGAGAGAGTGAGAGAGAAAAAATGAGTGGAGTGAGGGACAGAGGAAGAAACAGGCTTTCCACTGAGCAGGGATCCCAATGTGGGGCTTGATCCTGGGACTCCAGGATCATGACCTGGGCTGAAGGCAGATGCTTAACCAACTGAGCTACCCAGGTGTCCCTCAATACAAATTTTTCTAATATTATTATGCCTACTACAATTTTTTTCAACTTTGTATATATTGGATTACATGTTTTCTATAGTAGTTTTCATTCAACTCAGTGATTCTAAAGTGTATGTGTATATAAAATATACACATATATATAATGTTATGCATCTATTTTATTAAATATATCAAGATTAGAGGGCATTCTTAATGGTTTAAAAATTTAAAGTGTTATTAAAATATACTAATACAAACATTGTGTTAAGGAAATTCATATTTTATTATTGGCAGAAATAATTCACTATGTATCCATGTAGTAGTCATTTTCTACAAGTATAAAGAAGAAATGCAGCAAGAGCATGAAAAGACACATAATCAAATGATTAATAGATATGTGTAAAATTTTTAAAGAACTTGGCTTCCTTCCTCTGTTTAACAATGCTTATGTTATTTATAAGATAATGCAAATATTCCCACATTAATTCACCACACTATCCTTTAAAAATATGAGAAATTGTTAAATGGGGTGGAAAATGCAAGACATTTTTAAATTAAGCTATTATGCTAAGTTTATGCAAGGACGAATATTGCTAACTAAAATAATAATTTTTAAAATATTTCCTTTGAAATGTTCATTTCATCAGCATGCATATTTCTCTAAGAATCCTCCATTTAATATTGTTATTTTGAGATAATGTAGTAATATATTACATATATGCAGTAAGTGCTTCATTTAATGTTATACTTTATCATGAGACATAAGAGAAAGGTTCTCGATTTGGAGCCATTTTCAAATAGTAATAAAATATCCACAATATATATATTTTTTTGCATTTCTGCGGTTTAGATGGTCAATAGATATTATCATTTAAGTCCTGAAAATAACTGATAATATGGGTTTCCTGTACCAAACCTATTTCCAAGAAGAAATATTTTCAAAGAAAAAGTAGCTGCAAAACAGATTTTCTTTAGCAATGATGTTTGTATATTATCTACTTCATTCCCATCCCCAAAACCTGTTTAGACAGCACAGTGATACGAGCATAGGGCTGGAGAGTGAGCTAAAATGTTATCACTATGAGAGCAGGGATTTTACCTAGTTTCTTCATTGTGGCACCCCTAATATCTAAAATACTGCCTGAAATATAATAAGTGCCAAATAAATGCTACTGGGTTATTATTTCTTTGAAATGATGCATTCAAGTATATTCTTGATCAATACTACTTGACATATCTTCTTTTAAAAGTGATTCTGTCAGTAAAGGATTTTATACCAATTACTTTTTTTCCTCTCCATTCATGCATTTTTAAGCAAATATATTGAGTCTTCACTTTATGTAATGCACTATTGCAATTCTTGGAGATTTAATGCCAATTTAAATTGACAAACACCTCATAGAGTTTAAAATCTATTGCAGGAGTATAGACAAAAACAAAACAAAGAAACAAAAAAAATCGTGGTTGATGATATATCTAGGAAGAAAAATAAAGTTAGAGAAAGGGAGTACTGGAAATAGATTTCAAGGAAAAATTTTTTTTGAAAGGCTAGACAAGGTCTACGAAAGTGACCATTGAAAGAATATCGATATGAAATAGGTTGACCCATAGCGATATCTTAGCAAAGAGCACTCCAGATAGAGAGAAACAGAAAAATATCAAATTCTCAAACACAAACATGTGTGGGTGTCCAAGGATCAGCCAGAAAATTCCTATGGCTGGACTAGAATGAAAAAGGGAGAAGTGGAAGATAAGGCTGACTAGTGATTATACTCTCAAAGCCAGCTATTGATTTGGGAGTTTCAAAAGAATGGACAATTTAATATGCTTAAGCTTCTACAAAAGGGAACACCTATTTGCTTTCCAAAGTGCCATTTTTTGGGTCCAAATGGATGCCAGTAAACATGAAAAAATTTGAAGTGGCAGAGTTGCACTGGTTGTCAAGATTGTAGACTTTGAAATCCCAGGCATGTAATTGGTAGATTAATCTTTCTGTGCTTTGGTTTTTCTCAATTCTAAAATGGAAACAATGATTTTGCCTCATGAACTGTTGGAGAATTACACGAAATAGTCACGTAAAGTTCTCAACACAATGTCTGGCAAATAAATGCTCTAAAAAATATTGACATCTGGTATTATTTTAGAATTTTAGAAGTAGTAATAATAGAGTAGCACTTCAAGTAACTTATGGTTGCAGAATTTGTTTGGGTGGCTTCTGAGAGTCATAAAAAATGGTAATGTTGTAAGCCACTAATGCAAATATTTTATTGATATTCAGAAAAAAAATGAAAACAAAAACATTTGGATCTCATTAACTACACCCTAGGAAGCATATTGGTGATGCAAAGGGTTTATAGACTTCTGAAAGAGAAAATTATGATTCCTAGGCAATAGAAAGAGTTGAGTAAGAACAAGCCATGCTAAATGAATCATGTAATGGAGTTTTTAAACAAAAATTTCTGAGAGATGTTATAAGAAGTGCATATCTTAATTTTATGGATGTATTTAACTAAAGTAATTAAAGACCATGATATTATCTTTATAAATGAAAAATGTGAGCCTATGAGTAGACTGAGAGTCAGGGTTGTCTTAGGTTGGATCATCCGAGAAACATTCTGAGACAGATTTCAGTGAAGGAGATTTTTCTGGAGACTGTTAAGGGGGAATGACAGCTGTAAGGAGTGAGGGTAGCAGGCTTGAGTAGAGGAGGAAATAGAACTCCTGTGATACAGTTGCATTGAAGGCCTCGGCCTGATTCCACAAGGAGCTCTGAATCTAGGATGGCTGTTTAGGGTTGGTCTGAATTGAGACAAGGAGGTCAGGGCTTTTTAATCCCACTTCAACCAGTCATAGATGTGGGCTGCTCTGGAGGAGAGGTTGTAACCTTGGGACCAGCAGCTCCTTTAGACAAAGGCAATTCCCAGAGAGAGACTCAGCTTCCTCTGTAGCTGAAACCTCCGGAAGCTGAGGGTGTGGGTTGATGAGAGACAGGTTTTTAAAGAGCAGATAGTAGAGACAGTCTCACTACATCCTCCATATGGCCTCCAAGGCTCTGTCCTGGCCTTTTTCCAGCACCTCATTTGTAAAAAGTTCAGATTGCAAAGAGTTCAGATAATTAATCCACCAATCAATCATCAATCAAGGGCATACTAGATACTGTTACAAAAAACGATTATTTTTATAGTTGGCTGCTAAAACTAGTAAAATGACAATTAATAAATGTGAATGCAAAGTGTAATACTTCATTTGAAAAACTAAATTGCAAAAATAAGACAGCTTAATTGCAGAATATAAAACAAAACAAAACCCTGTCTGTATAAGTACTGTATGCCAACTTGTGGATTACAAATTTTTTTTAAATTTTATTTTATTATGTTATGTTAGTCAGCATACAATACATCATTAGTTTTTGATGTAATGATCCACGATTCATTGTTTTCATATAACACCCAGTGCTCCATGCAGTACGTGCCCTCCTAATACCCATCACCAAGCTAACACATCCCCCCACCCCCCTCCCCTCTATGCCCTCAGTTTGTTTCTCAGAGTCCATAGTCTCTCATGGTTCATCTCTCCCTCTGATGCCCCCCACTTCATTTTTCCCTTCCTTCTCCTAATGTCCTCCATGCTATTCCTTATGTTCCACAAATAAGTGAAACCATATGATAATTGACTTTCTCTGCTTGACTTATTTCACTTAGCATAATCTCCTCCAGTCCCATCCATGTTGATGTAAAGATGGGTATTCATCTTTTCTGATGAGTAATATTCGATTGGATATATGGACCACATCTTCTTTATCCATTCATCTGAAGGGCATCTCGACTCATTCCACAGTTTGGCTATTGTGGACATTGTTGCTATGAACATAGGGGTGCATATGGCCCTTCTTTTCACTACATCTGTGTCTTTGGGGTAAATACCCAGGAGTGCAATTGCTGGATCATAGGGTAGCTCTATTTTTAATTTTTTGAGGCACCTCCACATGTTTTCCAAAGTGGCTGTACCAACTTGCATTCCCACCAATAGTGTAAGAGGGTTTCCCTTTCTCCACAACCTCTCCAACATTTGTTGTTTCTTGCCTTGTCATTTTTTGCCATTCTAACTGGTGTAAGGTGGTATCTCAAAGTGGTTTTGATTTGGATTTCCCTGATGGCTAATGATGATGAACATTTTTTCATGTGTCTGTTAGCCATTTCTATGTCTTCTTTTGAGAAGTGTCTGTTCATGTCTTCTGCCCATTTTTTGACTTGATGATTTGTTTTTGGGTGTTGAGTTTGAGGAGTTCTTTATAGATCTTGGATACCAGCCCTTTACCTGTAGTGTCATTTGCAAATATCTTCTTCCATTCTGTGGGTTGCCTCTTTGTTTTGTTGACTGTATCCTTCGCTGTGCAGAAGCTTTTTAACTTGATGAAGTCCCAAAAGTTCATTTTTGCTTTTGTTTCACTAGCCTTTGGAGATGAATCTTGAAAGAAGTTGCTGTGGCCGAAGTCAAAGAGGTTACTGCCTCTGTTCTCCTCTAGGATTTTGATGGATTCCTGTCTCACATTGAGGTTTTTCATCCATTTTGAGTTTATCTTTGTTTATGGTATTAGAGACTGGTCGAGTTTCATTCCTCTGTATATAGCTGTCCAATTTTCCCAGCACCATTTATTGAAGAGAGTGTCTTTTTCCATTGCATATTTTTTCCTGCTTTGTCAAAGATTATTTGACCATAGAGTTGAGGGTCCATATCTGGGTTCTCTATTCTGATCCATTGGCCTATATGTCCGTTTTTGTGCCAGTACCATGCTGTCTTGGTGATCACTGCTTTGTAATATAGCTTGAAATTGGGCAACGTGATGCCCCCAGCTTTGTTTTTCTTTTTCAACATTTCCTTGGCAATTCAGGGTCTTTTCTGATTCCATACAAATTTTAGGATTATTTTTTCCAGCACTTTGAAAAATGTCATTGGAATTTTGATCAGGATGGCATTGAAGGTATAGATTTCTCTGGGTAGCACAGACATTTTAACAATGTTTATTTAGGGGAGTGCCCTAAAGTCCTTTCCCTGTAGCTACTGGTCTGTGAGTCTGTGCCTGGACCCCAGCGCAGGAGGCTATTGCTCCCAGTGGTGTAAGATCCCGATGGCCAGGCTCCCTCCTGCTGCCGTTTATCCTCCAATACCTGGCCGCAGAATCATGGCTCCCCGCTTCGTACCTCGAAACCAACCACCTGCGATACTCTGTTTGTAGAGATACAGATCTATCTTCTTTCATCTCAGGCTGATTTTGTGGGTGTTCAGCTGGTAGATATCCAGCTCAATTCCGGAGACCTGTTGGAATAGGGTCGCCTCCTCCGCCATCTTTTTAGTCTCCTGGATTACAAATTTATGCTGCACAAAGAGCAATGTAACATTCAAATTAAAGAACGTTACTCTCTTTATATACTTCTCCTAGTCAGAGCACTTAAGGAATACCCCTTCAGTTTGGAAGGAATAAAATCTAAAACTAGAAAAGTGACTTTAGAGCCTGCACTCTTAACACTGGACCATACTGCCTCTGAATTTGAACAATCCAAATCTATAGCCTCAGTAGATATAACCTTAACAAAATCACCTCTAGACTGATCTAAGAGCTTTCCTAAAATTTTTGTTTGTATTTTGCCAGGCTCATATTTCTTATTTTGATGAGATGATCTAGGCACTTTAAGTGTACTGGGATTATAATAATTTTATTTTATATTATAATCATTATTATGCTGCTGTAGTATAGTATATAGAATATATCACATTATATTATTATTATTATATTGGTTTAGTAGTGAGTGTGTATGTTTTCCTTTTGTCACTTTCCTGTAGACTATGTATATGCATTATAAATACTGTCTCATGTGAATATTATGTTACATTTAATGGAAAGAAAATAAAATACAAATCAGTAAAACAAAGAAAATATAATTTCCCACAACCCCAGTTTTCAGAGGTAATCATCATCGACACTTGGAATAAATCTTTGTGTGTGTGCATAAAAAAAATCATGTAGTATATAGACTTTGCAAATTGATTTTTTTCCCACTTTGCATGCCATGAAATTGTTCTTTTTTTTTTTTTTCTTTCAAGATTTTATTTAAATTCAAGTTAGCTAATATATAGTGTAATATTAGTTTCAGGGGTAGAAATCAGTGATTCATCACTTGCATATAACACCCAATGCTCATTACAACAAGTGCCCTCCTTAATGCCCATCACCCATTTACCCCATCTCCCCACTCACCTCCCCTCCAGCAACCCTCAGTTTGTTCCCTATAGTATGTCAATAAACATTTGGTAACAGTATTATCTTAATGACCTTGAATTTACCATAATATATTCAAAAATGGTTGTAGCATTTATGCATTCACTACTGCTATATATTTTATATTTCTACTATAATGCTTTTACAAGCAATTTTAAAGTTAAAGATTTTTGTGCCTCCCTATTATTTCCTTAGGATACACTCGTAGGAATGTAATTGTTGAGTCAAAGTGAATCAATGTTTTCAGGACATCTTTTTAACATTTCTAGTTCTGATATTATTGGTAAAATTTGAGCACTCCTGCATTTCTATCATCATTTTTACTCACTTTTATGTAGTTGAAGTCCACTTAAACTGATAGTTTAATAGCAATACCTAATACTCAATAATTTTAACATCCATTGAATTCTGTAGTCGGTCCCCTGTGGAGACTCTCAGATCTTCCCTCTAGGATTTCAAGACTAACTCCCCAGCTTCTGGGAATGTTGCCAGCAAGACCTTGTGGCCATTAACCTGTTCAAGGAATTGGTGGTGGGAGACCCATCTTGCCCAATAGGCTGTTGTGTGTATGCCACAAGAGTAGCCAGCATCTGGTGACTAGCTGATATTGGGGTATCAAATACCATCCCTGCCAGTGTAGTAGGCTGAGGCCCCTTTCTCCCACAGGTGTTCATCTTAAAAACACTTCCTAATACGTTTCCTAAATGCTAATCTCTGTCTCAGAGCTGGCTTTCTGGGAGCCCAAACTGCAACAAAGTCCTACAATGTAACAGGTACAGTGTTGTGCTTCACATCCATTCTCTCAATTAAATAACTCAATGAAATAGGTGATACAGTTATTATATTCAATTTACAGGTAAAATAATACCCAGCTATTTAAACAAATTTTCTGAGGACATGTCTTCCAGCTGCTGGAGCCAGCATTCAAAACTAAAAGAAATCCTGGGACGCCTGGGTGGCTCAGTCGTTAAGCGTCTGCCTTCAGCTCAGGTCATGATCCCAGGGTCCTGGGATCGAGTCCCGCATTGGGCTCCCTGCTTCTTGGGAGCCTGCTTCTCCCTCTGCCTCTCTCTCTCTCTCTGTCTCTCATGAATAAATAAATAAAATCTTAAAAAAAAAAAAAAAAACTAAAAGAAATCCTTTACAATATTTAAGTAATCTCAAACAATATTTAAATCATTCAAAACTATAGATTGGACTCCAAAGCCCATGTTTTGCACTATGTACTATACTTCCTCCAGACTTAGGGTAAGCAATACAAATTAATAACCTTAGCACATTATGAACAGTGAATAATGTTTGTGCTCCATGTCCTCCAGGCTGATTTAAGGGCTTGCTAGCCTTTACATCTTCCACTTTGATTAATAGCTAACTCTTTATTTACCTGAGTCACTCTCACCACTTCTCCAGTTCTATAGGGTAGTTAGTAACATCACACCTGATACATAAGTGAGATCTGTAAGTTAACTGCATGTGAATAAATGAATGAATGCATTTGCTCATAGTCAGATTTATTTGCATTCAACCAGGCCAATGGTCTAGTCTAAACAGAACTCTATCTGGTTTGGCCACCAGGGAACAGGCTGTTAAATAGTCATTCTTTCATGATCTCATCTCAGATAAAAAGTATAGCTATTTTATGACTGAAGAAATTTTATGGATAGTAACTTTTATTGTGTTGCTAAGTTTTGTATAGTTTAATATCCCCTCTTTCCTAAACTTTCCACTCTCTAGTTTCAATATAGACTCCTTTATGAAAAATGTGTGCATATCATCTTACCATTTTTCACTTCATATACTTTGATCATGTCCACTTTCAGCTTTTGTTTTTTAGCTCAGCCATACGACAAATAGATTCCAGCAGTCTGGAAATCACCAGGCACTATATTAACTAATAAGGATTCAAAGTTTTGAAAATTGTGTCCTTACTATAAAATATCTTACACTTGCTCTTCTTTTATTTTTTCTTTTTATGCAAATTATTATAAGAGATTTTAGAAAATTATGCCTTACATATTGTTATTTTATTTGCCACCAAATTTTGTTTTGAAGATACTTAGAATATAATTACCATCTTTTCCAACAGTGTATTTCAGAAATATTATTTTAGGGAAAAATATAGTGATAAGCTAGTCTCCATAATTTGGCAATATACTAATTTGATGATAAGCCTTTTTTATGAGGAAGTTTGGGTTTTTTTTTTAATAATTATTTATTTAATTTAGAGACAGGGAGAAGAGGCAGAGGGAGAGGGAAAGAGAATATCAAGCAGACTGCACTGATTGCAGAGCCGATTTGGGACTTGATCCCACTATGCTGAGATCATGAGCTGAAATCAAGAGTCCTACACTTAACAGACTGTGCCACCCAAGTACCCCTGGAAATAAGATTTTTAAAAATAATTCCGCAAATGTGTCATTAAAATTTTTCTGAATGATTGACTACTACCCACAATTTGTAATGACTGGTCAATTGAGGGTATTTACTTATGGAAGAAAAAAACAATTATTATTTGACTATAGAGTAAAATTTGACTATAAATAAAATTACTTTTTAAAGAGAATTTGAATGCAAGTTTGAGTTCTCAGAATTTGAGACAGAAACAAACTAAAAAGAGACAAAGGAGCCAATGTAAATCAATAAGTAACACCAGTGTTGATCACTAGAACTGGCTTTGCTTGTGAACAGTTTTCTAGTTGCAGTCCTAGAACTAGTGTTGTAATCTCCACAAGGATTTAGTGGTTCAGTTTTTCACTTTATGCCTGGCCGCATGTCATAGATTACACTTTTCATTATATCCATGTGTATCTTTTCAATAAACGCCCTGTTAATTTTGGTTATTTTAGTAGACTGTCTTCCTTGTTATCAAAGCAGCACAACAAAGAATGCATGCCTTAGTAAGTGTATCATTAAATGCTACCAGATTGAAATATGATATTTTATTGCAAAGGTAGATTTTACATATAAATAAGCTGTGATAGTGGCAATGGTTGCATGCATACTTTCTATCAAAGAATAAATCTAGGTATGTTAAAGTAAGGTTAGCTTCCATCTGGAATCACGCTACTTTCACATCTATGATGCTATCAGTGCTCACTATTGTTGAAGAATGGTCCATCAGTTTCCTGAGGCTGCTGTGACAAATGATTATAAACCAGGTGCCTTAAAACAGCAGAACCATTCTTTCATAGTTCTGGATGCTGGATGTCTGGAATCAAGGTGTCAGTAGGGCCATGCTCCCTCCCTAGGCTCTAATAAGCAATCCTCGATCTTCTAGCTTCTGATGTCTATAGGTATTTTCTGCCTTGTGGCTACATCGTCTCTCCTCTTCTCTCTCCAAAACTCACTTAGCCTCTTTTTTTTTTTTTTTTTACAAAATGCATGTCATTATATTTAGGGCCTACCTCTTAAATGTAGAATAAACTGCCCTCTCAAGATCTTTAACTTAATCACTTCTTTTGCAATATCAAATAAAATTCATTCTGTTGCCAGATAAAGTAATAATCACAGGTTCCAGGGGTTGGGATGTAGACTATCCAAGGGACCACTTTTCAGCAATAATACCAAAATAATCCTTTTTAAGTTTTGACATTATTTTGATCAGTGCAATTTGAGAGCTGTGTCTCTTAGCAATGCTAATGAAGTGACGAAGTTAATTCAGAAGATACTGTAAGGTATGGTCACTCACTACTCAAATCCTCTGTTCTCTCTATTTCATGCTGCACTTGGACTAAATCCCATAAACTGAATGACCATAAACCATTTTGTTTTGGGATATTAATTTGTGGTTTATACTCTTTTTGATATGAAGGAGCCTATGATTTTTTTCTTTCTAAAATTAAAATGAACAATATTTAGAAATACATGTTTTAGTAATACTGAAGTCATTAAAATGCAAAATGATATAGGTCATAGTTTGTTAATTACTTTTATATCAGCAAAAATTTGAATGTAATGGTCATGTCAAAATTTTACTTTTTTAAAAATGAGAATTTAAATGCCTATTTTTATTTTTTAAACTTTGATAAAATAAAATAACATGATATTGAATGTGATGCTGATAAAAGCTAACATTGAGTGATAGGAAAAACTTTAAGTATCTAATTAATGAGTTAAATTCACATAGCAATTAAGATAGATTCTATGGTTTTCACCATTTTATATATGAAGAAATTAGGGACTAAGGAAATCAAATTATTTGTTAAAGGTTATACAGATAATAAAGTGGTTTAACTAGGATTTAAATCCAAGTAGTCTGTCTCTAATGTATGTACTTTTAGCTACTATTTTATTCTTTAAACTGATCTGATTCCAGATATTTGTACTTGCAGTTCATTTTAATACTGAAGAATTGGTGAGTGAAGTTCAGGTGAAAGGAAATTTTTCATAGTAAACTTCACAAAGGAATTCATCCAAGAGCATAAATAAGTTATATTAGATATTTTATATATAAATATATATCTGGGACTGATAGCTTACGTGTGTGTGTGTGTGTGTGTGTGTGTGCACGTGTAAAGGAGACATGGGAAAGGTGCTGAACACTTATGTTTTTCACTAAAAATCAATCCAGGACTATTTTGCCATAGCCAGAATAAATCCTAAATCCTTTAAGTAAACTGATACACATATATGAGTCTTTTTTAAGTGTTGAATTGGTCAAACCATATACTGACAAGAGATTTATTTTTTTTTATTTTATGATATATAAGAAATACTGTTGTACAATTTTATGAATAGATTATAAGTCAATAAATTTAATAAATATAGACCTTTCATGTCATGATTATAAATGTAAAGAGTTCTTTTTTAGAATTTTATTTTATTTAAATTCAATTAATTAATGTAGTATATTATTAGTTTCAGAGGTAGAGTTCAGTGATTCATCAGTTGCTATATATAATATAAACATATAAATATAATATAAATATATTATAAATCATATTATAAAATATATTATTATTTATAGCATATTTTATAACTTAAATATATATATTTATAGGCGTGTATTTGAAATAAGCCTGGCCCACTTAGCTAGAACCTAAAAAATATATATTTTTTAAAAAAAGAGACACTTGATAAAATCAAATTATTAGTTACTATATTCCAAGTAATTGTGTTGCCCTTTATTCTCACAACAAACTTTTGGGAAGAGTGGTAGTATTCTTGCTCTGATTTTGCAGGTAGACATCAAGGCACAGCATGAGTTCACTTGTCCAGATTCACTCATCCACTCAGTAAAGAGCTTTTGGGTGGGTGTGCAGAATGTGAACAGACACATTCTAACTGCCCCTAACCCAATTGCACCTGCAGTGTTAACCACTGCATCATGCTACAAATGAAAAATAATTCCCACACAGGTGCCACAGAGTATAAAGAGACTAGCTATGTTGCCATTGGTCTCTAAAAGTTAGAGAATCAAGAATTCAAGAGTTTATTACAATCTAGTTTTTCTCTCTACTTTTCAAAAAATATTATTTTGGTAACTCAGATTTCTTAAGTTTCAAACCTGAGTTTTTTTTGTTTGTTTGTTTTTACAAAAGGCACATGTTTGTCCCCAGTAAGTGTCATTAATTGTTTTAGGAGTTTGGAGATGCCTGCTAAATCCCATTTCCAGATTTGTTTTAGGGGAGGTGCAGATATCTCAGGTTATTCAAGGCTGGAAGCAAAGTTTAGATTAATCTTAGTTCTATTACCTATGAAATTAGATATACATAGTCTTTCAGAATATGTTCCTCAAAAGTATTAACAATGAGAATAAAATGTTACTCTCTTCATGACTCCATCAAATAGAAGTCTTACCAGGCATTCTTTACTTATAATCAGTACTATTTCAATTGAAGTCCATATTCATGATTGAGATGAGCTCCATGGCACCAGCAGTTATGCTCTACATTATTAAAGCCTGAGTTCTGCTCAATATGGTTTAATGGGAAATACAAGTTAATGCGATCTGAAAAGGAAAAAAAGAAAAAAATGTGTATGACTTTACTCATAAACCAAAGACTGTATATATTTTTGATTTTTATGACTAAATTTTAGGAGTCATTGACATTCTCTTGAATAACTTACTATATATCTTAGAATGGCATCCCTGAAAGTAAATTCTGGGAAGCAGATGTGTGCAGGAGACTTACTGGAAAATGCTCCTGGAAAAGAAACCTAAAGGAGAGTAAAGAAGGTAAGACTGTGCTGAGGAGGGATTTGAATCTCACTGCAGTTACAAAAGAGGTATCAGGCAATGCCATCAGATTAGTTCTGAATTCAGGCTTTGAGAAATCCTTTTTAGCCAGCATGGAACCAGTCATTGGATGTGATAGCTAACCCCACAAAGGGCAAATGTAGGCCTTGTAAATTGTCAACTACCACCATTCCTGGAAGCTAAAGAATGAGAACCTTGGTCTTAAGGTCTGAAAAGGGAAATCTGGTCAGCACCCAGCAGCATCCACTTCTACACTGTGTCTTTTTTTTTTAACGCCCAGATAAGATTTCTCAAAACACTTTGGTGGAGTATTTCAAAGTTTTCTGAATACAGATTCTTTGCTTCTTTGGTTAGATTTATTCCTAGGTATCTTATGGTTTTCAGTGCAATTGTAAATGGGATCGACTCCTTAATTTCTCTTTCTTCTGTCTTGCTGTTGGTGTATAGGAATTCCACTGATTTCTGTGCATTGATTTTATATCCTGCCACTTTACTGAATTCTATTAATTTTTGGGGTGGAGTCTTTTGGGTTTTCCACATAAAGTATCATATCATCTGCAAAGAGTGAGAGTTTGACTTCTTTGCTGATTCAGATGCCTTTTATTTCTTTTTGTTGTCTGATTGCTGTGGCTAGGACTTCTAGTACAATGTTGAATAGCAGTGGTGATAGTGGACATCCCTGCCATGTTCCTGACCTTAGGGGAAAGCTCTCAGTTTCTCCCCATTGAGAATGATATTCGCTGAGGGTTTTTCATAGATGGCTTTTATGATATTGAGGTATGTACCCTCTATCCCTATACTCTGAAGAGTTTTGCTCAAGAAAGGATGCTGTACTTTGTCAAATGCTTTTTCTGCTTCTGTTGAGAGGATTATATGGTTCTTGTTCTTTCTTTTATTAATGTATTGTATCACATTGATTGATTTGCAGATGTTGAACCAACCTTGAAGCCCAGGAATAAATCCCACTTGGTCGTGGTGAATAATCCTTTTAATGCACTGTTAGATCCTGTTGGCTAGTATTTTGTTGAGAATTTTTGCATCCATGTTTATGCTCATGGATTGGAAGAACAAATATTGTGAAGATGTCAATACTACCTAGAACATTCTACACATTTAATGCAATCCCTATCAAAATACCATCAACTTTTTTCAAAGAAATGGAACAGATAATCCTAAAATTTGAATGGAACCAGAAAAGACCCCAAATAGCCAGAAGAATGTTGAAAAAGAAAAGCAAACCTGGCAGGATCACAATTCCGGACGTCAAGCTCTATTACAAAGCTGTAATCATCAAGACAGTATGGTACTAGCACAAAAACAGACACATAGATCAATGGAACAGAATAGAGAGCCCAGAAATGGACCCTCAACTCTATGGTCAACTAATCTTCAACAAAGCAGGAAAGAATGTCCAATGGGAAAAGACAGTCTCTTCAACAAATGGTGTTGGGAAAATTGGACAGCCACATGCAGAAGAATGAAACTGGACCATTTCCTTATACTACACACAAAAATAGACTCAAAATGGATGGAAGACCTAAATGTGAGACAGGAGTCCATCAAAGTCCTAAAGGAGAACACAGGCAGGAACCTCTGCGACCTCAACCACAACAACTTCTTCCTAGAAACATCACCAAAGGCAAGGGAAGCAAGGGCAAAAATGTACTATTGGGACTTCATCAGGATGAAAAGCTTTTGCACAGCAAAAGAAACAGTCAACAAAACTAAAAGACAACGGACAGAATGGGAGAAGATACTTGCAAATGACATATCAGATAAAGGGCTAGTATCCAAAATCTATAAAGAACTTATCAAACTCAACACCCAAAGAACAAATAATCCAATCAAGGGGCAAAAGACATGAACAGACATTTTTCCAAAGAAGACATCCAAATGGCCAACAGACACATGAAAAAGTGCTCAACATCGCTCGGCATCAGGGAAATCCAAATCAAAACCTCAATGAGATGCCACTTCACACCAGTCAGAATGGCTAAAATTAACAAGTCAGGAGATGACAGATGTTGGCGAGGATGCAGAGAAAGGGGAACCCTCCTACACTGTTGGTGGGAATGCAAGCTGATGCATCCACTCTGGAAAACAGTATGGAGGTTCCTCAAAAAGTTGAAAATAGAGCTACCCTATGACCCAGCAATTGCACTACTGGGTATTTACCCCAAAGATACAAATGTAGTGATCCAAAGGGGTACCTGCACCCCGATGTTTATACAGCAATGTCCACAATAGTCAAACTAAGGAAAGAGCCAAGATGTCCATCAACAGATGAATGGATAAAGAAGATGTGGTATATATATACAATGGAATATTATGCAGCCATCAAAAGGAATGAAATCTTGCCATTTGCAACAACATGGATGGAACTGAAGGGTATTATGCTGAGTGAAATAAGTCAATCAGAGAAAGACATGTATCATATGATCTCAGTGATATAAGGAATTCTTAATCTCAGGAAACAAACGGAGGGTTGCTGGAGTGGTGGGGGGTGGGAGGGATGGGGTAGCTAGGTGATAGACATTGGGGAGGGTATGTGCTATGGTGAGTGCTGTGAATTGTGTAAGACTGTTGAATCACAGACCTGTACCTCTGAAAAAAATAATACATTATATGTTAAAAAAAGAAGAAGAAGAAGAAGAAGAAGAAGAAGAAGAAGAAGAAGAAGAAGATAGTAGGAAGGGAAAAATGAAGGGGGGGGAATCAGAGGGGGAGACAAACCATGAGAGACTATGGACTTTGAGAAACAAACTGAGGGTTCTAGAGGAGAGGCGGTGGGGGGATGGATTAGCCTGGTGATGGGTATTAAAGAGGGCATGTATTGATTGGAGCACTGGGTGTTATACGCAAAAAATGAATCATGGAACTACATCAAAAACTAATGATGTAATGTATGGTGATTAACATAACATAATAAATTTTTTAAAAAATGGGAAGCAATCCAAGTACAACAATGAAAACAGAAAAAATAAAATAAAAAAATAAAGTGAGTGTTAGATGTCATTGCAGAAGAGGTGGGGAATGAGGGTTGATGTGCTCAAGATCTTTGCCAAGCCAGGCAAAGGGGGAACTGAATCTAGTACAGTCATTAAATACTACATATAAAATTATCTTATAACACTTAATTTATATTCCATATGTAATATGTCCTAGTAATTTTGTTTCTAATTAAAATTTAAAGTTATCTAATTTAGCACTCACATTTTCCACATGGAGAACCTGAGGCATGGAGAAATTGAGTCATTTGCTCAAAATCACACTATTGGTTGTGGTTAATGGCACAACTGGTATTAGACTCTGTAGGTACAATTTCCCAAGCGTGATCATTGCAAATATCCACACCCCTTTTTGTCAGGGTTTAGTTATTTTTTTGTTTTGTTCTTTTACCTGCTTATGGCATAGGATGAAGCCAGAGAGATTTTTTTAAGCTCCTCAGTCATTAATTTACAAACTTGTGGACTTATGTCAACACCTTTAAGAAACAAGTAAAGAAATCTGTCTCTCAGAAGATAAAGGTGGCTATTGAATTAAAGGATTTCTTTTAATGTCAGTGTGAAGACACCCATTTAAATCTCAATCTCTCTCCCTCTCTCTTTCTCCCTCTCTCTCTCTATATATGGAATTTTCCATTGTAGGATGACTATAATAAAAATATGGAAAATAACAAATGATCATAAGTGTAAATAATGTCACTGAATTTTATGCTTAAAAATAGTTAAAATGGCAAATATTCTTATGTATATTTACTACGATAAGAAAGCAAATGGGTGTGACTTGATTTTGAAAGTAGTGTATGAGATGCTGAAATGTCATACACTGGCTAAGACTACATCCTTGGTATTTATTGTAATAAAAAACCTTCCATTATAATTAGTTTTGACCTTTTAGCAATTTTGACCCTTAGCAATTCAATAGTCTACAACTGTCACATCCACAGTACATTTCCCCCCTTAACAATGACTTTAGTTTTCTTTGTTTTTTCTTATGTGAATAGTCTTAAGAATGTCATATTGTAGGCATATTATGATATATCATGTTTTGAATTTTACATATACATAAATTTTTCTGTCCCTAGAACACCAAATTATAGGCATAATTGTTGAATACACTTTAATATGTATAAATGCTTTATTTAAATATATATGCTTTATTTAGAGAAAAAACAGGGAATATAAAGCCTAACTCTGTCAGGATATTACAAACTCTGTATATTAGAATTTTGGTTCCTTCCTCTTTTGCACAAGTTGTCTTTCATCAGTACATCTTAAAACCCTCTAATTTTCCCCTTTGTCATCACAACCACCATCAGACCTTAAGCATTCTTGGGCAGTCTTAATGCAGAAGCCTCTCCCAGGTTTCTTAACCTCAGATCTTGTCTGCCTCCCCGCCCACACACACACACTCCATTCTCCATACAGCAACAAGGCAACCCTTTCTTAAAAATTTAGAGTATCTCTAATCTTCTGAAAACCCGTCAGTGGCTTCCCCTTGTCTTTAGGATTAGATTTTTTTTTTAAGATTTTATTTATTTATTTGACAGAGAGAGACACAGCGAGAGAGAGAACACAAGCAGGGGGAGTGGAAGAGGGAGAAGCAAGCTTTCTGCTGAGCAAGGAGCCCCATGTGGGACTCAATCCCAGGACCCTGGGATCATGACCTGAGCCGAAGGCAGACGCTTAATGACTGACCCACCCAGGCACCCTAGGATTAGATTTAAACTACAGAAATTAGAATACAAATCCTTCAGACTCTTAACCGCCATTCCAGCCTCATTTCTCTTCAACTTCTTCATTAAGTCAGATACTCAAATATTTTCAGTACTTGAATCGTGTTAAGCTCTTTCTCTTCAACAGTTATACTCTCCTCTCTCATTAGAGCCTTCCTCCTATCTTTTACACATTCTTTACTTTTCAGGTTAAATAATACATTCTCTTGGGGCGCCTGAGTGGCACAGTCAGTTAAGCATCCAACTCTTGGTTTCAGCTCAGGTCATGATCTCAGTGTCATGGGATCTAGCCCCTGTCGGGCTCTGAGCTCAGTGCGGAGTCTCCTGGAGACTCTTTCTTCCTCTCACTGCCCCTCTCTGCTCCCTGGTCAGTCGTTCTCTCTCCCTCTCTCTCTCTAAAATAAATAAATAAAATCTTAAAAAATATATGTACATGTTCTTAGGATACTATGATACTTCGTAGACTGCAGTATGTGTCTGCTTTGCATCCCCCTTTATATTACATTTTATAATAATTACTAGTTTAATTATTTTTCTTACCACTAAATGGTAGTTCTATTCGGTAAGTTCCATCAAGTTTACTTAGGCCTATGTTTAGCCCATGTCTGTTGCCAACCTTTTGTACCCATGGCATATAACTCAGTTATATTGTGAAATATTAAGTGTTCAATAAGTATTTTTTTAATGATTGACAACAGGTAGGCTGGGTTCACACAAATCATCTTGGACCTTTAACTGAATGACATAAATTGTAAAATCATTGTAATCTGAGTGTGTCCGAAATCCTAATGTCCAATGTGATGGTACTAGGAGGATGGATCTTGGGAGGAGCTTAGGTCATGGGGTGGAGATTTTATGAGTGGAAATAGTATCTCTATTAAAGAGACTCTAGCTCCTTCCACCATATGAGGATACAAGAAGTCTGCCACTAGGAAGAGGGCTTTCACCTGACCATACTGGCATCCTAGTCTCAGACTTCTCAGCCCCCAGAACTATGAGAAATAAATTTCTGTTGTTTATAAGCAAACCAGTCTGTGGTACTTTGTTATAGCAGCCCGAGATTAAGACAATCCTCAGCTCAGTTTTAGTTCACTATGAACCTGTTTCCTTGGTCTGTTACCTACCTTCTTCTCTTACCTCACTACAACTTCACCATATATCTACTAATTATTTCGGGTCTTTAATGGAGCCACATTCACTCTTGACTCCAACTTTCCCATATGTTATTATTATTATTATTATTATTATTATTTTGCATACTGTTCAGTCTCCCTGCTTGTCCTATATTCTCTTTCAACTCCAAAGAATCTTTATTTGTTAACTTCTTTCTTAATACTGAACACACTTATAATCTCTAGGACAATATTTCTCTCCTTATTTATATTGCGGTGCCTGCAAGGGCAGAGGCTAAGTCTATTTTGTTTACTGATAAATTCTTAGTGTTTCTAGCAGAGTAGATGGGACAGATTAAAACCTCAATGATTCTGTACTGAATGAAGGATAACTAAAAGAATGCTTAAGGGGCACCTGGATGGCTCAGTTGGTTAAGTGTTTGCCTTTGGCTCAGGTCATAATCCCAGGGGTCTGGGATCAAGCCCTGTGTTGGGCTCCATGCTCAGTGAAGAGCCTGCTTCTCCCTCTCCCTTTGCCGCTCCCCCTGCTTGTGCTCTCTTTCTCTCTCACTCACCCTCTCTCTCTCACTCAAATAAATAAATAAGAAATCCTTGAGATGAACCTATATCCAAAAGATGGAGTTATATATAGCTTAGAATGTATATTTTATATGATGAAAAATAAAGACTATACCACTATCTGGTATCAGTCTCTGGTACCTCCTCATTAAATTAATGATAATAATGCTTAATAAGTGTAGTTAGGAGCTGATCTCTATAATTAAAGGCTCCAGAGGTTCTTTCTAACATTTCCATTTTCCTTTGTGCTACATAGATTGATAGGATAGGAATTAATTTCTTTTTAATTTGTGGCGCTTGTTATCAATTATATATAATTCTGTAACTTTCCATTGGGTCCTTAGAATAATTGCATAATACTTTCTTCCCTTCTAAATAAAGTAAGATATATGTGTATTCTTTCAGGAAAAAGTTAGTCTCCTTTTCTCGGTGCTCTAGAAGTCTTTATGATGTTTTTGGTGGTATTATGTGTGTGTATGTCTTTAAAAGAAGGGGAGGGGAAGAATGAAGGGGGGGAAATCAGAGGGGGAGATGAACCATGAGAGACGATGGACTCTGAAAAACAAACTGAGGGTTCTAGAGGGGAGAGGGGTGGGAGGATGGGTTAGCCTGGTGATGGGTATTAAAGAGGGCACGTTCTACATGGAGCACTGGGTGTCATACGCAAACAATGAATCATGGAACACTTCATCAAAAACTAATGATGTAATGTATGGTCATTAGCATAACATAATAATAATTAAAAAAAGAAGGCTCTCTCCGTTTACACTGGGACCCCCATGAAATAATGGATTTATCATTTATCTAGAATCATGATAATTCTTGTTTAATATCATTAGACTCTAAATTTTCTAATAATTTCAAACCAACACAGTAAAAACTATCATTTGTTAAGCCTTTTATGTAGAAGCGAAATGCTAACTGCTTTACATCATTATCTAGTCTGTCAACAATCCATGTGCCAAACACTATTAATAGTGTTCTATTACTGATGAGGAAAACTCCCAGTTCGGTGAAGTAGTGGAAACAAGTCTAAAATACAGATGTGGTCATCCTTATAATCATTATACCATGTTGTCTCGAAGTTAAAAGAAGGGGTAATGAAATAATATTAATTGTATAGAATAAAATTCATTTACAAAAGTAATTTTTAAAGAATCAAAACATGTGCTCTGGACAAGAGAACCAGGGTCATGCAGATAGAATAAGAGGGCCCCCGGGACATAGAAGCTCTAGATATGCATTGAAAGAAATTCAGTCTCTTAAAATCTTCCTTCCTATTCCTTACATACTGTGAACTTTATGGTGGTCTTAAATATGCATTTCTTTAATTGCAAATAAAGTATAATTCACTAGGCTTTGAAGGATTCAAATCATATATTTGGTTTACATTTTCAAGGTACTTTATTTTACAGAATGACTTAAAAAGAGAATACTGAATATATTAAGTTCTAATTCAAATATGTTTATATATGGACATTCATTAACTTTTCCATATAAATGAATTCCAAGGATCATCTACTCTTCTTGAATCAACTACACCAACAGTACTTTTAAACTAAAGTATTCTGTTTGTGCTGAAATATTTGACTTTTCAAATTTCCATCTATCTCTAAGATTCTTAACAAATGATGCTGTTGGTAAGGTGGGTTGGTAAGGTGAGTATGGGTAGCTAAGACAGGAGACTCAAATTCATAAACCAAAGCATATGTCAATGTGTCATGAACTTATTTCTTTTTTAATGTTCTGGTCAGCCTGAGAGCAAATGACTCAGGATTGCAAATGGGCTTTGGCTTAGAACATATTCTGATTTGAGATAAGTGAAATGACTGCTAGGTTTTAAAATAAAACTTATTAGCTAATGCACACTAGTCCACTTGGAATGTTGCCCCATTTCTGAGAATGGCTCTGGATATGTCTTTAATGTTTATGAAAAATATATCCTTGTTGTTTTCATAAATATTAGTATCTTTATTGACAGTGTTTCTAGTGAAGTCAGTCAATACAAAGACAATGAATATGAAAATAATGAGTGCAAGACTTTAGAACTTTCCTTTAAAATAAGATTTGGTATTAAGTATCAATTTTTCCCCTTAACTAACTTAAAACATATACCTTAACAGAGAAAATTATACTGTATTTAATATATAACATACATGATATAGGAAAACTTTCAACTGGGATAATTGATATCAGCATTATGAAAAGCCCAGAATTCTTTACTTCATTGTTTTCTTTAATTTGTTATTTTCCTTCCATATTCTCTAGCTTTTGATATACTTGGTATTTTTTACTCTTCTGACTAGCTTAAGTGCCCTTGTCAACAGTTCAGTTGTTGAATGAGGCAAAGTGTTAGTTATAGTGTGAAAATCTGGTGTGCTGTCAGAAAAGGGCAAGCCATTAACTTGTGAATTTTGACTCCCAGTGTTCCATAGCTCAGGGATGCCTGAGAGTCTCTCTTGAATTACTATTAAGGGTAACATGGCATATGCATTTATGAAGTTTTGTTATTATGTATGATACAAACCTTCATCATATATAACTACACTTATAGAGTGTTGGTGGTAGTGTTCTTTACTTTAAAAAAAATGTCAAAGGCCCTGGTAACTATAATATGGATGTTATTTTCAGAGATATAATTTGGGACAAGAATGCATACTGCAAGAAATAACCTAAAATATCCTATGCCATAGAAAGCCATTTTCAAATAATCTAGATAATTTTTGAAGTTGGGAACAATCAGAGTAAATTGTTACTGATACAATACATCTAAGTCAAAACCTTTGTATAAACAAAACGCCAGAGTGTATGGAGGTTCATGACCTTGCTTCAGAATAGAGTGCCTGGAAACTGCATGATCAGTTGTCATCAAAATGGCAAATATTCTATAAGGACGGGGTAATTATGTGTTATTGTTCTGTCTCTTCAACCATGGCATTATCATTAGACTCCATGGTTATATGGAAATTATTCCAAGCATTTTTAGAAACTTCAAAACATTTGTGGTATATGTAATCTCTGTCATTTAAAGACATTTAAGTATCAAATATTATGTAGTTTCTAGGATTACTTTGAGGTCCTATTTACATAATGTAAGAACGTATGGGACAAGATTTTTCCATAGAGTTTCCAGTAGAAAATCATAATGAAAAATGTTTTAAATTTAACATTAGTGGTCTAATGTTGTGTTTCTCAATCTTGGAATTATTGACATTTTGCACTGCATAATTCTTTCTTGTAGGGGATGTCCTGTGCATTCCAGGATGTTTAGTAGGAATCTATTCACTAGGACCAGTAGCACCATCCCCTTAACAGTTTTGATGCCAAAAATGTCCCTAGACATTTGGGGTCAAAATCATGTCAGCTGAGAACCTTTGGTCTAAAGCAATGTGGGATAAAACTTTTTTAAAAAAAAGCTGAAATAAATGTACAGAGAATATCAATTCTTATTCAGTTTCTGACTTAAAATATCTTTGAATATGATTTCTCCCTCTTTCTCTCTCTGTTGCTTCACTTGGAAGATAATACTGAACTGGAGCATTGTTTTTCAGACTATGCTCTTCAGATGTTCAGCGTTCCCACAAATCCGATTTGAACTTACTTTTAAATATGTTTCTAAGTCATATTAAGTGTAAAAGTGAAAAGTTTAGAAAAGATTAATTGATTCTGATATATATCTATAAAGCAAATTTAATATTTTGTAAACATTCACTTATGCCACTGAGTATTTTTGGGCTGCCTTTAGAAATTAGACTTCTTCCCTATCTCTGTGCATATAATACTATTTCTCATAAATATGTAATGGAGAAGAAAGGGTGGCATTTTGTATTCAATTGTTTTAAAGACAGATGACTGTATGCTCTGTCATCTAAACTTGTACTGAGAAGCTCACTGTGAAGCACATGAGAGACTACTAAATTCTCAGGGATGTGTGCTTTTTGCCACTCGTTAGTTGAAATTAACAAGAATTTTTTCACTATCAATTGATAATACTTGGATATAATTATTCTGCTTATTTGTCAGTTTTGAGTATTTTTGTTATCTTATTAAATAGGAATGAAAGGAGTTACTAAATCTTGACATTTAATACAAAAATATCTTACTTCCATTTCAAACTTCATTTGTTTAAATCAACAGTACCTCGAGGTTGCCAAAAGTACTATAAGAACTATTTCTCTTTGCTCTGAGTTGTCTGTGTAGATTCCTGTTTTTCAGTATTGTGTAACTGGAAAAAAAAAAAAAATAAATTGAATCTAAACCTAATATAAAGCTGCAATTGTCACCCATAACAAAAAATACTAACATGTATTCATCACAATAGGCTCATTATTTTCATGAATTGACTTTTCATATGCACATAATTTAAACTTGAACTTATAAGATAAACTTATTCTAAAGGAACATCCATTTAATCTATTTTTTATATTATAGGATTACTTAAGTTTGATGTGAAAAATAGTTCTACTTTCAAAGATATTTGAAATCAACATCTTTAGACTGCATTAGTGCTAAGTTTATTATTTTTGTTTCAGAAGTTTATGAACTGTGAAAGGCATTTGAAGTGGGAAAATTTTACTAAGGTCTCAGTTTTATATGATTCACTTATTAAAATAATTATCAAGTTTTTTTTTTCCCTGAAATCTTCTGTCATTGTTAAAAAACACAGTATGAAATACAGTTGTCTCATTTTTATCCAATCCAAGGTAGTGAGTCCTTGGGTATGACTGATCCTTTAGATGACAGATAAGTGAATTAGGACCATCTGCCGCATTTCTACCCTCCTTTGCCACAACCAGTAAATACTTACTGTGTCTTCAGAACTTAACTCCCAGCTGTGAACAAATGCCAAAATAAACCATCATCAGATGTTATACTTGTAAAACCTATAGCCTATAGCCAAGGATGGTGAGAATTATTTTTCTGCAGGTGTCTTAGCAAGTATGGATGGTGAAATCTACTCTCTGCTCCTCACCACTTCCTTTTAAAAGAAACACACCCTAGTGAAGTTTTCACCTTAAAATGTCCCTTAGGAATTTGAATAACTTGAGACTGCCTGAAGGATTGGATTATTGAATGGTTTTTTTTTTCACAAGATATTAAAAACAAAAAGAGAGAATGCTTTCAAGACACGGCAATAAACACTCTTGGGTCTCTTAATGGAACACCTATGTGCAGCCGTTATCCCTTATTTTCTATAAAAGACACAAGAAAATAAAGAAGTGAAGCAAAAATAGACATATGTATATGACACCAGGAGATCACTGTGAACTGCTTGAAAAATTATGTAGGTGGCATTGTGTGCAGTGGTTCAATGTCTAGGCTTTAGAATGAGGCAGATCTGATTTTGTATTCTAGATTCTAGATCCAAGATTTGTTTCTGTTAACCAAGAATAGAACTATCTACATTTTGCTGAGTTCTTAATATGTTTTTGCTCAGATCTTTGCATTTTCTCATTTACCCCTTACACTCACTTACAAGTTAGGTATTATTGCTATTAGACAGATGATGAACCTGAATGAGTCTCAAAGAGGTTGCCTGATGTGACAAAACTAGCAAATGGCAAATCCAGTTTAGAGCAAACTCTGTTACTTTCCCCAAATTTAAGTTGGTAAGTTCCCAAAACCTAACCAAGGAATGATCAAAATATTTGGAGGAACAAAACACTGAAAATACCATGGTATAAGCCTCCAATTTTTTGGAACATCAGATTATCTCCCTTACTCCCTTTTTCAGTTCTTTGAATATGTGATTAACTTGTGTATAATAAAATCCAAGACTCTTTAGAAACACCAGACTCTAGGGGAACCTGGGTGGCATGGTTGGTTAAGTGTCCGACTCTTGGTTTCAGCTCAGGTCCTGATCTCAGGGTCCTGAGCTTGAGCCCCGTGTCTGGCTCTGTGCTCAGTGTGGGGTCTGCTTGAGATGCTCTCCCCCTTTCCCTCTTCCCCTCCTGCCCATACTCTCTCTCTCTCTAAAATAAATAAACAAATCTTAAAAAAAAACACAAAACACCAGACTCTATACCTCCCCAATACTATTATAACCTCCAGTGATACAATAATTTCTAAAAATCTCATTTCCTGTCTTTAGAAGATGTTAAAACCGAACTAAAGTTAAGGTGAAATTAAATTTACAGTGCTTTTCATAGTGCCTGGAAATTAGTAAACTCCTTACAAAAGGTATTAATTACTGAGTACTTATTGCAAAAAATTACTAGGTATGTGGCTTGGCCCCATCCTTTAAGAGGCTCATTGGGTAGATAACAGTGTCCAAGAAATTCAGAGCAAATTCAGTTGTGGAGACTTGATGGAGGAAATGGTCAAATTACGAATCCTCACAATACAAATTCTCCAGCTCTAATATATAGCTCTGATTTACTCATTTAGCAGGTGTATATTGTCATCTATTGTATCCTAAGAAGTAGGGAGTTTAAGTGCATGTTTCTATATAAAAGGGGCTTATTTATATAAAATAAATAAGTCATGGGTATGTAATGCATAGCATGGTGACCATAGCTGATAATACTGCATTGTATGTTTGAAAGTTGCTAATAGAATGTATCTTACAAATTCTTATCACAATCAAAACAACATAACCATGTATGAGGGCAGATGTTAACTAGACTTATCTGGTGATCATTCTGCAATATATACAAATGTTTAATCATTATGTTATGGATCTAAAAATAATATAATGTTATATGCCAATTATACCTCTGTCGAAAAAAAGGAGTTCACAATGTGTTAAAGAATGTGGTTTGATATTAATGTTAATAACAGTAGGATCCTGCTCAAGTAAGTTTGTCGTGTCCACAAGATTTCAAGACTGGCATGGCCTTAATATTGTGGAGCAGTGTGATGCTAAGTCTCAAGCACCTGCATTTGGACTGGGGAAAATAGTTGAAAAGCAAACAACCGGAAATGCCCCCACATTATGTTAAGCTTCATGAACAAATTCCCATGTTCCTGCCTCAGGCTGTTTGCGCGTGGTTTTTCATTTGTCTAGAACCCTCCTTTCCCTGTAACCCCCTTGCCGCCCCTCCGATCCTTCACCTTCTTCATGGTCTACTCAAATAATCTCTTTCCAGATGACTTTTGGTAATTGCATATTTTATTTAATTTAAATTTGACTCAGTTAATATATAGCATATTATTGGTTTCAGGGGTAGAATTTAGTGATTCATCAGTTGCATATAACACCCTGTGCTTATAACGTCAAGCACCCTCCTTAATGCCCATCACCCAATTACCCAATCCTCCCACCCACCTCCCCTCCAGCAACAAGGAAAAATAAAATAAGATTAAAAACAGAGAGGGAGGCAAACTAGAAGAGACTCTTAAACTGTAGGGAACAAACTGAGGTTTGCTGGAGGGGAGTAATTGCTATATTTTAAACAGCACCACTACCATCAAAACCTTCCAGACATACCACTCTCAAAACACTTATCCTTATCTACTTAAGTTTTTTTCCATAAGAATTTTTACTCCATAAGGGGAAAATTGTTCATGCTGTTTTATCAGCACCTAGAATAGTTCCTCCCACATTGTTGGTCTTCAATAAATACTTGCAAAGTCAATTTTAAGTTCTAAGAATAGTATGGTCTTGAGGCCTGCTATCCCAGGAGATCATATATCCCATATAAACTGTTGAGTAGAATCAACGGACTTAATCCCAGTTTCCCCATTTTATTCAAAGAAGAATGAAGGGGTGCCTGGCTGGCTCAGTCAGAAGAGCATTGACCCTTGATCTTGGGGTTCTGAGTTTGAGCCCCATATTGGGTGTAGCAATTACTTAAGTAAATAAATAAAAACTTTAAGAAAAGAGAGAATAAAAAAAAGAAAGAAAAGAAGATAGTAGGAAGGGAAAAATGAAGGGGAGGAAATGGACTCTGAGAAACAAACTGAGGGTTCTGGAGGGGAGGGGGGTGGGGGGATGGGTTAGCCTGGTGATGGGTATTAAGGAGGGCAGGTATTGAATGGAGCATTGGGTGTTATACGCAAACATGGAACACTACATCAAAAATAAATAAATAAATAAATAAATAAATAAATAGAAAAAATATTAAAAAAGAGAGAGAGAGAGAATGAGAAGAGTCATGTGGACGCTGTTTAGGTGTACAGTATTTCTGGAGTGAGAGAGGTAGTCTAGGGACTGCTTTATTCTCTCAAAAGCCAGCAGAATAGAGTCTTTAAGAATCACTTACAAAAATTAGTTGGGCCTGCAACAATTGAAGATTGGTATTTGGCTGCTATGTTGTATAACTAACTATTAGTCAAAAGACCTACTGATTTGTTCCTTTTCCATTAGAAACTGATATAAGTAGGGAGATTTCCTGGAACTGACAGAGTGGCACAACAGAGATGCTTGTAATCTCACAATTTGGCATGATTAGGCTGAATGAAGTAGTTATCTGAGCTTGAGCCATGTGACCTGTACCTGCTTTATCAGGCAGGGTGATCTGGCAGTAAAAGATCACAGGAAAGGTAATTGGCCATCAACACTGACTGGAATTCAGCTTAGCAGCACTGAGTCTCACAAACCAGCAATATTTGTAATGGGAGGGTGCCTGTTGATCCCCTCTGAACCACCCACACAAGCACCACAAAAGAGCTGGCATTTGGATACTTATGCCAGAATGGAAACTGAATACCAGGTAGTGTTAGCAAGAGAAACTGGATGATCAACCAGGAAAGAGGGCTGTCACCTGACCTTGTTTGGTTAAGCAATATTTACCTTTCTCCCCACTCTCCTCCTCCCTGTCACTATAAATGAAGGGGCTGTTTATTAGAAGAGAGAGTGAAGTTTGTTTATGTCCCTTTTTTTCCCTCCAATTCAAATAGCTAAGATTTCCCCTTTGATCTGTAATCAGGAGAGGAGGAAATAAAGATTTAAATGGAGATGGAGATAGAAATCATAAATGAAACAAAATAAGAGAAGAGGATCTTAATTATCAGGAGGTTTGTGTGATTGGAAAGCTATGCATTCCATTCAGATGTCATCATAGAGTTGCCAAGTGTTATTTTACAAACTACAGCGGTAATAATGATAGTTGTTAGAAGAAAGAGACCTTCGATATTTTTAAGTTAATGAGTTCAATAGTGTAGCTACAATGAGATCTATGTATTCTTTAGACACTGATTCTCTCAGTAACAAAATAGTTACTTGCATCTTTGACAGCTATTTTGCTTTTTTGTCTTTCAAAATGAGACCTAAAATCAAAGTCTGTAACATTGGTTTGGGGCCTGGTTTAAATGATCCCCTTAAAAAGAAAGTAGCCATTTTAATGTTGTTGGATAAAAACACTTATTTCTTTGTTAGTATGCCTCAGAGGATCTAACAAATTAAAAAAAAAAAAAAATCAAAGAAATTAAAATGTAAATTTACCCTTCAATGAGCCATGTTGTATTTTAAGATGTACTATAGCCAACTGATGATTTGTAGGTAGACCAAAAGGGAAAGTTTCACAGGGTATTTCAGTAGATATTTGTTAATGAAAGAAAGCAATCTATGTCCTTGCATTCTGAATATAGCAAAAACTACTTTAATTGAAGAAAAAGAAAAAGAAAAAATACCAGTACTGACTTTAAGCTTCGTGGTCTCCTATAATTAGTGGTACTATTTCCTATGGTCACTCTCCCTGCTGTTGAGGTCACTTAAACCATCAGAATTAGCCCAGAACACCTGGACAGCATGAGAAATTGCCATTCCATCACATTTTTAAAAATTGTTTAAAACACAACAATCATTTAAATGGACACTTTACCCAAAGAATAATTTTAATGCATTAAAAAAAAATAGAATAGATGGTGAGGAGGAAGTACTGAGTAGTGTAAGTGGAATGCACATTTTTCCTTCTTTCATTTATGGCTCAAATAAATGCACTGTAACTATCTGACGTTTCGGTTTTGAAGTTTCAAAATGCATGTCTTCTTTCTGCACAAATACTTTCTGTTCAAAACAGCAGTGAAGATTTCTAAGTTTTAAACTCAGTCTTCAATAATGGGCATCTTGTAATCAATGTGTAGTTAATAATGGCATTTTATACTTAGCAATCTTTATCAGAAATGATCAAAATGTTTTAACAGATTATATTTATAACATTGTGGAGCAGTGGTTGACATTATAATTCTTTTTCTCTAAACTTTGCAAAAAACTGAAGTAGAAAAAGTAAATCTTTTTAGCTTCTCAGAAAAAAAGGTGGCATGTAAATACACATTATCAATGAGTGATTTTTTTTTAATTCACAAAATGAGTCAGTAGGGAACACCAGTTAATAGAAATAAAACATTTGATTCTCAACTCTCTACTTTTATGAAATGAGTTGTCCGTAGCTATTTCTTTGGTAGTAGTCGTGGTGATGGTGGTGGTTCTCCCAATTTGGTGAAGTCAACACTTATAACTTGTTACCTTCTTTTCCTTTATTTCAATGAAACATAATTTCTAGAAGAGAATACACAAGAATTTGAAAATTGAAATTAGGATAAATATTGCATATTTATTTTATTTACTCATACTTCTCATTTTATATTAGTAAATGTATTCATATTTTAATAAACAAGGTCTAAATCTGTCAATTCTAAGATTAATTAGTATTGACTATACTTAAAATGGTCCTTTAAAAAAAAGATTTTATTTATTTATTTTTGCAAGAGAGAGAGAGAGCAAGAGAGCACATGAGTTGGGGGAAAAGGCAGAGGGAGAAGCAGGCTCCCGCTGAACAGGGAGCCCAATGTGGGACTGGATCCCGGGACCCTGGGATCATGACCTGAGTCAAAGGCAGACGCTTAACCGACTGAGCCACCCAGACACCTAAAATGGTACTTTTTGAATATTCTTATGATAGACCTCTTTACCCCAACTATTTCCCATCTTGCTGGAATCACACATTTTTTAATCTTCACTAAACTTTTGAAGTTTATTTAATTTTCCAGATTTTCCAGTTTCAGTGGAATTATACCAAGAATGCATTTGATAATAAAATCTAGAGTTAACTCTCAAGTTGGATGAATTATTGTTTAAGGAGAGCAAAGTTGATTAGGGAAAGGGAATGATGGGGGCATCAGTGAAATGGTAGAAGTGCTCTGAATGGGATAAAAGCATATTTATATGACAAATTTGCTTTAGTTCATTTGTAAACTCTGAAGGACATTGAAAGATCTTTCTTATCCCCCACTCTGTAGTAACCAGTACAATGCCTGGCAACAAATAAATATTTGATGGGTAAATTGTAAATGAGTTCATACCTATGCCTTGATGTCAGGCCAGTCTCAGTGTATGATTTCTTCCCCTAATTTTTCAGTATGTCCAAAGTAGAATTCAATTTAGTTTAGCATCCAACTTTATAACTATGTTGAAGTAATCTAATAATTCTAGAACTCAGTTATGTCTAGCTCTTAACACTCACTAATTCTTTGATTTAAAAGGACTATACTAGCTATTCCTAGATACTACTGTTCCTGTTCTTGTTTGTAAAGCTCTTAGAGTTCAAATACATAAAAGTTATAGGCATTGTGTAAATCCTTAGTGGATTTACTTTTTGGTTAATCTATTTAGAACTCTGAAGTTGTAGGAGAATCAACAATGCTATTCCCACTTAAAAATAATAAATACAATAAAATTAGAAAAAATTATATGTTGACTTAGCCAACTTTATTTTTATTCCTCATTTTTACTCTCTATTTTGAGGCTTTGACATTTGTGGTAATATATTTCACAAATTTCCATTTATGGAGTAGGAATTTAGAATTAGCACAAGAAGTTAAATAAATTTAGAGCGCCTGGGTGGCTCAGATGGTTGGGCGTCTGCCTTCGGCTCAGGTTATGATCCCAGCGTCCTGGGATCGAGTCCCGCATCGGGCTCCCTGCTCCTTGGGAGCCTGCTTCTCCCTCTGCCTCTCTCTCTCTCTCTGTCTCTCATGAATAAATAAATAAAATCTTAAAAAAAAAAAAAAAAAGAAGAAGTTAAATAAATTTAACAACTCTGGAAAGCATTATAAAGGCAGTAGATACTCCAACTAGAAAACAGTCTGAGTTACAGAGGCAATTAACATTTACTACATTAGTATAATATTTAAGAGGGCTTCACTAACAGGAATAGCTAGGTATGTGGGTATGTGGTGAGTCTAGTGTACTCACATGAATATTAATGGATATCAGAGATTCTACTAATTATCAAGTATCGAATAGATTTCAAAAATAATATTCAACATTATTTAGCCAAATTTCTTAAAAATAACCATTGCATATAATGAATATTCAATGTAATTTACAAGCTCATGTAGGGATTAAAGAATTTTGTGGTATGCAGAACAATGTTCCCACCTCCCACTCCACCACTCCAAAGATGTCCACATCCTGTAATCCATGGAAGAGTGAATCTGTTACCTTAAATGACAAAAAGGATTTCAAACTGTAATTAATGTTAAGGATATTGAGATAGGGAGATTATCCTAGATTACCCAGTTGGGACCAGTCAAATCACATGATTTCTTAAAACTAGAGAATCATTCCTGTGTGTAGTCAGAGAAAGACATGTGACTATGGGAAGTCAGGGAATTACAAGGTTGCTCATTTTAAAGAAGGAAGGGTCCATGAGCCAAGACACTCAGGCTGCCTCTAAGAAGTTGGAAAAGGCAGGAAAAATTCTACCCTAGAGGTTCCAAAAAGGAACACAGATCCACTGACATTTTTATCTTAATCTGGAGAAACCGGTGACAGATTTCCGGCCTACCAAATGTTAAAGTAATAAATGTGTGTTCTTCTAAACCACAAAGTTCGTGGCAATTTGTTACAGCAGCATTAGAAATCTGACACAAGCTCCTAAAAGGATTGCATAAATTTTTGCTAATTATTAATTATAATTTAATCATTTTATTGAAGACTCAAGTTCAACTCCATGCTTAGCACTGAATGAAAATACATGATCAGGCTTTTTATTTACAGTCAGTGTTACTAGACTGGTACACCCTATGAAATAAAATGAGGAAAAACTGAATTGACAATAATTCCTGCTATATGTCTGTTCTGGGTACTTGTCAAATGTTACATCATTAATTGTAATAATAATGGTGTTATGGTTTTCCATTTAACAAATGAGGAAAGCGAATCTTGGAAAATTAAGTCGAATTCCTAATCTCCAGAAAGTTAATAGTAACAGAGTTTACATTCTAAGGCAGATCTTAAATTTACCACTTCATGATTCTGTAATAATTCCTATTCTAACTATATTTCTTGAATCCATTTCTTCCCACTCAATTTGCTGTTTCTAATCATCTATGGAGCAGGGGAATCAGAAGAACTAATTTTCTTAGAGTTGAATATAAAAATAGAGTAGAGTAATGATAAGGACATAAAGGTCAATCTGAGAATGAAATTCATGAGCTTCAACAGATGAACTTTTTGCATCCATATTCATGATGACTATTCTAGTTTTTGGACTGGTGTGCACCGTTACTATTGTCCTCTAATGGCAGAGACAAATCCATTGAATAAGCTAAAATTTTGATCATGGGATTGCATGTTTATGTCCCTCCAAACTTTGTATGTTGAAATCCTAGCCTTCAATGTGATACTAGTAGGAAGTGGGGTCTTTGGGAGATAATTAGGTAATAAGAATGAAGTCCTCATGAATGGTATTATTGTCCTTCTCAGAAGAGATATGAGAACTTATTCTCTCTTTTTCTGTTTTCTGCAATGTGAGGATACAAGGAGAAGATAACTGTCTGAAAACTAAGAAAAGAGCTCTCATCAGACATCAGATATGCCAGTGCATTGATCTTGGACTTCCCAGCCACCAGAACTATGAGAAGCAAATGTTTAAGCCACCCAGTCTATGGTATTTTTGTTATTTGTATCCCAACAGATAAAGACAGTTATCAACCTCAATAGAGGGTACATTAATAAATTTGTGTTCATTGCATGATTGAAGTCAAGGGTTGGTTGGTTTCTTAAGGCTGCCATAACAAAGTACCAAAAACTGAGTGACTTAAAAAAGAAATTTATTGAATCAGAGTACTAGAGGTTAGAATTCCAAAATCAAGGAGTTGGCTGGGCAATGCTGGCTCTGAAACCTGTAGGGAAGGATCTTTCCTTGCCTCCTCCAACTTTTTGTACCTTCGGTTGTTTCTTACCTTGTGTCAGTATAATCCAATCTCTGCTTCTGTCTTCACATGGCCATCTCCTTCTGTGTGTGTGTCTTCACATGACATTCTACTCTCTGTGTATATTTATGTCCAAATATAGCTCTTTTATAAGGACACTTGCCGTATTGGATTAGGACCCACCCTAATGACTTTATCTTAACTTGATTATGTCTGCAAAGAGCTTATTTCCAAATAAAGTCACATTTACAGATATGGAGTTTAAGACTTAAACTATCTCTTTGGGGAATCAATTCAATCCATAACAAGGGTGATGGGCAAGTTCCAGGAAAAAATGAGAAGAAATATTCGTAAGATGAACTAGAATGTAAATGGCAAATACTTGAACAAGTATTTTGGGAGAATTCCAAAATTCACCATTTGGATTGTGTTTAGATAACATGGTATTATCCATGGTCCCTAGATTCCTGATATGGTAGAAAACCTAATGAAAATTTTGACACCTCATTTTTTTTTTTTTTTTGATGCTCCTAGTTTTTGGTTTTTGGTTAAATGATCTCTATACAAATGGGAGTGACATGTATTTGATTATGACAATAAGAGAGGAGGATGAGTGCCCATTGAACTCAGCTATAAAAAAGAGCCTCAGATTTTTCATAAGAACTGAGGTTGTAATTAGACATTGAATTGATTCTTTCAGAAAAAGAAGGATGGATGCAGATGAGTAACAGGAAGGGAGAATATTTCTTATGCAAAAAAAATAAACCCTAAGCAAAATGAAAGGACCAAGGACAGACAGACATGAAAAGGGAAACTTAGACAAAAACTCTGAATAAAATCCTACTTTTTAATTTCAATAATGAATTCATAGATTTTTCATGGAGCACAAATCATATCTTAGATAATCATTTAACCACTTCGTTATGAAAATATCATTCTGAATTATTAAACCATTAACTCAGCATTAAATATAATCCCCCAAAAATAGCAAGGATTTATGTACATTTGTCATCTTCTTCAAGCCAATAATAACTCTCTAATGAGTTCGATTTTTACCAACAAAAGGTATATAGAAAAAAATCATAGGACTAAACACATTTTTAAAAAAGAGAAAGAAGTGACTGTTTGAAATTTTGTGTATAAAACCTTGATCAATATTTAGAATACAAAAGAAGTAATATACAATAAAGTTATTTTTGTGATCTCATTTGTACTACTTCAACAAATAAGTCAAATAAGTGTATTCTTTTTGTTGTTGTTTCTGTGGATAAATCTCTCAGAAAATAATTGACTATAATTGTTCAGCTCATTCTAATTTTGTGAATTCAGTTTCTACCTATTTCTGTAGTTGTTTGCATCTGGAAAACTCTAAATATATTTCACCTATGAAATTTCTCTCTACAATTCAACATGGGAGCTAAGGAGCTATTTACTTCTATTTGCCATTAGCCATGTTTATAGCAAAGTCTGTCATTCCCAAATTGCACTATTCTTGATAAGGAAAATCTGTGTCCTAGGATGGCTCGCTGAGCCAGCGAGAGAGTCCCAGTCCTTGCCCCGGGGCTCTTCCCAGTCCTTCTCCCTGCCCCGCTTCGTGCATGCACCAAAAGTACCAAATATGCAGAAGTAGAAGTGTATAAATTGCCCCCTTTGTTTGTGCTCCGGGCTCAGACCTCTGGAGACCACTCTCCTTTGAGCCCACCGGCGTTAAATAAACCTCCTATCCTCCAAGATCTCCAGGTGCCGCTTGGTTCTTCCGTCGGATGATCCAGTCCAGGTTCCATAACATTCTTATCTGAAATTTAAAAACTTACAAACTTATTTTCATTTATATTTTCGTAATATTCAGTAAATCGTGTTTTTTTCTGCTTAGCTAATAGCTAAACACTTAGTACCTTACGTCAGAATGCAGAGGTTCAATTTGACCTCTAAACCTGTTCTTTCTGCTATGAAATGAGGACAATAATGTTGCTGAACTCACAGGATCCTGGTGGGGATTCAGTAAAGTATTATTTATGAAGCATGTGTACCAGTACCTGTCACATAATCAGCAGAAAATAAATGTCACTTATTAATATTATTGTTAAATATATTTCAGAATTAACCATAATTCCAGTTTCAGAACTTCTAAATAAAAAATCACTTGTTAGAAAAACAAAATTGAGAAAAAGAAAATAAATAGGAAACCAAGTGAAGGAAGGCAAAACAGATGGAAGAGAACGAAAAAAAGAGTTTTGCAATAAAGCATCACTACTGCCATTATGAGCAACAGCTCTTGTTTCCTTTAGAATACCCCATGTGATACCTATGTTCAAAGATACACAACACAGTACCACAAACATACTTTTAAAACAACGCTTATTTTTTTTTATTTTACATTGTTAAACAACATAAATGTAGCACATAGTAATATTTTTTAAAATCCATCTTTTTAAAAATTTCCTGCACACCAAACAGATACATACTTACACTTCTTTCTATGAAAATGATCTCGCAACTAGTCTAACTTTTATCATCATAAAAATGTATCTGGCAATAAACAAATCCCCTATAGGGGAGGGCAGTGGAAGAAACCCAACTGGAAGAACCAGAAGTCCCTTTATTCCACAGAGAAAATGGAAAATATACTCAAACATTACTTATTTTATTCACACTGCATCCAAAACACCATTTTAGAATGTAGAGATAAATACTTAGTTTGCTGTGTCAATCAGGTCTAACCAGATGACATAAACCACCTGAATATGCAGAGTAATGTAGAGGATTGGTTAGTCAAGTGAAAGAAAAGCTAAGAATGCAAAACTGGGAGAGTGGATCAGCCCAGAGATTAGCAATATCAGGTAGCTACTATGATCTCCAGGCTGGAGGCACAAAGGAAGCAGGGTTTTTTGGAGGGATCCAGACCCAGGATAGACTGAGAGGTAGAATATATGGTTTATCTGGGAACACTTGCAGCCACAGAGGAGACAGAACCACTCCCATGTAATGCAAGATAGAGAGGAGGATAAATTCATCTACTCCTTCTCTTCCCCAACTGAAAGTCTCCCAACAATGCTTTCCATGCATCATCCATAGTTGGAAGTCAACTGACTAGAATCCTTAGGACATATAGCACCAGCTACCCCATTATACATAGCAGGGTAGAGAAAATCGCAGGAGTAGATGCAGGGTTTCAGTCAAGGGCAAACAAGTGCTAAAAAAGCACAATAAATATTAGAGAGATTGATTATGTGGATTGATTAAAAAAACAATTAAAACTTGGAAGGATGGATAGATGGATGGATAAATTAGAGGAGAAAGAATGAGAGAAAGAGAGAGAGAGAGAGAGAGAGAGAGAGAGAGAGAAGCAGGCAATCAACCTTGGCTGATAGCAACCATGAATATAAGCTTCAATGAGGTCTTTCTTTGTTTTGATGCAAGCTTAGTAACATTAACTGTTATGTTGACTCATAAATAATAAATATCTGTTCATTGCATGACATTTGTGTTTGTCATTTCTTTCTGAAAACTTTTCTAATAAAGAATATCAAGTGACTGCTACCAAGTTTTTTCCTCACTTAGGGATGATTGTAGAATTATAACTATTCTCTCATATTTTGTAATGTCTTTATTTTTACAAATTATGGTTTCTTTAAACAGTGCCATCAGCAGCAGCTCTTTGGCTCACTTAAACACCCAGTTGTAATCCATGTTGTCCCATTTCAATGAATAACATATATTCTTTATTTGTGAAGGAATATAGATCTACTTTTTCAGCTTATTCATTGGAAAGCCAATCACATTTTCCTTCATAAGTATAGTATTTATTCACGGCCTTGAAAATCCACGTTATTGCAAACCAGGCATTGTAGTTATCTTTTTTCATAAAAGAGTTAGGGAGTCTGCTTCAGCATCTCTTCTCTATCTAGAAGTATGGCTGACCAGTCAAAGTCATTAGGAATCCACCCCAATATTTTGGGATCTCAAACTGATCCTCTGTGTGTTTTCAAAGTAAAAACATTTGTGCTTTTAAGAGAATATTAGTCCAGTTTGGTCACACAGTAAATAATACAAACTAATATAACTATCATTTTAACCTTTGTAAAGCTCAGTTTTCTCTCTTCTAATTATTGTCAGTATTAAATATGAAGCCATACATATGTGCTCAATCAAAATTTACATCCTCAGATTCTATTTTTTATAGAAAAGATACTGAAAGTGTCTGAGAAGACTCTGGATTCTGTGTTATGCCTTGGCTTTCCTCTTACAATTGTCAGACTTTTTTCTTTCATAGCTTCTCTCCACTTTCAACTTATTCTTCCGGTTCTATCATGGATCATGAAATAATTTAACCATGCCAGATTAACATCTAAATAAGAGAGGTTAGTTCTGACTGAGGATTGAGGGGTTTGAAAAAAATGCGTTTAATATGCATCAGTTTTACTACATATACTTTATGACATTAATTTTGGCTGTTCAGCACCATTTTTTTCACCTTTTTTATACTTGGCTGAAGATCACATAGTTTAGGTTGTCAAATTAATTATCTTAGTATACAACCTACTACTGTATTTTCTTTATTATCACTAAAAAATCATAAAATGATGTTATTTCAACATTTTAAAAATAATCCAATTATTAAAATTTTTTTTCTTGTTTAAACACACTTAATTATAAATGGTTATTTGAATAATTCATTTAGTCCTTAATGATGATTTCCTGTAGTTGTATAAATAGTAACAATGCACATGGACAGAATGAGGTAAACATCCAATTATTTTCTGTAATGGTCAGACTATAAATTTGTGGAAGCCACAAGCAATTCTAAATACTGTGTTGATTATTTACATTTGAATAATGGAGCAAATTAGAAATTGTTTAAAACCAGTTCTTTGTCTCCTCATAGCCTAATCATGTGAATTGTTCCTGCTTATAATATAAACATTTTTATTGGTTTTAAATAATGTTTATACATTTTACATAAAAATGTGAACATTGGTAAACAAGCATTATACATATAATGCATGATTTAATTACTACACTCCATAAATGTTTGGTTGGTATTATATCTGTATGCTTTTGTTGTTGTTCTTATTGCTGTGTAATAATAATGTGCCAATCTCTGATATCAAGAAATGAAGATGTTGGGGCACCTGGGTGGCTCAGTTGTTAAGCGTCTGCCTTCGGCTCAGGTCATGATCCCAGGGTCCTGGGATTGAGCCCCGCATCGGGCTCCCTGCTCAGCGGGAAGTCTGCTTCTCCCTCTCCCACTCCCCCTGCTTGTGTTCCCTCTCTCGCTGTGTCTCTCTCTGTCAAATAAATAAATAAAATCTTTAAAAAAAAAAAAAAGAAGATGTTGAAAATAAGCATGCAGATTATTAGTGATATTTAACATGGATTTCACAATTGTTTCCATAGTACCAAGCATTTATGGGGGACAAGTTAAGGTGATTTTTAAAGTATGTTAAAGTATTGTCTAAAATAATAATGATTTTTGAAAGCCTGCACTGTTCATTGCTTTATTCACTGCTGTTGAAATACTCTACTTGTTCAACTGAATGAAATAATCATATAATGTTAAGGACCTACTATGTGCAAGGTGTTGGGGGATACAAAAATAAGGACGTTCATAGTAACATTGTTCATATCTTCACAGTATGAGTGCAGTCTTACAAAGGGAAAAAGGAGAAAAAACAGATAATGGCAAACTATAATACATGGCAGCATCTTTAATATTTATTGATCTCTAAAACTGTGATGGAGGCATAGGGGAAAAATAGCTTATTTTGACATTAGAAAAATTTCATGGAGGAGAGAGTAGCTGTTTTAAGTTTTTCAGGTAAATGATTTTAAGAATTGGAAAATGGGAGACTAGATCTTCTCAGACTAAAAGATAAGCATGAGCAAAGATATGGGGTAGGAAAAAGACCTTAGCAAGCAGAAATAACTAAAATATTGAAGAAAAATGCTTGAGGGCAATGAATAATGAAGCTAGAAAAGCAGTTCAGGAGAAAGTCACAGGGAGACTGGCATACCACTAAAAGGCATCTGGTCTATGTTCTTATCTTCCTACATCCCAGCACATAGCTGTGTGTTCAGGCAAGAATGGCTGTAAGTCCAGGCTATGTAAAGTCAAACTGGGTTCTCAAAAATGTACCATGATTTGTAAATGCCCAGGTAGAGCCCCTCTGAAGATATACCGTAAGTTTCAACTGCATAAGTATAGTTTCAATTTTACATCTTTTTTTTTTTTTTTTGAGTGTCTATGAAAATTGTCAAACTTTTTGGAAGAGTCAAAATTTAATTCATTATTAACAAATGCTTCAATAAATAAATAATAGCTTGAATATCTAATAGATTTCTCATATTAAGGTGTCAAATGCAAATCTTGTTCTCTTCTCTCCCAAATCTGCTTACCTAGTTACTACACCAAATCATATCATGTTAACTCCACTCTTCCATTTTTTAAAATAAAAACCTTGGGATTGTGCTTGTCTCCTTTAGTGTTTTCAACCCATACCTACTTCTGTTGGCTCTGCATCCAAAATCTATAAAGATTCCTATTACTTCTCCGCGGCTCCACAGACGCCACCCCTAGAATTTTTACTTGTAATAGACCTTCCTACTTCTACCCTTGAATTCCAGTCAGCCTCAACAAATCACTAGGGTTTTTTGTTTTGTTTTGGACAACTAAGTCATATCCTCAGTTCAAAACCCTGGGAAAGTCTCGATGATCAATGTTATATCAACTGGTCATGAGGTACCCAGACTGTTGGTCAAACATTATTCTTAGTGTGTCTGTGAGGGTGTTTCAAGATGAGATTAACATTTGAATTGATAGGTAGAGTAAAGCCTAATGCCCTCCCTAATGTGGGAGACCCTCATCCAATTAAATAGACACCTGAATAGGAGAAAAGGGCTGAATAAGAGGAACTCCTTCTGCCTTACTGCTTGACTGGGGACAGGAGTCTTTTCCAGCTTTTGATTTTAAACTGGAAAATCAGCTGCAAAATCTAGCCTACAGGCTTTCAGACTGCAACTTATACCATTGGTTCACATGACTCAGAGGACTTTGGAGTCAGAATAGAACTATAATATTGGCTTTCCTTGGTTTGTAGCTTTCCAAAAGCAGACATTGGGTCTTCTTCACATCCATAATCATGTGTGCCAATTCCTTAACACATACATACACAAACAGCAACCGCCCCCCCAACACACACATATATATGCTGGTTTTATTTCTCTGGAGAAGCCTGACTAATACAAATTCTTGGTAGTGAGAATAGTTCTAGAAAAACAGAATTTTAGGAATTAGTTTTCTGAATTGGTTTTGGGCTTTCTGGAATTGGATTTCCAATCTGATTAGAGTTTAAATGCTAATGATTCTATTTCTGGTAGTAAAGAACACTAATTTATCTGTGGCATGACCTAGCAATGGAGCAATACAGCAATATAAAATATCATCATTGGATACTCCAACAACTTGTTAGAAGCAAGAAGCCAGGTGACTTTGTATATGATACTGCCAACTGTCAAGAACAGAAGTAGTTTTACTTCAGGAGTATATCAGGACTCAAGCTGTATGTCATAATGTTTTTTTCAGGGACTCTGATTGCCTTTCCCTTCCACAAGATGTCACACAGTTCCATTGCTTTGATGATATTATGCTGATTAGACCTAGTGAGCAGGAAGTAGAAACTACTTTAGAATTATTGGTAAGAAATGTACATGCCATAAGATGAAAATTAAATGTGATAAAAGTTTAGAGATCTTCTACCTCAGTGAAATTTTTAGGGATCTGCTAATATAGGGCATGTTGAGATATCCCTTCTAAGTCGAAGGAGAAGTCCTTGCATCTGGCCTTTCCTTAAACAACCAAAAAACAAGCTCAATCCATAGTGGGCTTCTTTGGAATTTGGAGACAACATGTTCCTCTTTTGGGTATATTACTCTGGCCCATTTATTGAGGGACTTGGAAAGCTACCAGTTTTAAGTGTGACCCAGAAGAGAGGGCTCTGGAATACGTCCAGCCTGAAGTGCAAGCTGTTCTGCCACTTGGGCCATAAAATCCAGCAGATACAATAGTGCTTAAAGTTCAGGGGCAGGTAGGGATAATTTTATAGTCTATGGCAGGTTCCTATAGTCAAATCACTGTGCAGGCAATTAGCAAAGCTCTGCCATCCTCCACAAATAGCTATTCTCCTTTTGAGAATCAGCTCTTGGCCTACTACTGGGCCTTAGTAGAGACTAAACACTTAACCATGGACCACCAACTTATCATGTGACCTGAGAGGTCCATCATGAGCCAGGTGTTATCTGACCCAAAAAGCCATAAAGTTGGGCATGCATAACAACACTTTATCACCAAACAGAAGTGGTATGTACATAATTGAGTCCTAGGAGAACCTAAAGGCATTAGTAAATTAGGTGAAGAAGAGACACAAATGCTCATGGTCTCTACTTCTGCTACATTGGTTCTCACTTCCAGGTGGCACATATGGCACCATGGCGATTTCCCTATGATTGGTTGACAGAAGAAAAGACTTAGGCCTAGTTTATAGATGGTTCTGCATAATATCCAGGCACCACCAGAAATTGGACAGCTGCAGTGCTACAGACTTTTCCTGGGACATCCGTGAAGGACAGTGGTGAAGGAAAAATCTCCCAGTGGGCAGAAGTTCAAGCAGTGCACCTGGTTGGTCATTTGCTTGGAAAGAGAAATGGCCACATGTATAATTATATATCAATTCTTGTACTGTAGACAAAGGTTTGGCTGGATGGTCAGGGACTTGGCTGGAACATGACTGCAAAACTGATGACAACAAAATTTTGGGAAGACATATAGTTAGATCTCTCAGAATGGGCAGAAAACATGAAGATGTTGTGTCCCATGTGAATGCTCCCAAAAGGGTGACTTCAGAAGAGGAGGATTTCAATAATCAAGTGGCTAGAATGACCTGTTCTGTGGATATCAGTCAGCATCTTTTCCTAATCACCTCTGTCATTGCCGAGTGTGTTCATGAACAAACTGGCCATGGTAGCAGGGATGGAGATAATACATGGGCTGAGCATTATAGTCTTCCACTTACCAAGGACCTTCTGTCTATGCCTACTGCTCAGTGCTCAATAAGCCAGCAGCAGAGACCAACAGTGAATCCTTTTATGGCACCATTGCCTGGGACATTCAGCCAGTGTGAGGTATGTAGAAACAAACACAATATTAATTCTTTTCTGAATTTTGATATGTGAAAGGAAAGGGAAATAAGAGTTAAGAGTCAAATGTACATAAAGGTGGCACCTGGGTGGCTCAGTCAGGTAAGCATCTGATTCTTGACTTCAGCTCAGGTTATGATCTCAGGGTCATGAGATCCAGGACAAGTGAGGCTCTGTGCTGAGCACTGAGTCTGCTTGGGATTCTCTCTCTCCCTCTCCCTCTGCTCCTTCCCCACTGCTCACAAGCACACTCCCTCAAAAAAAAAAAAAAAAAAAAAAAGGAATCAAATATATGTTTAAAGGTGAAAAACTATTTTAACACAACCACCTTTTTCTCTTCAGTAGTGCTTATTAGTCCTTATGCAAATAGCCACATGTCTTTTAAAACACAAGGCTTTAATTTGTTATTAATCCAAGATGTCTACAGAATAAAGTCATATTCCAAAAGTCAACTTGCAATACAAATTTATTTATTTATTTATTTATTTATTTATTTATTAAGATTTTATTTATTCATTTGAGACACAGAGATACAGAGAGAGAGCACACGTAGGGGGAGATGCAGAGGGAGAAGCAGGCTTCCCACAGAGCAGGGAGCCCGACGTGGGGCTCCATCCCAGGACCCTGGGATCATGACCTCAGCCGAAGGCAGACGCTTAATGACTAAGCCAACTAGGAGCCCCCGGAATACAAATTTAATCATAAAGTTCTCCCTAACTTTTCTAGGGAATGGCTCTGATACATCATTGTAGTCTATAAGAGAGGAAAACAAAAATATTTGAAAATAGGTAATCAAGAAAAATTCCAACATATCCCAAACAGGATTATTTAAAAGAAATGCATACCTGTATGGCAAGTAGTAATAGTCAAAAATAATCTACAAAACAAAACAAAACTTACAATTCAACTAATAGTAAATTTTCCAACAGCAACAATGAGAAAGGCAAAGTCAGTAGAAGAATATATGCAAAATGTTGGAAGAAATGAGTCATCAATTTTCATTTGTGTACCTGGCAAACTCTCTTTCAAGAACAAGGATAAGATAAATAAAACCTGACAAAACTTACCATGAAAAGACTCTCCCTAAAATGTAGATATCACAGGCATACATATATACATACACAAATATATATGATGATTTTCAAAAAAAATAAAGTAAAAGATATCTAGAACAGGGAAGCAAGAAAAACTGGCAGGCAAATACAAATTTAAAAAAGATACATAAAATTCTAAGCAAATGTATTAAAAAAATAGTAGTAACATCTAACTGTTAGATCATGATAATGTATAAGCCTATAATGGGGATTATGACTAGCAAAGAATTCCAATATATTTTTGTTGTTCTAGAAAGCAATTGTCTACTTTTTGAAATTAAATAGATTATGGTAAAATTTCAAAAGGAATCACCAAAAAATTAGAAAGAGAGAATATACATTCCAAGTTATTTTAAGGGGAAATTTAGTGAATAAATTTATCATTTTAAAATAACAATACAAAATAAAACATCAGAATATGTTTTACAGAAGTATTTTACCACATTTCTAAAGAACAGATGCACAAATTTTAAAAGGCATAGAAAAATTGAAAACACCATCTAATTTTAAGAGGCGTTTTATTAACACCAGATTAAAAAAAGACAATAAAAAAGTTATATGCCAATTCACACTTACGATCATGAATACAAAGCATTTAAATAATGCGTTGGAAAACTTAATCAGGGACGCCTGGGTGGCTCAGTTGGTTGGGTGTCTGCCTTCGGCTCAGGTCATGATCCCAGGGTCCTGGGATTGAGCCCCACATCAGGCTCCCTGCTCAGCGGGGAGTCCGCTTCTCCCTTTCCCTCTGCCGCTCCCCCTGCTTGTGCTCTCTCACTCTCGCTCTCTCTCAAATAAGTAAAATCTTTAAAAAAATCAGCTTAAAAAAAAAAAAGTAAAAGAAAACATAATCATACTAGGTTTTAAAATCTAAGAAATTATAGCTAATTTAGTTTTATCCCTTATATGTTAGTTTGGATTAAGATTAGAAAAGCTACTAATGTTATCCTTCCATAAAGTGATTAAAGAGATAGAAACTGTGATCAAGTAAATGAAAATAAAGATAATATATCCCATGGAAACTTTTTTTCTTTAACCAACAGTCATGAACAAGAATATTCACACCAGAATTGTTTTTAATAGGAAGAAACTCGTAACAGCCAAAATGTCCCCCAAATAGAAGAATGGACAAAGAAATTTTATATCTGTATGTCAGAATTAGCTACAAAATTATAAATGAATGAGCCACAATCAAATTAAATGGAATAATCTCAGAAATACGTATGGCTTGACAGTAACATTGTAATAAATGAATGAATGAATGAATGAATGAATGAGCAAGCAAGCAAGCATTTGGTATGGCACCAATTACATAAAAATCAAAAGTATATAAAACTAAAATACATGTATATTTACTTAAGAAAACTTCAGTCAACACTTATTGTTTAAAATTCTGTATTTGTAATTTGCCTACCTCCTACAATTCATTTGTGATCACAAAAAATCAGTAGTCAGGACACTTTCATATCATTCTCAGACATGCCCAGAACAGTGAGAAATTTTAGTCACTGAGGCACGTGTTCCCAGTTGAGGTCTAACAAGGTGAAGCTCTGTCGTCTTGTTTCAGCTCTCACAGAGATGGCCAGAAGATGAAGATGACAGTGCTTTGTAGTGCAAGAAAGTCTGACTCTGGAGCCAGTTGGACAGGGACTGAACCCCAACTCTGGCATCTGTTAGGGGGCAGCCTCAGGCAAGTCACACAACACTTCTGAACCTTTTTTCTTCTTGTGTAAAATAAAATCAAATTTACAAAGTTGAGTTGTTTTTATGGTTAAAGATAGTAATCTATGTGCGATGTGTGTGTGTCTCCATATTTTGCCTAAGAGCAACGGTTCTGTATTGGCTGATTCAGTGTTCACTTCAATTTTATGTAACATAAATACCACAAATAAGAAGGATTACCTGATAAGGAGAACCAAGAAAATAATGTATATAGTTAATAATTCTTTTCAGAGAGGAGTGAGAGAGGTGGTGGAGGAACCCGAAAAAGGAAGTCATATAATTTAAAGGGCAACAGAGGGAACTTTAATTGTACTGGTCATGCTCTACTGGATAATTCAGATGTTGGATCCTCAATTGCTCACTTTATTATTGTTTTACTGTATATAGTGTATGGCATTTATATAACATAAAGTTGCATTTATAAAATATTTCTTAAAATTATCTTAAAACATCAATCTGCCTTTCTTTAATGCTGGAGTGAGCAAACTATAGTCTATGGGTACTTGTATTGCTTGACACACTCATGTTTCATTACAGGGGTAGCCAAACTATGGCTTATGGGCAAAAGCCACTTGTTTCTGTAGTTTTATTGAAACACAATCTGCCCATTTGTGTTTGTGTTTTCTATGGCTATATTTTTGAGCTATAAGAGCAGAACTGAGTAGTTGCAATGTATACCTTAAGGCCTACAAAGCTTAAAATACTTATCATTTGGCCCTTTACTGAAAAAGTTTGCCAAACCCTAGTTCAGGGCAATATCTTGATACCCCTAAGCAATACAAAAACAACCCTGAAGTCATGGCCAAAATGGGCTATGGAGAAAAAAACAAGAAGAAAAATTTTCTCCAGGTACCTGTGTGACTCAGTCGGTTAAGCCTCAGCCTTTGGCTCAGGTCATGATCTCCAGGTCCTGGGATTGAGCCCGGTGGGCTCCCTGTTCAGTGGGGAGTCTACTTCTCCCTCTGCCCCTCACCTGGCTCATGCTGTCTCTCTCTCTCTCACTCTCTCTCAAATAAATAAATAAATAAATAAATAAATAAATAAATAAATAAAATTTTAAAAAAGAAAAGAAAAGAAATATTTTCTCTATGTGATAAAATGGCAGAAACTTTTAATATTCTGAGATATCCATAAAACAGCAGGTCGGGGGGCCAGAACAATGTGCCAGCAAACGGAACAGACAGTAGGTTAGCAATAAAACTTGCAAATATTAGCTCAGAATTCTCACGATCTCCAGGTAAGTCAACTGAGACACAGATACAGAAAATCACCCACATTCACAGACGTTGGATCTAGTAGAACCAGAATTCCATACAGCCTGACTTTTGTGCAGAATAATCCACACCCAAACCCAGCATATTCTACTAAAAAGTGATTCCCATGATGAGCGATATGCTGTGAAAGAACTCCGCTCTCATTAATTCAAAACTTCTTAAATTGTGTTATTTTGGAGAGTGAAGACGGCAATGACATATTCAGTATAACTTTTGTGCCGGAATATGAAGGTTCAGTGGATTCAGAACATTGACCATAAAGAGGAATTTAAGTTTCTTGACCAATGATGAAGTTATTGGGAGATACTGGGTTTCCCATCATATGTAATAAGGAAATTCAATAGTTAAAAATTAAATATTAAAGAATGAAGTGAGTATGGCATACAAAAGACTTGAAATCACCAAATTGGCTGACATTTGCATTACATTTTATGAATATGATAATCTTTGTTTTGTTTTGCAACAAGTTAATTTACAAAAAATCAGGATGTCATGGTGAGACCATATCTTATATTTGCTTGCCTTTTTTTTATTTTATTTTTTTTTTTTATTTTTTTTTTTTTAGATTTTTTATTTATTTATTTGAGAGAGAGAGAATGAGAGAGAGCAAGCACATGAGAGGGGGGAGGGTCAGAGGGAGAAGCAGACTCCCTGCCGAGCAGGGAGCCCGATGCGGGACTCGATCCAGGGACTCCAGGATCATGACCTGAGCCGAAGGCAGTCGCTTAACCAACTGAGCCACCCAGGCGCCCAGCTTGCCTTTTTTTAATACAGCCATCAAAATGATCTTCACATGGCCGATAGCCCCCGAATGCAAGAATCAACAGTGCATGAGCATGTGGCTGTTGGCAGAGGAAAATAGTTGAATTCAAAGTACCAACAATGAGGTAACATGGATATTTCCCTGTTTTCTTATTTAAAATAATAAAGTATACATTTATTTGAAGATGTATACATTTTCAGTGTATAAAAAAGTATACATTTATTTGAAAAAGTATACATTTATTTGAAAACAAAAATTCTGTTGAAAATTATTAAAAACAATTAGAATACCAAAAAGTATTTTTGAAAAAAACGTGATAAATAATGTGATAAATGTGATTTCACATTACATGTGAATACAAGATATTTTTTAAATTATTTTTTTAGTTTAATTGTATTTCTAAAATAAATTTTGCTCTACCACAAGTGAAAGTTCCTGGGGAAACTTGTAAGTTGTCAGGGAAAAATATCTTTTTTAATAATGTTATTTTTTTAGAGTCCATAGATCAAAAAAGGTATAGACCATTGAGAGGTTTGAGAATTAGGTTAAAAGCCTTCTGTGCCCCCAGATAATTGATCTTGCACAGCAATTAAAAGAAATTACCTAAAATTCTTATGTATAATGGCTTCATTTATTTTTATTGTTTTCCTTTTTTTATGTGGAGCAACACATTTATCATATAGACTTGATGAATTCTGATTTGGATTGAATGAAGCACATATATTACATTGACTCTTTAAAATGATCTGAAATTGGAAAACAAAAGCAATTCTTACAGTCTTATACTTTGAAAATGTTATTTTAGCAATATGACATTATTTAATGTTTTTCATTTATATGCAATTAAGCTTTGATTTATGGTTTCTGAAAGATATAAAGTCAAAGCAATTTACATAATTTGGATATTTTAATGTAATATATCTTGTTACTTACCACAGAGGTTGTCACATTTGTCATCCATTAATTCCTCCATCCTTATATAACCCTTTCAAGATTTCTTATGAGCAAAGATCTTTTGTTTGTCGCTCATATTTTACTATGAGCTTTTCACCCACTTCGTCTGTGTCCCACACCTCATTTACCATCTTGTTAGGGTAACATGCCAGGAAACCATTGCAAAACCCTGCTTTGCAGACCTAGTTGCCTGTCAGGTACTAATTTTTATGTCATTAGGGAAGCCCATGTGTTCCCTATTGATAAACTGCTAGTAGGTGAGCATGCTACTTATAGGATTGGGCCAAAGAAACAATTTACATTTTACAAAATAAAAAATAAATAAATGCATGAGAAAATAAGCAGATTTTATTTTCTATGTATTTCAACAACAAAATCATTAAACACTGTACTCAATGTTTCCAATGAGACAGGAAAAATTGTAGTTGGAGGTCACAGCCAGACATATGTAAAAGGAATTGCTGTAAAAAGGTCTCTAGTAATGCGGCCATGAGGTGCGGGTGGAGGGGAAGTGTTCTATGGGTCCTATGATTAGGTCTGAGTCTTTTAGTGAGCTTATACTCCCAGACCATACATTTCAAAAGTGTTTCTCAGGTTTTACCTCCCCTCTTAGGTGGGACAGAATGACCACAGCTAGCAGGATTTGGGTATTTCCCTTCCCCCAGATCAGTTAGGATCTGACAATACCCTAGCAGGTTAAGTTTTGTTTAACTAGTTTTCCCAGGGCAGGTCTTGTTAAGAACACAGGGCTCAGGAGGCTTTAAAAATGATTCCTTTTTCCCTCCCCACTCAGGAAGCCTGAGGAGATTTTACTCTGCTAGTCACCAGGTTGAGCTCCTGAAGGTAACCCACACAAAAGTGTAGGAGCTCTCTGTGGTTGGCGTCCCCCTGGAGATTTTAGTTCTCAGACTTGTCAGAATTGATCTTCTAGCAATTCATCAATTACAGTTCTGATTTTCCTACCCCAGAACTCTCTCCCTGGAAGGTTTCTGCTTGAGAGTCCCTGTTCTGGTAAGTCCTGATGACTTCTGTTTACCTGTTGGTCTCTTCAGCTTGAGAGGAGCAGTTTGACTTGTATTTTCTCCTCTCTTACAAGTCCCAGAAGAATTGTTGGTTTTTCAGTCTGTTCAGCTTTTTATTTGTTATTAGGACAAAGTTACAACTTCCAAGCTCTTTTTACATGTGAAACCCGAAACCAGAAGTCAAGGTCATTTATTTTTAATCATTTTAGTAAAAGAGGGAGAAACACAATTTTACCTGAGCATGTGAAGACCTGATTGTGTTCACAGAAACTAACCATGAATTAATCTCTTATGATCTTCCCTAAAATAGAGTGTGTGTGTATGTGTGTGTGTGTGTGTGTGTGCATATGTGTGTGTGTTTGAGGTGGGCACGGGTCAGCTGGGCAGTCAGGGCCCTTCCCTTTTCAGATGTTTGAAGCCGTGCTCAGAGAAACCTCACCACACATTGTATGTCATAATACCTAAATTTGACTTAATAGCATTTCACTAGAACATGAAAAGGACATTTCTGAGAAATATTTTTAAATGTCTGCCTACATTTTGGAGTTCAAAGTCCTCATCTTCTAAAATAAACCAATTAATACACAGCATGGTGAGAGAAAAGAAATCTCCAAAAATTTATCAAGAATCCCACTTACTCAGGAGTTAATGGCTGAATTTTACTGTTATTACCAAGATAGTTTCTGGTAAAAAGAGAACCCTTTTAAAAAATATTGTAAGTTGAGGATTAATATTCCTAATATAGGAAGTTGTACAAATTGCTGAAGCTCTCCCTTCATACCCTTGCTCTCCTCCCACTGCCAAGTTCTTTCTCTTCTATTAACATTCAGACTATTGCAGTAGTTTACAAAGCAGCTGCAGAAAGGATGATCTCATCTCATTGGCTTTACTTCTTCATTTGACATTTACTCTCAAACGAGTGAAATCTTGTTTCATCCTCCACTGCTCAGGGTATCAATAGTGTCTTCCTTAATTTAGTGGATTCTTCTCACAACATATTTGACCTGTGCAGTATATGATACTGGCCCACGAACAGTACAAAACAATTTTCTTCATATTTTGCATTCTTGAAACATCTTGATTTCCATGACACAACTTTCTTCAGGTGTTTTCTTGTCTTTCTAGTTATCCCTTCATTCCTGAATGAGCTATTTTCCTGTCCTGGCTTCTAAATATTGAGGTTCCAGAGAAACAGTGTCCTATACTTGAGAAAACTCTTCATTTTTTGACCTGTATATTCAGGACAGATTTTCCCTTGAGCCCCATTCTTATCAGTAAACCCAAACCACCCTCTAGGCATCTTCACATTGAATTTCTACAAAACACTTGTTAGTTTCTTGGCTCAACTTGTTGAAACTAAGTTTATTGTATCTCCAGCAAACATGTGCCTGTTTTCTCTACCACAGAAAATGGCACTTTTAACTACATCCTCCCGGATCCATCATAAACCACTTAGGTCTACTTGTTCCTATTGGTGTCAGTAAAGGCCAGAATTGCTTTTTGATTGAAAAGCAATCAAAGCGGAAATCTACTAAATTGGCTAAAATTACAAGCCAATTTATAAAGCTTCAACACCTGGAAAATGAGTTCACTATTTTCTAGGCTGGCACCACTTAGCAATGATGATGGTCGGACAATTGAGACTTCATTTAAACATGATAACCCTGTTTGTTTTAAATAACTGTTACCCTGTGCACATGGAGACAAAGCAGTACCACCCATGAAAGTCCTGGCCTCACAAGCTACACATATTAGGCACTTTCATGGCTCTACTTCAAATATCCTATTTGATTACAGCAGCAGGTGTAGTGGACAGCTCACGCAATACTTGTTCAATCAATTTTCTATATTACATTCTCTCTGTTAAAATAACTGGTGTGGTTTCTTTTTTCCTGTCTGAGCCCAACTGACCCAACCAGCGAAGACAGAGAATAAAGATACACACATATTCAGGGATACACGCTAAAATGATTGTATCTGTCTCTTCAGTGCTCCTCTTACTTTTCACAGAGGCACATCTGAAGTACAAAGGCCCTAGCCATCTATTTGGCACATGTTGCTCATCACGCAGAAGACAACAAAGGCACAGGCTCATTTTTTTCCCCATGCATCCCACTGGAGTGGGAGGTGGGCCCCTGACGTGGGGGGGTGTTACGTGTCAGCACACAGAGTTCACGTTTTTACAATATAAGGAATTTCTTACTTTCCAAAGTTAAATAATTAAGTCAATAGTTTCGCACCATTCATGGGCCTTTATTGAAACCTCTTTGAGTCAGGTCTGGCCATCACTCAGCCTGTTTGGTGTGGCCCATTCCCTGCATTCTAGCTTTCACACATGCAAACTTCAATGCACAAAGTCTACTTCTCTTCCAACCTGATACTCTCCACAGTGGTATTCTCTCACTTTTTTCTACCTGGATAACTCACACTTATTTTTCAGGAAACATTATTTCTTCAGGAAAGTGTTTCTTATTACCACTCTCTTGCACTAATCTATGTTAATTCCTCTAGTATAGACTCTAATACTTTATACATCACCATATAGTTTTGTTGATTAATATTTTATGTCTGTCTCAATTTCAAGAACATAAGCCTGATGAAAGTAGGCACTATATCCATTGTATTTACTACTATATCTCTGGAACTAAAGACAGTGCCTGATACATTGCAAGGGTTTAGTAAAATATTAGTTAATCATTGAATAAATAAATAAATGATGATTGAAGGTCTATAACAGCCCTGTCCAATACAATTTTCTGTGATTTTTGGAAGCACTTTATATCTGAATTATGCAATATTGAAGACTCTAGACACATGTGCCATTGAACACTTAAAACATGGCTAGTGTTTCTGGGGAACTGAAATTTTAATCTTATTTAATTTCAATGAATTTAAATTTAATTTTTAATAGCTATATGTGGATAGTTACTAATATATTTGGACAGTGTAGGTCTATGGAATAGAATGCATAGGGATGTCCAGTGAAAGATATGACTGAAAAAATATGTATACAAGAGACAAATTTTGGAGAATCATAAATCTTATACTGGGCTTCATATATAGAAAGGGGAAGTTGATCAAGTTTTTTGAACAGGGGACACAAGAACATAAAAAACAGTACTTTGGTTTGGAATGTAGCTCTCCTTTAAGTACAGTAAAGCATAATTTTCTTATATTTATTAAACTAGAGATATAATGTGAACAAAATTTTAAAGAAAATAAGTTTTTTAATGTCTTATCTTAGAAAAATATGGAGACTAGATCTCATTGAATGTGCATCCTTTAAGTGTGAATATGCTCCGGCCTCAATCCTTCATTATAACTTTATATACTATCTATAGAGTTCACTAAAATGAAAAATTGGATATATACTTGGTATAATAATCATTATTGAATCATTTTGCCCGTGTTGCTTATATAGTGAAATAAGATAGCCTATTAATTATGTTATTAGGACCTACTCACATTTAGATTTTATGATTAAATTTTTGACATAGTTTGAATCTTTTATACATGTTCATATATACTATATATGTTTTAGTCAACGTTGTCTTAATACTTTTTCTCATGGCAGATTTATTTCTCTCATAAGTAAATTTGCCCATTTTATTTCAGTTCTTGAACTATCTTCATTAAAATAATATATCTGTTCTTTGCCATTGTATACTAACCACTTCACAGAGTATCAAAGGCTAAGAATGTATAACACACATTGTCAATACATGTTTGTTTTTCCAAATATAAGATAAGCAAATTTTATGTTTTTATATAAATATAAATGTATTCTTATAAATTTGGAAATATCTTACATCTTCTCTGTACCATCAGCTTAAAAACAATGCTAAATCTAATTCTCTTGTGCCATGCAAATGTTCCTAAGTTCTTTGAATGTTCTGTTCCACTTGATTTAATTTTGTTTTTGTAAAGGCTAAACTCATATGATTCCATCTGAATCCAGAGTTACTATTTTGAAATTAAATGACATCTTCTAGATAATATTTACCCTAGATCTATCTTTCCTCTGCCTTGGGAACAGTGATGATGTCATTTATTTCTGATAAGGTAGTACCTATCACTTTGGTTAAAGATGCTTGTGACTCATTTTTAATTTCAAGCTGTGTAGGCATATAATACTTCCCCTAGTCACTTCATACCATCTTCTTCACACTAGAGATCTCAGTCACAACCCAAGGCAAAATAATAGGAAAGCTATTTTCTACTAAATACAACATTCTAAAATTAGATCAATAATTTGTTTTTTTTTCTTTTTTTCAAATTTTAATTCAATTAGCCAACATATAGTACATCTTAAGTTAATAATTTATTTTAGAATCAACTAGTGGTCTAGTGTTGCTCTTAACCATGCTCTTGGGTCTTGTTTTCTTAAAACAAATTTCTATCTTAGAAAATAACATACATTTTTGATAGTATAGAGAAGAGCTCAGAAGAATTGTTAGTAAAGCTCATCTTCCAGTTGTTCTGAATACCATGTCAGCTTCTCAGAGGGCATTTTGTTGTAACTCTTCTCATTTCCCACATGTATACAAACACACCAGCATAAATAGTACTAAGATATTTTCTCAAGGCTAGCAGGCCAGGAATATAACTTAGCAATAAGTAGTCAATCCCAAAAATGCCTCTCTTTGTAGGCATTATTGCCCACTTCTACTTCTATGCCTGAGTCCTCACACCCGCAGCAACTTTTCCTTCCACAAGGATGCTTTCCTATATTGCTGTCCATGAAATATTTACCAACTTGGCACCACCTTCCACCAGGACCTATCTGTGTCCACCTACCACTCAGGATTGTGCCCATTTCACCTCCTGGGGTGATTAGCCAGTCCTATCTTACCACCCATTTTCTCAGACCAATTCCAATGCCAACTGCATTAGTCTTAAGATTCTGATGCAGACCTCTCACCTGTGAAAGGTCAGAGGTAAGGAAGGAGGATTAGATAAGAAGGGTGTTAGAATGCAGAATAGTTCCAAGAAAGATGAGACCAGACCAGTGAGCAGTCCTTGAACGAAAGTTACTTATTGGAGGAATCCCACATCTCACATGAATAGGCTTTTCTTATTATCCTGATGTGCTCAATTATTGGCTGGGAGCATCCCCATAGCAAGCATGGCCTCATTATAAACACAGTGGTGCATCCAAAGGGGCAACACCTGGAACTACCAGTCAAATGTGCTTCTGCAAATGCATTTTCATGGCTATCACACTACTCTAACCTCAATCTGTCCCAATCATTACATAAAAGCAGTGTTTGGGGAGCCCACCTATAACCTCCATATTGTTAAACTGAAGGATTTTTTTCAATTTTTCTCTTACTTTACATTTCAGCCATGCATCAAGCATTTGATAGTACTCCAATCATTTCCTTAAAACACTCTTTCTTAGGAACCCTTCTACACTATTGGTGGGAATGCAAGCTGGTGCAGCCATTCTGGAAAACAGTATGGAGGTTCTTCAAAAAGTTGAAAATAGAGCTACCCTACGACCCAACAATTACGCTACTGGGTATTTACCCCAAATATACAAATGTAGTGATCCGAAGGGGCATGTGTACCCCAATGTTTATAGCAGCAATGTCCACAATAGCCAAACTATGGAAAGAGCCTAGATGTCCATCGACAGATGAATGGATAAAGAAGATGTGGTATATATTTATACAATGGAATAATATGCAGCCATCAAAAAAATTGAAATCTTGCCATTTGCATTGATGTGGATGAAACTAGAGGGTATTATGCTAAGCTAAATAAGCCAATCAGAGAAAGACAATTATCATATGATCTCACTGATATGAGGAATTTGAGAAACAAGACAGAGGATCATAGGGGAAGGGAGGGAAAAATGAAACAAAATGAAACTGGAGGGGGTGACAAACCATAAGACACTCTTAATCTCAGGGAACACACTGAGGGTTGCTGGAGTAGAGGGGAGTGGGAGGGATGGGGTGGCTGGGTGATGGACAGTGGGGAGGGTATGTGTTGTGATGAGCGCTGTGAATTGTGTAAGACTGATGAATCACAGACCTGTACCCCTGAAACAAATAATACATTATGTTAATTTAAAAAATCTTTAAAAAAATAATAAAGTGGACACTTAGAGTCGTAAAAAAAAGAAAAAAAAAAAAACACCTTACTTTGACTTCATTGACACCACCCTTTTCTGAAGGACCACATTTTTCTCTGCCTGCTCAGTATGCATCTCATTTGTAAGCTCATCCTCCTTTACTCCATTACTGAATATTTTCAGTTTTTCAAACACATGTTGAGATCTCTTTTTCATCATATTCTGTATCCCTTCCATATTTGACGTCATCTACATTAAAGCCTTCAGTTTCTATTTATATTTCTATCTATATGCAGGTGATTTTCAAGTTTATATATCCATCTCAGACACTTTCCCTGAAATATATGCTCATATATCCAATTAGTCCTTGACATATCATTGATGTTGAAACACACATCAAAGCCAACAAATAAAAACTAAATTCATGGATGTCATGCCCTTTAACATGAATAGGTTTCTTCTTCCAGGATAACATGTTATACAAACGGCATCACCATCTTTCTAGTAACATAATAAAATTCCAGGTCATGCATATCCTATACCTGTCTGTCACATTCACATATCCATTCACTCAATTTTGTGGCATTTGCCACATAAATATCTTTAGATTCTGTCTACATTCCCTTCTTCTTCACCTAGAAAATGTCATTTAATTAATCATACCTCAGTACAAACATGATTTTTCCATGGAAGCTTTCCCTGATATCCTAAATTGATGAAAAATCTTTGGTGGATCTTCAAAATGCTTCTTACATATTCAATTTCAGATTGCCTTCTGTCAGTTGATTAATATCTCTCTCCCACTATAACAAAATATTTATGAACTTAGATAAGCGGTCTGTATTTTCTTCACATATCTAACATTTATTTTCTTGATATAATTGTCTGCTTAAGATTATGATGTTAAACATGATCTTTTTTTTTTTTTTAAGATTTTATTTATTTATTTGACAGAGAGAGAGACAGCGAGAGAGGGGGAGTGGGAGAGGGAGAAGCAGGCTTCCCACCGAGCAGGGAGCCCGATGCGGGGCTCGATCCCAGGACCCTGGAATCATGACCTGAGCCGAAGGCAGACGCTTAACAACTGAGCCACCCAGGCGCCCCGATGTTAAACATGATCTTAAACAAGAAAAATATATTGACAAATATTCAATATTAAAAGTTACTGATCTAGGGGCGCCTGAGTGGCTCAGTTGGCTAAGCATCTGCCTTTGGCTTGGTTCATGATCCCAGGGTCCCGGGATCAAGCCCCATGTCAGTCTCCTTGCTTAGTAGGAGCCTGCTTCTCCCTCTCCCCCTGCCACTCCCCCTGTTTGTGCCCTCTCTTTCTGTCAAATTAATAAATAAAATCTTAAAAAAAAAGTTACTGATCTATAGAAACAAAGGTATAAAAACATGACCAGTAAGCAAAATAATCTGTTTATCCTTAGCATATATTATTAAAACTTCAAAACTTTATTTTTATTATTTTGGATGTTTTTCTTTTGTAAATAATGGAAATTATGAATAAACACAATAACTAAACCTTAAGTAAGGCAAAATTAAGTAAATATAATATTCAGGCATCAACAATATTAAGTAGATTAATTTTTTTTAGGGGGGAGGAGAGATAGTCCAATCTGTAACCAGATTCAAGTAGTTTTTTATTGGATTTAGTAATCAAACTTTTCTCTCAAATTTAATTTTGAATTGTACCTGAAGAAGGTCTAGAGTACTAGCCAGTCTGTCTCTCAGACCTTATTATAAGTTAACTAGAAGAAGAGTCTTCACAGCTACACTCAAGCCCATAAGCCCATGTAATTGGATACTAAGCTAGAGAATTTCTAAGATAACACACTTTTTCTTAGAGATTCTTTTCCAACTGGTTGTGACCCGTAACAGCATATGTCCTCTGTCTCTCCATTCCCTATATAAATCTGATTTGTTCCTCACGTGGCTAACATCGTCTGAGCCAGTATTTGAGGTGAAAAAGCTTCCTGAGTTATTTGAACCTATAAAAGGATCAATGTTTTCTGAGAAATGATAAATCTAACTTCACACCTATAGAAGCAATGCTCTAAAGTGATGACATGAGGAATGTTTTTCCAAAATAGTAGTCTTTCCCTTTCTTTTGAATGAGAGAAGCATATTATTTTATAATAGATATGAGAAATGCATGAAGAATAGCAAATACAATTTAACTGGATTTCCCATCCTTTGCCTGGAAATATGGAAGACAAGTTCTCATGGAGTGGAGAGGAGTTGACAATACATTTCAGGATTATTTAAAGTTTGTGAAGCCCCTAAACTCCTGAGAGAGAAACTTCATAACTAGGGGCACCTGGGTGGCTCAGTCGGTTAAGCCCCTGCCTTCGGCTCAGGTCATGATCCCAGGGTCCTGGGATCGAGCCCCGCATCGGGCTCCCTGCTCAGCGGGGAGCCTGCTTCTCCCTCTCCCTCTGCCTGCCTCTCTGCCTACTTGTTCTCTCTCTCTCTCTGTCAAATAAATAAATAAAATCTTAAAACAAAAAAGAAACTTCATAACTATAGCTATATGATACCAATATAACTAGTTAAAAAGTATTACATTCAATCTAAAGTGGTATTTGGCATCAATTTGATAATAACAGGTTGTTTGCCTGAATTCAACTTTATTTTGCTGATCTAAGTATGACAGGTTCTTGTGTGTTCAGATGGACTGTAATATATAATTAGAAAAAAGATTTTATGACAACCAAAAACTTACTTAAATTTGTCTCTATTTTATATCATGAATTGAAAATCCATTCTGCACAAGATCTTATGGAGATGACTTTAGTCCATCCTTCCTTTAAGAAACTACTTTCTTCATGGTTAGAAATAATCTCTTTTCCAATAATTTAAATACATGGTATTCAATCCCTACTTAACCTACCATCCTGCAATATATGATTACCTCTCCCTTCTTACTGAAAAAACAGCCAAGAGACTTTAGTTTATATGACCTGGTATTCTCTTGATTCTACTTTGTTGCTTCTTGGCCTCTATGGAAACTTATTTTCTCTTTCCTGGCCTTTTTATGTTGCTTTTCCTCAGAGTTCTTTGATCTATGCTCTATTCCATGATTCACTCTCTATGTTCTACATGAGCAATCAAATTTACTGTGATGGTTCTAAGTACATCTATATATTTATGACTCTAAAAGCTTATATTAAGTTTGTCTAGAGAAACAGAATCAATATGATTTATATAAATATATAGAAAGATATTTATTGTGAAGGATTGGTTCACACAATTATAAAGGCAGAGAAGTCCCCCAACCTGCCATCTGCAAGGTGGAAATACAAGGTAGTCTGTGGTTTAGTTCCAGTTCAGACCCAAAGGCCTGAAAACCAGGGGAGCCAATGTATAAGTCCTAATCCAAGCCTGAGAGAAAGCCTGAGAACAAAAAGTACTGATGTACGAAGGCAGGAGATGATAAATGACCAAGCTCAAGCACCCATAAATTCACCCTTCCACCACCTTTGTTTTATTCAAGCCCTCAATGGATTGAATGATTCCCACCCTCACTGGTGAGGGAGATCTTTACTCAGTCTACCAATTCAAATGCTAATCTCTCCCAGAAACACCCTCAAAGATAGAGTAGAAATATGTCTTAACCAGCTACCATCCCTTAGCCCAGTCAAGTTGACACTTAAAACTAACCATTATAAAACTATAATACTATCTCCTATAATTTCAGAGCCTTAACATCCCTATATCCATATATTCCACTACAGATTAGACAAGTTGTACTTCAAATCAACATAGGGAAGTCTTGAAAATATAGTATTTTCAAAACATACCTTACCTCCTGTGTTCTTTTTAAAAAATTATTTTTATTGAAGTAGAATGTACATATACTAAAGTATTTAAATCTTATGTATAAATCTTGCTTAATTTTTACTTATGTATATGATATAAATAACTCAAATATTAAGGTATAACACATTTACAGATCCCTAAATGTGGATTTAGGATCCTAATTTATAAAGGATCCTAAAGGATTCTTTCTGTCCCTTTACATCCTATACTCCCCAAGGTAACAATTATTTTGACTTCTGCCTATATATATTGGTTTTATCTGATATATTTAAACATGATATGAAAATAATCCTACAGGGCGCCTGGGTGGCTCAGTCGTTGGGCGTCTGCCTTCGGCTCAGGTCATGATCCCAGGATCCTGGGATCGAGCCCCGCATCGGGGCTTGTGTTCCTGCTTGTGTTCCTGCTCTCGCTATCTCTCTCTGTCAAATAAATAAATAAAATCTTAAAAAAAAAAAAAAAAAGAAAAGAATCCTACAATATGTGTTATTTTTGACTTGGCTTCCTTTGTTCATAACTGGACTTGTGGGAAGCACCCATATTATTTTCTGTAGCGTGCTTTTTTGTTTTTTTTATTGCTGGGTAATATGTCATTGTATAAATAGAAAAGATCTATATATTCTCCCATTGATGGACATTAGGGTAATGTATGAGTTATCAATTGCTATGTAACAAATTATCTCAAAACATAGCTGCTTGAAGCAACATTTATCATCTCATTTTTTCTGCGGGTCAGGAATCCATGGGTGGTTTAGTTGCAGTTTGGCTCAGGTCCCTCATGAGCTTACCATCAAGCTGTCAGCCAGGTCTTCAGTCACCTCAAGGTTTCTCTGGGGCTAAAAGACCCACATTCAATTTCATTCACATGGTTGTTGGCAGACCTCGTTCATCATAGGCTGTTGGATAGCGACTCCAGTTCCTTACCACATGGGACTCTCCTTAAGGTTTGCTTACATTATGTCAGCGTGCCTCCCCCAGAAATAATGATCCAGGAGGAAAGAAAGTATTAGAATCTTCTGATATGCGTTTTTCTTTTTTTTAATTTTTTATTTACTTGGGGCGCCTGGGTGGCTCAGTCGTTAAGCGTCTGCCTTCGGCTCTGGTCATGATCCCAGAGTCCTGGGATCAAGCCCCGCATCAGGCTCCCTGCTCGGCGGGAGGCCTGCTTCTCCCTCTCCCACTCCCCCTGCTTGTGTTCCCTCTCTCGCTGTGTCTCTCTCTGTCAAATAAACAAATAAAATCTTTTTAAAAAATACATAATAAATAAATAAATATTTTTTGTATTTACTGATTTATTTAATTAAGCATAATTATAGATTTTTTTCACTCTGTCATATATAGATGTCTCTAATTTTACCCATTATCCCATATTAAGTGTTATACTAATACCATTTTCCTTTTTGCATCAAATTTTTTTTTTTTAAATTGACCTGTCCCCTGCTTGATTCTTCTAAAGTCTCCCCTCTGTCTTTCATGCCCAGTTATTTCATTTCTTTGAAGTTATGAAGGCTCATCCTGTAACTTTTCTTAATATCATTTATCACTAATTTTATTGTATTTTGTATAAAATAGATGTTCATATATTAATTTTACAAAATGATAAGTGACTCCAAGACTTTGATATTTTCAACTACTTGCGATAATTACCATGAAATATGTATACTCCTCACATACACACCTTATAATCAAGTAAATATGTTATTAAGTGTGAATAATAGATTTTAGTTCAGTTTGATTTTCTGTCTGCCAGTGACCTGTATCCGATGACAGACCAAGTTAATCTAGTGTTTTAGTGTATTTTCAGTATAGTTTCAGACACTGTAAGTTAAATAAAGCTTTGTAGTTTTAGTGAATTTAATTACAAAATGCACTGCTATTAATCTATTCAAAATGGTAAAACTAATAATTAGTTAAAAGCATTATTAACCCAATCAAGCTCATTGTTTATTTAGGTAGCATACAGGCATTTTAAACTTTCTGAAAACTTTCTATTGTCACTTTTATACTACTAAAGTCAGATATGCCCATCTTATGGTATAATTTCTGGAAGATAAATTTAAAAATTGAAAAAATGCTGTGTGTGTTTCAGTAATATAATCGTGGTAATTGGAAAATAAAGTGACAATGAGATTACTTGGTATAAAATGTATTATTTGTATCCAGTGGTTATAAAGCAAACAAACAAAAGTTTATATAATAAGATTTTTTTTAATCTAGACACAGTTTTAGGTTATTTTTATATTATATGACTGATTCACCCAGAAAGGAAAAATACATGAGCAGAAATCATATCCCAAATATGAATCCTAGGGTCAAGTAAATTAAATAAAACCTCAATGATTAAGACTGCATCAATATAGAATTTGTGACTTTATTTCTACTGAGATAAAAATGTCATTGTGCCTTTTACATAGATAATGTTTTAGAAATCCTTTTTGCATTGTATTTTTTAAGGAAGTTGATATTGTGACTATAGTTATAAATAATTTGAAATAACCACTGTATTTCCAAATATTTTAATATTAATTATGGTATAATCTATATGCAAAGATTTCTTTCTTACTCTCTAAGGGAGCTCTTCTGCTAGTGTTATATTCAAACTTGGCCCACATCTACCAATTTAAATTTCAAGAGGTTTTAAAAATTCAATAGGATTGAATAGCATGTGGCCTGAACACTAGGTTGATGCCTCAGATATTGTTTACCTGACTTAGAGATTAATACTTATTCACTTTTAGAAATAGAAATGACTTCAATGTCAGCTAAGCCCAAGTGCTAAAAAACATCACCAAACACCATTAGTAAAAGCCAATACTACTAACTCTAAAATGCTGTTTCTTTAATTCATAAATTTTGGGTATTGTATTGCTTTCCTAATTTCCTAATTTTGATTTTGGTAAGATGTATTGACTTATTTTTTACTATGTGCATAAAACTTCTTTCTTAAAATCTTGTTGAAAGATGAAAATGTTTGAAAATATGATTAAAGGGTATCAATTAGAATACAATTAAAGGGTACAAGTGTCAATGAAGACTGAATCAATGTATATATTCTGTGTTACTTTATTTACAGATGACATTGAATTATTATTTTTTGTTAATAATTCACTATACTGTTGTCTTCATTTCTATTTGTTTTTCCCATTTATTTTTGACTCTTATTACTTAAGTTTCACACATACAAACACAAATTCTTAATTAAAAATCATAATAATAGGGTCACCTGGGTGGCTCAGTCATTAAGCTTCTGCCTTCGGCTCAGGTCATGATCCAGGGTCCTGGGATCAAGCTCCGCGTCGGGCTCTTGGCTCCACAGGAAGCCTGCTTCTCCCTCTCCCACTCCCCCTGCTTGTGTTCCCTCTCTCGCTGTGTCTCTCTCTGTCAAATAAATAAATAAAATCTTTAAAAAAATCATAATAATAAACAAATGTTACATAACTTCCTAGGAAGGTGGTGATGATGAAGTTAAGGGGGCACATAGATTTGAATTAAATAGCCCAATAAATAAATATTATACTCAGGATGTAGGCTTTATATGAATTCTATTCAGCAGAGCTCACTTTCTAACATAAACTGTCACATTCATTTTTAAGATTCATTTTGAATACCACCCTCCTGGTAAAGTATAATCCATTAGCTATAGACAAGCTGTGTTTTCTACTTTTCTAAATTCTTGAGGTATTTATAATCTCTATCAAAATGTGCTACTTATCTGCAGTTTATTTTTCCTCTTGGTATTTCCTATGTATAGCCTCAACTATATTTGAAGTTTTCTTCTTGAGTACAAAAGTCAGTTTTAGCACTTATTTCATTTTCTTGAACATGCATTGTTTAAATTGTTATTTTGTCTTTCAAAATCCCTTCTTATTTTCTGAGAATACCATTTTTTAAAGATTTTATTTATTTTTTTGACAGAGAGAGAAAGAGCATGCCCATGATAACGGGGAGGGACAGAGGGAGAAATAGACTCCTTGCTGAGCGTGGAGTCTTGTGGAGCTCTATCCCAGGACCCTGAGACATGACCTGAGCTGAAATCAAGAGTCAGCTGCTTAACCAGCTGAGCCACTCAGGCGCCTCCTGAGAACACCATTTTTATTTCTTCCTGGTCATCTTCCTGCTTCCTTATAACCTGCTACCATAAGTTGTCTAAATGGCAACTATACTTGCATGCCCCTCTTCTCTGGCTATCAGAATATATTGAAAGGTGGACTTCTGTCCCAATTTTTATTTCACCAGCAAGTGCAGTTTTCAGCATGTAGCTCAATTCATGCCAAGCAGAGACCTCATCTAATATTTCTGAACTGGATTTGCTAAACATAGATTATGATAACCACGATTTTAGTGTTAAGGAGAAAGGTGTTCTGGGGGGAATAAAGAACATTGATAGAGAAGAGATCATTATAAGTAAAAAGAGATGCTAATGATGACTACCTACTCAGCCCTAGTTCCTAAAATCCTGAAGATTGTCTTGGTTTCAGACTTCTACTAATGTTTGGTTTGCCCTTCAATTCTTTGAATTTTCCCAGCATCCTTCAAACTGACTCCTTTTATATTTCCTTAACTGGTTTGTTAGATTTTTGTCATTTTTGCCTAAATTTACCAGTAATGACCATGTCTTATTCAGAATATATATTGCCTGACAAATAATCATGAGTTTTCTTCACTTTTATACTCTACTCTTTATATATATGTATATATATATATATATTTTTTTTTATACTCTACTCTTAATAAATGATGTCCTATGAAAGAATACACATTTTTCAAATGCCATTAAAAAATCACTCAAATTTTTGGTGCACAAATACAACAATAAAACACTATTGTCAAAGACAGGTGTTTGATATGTTGAGGAATTTTATTTGAAGCTATATATAATTTTTAATAAGTTAATTGTAATACAGGCTTAACTAAAGTGGTTTTCTCCTAGGTAATTTAAAATATGTAGTCTATTCTTAAGCTAGTAATAAAACTCTATACCTGAAAAGTCATTATCAAATTAATTTTAGTTATACTCTTTGTAAATGGAACTATTTTTAACAGCATTAGCTTTATCAAATAACTGAATTTGTTCTTTTCACTTTTTTCCTTTCAAGGATTTATAACATGTCAACACACATGTATTTTTACATCATAGGCACATTTTAGTGTATCTTCCTTTTCGTATAGCCATATATTTGAATAAATACCATAGTGATTCCAAAATGTTCCTTCTATGTGAACATAACTGAGTTTAGCACCTTTTCTTTAACTTAAAAAAATACTGAGACACTAGTCTGATTTTTCTTTAATAACTTCTCTGAAACATATGAAATATAGATGACATAGGCTAAGGATTTTGTGGTATTGTTTTTGTTTGGTTTTGTTTTTATAATGTATATAGAAGGAAGCATGACAAGACCTTTAACAATTTTGATTATGAGTTTTCATGTTTGACTGTGGAAGAAATCCCAAGGGAACCATACATTTTTTTGTGTGTGTGAAGGCATACAATTTGTATCATTTGATATCTATTGCTCACATTGCTTTTATTTATAATTTTATAGACATTGAAATGTAAACTCCATTAGTTTCTTTGTTAAGACATAAGCAGTCAGGATGAAAATCAAGTTGAATCAAAAATATTATTTAGTGTAGCTCCCAAAATTCAGTTCCCTTTTTTGGCTCCAACTTTCTAAATTGAAATGACTTGCATCATCTGTGGCCTAGATCAGGACAATCTTCAATGTCCTTAGGAAAGCAGGCAAACAAAAAGTATCAATTATAAAACCATAAATAAGTGATGACCAAATATTATTATAACAAAAGAAGAAAAATCTCAAGGGGTTTTTAAACAACAACAACAAAAGAATTATCTTATTCTCTTTATTTGGAATTCTGATCAAGACTACTCATTATAGTGCTTTGTGAATATTAAGGAATTGAATTGAAAAGAACAATCCACTTTTTGAATGTATTAATTAGAACATTCTTTCACTTCTTCATGCAATTTTTATAATCTATCATATTTATTATTGGAAGGTATGTATTGAAGTTAAATGTGTTCAATAAACATTACAGATTTCTTTACTCATGACAGTTTAAGATCATATACATGAGACTATTTTATCATCATATATTTGAAAGTTTCAAAATTAACCTCTGCAAAATATGATATTGTTTCCACTTGTGTTTGGTAAGATTTGGAAAATGAATAGTTAGTATGGACAGTTACATAAAGTTGAAATTTGGAAATCTATGGATAAAACCAATTGATGACAGGTAAGTAACTTGGGTAGTTTAATGATATGTCCTAATGTTCCAATTGTGTGATTTTGCACATCTTCTGAATACTTAACTCTTTTGAATGACATCTTCCTACTTCCAGCATGACAAGGGGAACAAAATGAGGCTATTTTGGTTGTAGCACAATTTGTCTTTTTCCAGGAAAGGAAAGGAAATAAGTTTTCCTGCTAGCATCTAGAGCACAGTATGTGAATGTGTCATTATATTAATGCAATTTAACATTCTGCATAAATTCAAAAAATAGAAGTAATGACCAACTAGAATCAAAATTATAATGACAAGATTAGCTTTTTTTTTTTTAAAGATAATTTTATTGTTGTATGACATCCAAATATTTAATGAAGACAGACAACATTATTTCAAGCAGGCATTTTTGGTGGTTAAATTAAGTATTAAATATAAATATAACATGGAACTTCATAAAGAGTCTGTCTACTTGACTAAACAAAGCCAATTCATCACTTTTATACTCTTATCTCAGATTCAAAACACTTACAACTTACAGGTTTGCTATAGCATTTGTTTAGCAATAGTTGTATCTTCTTCACCATTGCAGAATGATAGATAGGATAGAAATTTAGGGGCAATTTAATGCAGTCTTGCTGCAAATTTTAACATACACGCAACCATGTACAAACACTTCTCTGCTATATTCTGAAGAGCTGATAAGAATTGCTTGATCAGGGCGCCTGGGTGGCTCAGTTGGTTAAGCGACTGCCTTCGGCTCAGGTCATGATCCTGGAGTCCCTGGATCGAGTCCCACATCGGGCTCCCTGCTCGGCAGGGAGTCTGCTTCTCCCTCTGACCCTCCCCCCTCTCATGTGCTCTCTCTCTCTCTCTCATTCTCTCTGTCTCAAATAAATAAATAAAGTCTTAAAAAAAAAAAAAAAAGAATTGCTTGATCAATTCTAGTCATGAATAGCTTCCTCTTTTTAGACAATAAGTTGCATTGTTAAGAATATCTAATTGTTTGAAATTATATATTTACATTGATTACAGATTTGCCTCCTCATAAATTGTTTATCATTGATCCTATTCTATGCATGTAAGGGAGAAAAAAATACAGCCCTCTTTTATGAAAGATAGTTTTAAATATCTGAAGACAAGAATTTTGCCTTATTAAGTCTTTTATTTGAGTTAAATATCCCCATTCCCAACCCTCACTATATTCAAAATAAAATCTGTGGATCAGTGGTATTATTAGCATGACATGGGAATTTGATAAAAATGCAAAGGACTCCATCCCAGAAATATGAATTAGACCACCAGGTGACTGATATGGACCTTATAGTTTGAGAAATATGGTCCTAAACTGTTCTTTATATGTATGTCAGTCTTCATATTAATGTATATACCTTCTAAATTCCAAGTTATAGAAACATACACACACCCATTCCTTCTTTTCATTTTTTATCTAGGTACAATTTACATATGGCTAAATGCATAGACCTTCAGTACACAGTAAAATCAATTTTGATAAATCTCTACCCCCATGTGACCCAAGCTTCCATTCAATATATAGAGTGATTCTGTCACCAGGCAAAGATCCCCCACCCCTCAGACAACTACTGCACTGATTTATGTCACTAAGAGTTAGTTTTGACAGTTCTAAAGCGTTATATAAATGAAATCATTCAATATATACTAATTTATGCTAGTTTTTTTTTTTTTTTTTTTTCCCCAGCCAACATAATGTTGAGATTCCTCCACGTTGCTACATATATGAGCAGTTTGATTGTTTCCATTGCGGTATTCCATTGTGTAAAAATAACACAATTTGTTTATGCATTTAGCTGTTGATGGGTACCTGGGCTTTTGTCAGTTCTTGAATATTATTATGAATAAAACTGCTATAAATATTCTTGTACAACACCCCTTGTGAACACATGTTTTAATTTCTCTTAGGAAATAGAATCACTGTGTCAGTGTAGATGTGTGTTTAATTTTTCCAAAGTATTATTATGAAAATATTCAAACATACAGCAAATTTGAAAGAACTTTGTCATGAACACTCATATCCAATACCTAGGTTCTAACATTAATAGTTGAATTTACTGGTTTTATCACATATCTATCAATTTAGTTATCTTTTTATCCATGTATCAGCCCATTTAAATTTTTTATAAATTCAAAATGACAGACATAAATTCAGTTCTCCTCAAAACTTCACACACATCACTAGAGTTAAGTCTTTAGTTTTTTTTTTCTTTTGATATAAAATTTACTTACATGAAATGTGTATATACATTTGCTGAGTTTTTTCAAGTTGATTTATCCTTTATCTAATTTAATGTTAATAACATATTGTCATGGCAATGTTTAATGTTATTGTCATCACACTCCGTAGCTTTGTTTTGTGATCTTGGGGCTAAATTTCTCTCTTTCATTTCTTTATTTTTTTTTTATTTTTATTTTTTTTAAAGATTTTATTTATTTGAGAGAGAGAATGAGAGGGAGAGAGCACATGAGAGGGGGGAGGGTCAGAGGGAGAAGCAGACTCCCTGCTGAGCAGGGAGCCCGATGCGGGACTCGATCCTGGGACTCCAGGACCATGACCTGAGCCAAAGGCAGTCGCTTAACCAACTGAGCCACCCAGGCGCCCTCTTTCATTTCTTTAAAATTTATTTCATGCCTGCCTGCTATTTCGTTTTGTTTTATTTTATTTTATTTTAATCCCAGTATAGTTAACATAGCGTTATATTAATTTCAGGTGTATGTAGTGATTCACCATTTCTGTACAGCACCCAGTTCTCATCATCACAAGTGACCTCCTTAATCTCCATTACCTATTTAATCCACCCCACCCACCCATCTCCCCTCCAGTAACCATCAGTTTGTTCTATAATATAATTAAGAATCTGTTTCCTGGTTTGTCTTTTTCTTTCCTTTGCTCATTTGTTGCTTCTTAAATTCTACCTATAAGTGAAATAATATGGTATTTGTTTTTCTCTGACTTATTTTGCTTAGCATCATACTCTCTAGCTCCATCCATGTCATTGCAAATGACAAGATTCCATTCTTTTTTATCACTGAATAATATTCTATTGTATAAATATATATTTTTTATATATACCACTTCTTTATCCATTCATCTATGGTTGGACACTTGGGCTGCTTCCATAATTTGGCTATTATAAATAATGCTGCTATAAACTTAGGAGTGCAAGTTTTCCTTTGAATTACTGTTTCTGTATGTTTTGGATAAATACCCAGTAGTACAATTACTAGATTGTACAGTAGCTCTATTTTTAAATTTTTGAGGAATCCTCATACTGTTTTCCACAGTGGCTGTACCAGTTTGCATGGCCACCAATAGTGAAAGAGGGTTCCTTTTATTCCACATCCTCACCTACACTTGTTTCTTGTGTTTTTGATTTTAGCCATTCTAGGCAGGTGTAAAGTAATATCTCATTGTGGTTTTGATTTGCATTTCACTGAGTGATGTTGAGCATCTTTTCATGAGTCTGTTGGCCATTTGTATTTCTTGCAACGACGAGGAGAAATGTCTGTCTTCTGCCCATGTTTTAATTGGATTACTTGTTTTTTGAGTGCTGAATTGTATAAGCTTTTTGTATATTTTGGATACTAAGCCTTTATTGGATATGTCACTTGCAAATATCTTCTCTTATTCAGTAGGTTGCCTTTTAGTTTTGTTGGTTGTTTCCTTTGGTGTTCAGAAGCTTTTTATTTTGACGTGGTCCCAAAAGTTTATTTTTGCTGTTATTTCCCTTGCTTCAGAAGACATATCTAGAAAAAATGTTGCTATAGTCAATGTCAGAGACATTACTGCCTATGCTCCTTTCTAGGATTTTTATGATTTCAGGTCTCACGTTTAAGTCTTTAATCCATTTGGAGTTTATTTTTGTGTATCATGTAAGAAAGTGGTCCAATTTCATTCTTTGCATATAGCTGACCAGTTTTCCCAACACCATTGTTGAGGAAGCTTTTTCCCATTGAAAATTCTTCCTGCTTTGACAAAGATTAATTGACCATATAATTGTGGGTTTATTTCTGGGTTTTCTATTCTGTTATATTAATCTATGTGTCTATTTCTGTGCCAGTTCCATAATGATTTGATTACTACAGCTTTATAATATATCTTGAATATCCAGAATACAATATCTGGAATTGTGATACCTACAACTTTGCCTTCTTTTTCAAAATTGCTTTGGCTACTTGGGTTTTTTTTGTGTGTTTTCATATAAATTTTAGGATTTTTTTTTTCTAGTTCTGTGAAAAAATAGGGATTACATTAAATGTGTAGATTGCTTTTGGTAATATAGACATTTTAACAATATTTGTCCTTCCAATCTATGAGCATGGAATATCTTTCCATTTCTTTGTGTCATCTTCAATTTCTTTCATCAATGTTTTATTATTTTCAGAGTGCAGGTCTTTAACCTCTTTGGTTAGTTTTATTCCTAGGTATCATATTACTTTTGGTACACTTGTAAATTGAATTTTTTCTTAATTTCTCTTTCTGCTTCTTCATTATTAGTGTATAGAAAAGCAAGAGATTTCTGCACATTGATTTTTGTATCCTGCAACTTTACTGAATTCATTTATCAGTTCTAGTTTTGTGTGTGTGTGTGTGTGTGTGTGTGTGTGTGTGTGTGTGGAGTCTTTTGGGTTTTCTACATATAGTATCATATCATCAGCAAAGAGTGAAAGTTCACTACTCCCTTGCCTATTTGGATGCCTTTTATTTCTTTTTGTCGTCTAATTTCTTTGGCTAAGACTTCCAGTACTATGTTCAATAAAAGTGGTGAGAGTTGACATCCTTGTCTTACAGTTCCTGACTATAAAGGGAAAGCTCTCAGTTTTTCCCCATTGAGGATGATGTTAGCTGTGGGTTTTTCATATATGGCCTTTATTATGTTAAGGTTTGTTCCCTCTAGACTTACTTTTTTGAGGGTTTTTATCATGAATGGATGTCCTACATTGCCAAATACTTTTTCTGCATCTATTGAAATGATTTGTTTTTATCCTTTCATGATGTGACTTATTACATTGATTGATTTTCAAATATTGAACCACCCATGCATCCTGGGAATAAATCCCATGTATTTATGGTGAATGATTTTTGTAATGTATGTTGAATTTGGTTTGCTAGTATTCTGTTGAGAATTTTTTCATCTATGTTCATCAGAGACTGCCTGGCCTGTAGTTTTCTTGTTTGTTTTTTAAGTGTCTTTATCTGGCTTCAATATCAGGATGATAGTACCCTCATAGAATGAATTTGGAAGTTTTCCTTCCATTTCTATTTTTTGGAATAGTTTGAATAGAATAGGTATTAACTCTTTAAATGTTTGGTAGAATTCGTCTATGAAACCATCTGGTCATGGACTATTGTTTGGAGGTTTTTTTGTTTGTTTCTTTTAATATTTTATTTTTAAGTAATCTCTACATCCAATGTAGGGATGAAACTCACAACCCTAAGATCAAATATCCCATGTTTTACCAACTGATCCAACCAGATGCTTCTGATGGGAGTTTTTCAATTACTGATTCAATCTCTTTCCTGGTAATTAGTCTGTTAAATTTTTCTATTTCTTCCTGCTTCAGTTTTTGTAGGCTATATGTTTCTAGGAACTTACCCATTTCTTCTAGGTTGTCTAATTTATTGGCATATAGTTTTTCATAACATTCTCTTATAATTGTATTTCTGTGGTGTTGGTTGAAATTTCTCTTTCACTGGTGATTTTGTTGGGAGTCCTTTCAATCTCTCTCTCTCTCTCTCTCTCTTTTTTTTTTTTTTTTGGATGAGTCTGGCTAGAGTTTATCATTTTTTTTTTTTTTTTTCAAAGGACCAGCACCTAGTTTCATTGATCTGTTCTATTGTTTTTTAGTTTCTGTGTCCTCTATTTTTGCTCTAATCTTTATTATTTTCTTCCTTCTTCTGGTTTTGGGTTTTGTTTGGACTTTTTCTAGCTCTTTTTGTGTAAGTGTAGGTTGTTAATTTATTTTTCTTCTTAAGGTAGATCTGTATTGCTATAAACGTCCTCCTAGAACCACTTTTGTGGTGTCTCAAGGTTTGGGACCATTGTGTTTTCATTTTCATTTGTTTACATGTGCTTTTTAATTTCTTTGATTTCTTGGTTGATCCATTCATTGTTTAGTAGCATGTTATTTAACCTCTATGTAATTGTGGTCTTTCCAAATTTTTTCTTGTGGTTGATTCCTAGTTTCAGAATGTTGTGGTCAGAAGAGACATATGGTATGACTTCAATTTTTTAAATTTTTTGAGGCTTGTTTTGTGGTCTAATATGTGATCTATTCTTGAGAATGTTCCTTTTGCACTTGAAAGGAATGTGTGCTCTGTTGTTTTAGGGTGGAATGTTCTGAATATTTCTGTTAGATCCATCTGGTCCAGTGTATTATTCAAAGTCACTGTTTCCTTGTTGATTTTCTGTCTGGATGATTTGTCCATCAGTGTGGTTAAAGTCCCCTATATTATTGTATTACTATTAATTACTTCCTTTAGGTTGTTATTAACTGCTTTATGTATTTGGGTGCTCCCATGTTGGATGCATAAATATTTATAATTGTTAGATCTTCTTGTTAGATTTTCCCCTTTACTATGATATAATGTCCTTCATTGTCTCTTGTTACAATATTTGTTTTAAAAGTCTATTTTGTCCAGTGTAAGTATTGCTATTCTGGCTTTCTTTTTGACATCCATTTACACGATAGATGTTTCTCCATCCACTCACTTTCAATCTGTAGATGTCTTTAGGTATGAAATGAGTCTCTTGTAGGCAGCATATAGATGGGTCTTACTTGTGTTTTTTTTCTTTGTTTTGTTTTGTTTTTAACCCACTCTCATAATCCATATCTTTTGATTGGAGCATTTAGTCCATTTATATTCAAAGTAATTATTGATAGATATGTATTTATTTTCATTTTGTTATTTGTTTTGTGGTTGTTTAGATTTTCTCTGATCCTTTCCTCTCTTGGTCTCTTTCATGGTTTGCTGGTTTTCTTTATTATATACTTGGATTCTTTACTCATATCTATTACTGTTTTTTGATTTGTGGTTACAATTTGGTTTATATATTAGCATCTTCTGCATTTAGCAGTCTATATTAAGCTGATGGTCACTTAATTTTGAACTCATTCTTTATTTCCCTCCCCCCATATTTCAAATATTTGATATCCTATTTTACATCCTTTTATTTTGTGCTTCTCTTGACTGATTTTTACAGATATACTTAATTATATTTTTTGCTTTTGTGCTTCGTATTTTTCTTACTCTTATTTATGGGTTTTGTTTTCTACTGAGTCCCCCCTTAACACTTCTTGTCTCCTCATTTTGTCTGCCTCTCTTCTGTGTCTGTTTCTTTATATTAGGAATTCAGCTACATATTCTGTGCCTGAAAGTAGTGGCTTTATAAAGAAGAGTTCCTATAGTGCCCTGGAATGCATTGTCCCCTGTTTGCCAGAACCTGGCACTTCAGGGGAATCTCCTATGCATGTTGCTTAAGTCCTGCTACTCTTTCCCAGTTGCTTTTCCTTTCAGTCCAGATGTCAGCATTGGCTGTGCTTGCTCTCTGTGATGTTAATGAGACCCAGGCAAGCTGGCTTTGAGGGAGCATGACCCTAGGAGGGCTCAGGGGCTGGGCAGTGGTGTTAACAAAATTCATACTGAGCTACTAGTCCTAGGCTTAATTCCAGAAGCATGGTGGCTATGGGGGCAGCACATGATGAGGGTGGCTGGGTGGGGCACATGCCACATTAGCAAAATTTGCACTGAATGCCATGCCAAGGGCAGCAGGCTTGGAGGGGGTGAGTCCTCAGGGGAACTCGGCAGGGAGCACTGCTAGCAAGTTAGGTAGCAAGTGTCTGTGCATTTCTGCTTCCCCCAGGTGGCTCTGTGTTTATACTGGAGGGTGAAGAGAAAAATGGCTCCTGCCAGCTCCTTTGTTCCCTGAGAAGTTCCCCAACTGGCTCCAAAATCAGTATAAACAGAGCTCCCTCCCATCTGTCCCAGGTGTTGCACAACTCTTTCTTCTATGTTGCCTCTCCAGGGCTACTGTCTCTTTAAGGGCATAGACCCAGCTATCATCTGTCATCTGACTTTTAAAGCTTCAGGTTCCAAGTCATGCTGGTTATACAAACTCACAGAATTTAGCAGCTCTCCTGGTTTTCAAGGCCAGATATTACGGGGATTTGTTTTCCTCATATGGGCTCCCTGGTGCTTTCCCCTCACCCCACTGCAGCTCCCTTCCTCTGGCAGGCAGCTCCCTACCACCACTTCTGCTCTTCCTAACCTCTCTGATGTGGCTTTTTCTCTACATGTAGTTGTGGAGCTTGTTTTTTCAGTCTTTGGATCACTCTCTGGTTCGTTACTGGGATGTGAGTAATATTTAGTTGTAAAGGTGGGATGAGGTGAGCTTAGGGTTTCCTACTCTACAATCTTGCCAAGCTCCCATCCATTTGCTGAGTTTTGACGTGTACATCTATCTGTGTAACTCAAACCCTTCTCAAGATACACACTCTTATTTCTCCCGAAAGTTTTCTAATGTTTATTTCCAAACAAACCTGTACTGTTTGTTTGTCCTAACAAAAGCAACCCAATCACATTTTCCTAGCATCAATTAGTTTTTCCATTTTGAGAAATCATATAATTGGAAACTTACAATTATGTAATTATTTTTGACTCACATTATTCATTTTAATTTCATTTATTTCAGGATTCATCTATGTTATCTATGTTGTGTTGGTCAGTGCTTTGTTCCTTTTTATGGTTTGTTATGTGAATTAACCATAGACTTTTTTAGCTTTTGTTCTACTAATGGAAACCTAGGCCATTTCCAGTTTTTTGCTATTATGATTAAAGTTTTTAAGATTTTCCATGTATTAGGTCTTACATGAGCTATTTTCATTTCTCTTGAGAACATATTGAGGTGGAATTCTTGAGGCAAAAGTAAATGAATGTGTAATTTTGTTAAGGAGTGCTAGAACTTATTTTAAAGTGATTATAACATTTTACTTTCTCAAAAACAATTTGAGAGATCAGTTGTTCCGCATCCTTATTACATGTGGTGTTCTCATTTTATGTGTGTGTGTGTGTGTGTGTGTGTGTGTGTGTGTGTGTGCGCGCGCGTCTGATGTGAAGTATGAGTTGAGGTTCATTTACTTTGATAATGAATATCCAGTTTTTCCAGCACTATTTATTAGAGATTCTTTTCACCTTTGGATTGCTTTGTTTTCTTCATTGAAAATCAATTGACCATATGAATGCATTGCTTTATTCTAGTTTATTTGGTAAGCATGTTAAAATTTACATTGATAATAGCAATATAACATACAACAACAGCCATACTAATCATAGCGGAAAACAGAAGAGACTACTTACTAGATTTTTCTTATATCCTATTGTTCTTCATTTTCACGGCAATTACATGAAGTAGGTGCTATTTTACCCCCTCTTCATTTTACTAATAATAATGAGTTTTGGAAATTAACTTGCTCAAAATCATACATCCCATGTGTCCACCACATTAAATTACCTCAAGAGAAATTTTACCCCTCTTCATTTTACTAGCAACAGATATTCCATTACAGTTGACAATACTCTATAATAAATAAAATATTGGGTACATTATCAAAGTAGCTATGAGTTTACCCAACTCAATTATTATTGCCCCCCCAAAAAAGTCTCAAGAAAATTTTCACTTTGAGCAAATCGTAATAAAACTGCACTTGGTCTAATCTCATCAGTATCAGATAATATTACTCATACCTTAACATTTTTTATGTATAACGTGTAATATGTGTATATAATGTGTTTTTATTGGATTATCTAATTTTATTCTCTTGACTCCTATGTGTCATTTAAATAACAACGAAACAAAAACAAGCACATAGTCTTAGAATCTAAACATTATTCTTCAAACACTGCAGACATTGTCTTGATTGTGATATGGAAGACAATGAAGGCATGACCAAATATTCATAAACATGAAGCAAAGGTAATAGAAATGAAAACTAATGCAATTCTTCTCCTGTTTTATTTATTTAATTTTTAAAGTACAATTTATTGAGAGCTTATTAAAGATCAGTCACTTAACTTGCAAGTAAGTAGGTTCAATTACTTTTTTAAAGATGAAAATATTGTGGATTAGGAAATTACAGTAACTTATATTTTACAGTTAGTAAGTGGTGAAGCTGGAATTTACATCAAAATAATTAACCTAGGAGGGGCGGCAAATGCAAGAATACATAAACATTGGAAACATAACTAAATTGCAAGGCCTACTCCTAATTACTTTCAAAATGCCATCTTCAAATTATGTATTCATTCTTTAAATATTTATGTCTCATTCTAGGTTTTCCAATGATTTATGTTGTTTCTTTCATGAATATATTTCACTTCATATTAGTTATAGCTTTATGATCAATTTTGCACTCCAGAAAGGCAAGTCTAATAAGCATTACTTTTTTATTTTTTTTTTTTTTTTTTTATTTTTTTTTTTTTTAAAGATTTTTATTTATTTATTTGAGACAGAGAGAATGAGAGAGAGAGAGAGCACATGAGAGGGGGGAGGGTCAGAGGGAGAAGCAGGCTCCCTGCCGAGCAGGGAGCCCGATGCGGGACTCGATCCAGGGTCTCCAGGATCATGACCTGAGCCGAAGGCAGTCGCTTAACCAACTGAGCCACCCAGGCGCCCCATAATAAGCATTACTTTTTTAAACATATTTTACATTTTCTTTGGATTCTAGTTATCAATACCTATAGTTGACCTTTATAATAATTTTATAAAGCTAAAAAGGAGAAGAAGAAAGAGTCTGGGGAAGAAGGAAAGAAACTATTCAAATCTCCATACCATGAAAACAAATGAAAAATAAAGATTTTAATTAGGAAAGAAATTGCATATGCTAAGTATTTTTTTCAATTCAGGATTATTTTATGATTATTTTTAAGAAACGTTGTAGGTTTTTTTTTCCTTCTTTTAAAGTCCATACTTTACAATGTTCATTCTGTGTATCCTATGTTATTTTAAAAGTTTGAATTGCTGTTTTCCATATTTTATAATTGACTATACATAAAGCTACATGAAAGTATAAAGTATCATCTTCTATCCAGTTACTCCCTCTCTCTCTCTCTGTCTCTCTGTAATAAGATTTCACTGAAGTTTACCTATTAACTTGTTAATAATTAACACTTGTTTTTTAAATGTTTTATTTTTATTTCAGCATGGTTATTTTATTAATATTCTATGTTAGTGGTTTGCTGTTCCTAATTTTTATTTTGAATTTAGTTAACCATGAATTTTACATGTTTAATTATTTCATTTTAATTATTTTAAATTAGCATGCTTTTCCCTTATTTTATTTGCTTGCTCTTTTCTTCTTAATGCTGGATTATCTTTTTGTATTTATATTCCATATCACTGATATAGTATTCTAAAAGATTATTTCTGCTTCCATTTAGTTATTTTATAATCTATGCTTATCTCATCCTAATCCATTTTAATCTTATCCTTACCCTCTTGATTTTTTTTCTCACCCTTTCATTTTCTTATGTTTTCCTTTAATAGCTTCCTGTTTCTTTATAGACACCTTCTTCCCCACCCACAATTATTTAAGACTCCAAGTAGTATACTTTTCCCTTTATGTAATAAATTGTTTTGTTATAAACTTCTTTTTGGTGGTTAGAATTGCTTTGCTTTTTCTGAGTACTACAATATATTTTTAAGAACTTGCCTTATGGGGCGCCTGGGTGGCTCAGTTGGTTAAGCGACTGCCTTCGGCTCAGATCATGATCCTGGAGTCCCAGGATCGAGTCCCGCATCAGGCTCCCTGCTCGGCAGGGAGTCTGCTTCTCCCTCTGACCCTCCTCCCTCTCATGCTCTCTGTCTCTCATTCTCTCTCTCTCAAATAAATAAAATCTTTAAAAAAAAAAAAAAGAACTTGCTTTATGTTAGCTTATTATGTAGATGTATATTTGAAATATATTCATGTAATGCATATTGAAGATATCTATTCTGACCTAGTCTTTCCTGAAGCGAGTGTGAACATTACCCTTACACTGTGTTTGGTGTTAGTCAAACGCTCTTTCTCAGATTAACAATTATCAAGACATGAAAATGTGCAGGCCCCAAACCAGTAACTGACTCCATATTCTCTTTATAATATTGGTTTCTTTTACTTCATCCCTCAAAAAAGGGGCAATCTTTTTTCTGCCTTTTTTTTTTTTTTTTTCCAAATTCATGTACATTCTTTAAGTGTCTCCTCTTGAATAACTCTTTTCCAACGCTGGTGAGGCGCCCAGTTGTAATATGACCCTCCTCAGTCCTTTTGTACATTTTCTATATGTATTACTTATCAGTTTTTAAGTAAAGAATTATTAGTGAGTTTCCCAGATCATGAGTACTTTGAAGAGCAGGCCCAATCCACTTCGACAAGTAAAGCCTCGTAGCAAATGGAATGCATTATTACACATTGGCTCACATGTGCAGATGAAAATTTGTTAGAGGCATTGAATCTTGGAAAGATGTGTATCAATTATAAATGAGAAGTACGTGAGAAAGCTATCAGGAAACAGAATAGACACTACAGTGAGGTGCTATGAAAAATGAGTTAGGATTTAAAGGTCTAACTGTGGTCAACCTCCTTTACGCCTAAGTGATACAGACAAGAAGACCTGTATGAACTACAGTAACTGAAATGTTCCCCATTGTGTAAACACTCAGTTCTGTAAACATAACTCTTAAAAATTACTTATTTTCTTTCCCCATCATTTTTTCTCTGTAATTGCAAGAAGAAATTTTTTATTTTACTTCATGTTCTGAGTATAAAACAGAATAGACAAAGGGCTTTGGGACGTTGGCAAGAAAATGAGATTAGGCATTATCATTTTACCTTCACTCAATTACATTATGAATTGCTGTGTTAGAAATAATAGAAACAGGTCTGCTATTTATAAATGCATATTTCATGAACATTACTTGTTAAAGTTAAATTAATTATTCACAACAATACTTAAAAATAATATTTTGACAGGGATTGCAAATGTACCACCTTGTGAACTGTGGAGAATGTATTTCAGTTTTCATAACTATTCTAATGAGAATTATTATAACGGAATTAAATCCTGGAAGAACTAGACATGAAAACTTGCCAAAACTGCATCAATCATGATTTTAACTTTAAGCCTGTAAAGTTCTCTTTAAAATATATAACAATGGAACTTTTTTAGCTCTAGGGTTGAAAATGAACTCTGGCTGCTAAGTCATACAGCTTAAATTAAAAAGAAGATTTAACCATAATTAGCAAATTCCAGATTTTTTTCAAAGCTATTTTGCATGACTTGAAGAAAGAACCATTGTGTGGTTGCTCTCTATGCTCCCTCCTCTTACCCAGATTGATTGTGTGATTATCCTACTCTCCACTTGATTGAGTCCTTATAGTCACTGAACAATCAAGAGGAGACAACCTAGGTATTTGCATTATGGCCTATATTTAGAGGTAGAGGTTCTTGGGAAGCAATGGACAAAATAAACATTACCATAAAAAATGTAGAGAAAAATCAGAAAAGAATAGAATATCTATTTAAAACCATCTTACCATTCTCTAGACCTTTAGAATTTATTAAAAATTGGAGGCAAGTTTTTAATTTTTGTGGATTCCTGTCTTCATAATTTTACTACTATGTATCGAGTGACATTATAAATATTCCAAATTGGGAGGGGGGCATGAGATTTAATTAATGCTCCATAATATATATTTTAGAGAGGGAGAAAAACATGTAATCAAATAAATACAAAACAAAATGTCATGTTCTAGAATAAAGAGGTAAAATCTGGCATGGGAATAGAGAATACAGGCCAAGTAAATATGGCTATGAAAGTGACTTCACAATAAAGGTGAATTGGAAGTTAATAAATAAACTATGTTCAGTGGTTTATGGTACCATAGAGAGAGAATCAACAGCATGTAAATTTTCAGAGATTAGTGACCAGGAAATAACTGATTATTTTAAAGAAAAACTATGGATGTCTACCCAGTTTTGATACCCTGAAATGACAGGATATCTTTAAAAAAAATAATTAACAGCTGGTTGTACAGAATTGCCAAGTTAAGGACTAGGAGTAACAGCATTCCAAACAGAGGAAATAATGGAGGTGGCAACAAATAATGGGAGTATAGGCTTCATACTTACAACTTTTCATGGGTACACTAAAGGATTCTTCTCCAGTGTTTATGGGAATTGTTTTCTCATGGTATGTATGTGATATAAAATTCATGATATTTTTTCTTATTAAATTATATTACAATTGGGGAATAAAGTGAAGATTATTCATTTTCTATAAAATGGATTGCTCTTATTAGACATTTTTTTCGCTTTTAGAATCATTTTAAAATTTCTTAAAAATTCTCTTATGATTTTTTTTAAGATTTTATTTATTTGAGAGGGAGAGCACACATACAAGCAGGGGTGAGGGGGAGAGGGAGAGGGAGAAGCAGACTCCCCGATGAGCAGGGAGCCAGCTGGATCCCAGGACTCTGGGATCATGACCTGAACCTGAACTGAAAGCAGAAGCTTAACCGACTGAGTCACCTAGTCACCTACTCTTTATTATGATTTTTAAATTGTTATATATTAAGTGACCAATTATCTTATGGTTATAACTAACAACAACACAGGGACTTTGAATTTTTACAAGTAATATTGACACTCAGTTACTTTATAATTACTAAAGACACATTGTGACAATTACTCAACTTATTTTACTGACATACTCTCCTTTAAAATTTATAACACAACAATAGTCTCATTAGAAGTTGGACTTTGATATCCAGCCTGCCCCAAGCTCAAGTTCCAGCTATTAATAAACTTATTGCTGTAAGCTGAAGGCTTTAGAGTTAGGAAAGATGTGATCAAGTAAGAATCATAGTCTATGAGGCTCATAATGGACAATTAGTCTTTAACCACATAGTCTTGTTTAATGTTTATGAGTTTAAATTCTCTTTTGTTCCAATTTCTATAGATGTTCATCTCTGTTAAAATGCATCTAGACTTAGAAATGACAGCTATCTTGCTTTCTCTTTTGTGGGTCTTGGTTTTCCACTCTTTACATAAGGCAGAAAATAGTAATATCTCATGCAATTCTACTGTGTTTTTTATTTTTGTTTCCTTCTATGTTAAACAAACTCCAGACCACTCTAAGGAAATCTGAGTCCAGGAAAATGTAAATCAGAGTCCCCTTCAGTGTTTTCTAGGATGTGATGTTGGTCTCGGATTTATGTTGGCTGTATCTATTTCAAAAAAGATCTTAAGCATAAATTAGTTATAAGAAACATGTATTAAATGAGGTATCTTTAACAGAAATACACATTTAACAAGCTAATGTTTCATTGGTTGATGAAAACGTTGTGGTGAGGGGTGCCTGGGTGGATCAGTCCATTAAACATCAGACTCTTGATTTTGGCTCAGGTCATGATCTCAAGGTCATGAGCTCAAGCTCCCACCTTAGGCTCTGCCCAGCTCAAGATTCTTGCTCTCCCTTTCTTTCTGCCCCTCTCCCCACCCCCTGCTTGTGAGTGCACACACACATGCCACAGGCACACTCTCTCTTAAATAAATAAATAAATAAATAAATAAATAAATAAATAAAAATATGTGGTGAGAGGCTTTCAGGAAACATACTGGTATTTCCCCTAGTAACAATGGCTCTGAATTCACTATTCAGTATTCACAGCAACTTTGCAAAACATAACTACTGTCGGTGAGAAAAAAAGGATGACACATATATATAAAATGTGTTTTTAGGATAAATCTAGTTTCTTGAGTTTCTTTGTAAGCATTCATGTGTATAATTGATAATCAAAATGAGAGAATTTGAAGTCTTAATAAAATGCACAATATGAGATCAAATAGTTTTACTCAATGTTCATAAGATGGGACTCTTAGAAATAGATGTCATGTTAGGAAATGTTACTATATGTCTTTTAACTTGGAGAAAATATATTCATCTGTAACAGAATTCATATTTGATAAGATTTACTTGATTTAATAGATTATAATTAGAGAATTCAAAGAGGAATATTATATAAAAATGATAAGGTAAATATAAAACTAATAGGAAAGGGGTTTGAGGGAATTCACATTGACAAATAGACCATTTCTTAAAATTTTGGATAAAAATATGCATTTGTATCAATTCATAGAATCAAAAATTTTGAACACTGAGAACAACCATCTTGTACTTTTTTTTTCACCACCCCTATTGTCATGCTAAATTGAATTCAGAAACAAAATAAGGGGTGCCTGGCTAGCTCAGTCAGAAGAGCATGCAACTCTTGATCTTGGGTTGTGAGTTCACTTGGGGTGTAGAGATTACTTAAATAAATAAAACATAATAAAGAAACAAAATGTGTATTGGATAATTACACATTTGAAGACAGCCAATTAGTATCCATCTAGCTATAGTTTTTATTATCAATTTTCTTTGTTCAAAATTAGTTCTTTGAATTCAAATACATCCCTTTTAAATAGATGGATCCAAAACCAGACAAAAAACCCACTAAAAAGGAGAATTATAGGACAATATCCCTAATGAAACTGGGTGCAAAAATTCCCAAGATATTCACAAATTGAATCCAACATTACATTAAAAGAATTATTCACCACAATCAAGTGGTATTTATTCCTGTGGTGGTTCAATATTTGCAAATCAATGTGATACGCCACATTAATAAAAGGATAAGAACCATATGATCCTCTCAATAGATGCATAAAAAGCATTTGACAAAATACAACATCCATTCATGATTAAAACCTCAACAAAGTAGGGTGCCTGGCTGGCTCAGATGGTTAAGCGTCTGCCTTTGGCTCAGGTCATGATCCCAGGGTCCTGGGATCAAGTCCCCCATCAGGCTCCCTGCTAGGCGGGGAGCCTGCTTCTCCCTCTGCCTCTGCCTCTCTCTCTCTCTCTCTCTCTCTGACTCTCATGAATAAATAAATAAGACATTTAAAAAAAAAAAAAAAAAAAAAAAAACCTCAACAAAGTAGGAATAGATGTAACATACCTCAACATCATAAAGGCCATATATGAAAGACCTACAGCTAATATCATCATCAATGGGGAAAAACTGAGAGCCTTTCCCCTAGAGTCAGGAACAAGACCGGGATGTCCACTATTTTAACATAGTACTGGAAGGCTTAACCTCAGCAATCAGACAACAAAAAGAAATAAAAGGATCCAAATAGAAAAAGAAGTTAAACATTAAGTATTTGCAGATGACATGATACTCTATGTAGAAAACCTGAAAGACTCCACCAAAAAACCTGCTAGAACTAACACATGTATTCAGTAAAGTTACAGGATATAAAATCAGTATACAGAAACCTGTTGCATTTCTATGCACCAATAATGAAGCAGCAGAAAGAGAAATTAAGGAACCGATCCCATTTATAGTTGCACCAAAAACAATAAGATACCTAGGAATAAACCCAACCAAAGAGGTAAAATGTCTGTACTGTAAAAATTATAGAACACTCATGAAAGAAACTGAAGATGATGCAAAGAAATGGAAAAACATTTCATGCTTATGAATTGGAAAAACATTGTTAAAATGTCTATACTACCCAAAGCAATCTACAGACTTAATGCAATCACTATCAAAATACCACCAGTATTTTTCACAGAGCTAGAACAAACAATCCTAAAATTTGTACAGAACCACAAAAGACCCTGAATAGCCAAAGCAATCCTGACTGAAAAAGAAAATCAAAGCAGGACACATCACAATTCCAGACTTCAAGCTATGTTACAAAGCTGTAGTCATCAAGAGAGTATGGTTCTGGCACAAAAACAGACACATAGATCAATGCAACAAAATAAAAAACCCAGAAATGGACTCACTTTTCTCAGAGGTATTTAATCCACTTATATAAAGGAAATCTGTGTATTTATAAGTATATTTAGAAGGGGACAAAACCTACTCTACAAACGCCGAAAAAGCAATCAGAAATGTCAAAGACTACTTTAGAGAATCTGATGCATTTTTCCCTACTCTAACTCATATTCACTATGTTCTTCAACATATTTCTTTAGGTTCTGTTTCTCATATAAAATCTTATAGAGATAAATAGAGATAAAAATAACCTATGTTTAGGTTATTTTATAAATAAATTAATTAATTAATTAATACATTAAATAAATAAATAAATAAAAATGTGTGGTGAGAGGCTTTCAGGAAACATACTGTATTTCCCCTAGTAACAATGGCTCTGAATTCACTATTCAGTATTCACAGCAACTTTGTAAAACATAACTACTGTCGGGGAGAAAAAAAAGGATTTTTTTAAAGCAATTAGCTTTATTGCTTTAAAGTGGTAACTCTTTTTAAATTTCAAAGTATATATGTCTTTAACACAAAAATGTATAAAAATGATTTACCCCCAAGCAGGGGCATAATAAGTCAAGGTTTTGCCATGATGAAAATTTGCTTTGAGTTATGAGCCTATACAAAAGTTATAAACCCTGAAATATGACAGACTTCATAAGTAGCACAGACGATATTGTCCTACTGCAGCAGGCCCTTTAGAAAGTACCATAGAGCTAAATTACAAATATACGTTATTTTCAGTAAACAACATTTCAGCAGGAACTGTATTCAAAATAATATTTTCAAGCAATTCAAGAAAAAACACGCAGCTAAATTTTAACTCTTATTACAAGAATAAATATTTCCAGAAGCAATACCCATGAGCAAACTTGTTATTATAGATCATTTGACAGTATGCAGAATCTAAACATGTATGTTCTACAACTCCACTCCTTTTAAGATGTTTAATGCAAAAGTAAAAGGCTCTCATTTTTTAAATTTCAAGGTACTCAAACTGTTCAGTGAAGAATTTCTTATAGTTTTAGTATGATAAAGTTGTTTACAAAGCTCCAAGATAGGATATATATTTATATTTTCACTAATTTATTCGCAAAAGCCCATGTGTGTACATGTGGCGGTGGGGGGTGCCTGTCTTCTCGGGCACCTAGTATACTCCAGAACATACCTTGGGAAGCTTTTTCATGAAAAATATGATACTTTCCAAATGATTCTGTGAAATATTTTATATCTAATTCTTTTTGTGATTTAAATACAGTATGTGAGGAAGTTAGGATGAATTCATTCAAGGAATGTTTCTAGAAAGATTTGTATTGCAATTTTTATAAACATTTTGATTTCTTAGTATAAAAAGAAAAAAATGAAATATATGATTGGTGATGAAATTCATACCATATATATAAATAATAGAACATTGCTTCAAATCTTGCTTAGAGTTGGGAAATTAGTAGGGCTGATAATAAGAGAAAAATATTTAGCACATTGGCTGTTAATATGCAGTCATTATAAATGCTCAGTGTTTCTAATCAGCAAATTGTATGACCAGGAGACTTCATTAATTACATGATACATATAAGTAATCATATGAACTCAGCCTCAAAATACAAAAGTGTCTAAAAGTTATTCTACATTCAATTCACTATCAGTGCTGATTGAGGTTAGGCTAATATCCACTGATAACAGAAAACAAAATATTGAAAATTGGTTTTGACTTACAGTATTCACTGAACTACTTTCCAGATATTTGCACTTAAATACATCACATAAAAATGTGATAATGAATTTACTGATATATATGTAACAGTATTCATTAATAATACTATTTTAATTGTATATGAGAAAGGTTATATATAAGAATCTTTATTGATATTACTATCTTAAATTTTATCTGAGGGAGATTTCTGAGTTAGTGATCAATGATTACGTACACAGAACTTGTGATATTTACAGGATTTCCATATATTCTATTTGACCTCAGAACAATCTGACATCCATAGAACAATGTGGGCTTTTAAGTACAATATTCAGATGTCTGTAAAACTAGCCTGGAAATTAAACTGTAGAATCTCAGTACTAACATCTAACCCTTAGCCCTACACATTAATACCAATTCAACATTTTAAAAAAGGCACAAGTCTTAAAAAATACCTTCATGCAGCAAGAAGTGTGGAGACTGACCACTAACCAAGAGCCAAGCTCTGTCACCACTAAATTTTCACACATTGATTTTGCAGGTTCATCTTTAAATATCCACGCCACACCTCACTTTATTTCTCTTTCTAAAAGTACAGATTTCATATGCATATAACAGAGAGGACTTGTATTTTTGGATCAAAATAATCTTTCAAAAGGAAAAGAAAAATACTTGAAAATGTGATTTTGAAAAGAAAAATGGTTGGTAATTGCTCCGAAGAACGAGAGAAAATCATTGAGGATCTGTCGATGTATCAAAAATGGTCATAATGGAATGAAACATTAGGGTATTTATTGTGAGTTGAATTGTTTAACAATGAGAATATGTGACATAAAATTCTGTTGATTATAGGCAGGCTGCTCTCTCTTAACCCTCCTTCAGCCTGTCAGCTCATTCAAGTTCTCTTCCCATGCCTTGAGCAAATGAAGTTGAAGGACTGATCAAATAAGTGTTCCGCCTTAGCAAATGTCCCACCAGGCCACGTGACATGATACTGGTTGTCATTCGTATAAGCATCACCACTTTCTGCAGGCAATTATTGTAAACAATCCCTTAGCATGAGTAAGGAGTACAAAAACACAAAAAGTACATTCATTCTGGTCTGTAGACTCTAAAGTATGATATTTCTCCTTGAGTTTCTCTACTCTGCTTGAAATAGGGAGAAAATGGAGGTGGGGCAAGGGGAAAGAAGATAATGTTTCTGCCCTCTGTTTGTAAGATCTAGGGTGAGTCTTCTTAGGACACAGTAAGTACCAATGACCTTTTTTTTTTTTTTTTTTTTTTTTAAATTTTTGGCTTTGGAGCATTGGCAATTACTATGTTCTGGAGCATACAGAAATTAATAACTGATAATTAACCTGAGATAAAATAAATACAGCTTAGCATTGAATGGTGTATTAATATATCTGATTCAGGGAAAATTAGGTAGGGTTACAATGTATTAAGTTTTAACTAACTTTTTATTTTTTATTTTTTTATTTTTTTAAAGATTTTATTTATTTATTTGACAGAGAGATAGAGAGAGAGAACAAGTAAGCAGAGAGACAGGCAGTGGGAGAGGGAGAAGCAGGCTCACCGCCGAGCAGGGAGCCCGATGCGGGGCTCGATCCCAGGACCCTGGGATCATGACCTGAGCCGAAGGCAGCTGCCCAACCAACTGAGCCACCCAGGCGCCCCTTAACTAACTTTTTAAAAGCAGGTATTTATTTCCTCATTAGTTTTAAAGTTTTATCTATATAAGCTAGGTATCACAGTATAATTTTTAAATACTTGAAGATTTTGTGACATGAAAGGTTTTTCCAGGCTCTTAGGAAGTAAGAGACTTTATTAAGAATTGACATACAACTTTTGCACCTCAGTTTACACTGCAATCCAAAGACTCTGCTTTTGTCATAAGAAAATTTCATTTGTATTCAAGCTCTTTAAGATATATTTTCCTAAGAAACTGCCATAGAAAGTTGCTTTATAATTATCTTTTGAATAAGTCAATTCACATTTTTAGAGGGCTTTGTTTGGAAAGTTGAGCTGTCAACTGTTGTTTAATTACATAATATCAGGTGATATGGTCACTACTTTAATGAGGAAAAGTATATTCTAAGGTCTGTACTCCTAAACTAAAATACAGCATGTGCGATATTTTAATATAGTACTTAAAAATAAAATGACTAGTATTTCTGAACATTACTCTGTTTACTAATGTAATTAAAAGATTACATACTGATATGGGCATCTTCAATTATATGTAATAGCAACAATATTCACCATAAGAAAATAAGCATCACATTAAACACCCAATGCAGTGGTAATTCAGATTAGAAAATTGCACAGGAACAGGTTTTTCAATATTTCCTATGTTGATAAGCTCATGTGGAATTTGGCTTTCTTATAATTGAATCAACTCATTATATATTAACAATTGCTATTTATTGTAAAAGATTTCCAAGAAGATTGATCCTTCCTTGATGAGTATATACTATGAAAAATATACATAAGAATTCTCTATGATAGAATTTGTTGCAATAAAACTATATATATATATATATATAGTTTGTTGCAATAAAACTATATATATATATATATATATATATATATATGGTATTTTTAGTATTTGCACGCTCCAGCAAATAAATAGTTAAAATGTTTTAGCAAAAAAGTGAAGTTTTCAAATTCTAAATAAATTTGACTTGTCATTTTTTCAGTAGAATACAAACACATATTACTCTGAATTTATTATAAGAGCACAGCCTATTTGTTTTCAAATTTATTTCCCCTGGGATAAAGTGGCAGTAAATGGATAATCCATGGCTTGATTTCACAGTTAGGCATCCCAGCATGCACTGGGAATAGAGCAAATGAAAGAATTGGGACATTTATAACAAAGCTCCCTACAGACTCATTATTGGCAGTGCCATGAACTATTACAAACCCACAGCCCTGAGAGCTCAGAAATACGTGCTGTGGTATACCACATTCATTGAAATATAGCATAATGCATTTTCTAACTCTTTAATTTATATTTAACATTTCATTTATAAAAGCTATAGTAATCGAGTTTCACATGTAGTTAAGAATTATATTTTTATAAACTGAATATTTGGAGATCTTTTAATTTTCAATAGCATATTTAATATAACACTTTTTTTAAGTCAAAGTAAAATGCTACCAAATCTTAATCTGATAATTAAAAATTACATAAAAGCTATCCTTTTCACAGAAAAGCATAATTGATAATAATGCACAGAACAAAAACATTGCTTCAAGCTTGTCACTTCCCCAGCCAAATAATATACATTTAACTATTTCACAGTAAGAAAAAAAAAAAAAAAAAAAAGATTTCAAAACATATTGCAAAATGTTGGGACACCAAAAATCTGGTACCCAATGTGCGGCAAAACAATTTACTATGTTAAAACTATAAGTATACACAGGGTCAAAAAACAAAGGTTTGGCATGGTTGATAGTTTATGCTTGTCCCAAAAATAAATTGAAAATTCCAGAAGGAACCAAGAATTTGACTATTAGGAGAAAAAATAATTTACATTGTTGAAGCCAATTTACAACATAAACCTATTTCTTACCAATAATTGTCAGATGATAGATCAACAAGTAGATAAAATGATTGTGTTGGTCAGTATAGATTATCCAAATATAACTTATGCTACATCTTTATACACATCTCTTAAATCCAATTTTGAGACTCTAAACTCATCATGGGTAAGCTCAACCTAATTGATAATTTTAACATTAATAATAAGAATGTTTGCTTTTGTTAATTATAATGTCCCAGACACCAATGGGGGTTTTTGATATAATTAGATAATTATTTAATATAAATCATTTTAAATGTAAGTCATAGAGTTTAGAGCTTATAAGTCAAAGAATGTTTACAAGATAACTGTTTTCATTTTTATATCATTCTGTTAAGAAGGTTAACAGTTTTGTTAAATAAAGGAAATACTGAGACATGTTAGCAGATGCAGAGATTGCCTAGAGGTATTTTGAACATTATGAGTCTCACTTCATGGTAAATGTGTGAAAAAGCATTTTCAACATTGAAAATAGTCATATACACACACAAAATTTTCCAGAGTCTAGATCATCAGTTGGTAGCATATGGCCAGCTCACTAAATATAGCTAGTGAGATAATTTTTAGTAAAGACATTGTGGAACAATATATGGAGAAACACAAGGATTAATTTTGAGGGAAAAAATTGTCAGCAAGCAATGTTGAATTTTTGATGGCTTTTCCCTACTTCAGCTAGTTATGTCCATTTTCTGAATCTTCTTTCGGGGATACACCCTTTGACCTCACCACCCTCTCCCCAGATATACTATTTTACTCTCTTAAGCAGTTATAAGAACCTCCTCTGCAATCTCTTTGAAGACCTGAATCCATGCTTAAAATGTATCGTATTAATAAACTCAGGTAGTCTGGAGTGATTGTTTTTAAGAGAATTGCAACTTAATTTTTATATATTCAAGATATTTTACATATTAAATAAAACATGACCAATGAATTGGAGTAGAAACTAGGTTTCACAAGCAGTCTTATAAAACCTCCCAAACCCTGTGGGGTTCTCTCTCCTCATTGCCTTCTCTCAGACCTTGACTCATATTTCCTTGACCCCCTTCCTCTACTAAGTCTATGCTACCCTCCTGTTGTTCATGGAATATGTCATGCATGCTAAATCTTAGTCTTATACTTGTTTTTCTCCTTACCTGGGATATACTTCCACTGTAGAGTCACACTCCTTAGGTTTTATTCATGTGTCACTTAGCTGACACTGTCCCCACAGCCCAGAACCTGACCTATGTAGATGATTGTGCATTAAAAGCTTTCCACCAAAAGTTTTCTGCTTTTTCACCTTAAATATCTATCTCTATCACCTTTGTTATTTTTTTTTTTTATTTTACTGAAGTATAGGTGACACAAAATATTACATTAGTTTCAGGTGTGCAACATAGTGATTCCACAAGTCTGTGCATTATGCTATTCTCACCGTAAGTGTAGCTACTATCAATCACAGTACAACTCTATTACAGTACAATGGACTATATTCCCTATGTTGTACCTTTTATCCCCATGACTCATTCATTCCATAACTAAAAGCCTGTACCTCCCACTCCTCTTCTCTCTGGCAACCAATAGGTTCTTTTTTGTATTTATGGGTCTGTTTCTACTTGTTGTTTGTTTATTCATTTGTTTTGTTGTTTTAGAATCCATATATAAGGGAAACCATAGGATATTTGTCTTTCTTAGTCTATTTTACTTAGCACAATACCCTCTAAGTTCATCCATGTTGTCACAGATGGTAAGATTTCATTCTTTTTTATGGCTGAGTAATATTCCATTGTATATATATATGCCACTTCTTTATCCACTTATCTATTGATGGACACTTGGATGCTTCCATAATTTGACTATTGGAAATAATGCTGCAATGAACATAGGGGTGCACATATCTTTTCCAGCTAGCGTTTTCATTTTCCTTAGGTAAATACCCAGTAATGGAATTACTGGATCATATGGTAATTTTATTTTCTTTTTTTTTTTTTTTGAGGAACCTCTATACTGTTTTCCACAGTGGGAATTTACATTACCACTAACAGTGCATGAGGGTTCCTTTTTCCCCACATCTTCACCAACACTTGTTTCTTGTGTTTTTGATTCAAGTCACTCTGATGGGTATAAGGTGATACTTCATTGTGCTTTTGGTTTGCTTTTCTCTGATGATTACTGATGTCGAGCATGTGTCTGTGGGCCATCTATGTCTTCCTTGGAAAAATTTACTGAGGTCCTATGCCTGTTTTTTAATCTGATTATTTTTTTTTTAAGATTTTATTTATTTATTTGAGAGAAAGAATGAGAGAGAGAGAGAGCGAGCACATGAGAGGGGGGAGGGTCAGAGGGAGAAGCAGACTCCCTGCTGAGCAGGGAGCCCGATGCGGGACTCGATCCCGGGACTCCAGGATCATGACCTGAGCCGAAGGCAGTCGCCTAAACAACTGAGCCACCCAGGCGCCCTGTTTTGTGTTTTTTTAATGTTGGGTTTTATAAGTTCTTTCTATATTTTGGATGGATTGCATAAATTCCTTATATATTTTGGATATTAACCCCTTATCAGATATATCATTTGCAAATATATTCTCACATTCAGTAGGTTACCTTTTCCATTTTGTTGATGGTTTCCTTCATTGTGCAAATCTTTTTAGTTTTGTATCATCTCAATTATTTTTGCTTTTGTTTCCCTTGCCTGAGAAGACATATCTAGAAAAATGTTGTTAAGATCTATGTTCCAAGAGATTGTAACCTATGTTTTCTCCTAGCTTCATGGTGTCAGGTCTCACATTTAGGTGTTTAATTCATTTTTGTTTTATTTTTGTATATGGTTTAAGAAAGTGTCCTGATTTCATTCTTTTGAATTTAGCTGTCTAGTTCTCCCAGAAATATATATATTGAAGACAGTGTCTTTCCCCATCATATATTCTTGTCCCCTTTGTCATAGATTAATATCTATATAAGCATGGGATTATTTCTGGGCTTTCTATTCTGTTCCATTGATCTATGTGTCTGTTTTTGTGCCAGCATCATTACTGTTTTGATTACTATAGGTTTGAATAAATCTTGAAATCTGGGTTTGTAATACCTCCAACTTTGTTCTTCTTTCTCAATTAATTTGGCTATTCAAGGTCTTTAGTGGCTCCATACATATTTTAGTATTATTTGTTCTAGTTCTGTGAAAAAAGCCATTGGAACTTTGATAGGGATTGAGTTGAATCTGTAGGTTCCTTTGGGTAGCGTAGCTATTTTAACAATATTCATTCTTTTAATCCATGATCACAAAATATATTTTCATTTTTTAGTGTTTTCTTCAAATTCTTTACCCGTGTTTTATAGTTTTCAGAGTACAAGTTCTTCACCTCTTTGGTTATATTTATTCCTAGGTAATTTATTCTTTTTGGTGCAATTGTAAATGAATATAACATTCATTTAATTTCTCCTTCTGACACTTTGTTATTAGTGTATAAAATGCAACCAATTTTAGGGTATTAATTTTGTTTCCTGTAGTGTTACTGAATTCATTTATTACTTCTAATTATTTTTTAGTGGAGTCTTTAGGATTTTCTATGTATATAGTATCACCTTATCTGCAAGTAGTAACAGTTTTACTTCTTCCTTATTAATATGGATGCCTTTTATTTCTTGTCTGATTGCTATGGCTAGGACTTATAGTACTATGTTGAGCAAAAATGGTGACAGTGGACATCCTTGTTTGTGCTTAATCCTAGAGGAAAAGCTTTCAGTTTTTTACCATTGAATTATGTTAGTTGTGGGTTTGTCCTATATCGCCTTTGTTATGTTGAGGATTGTTTCCTCTAAATCCACTTAGTTGAGAGTTTTTATTATAAACAAATGTTGAATTACATCAAATGCTTTTCCTGCATCTATTAAGATGATTATGATCTTTATTCCTCATTTAGTTAATCTGGTGTATCACATTAACTGATTTGTAAATATTGAACCATCCTTGCATCCCTGGAATAATGCCCACTTGATCATGGTAAATGATCCCTTTAATGTATTGTTGAATGTGGTTTGCTAATATTTTATTGAGGATTTTTGCATCTATGTTCATCAGGGATATTGGCCTGAAGTTTTCATTTGTTTATTTTAGTTTTTGTTTGAGGGTTTTGTTTGTTTCTTTTTTTGTATGTCTTTGTCTGGTTTTAGTATGAGTGTAATGCTGGCCTTGCAGAATGTATTTGGAAGCTTACCTTCCTCTTCTATTTTTTGGAATAGTTTGAGGAGAATAGGTAACAACTCTTTAAGTGGTTTGGTAGAATTTACCTGTGAAGCTGCCTGGTCCTGGACTTCTCTTTGTTGGGAATTTTTTTTTAAAGATTTTATTTATATTGAGAAAGAGAGAGGAGGGGCAGAGGGAGACGGAAAGAGAGAATCTCAAGCAGACTTGTGTTCAGCATGGAGCCTGATGAGGGGCTCCATCTCATGACCCTGAGATCATGACCTGAGCCAAAATCAGGAGTCAGATGCTTAACCAACTGAGCTACCCAGACACCCCTGTTTGGAGTTTTTTTTTTTTTTTTTTTTTTAATTACCAATTCAACTTTGTTATTAGAAATTGATCTGTTCAAATATTTTATTTCTTCCTGATTCAGTTTTGGAAGATTCTTTGCTTCTAGGAATTTATTTATTTCTTCTAGGTGTCCAGTTCATTGATATATGATTTTTCATAGTGGTCTCATAATTCTTCATATTTCTGTGCTGTCGGTTGTTACTTTTATTTCATTTATGGTTTTATATATTTGAGTCCTCTTTTTTTCTTGATGAGTATAGATAAATGTTTATCAATTTTTTTTAACTTTTCAAAGAAACAGCTCTTGTTTTCATTGATATTGTCCTTCCTTCCATCCTTCCTTCCTTCCTCCCTTTCTCCCTTCTTTCCTCCCTCCCTTTCTTCCTTCTTATTTATTTCCACTCTGATCATTATTATTTTCTTCCTTCTATAACTCCGGTTTTTGTTCTCTTTTTCTAGTTCATTTAGGTATAAGGTTAGGTTTTTTTGTTTTTGTTTTTGTTTTTTTAATTTGAGATTGTTCTTATTTCTTGAGGTAGGCCTGTGTTTCTATAAATTTTCCTCTTAGGACTGGTTTCAATGTCCCAAAGATTTTGTGTCATTGTGTTTCATTTTTATACGTCTCCATGTATTTTTTTTTTTAATTTTCTCTTTGATTTCTTCATTGACCCATTGGTTGTTTAGTAGTAGGTTGTTTAGGCATGCATGTTGTGTTTTCCTGTTTTGTTGTTTTTCTTGTTATCGTTGTTTCCTTGTGGCTCTTTTCTAGTTTCATACCATTATGTTTGGGAAAGGTTCATGTTATGATTTCAATCTTCTTAAATGTATTGAGACTATTTGTGGCCTAATATGTGATCTATCCTGGAGAATGTTCCATGTACACTTGAAAAAAATGTGTATTCTGTTGTTTTAGGATAGGATGTTCTGTAAATATCTGTTAAGTCCATCTGTTTTAATATATTGTTTAAAGAAACTGTTTCCTTATTGACTTTCTGCCTGGATAATCTACCCATTGAGGTAAGTGGAATGCTGAAGTCCCCTACTGTTACTGTATTGCTGTTAATTTCTCCCTTTATGTCTATTAATAATTGCTTTATGCATTAAATGCTCCCATGTTTGGTGTCTAGATATTTATAATTGTTATATCCTCTAATTTTATTGATCCCTTTATCGTTATTTGATGTCCTTCTTTGTCTCTTGTTATAGTCTTTGTTTTAAAGTCTATTTTGTCTGATATAAGTATTGTAACCTCAGCTTTTTCACACCCTCTCCAAGTTTTATTTATATGTTGTCATATTTTTCATCATTTTATTCAAAGTTTTTTTACTTCTAATTATGGCCTTCCCTCCACCCCTTACAAACATTACTGGTTAGGCCAGTTTAGTGGTGATAAACTTCTTTAACTTTTGTTTGTTTTGGAATTTCTCTCTCTCTCTCTCCTATCATCTCTCTGAATGATAATCTTGCTGGATAGATTATTTTTGGTTGTAGATTTTTTTTTTCCTTTCAGCACTTAGAATATATCATGCCATGCCCTTCTGGCCTGCAGTTCCTATTGAAAAATCATCTGATAGCCTTATGGAGTTTCCCTTGTATATAACTTTTTGGTTCTCTTTTGCTGCTTTAAAAAATTCTCTCTGTGAGGCACCTGGATGGTTCAGTCAGTTAAGCGTCTACCTTCAGCTCATGTCATGATCCCAGGGTCCTGGGATCGAGTCCCACATTGGGCTCCCTGATCAGCAGGGAGTCTGCTTCTCCTTCTGCCTCTGCCATTCCCCTTGTTTGTACTCTCTCTCTGTCAAATAAATAAAAATCTTAAAAAAATTATCTCTTTGTCTTTTATCTTTGAAATTTTAATTATTATGTGTCATGGTATAGACTTCCTTGGGTTCATCTTGTTTGGAATTCTCTCAGTTTTCTGTGTTTCCATCCCCAGTTTAGGAAAGTTGTCAGCTATTATTAAAAAAAAAAAAAAAAAAAATTGTGCCCCTTCTCTTTCTTCTCCTTCTGAGACCCCTTTATTTTTTTTTTTAGTTTTTTAAATATTTATTTATTTATTTATTTATTAGAGAGACAGGGAGAGAGAGAGAGAATCTAAAGCAGACTCCACACCGAGCATGGAGCCTGACACAGTACTTGATCCCACAATCCTGAGACCTGAGCTGAAACCAGGAATTGGATGCTCAACAGCCTGAGTCACCCAGGCACCCCTTTTGAGACCCTTTTAATGTGAATATTTGTTCACTTTATGTTGTTCAAGAGACCCCTTACCCTATCTTCATTTATTTATTTTTCTTTTTGCTGTTCAGCTTGAATGCTTTCCATTATTGTCTTCCAAATTGTTGATCTGTTCCTCTACATCCACTAATATACTGTTGATTACCTCTAGTGTATTTTTCATTTCAGTTATTATTTTCAATTCTGATTGGTTCTTTTTTATATTTTATCCTTTTGTTGAAGTTCTTACTGAGTTCTTCCACAGTTTTCTCCAGTCTGGTAAGCATCTTTCAATCATCACTTTAAGCTTTTTATGAGGCATATTGCTCATATTGCTCCATTTCATTTAGTTATTTCTCTGGGCTTTTGTCTTTTTCTTTCATTTGAAGCATATTTCTCACCTCATTTTGCTTCACTTTCTGTGTTTGTTTCTATGAATTAGGCAGAACAGCTATTTCTCCTAAAGTTGAAAGAATGGTTTTGTGTATGTGAGCCAGGGGGTCCTAGCGAGGTCTGTGCCAGGAGTGCCCTAGCAAGTCATCTAGGGCTGAAATGGTGTGGGCCTAGAGTTTCCAGGGTGCTTTGCACCTGTATCATCATGGCGCAATGGCTGGAGCTATAATGAGCACTGACAAGGGGTGTCCTGGTGTACCACACTGAGGTCACCTTGTTTTGTGACTTTGGTGGTGTGGTCTGGGGACCCCTGGCTCACTGAGGCCATAGGCTGACTAGGGCACCCAGAATCTGCTCCTGTCCATGCTATTAAGGTAAATGTAAACTATGGAACTTGTCAACCCCTCTAATTTGGAGAGAGTTCTGACAGCTCTCCTCACATTGGCAAGGTTCTAGAGATAGTTATTTTATATTCTAGTTGCTCTTTTAAATCATGACTTTTATTTGGTGTCCCAGGGCATCTGGGGCTGGTATGAGCTAGAGGCCTGGGCTCACTGAGGTGGCAAGCTGGCTATGGTGCCCAGATCGTGCTCCTGTTTGAGCTATCAAGGTGAAGAGAGAGTGTAAACTGTGGTGCTCACCAGCCCCTCTGATCTGGAGAGAGTTTCTGTAGCTCCTCTGCCATTTGTCAGGGTTCTTGTGCTGGTGCCTTTTAAATCATGTTTTTTTAATCTATGCCCCAGGGTAGACATATCTAGTCATGGCCTGTCTGTATTATCTGACCCCCCTTGCAGTTCTCAGTGTCAGGCAACGGTGATTCCCTTTGTTAGCAAGTCTCTGTCTCTCTTGCTGTTCTTGTAATCTATCTTTTGTTGTGCAGAAGCTGTTCAGTCAGCCTTCAGTTCTTCAGGAAAAACTGTTCTATAAATAGGTGTAGATTCAATGTGTCCATGGAAGGGGTGAGCTCAGGATTTTCCTACATCGCTGCCTTGGACTGGAACTCTGTCACCTTTAATCACAATTGAAAGAAACTGGGGCAAATCACTTGGTAGAAAATTCCATTTTTCATTTTCATTGGAAAGCATCTTAATTTCCTTTGATATACTGATAGAAATTATTGCTCATTATCAACCAAATATTCCCAAGTACTTATCCTATTTGTAACAACTACTAAATCTCAATACAAACAGCTTTTAATCTCCTTGAGGACAAGAATTATAACCTTTTTTTTTCTTTTTTTTTACTGTCTACGTATCCCACCCATTAGTCATTAGTTTGTGTGGTGGGAATCCAGGACTTTGTTATGTACAGACATGTTAAATGGGCTAATGCTTTTCCTTCTTTCGGGAAGGCTATTTTTATGTAAACAGATTTGTGCCTTCAGGGCAGCCCTTAGCTCAAAAAAATTAAATGTTATATAACATACAAAAGAGTAGGTATATACAGCTGTTATTAAGAACATTAAGATTTCTTTATTTGATAAATATCACTTTGTAATTTTGCACATAAATATATGGTAATAGCCTTTGATTAAATCTTGAGTGCCCAACTACTTTTTTTTAATCTGAAATCACCTGAACATAGCTTTTATAACTTCAAATTTTCTAGGGGTAATATGCACAATAAAGAAAATAAAAAGAGCTGTGCACAGTTTTGCATGTGAATCAAGTCAATCCAGCTGATCACTGACTACCCCAGATGCTGATGAAATGAAGCACACTAATATTCTAATATGATTTCTACTAAGCCCTGATGCAAATTATGTGTTTTTTTGTTCAGAATTGAAAAGCATTACATAAAAATATCTAAGCTAAATTTTCTTCAGAAATGTTAAGGAAGCAGTTGCTCAAAATTCACTTTAAAAGGAGAGAAAAGAATTAGGAATCTTTGTCATTCAGAATGCTCTCAGTATTATTTGTAACTTTTTGTTAGGAGACATTTCATCAGCATCTGTTTATAGAACATTGGGAAGAACCTCACTCACCTATTTCCATCCTCCTTTTAGAAGCTTAACTAAAGGAGAGAATATTGGAAAGCCCTGTGACCTGGGCTGAGTAGAATCATCATTGGTTGATTGTATAGCTGGGGACTTTCTACACCTATCTCATTTAAAAGCATGTAAATAATGTCTGTTATGTGACAGACACTCAAAATTGCTGAGGTCTTAGATAAGAGTAGCATTAAAGTCCTTCATCTAGAGAATTCACTATCTCAGGCAAATCCATACTCAGATATAATTTAAAACTATGATGTTAGATACTAATATTTTTAGATCATATAATATAAATTATACTAACTTCTTCCCTTACTGTAAACTCAAAACCAAATTCATGTATTTCATGTTTTACCCATTCATGTAAATTAAATTGTATTATCACTAGAAGATATACCTGAGACCAACATCATACCTCAGACCTTTTTTATATGCTTACAACAATTGAACCAGTAAAAAATTGGCAATAGAGATAGGTAAATTGACTAACCAAATAGAATATAGAGACTAGAAAAAGGCTTATGTACAAAAGGGAACAAAGGGGAATAGAAACACCTTATATGATGGAGTGGTATTATAAATAATTGGAAAAAGAAGAAATTTTTCAAGAAGTGATGGGGGAACAATTGGTTATTCATATTAAACAAACAAAAATAAATTGGATCTTCCTTTTCACCCACCATATAGAAGTATCATTTCTATATGAGTTTATTTAAATATAAAAGAGAAAATATAACATTTTTAGAATAAATTTCATGATGAAAGTAAATGAACATATGCATTTATATTAAGCTCAGAAACATGTTTTCCTTTGTAAGGATTCTGTTTATTTATTTATTTATTTATTTATTTAATTTGATAGAGCTTGTGCATTAGTTGTGGGGGGGGCAGAGGGGGGAGGGAGAAGGACAAGCATACTCTGCATTGAGCACAAAGCCCCACGTGGGACTCCATTTCATGACCCTGAAATCATGGCTTGAGCAGAAACCAAGAGTCTGACACTTAACCAAATGAGCCACCCAGGCACCCCAGAAACATATTTTTTCATTAAAAAATATGTTATAGAAGGTTTCATACCTTGCAACATTATTTTTTATAAAATTCTGTCCTAAACAAAACTAAATAATAAGTATACAATGATATTGTCTGTCAGAGAAATAAAAGATAAAATTAAATACAAATTATAAAAGAATGATAAGCACAACATTAAGGGAAATGATTTTCTTTGCAGGTTGAGAAGAACAATATATGACAGGAGATGTACACATGTAGAGATTCCCTATTGGTAATTTTGTAGTTTTTAACTGGATGGTTATTTTAAAATCTTCAAGTATCACTGTATTCATAACATGCATGTATTACTTATATTTTTTGGTTTGTGAATATATTACAAATAAACGCATTTTAAAAACAGACCTAAAAATGACACCTATAGCTAGAAATATAAACTACTGTCCAATCTCACTTATATAAATGCAAAACCACTAAGTAAAGTAATAGAAAGTTTTAAGAAAGTTCTTGGCAATAATCATATTTATTTTTATTCCATGACATGAGGATGGATAAATGAGTTGGAACTTATTTATACTGCATATACATCAAATACTCAAATATACATATATGTATATATATGTAATCTCAACTGATGCCCGGATGAATTAAACAAAATCCCATATCATTTCTAAAAAAATAAAATGACACAACCTTTAAAAGCTACAACAAAAAAACCACCTTACTATTATAAAGCAAACATTTGCTTTATACTAATAACCATTATTAAAATTCATGATCAATCTTGAAGATGTGTCTTAAAAAATTAAAAAGAACAATAAGGACTAATCTCCACCATCTCTATTTTAGAATGTAATTTTTTATTCAAAATTTTTGAAACATACTATTTGAAATGGGAAACAATCTTAGTGGCATATATATGAATATATATGAATATATGAATGAATATATATATAACACATGTATATTATGTATATATAATATATAATATATATATTATATATATATAATTTTGTACTTAGAAAACCTGAGAAACTGGGGTGCCTGGGTGGCTTAGTTGGTTAAGCATCCCAGTCTTGATTTCAGCCTAAGTCATGATCTCAGGGTCCTGGGATCAAGCCCTGCACTGGGCTCAGTGCACAGAGGGGAGTCTGCTTAAGGATTCTCTCTTTCCCTCTCCCTCTGCCTTCCCCCCAACTCGTGCACTCTCTCTATAAAATAAATAAATAAATCTTGGGACACCTGGGTGGCTCAGTCGGCTAAGCATCTGCCTTCGGCTAAGGTCATGAGCCCAGGGTCCTGGGATCAAGTCCCGCATTGGGCTCCCTGCTCCTCGGGGAGCCTGCTTCTCCCTCCGCCTGCCACCACCCCTGCTTGTGCTCTCTCTCTCTTTCTCTCTCTGACAAATAAATAAATAAAATCTTATAAAACAAACAAACAAACAAATAAATAAATAAATCTTAAAAAAAAAAAAAGGAAACCCAAGAAACAATCAAAAAAAAAAACATACAAGTAATTAAAGATTTAAAGAAATTTTTTGTATTTATGAGAAAGCTTTGGTTTTAGTTTCAGGTAATACAAAAACTCAACTTTAAAACAGTAGCATCTGAAAATCTAGAGTAATCTATGTTTAAAGATTGATTTTAATTCAGAGGCACTATAATGTTATGACAAACCCAGTTTCTTTCCCTCACTAGAGTTTGTCATCCATATCCACTTCATACAGAAGCTGGATCTCTTTATAGTGATAAAATGACTACAGCATGTCAGGTGACCTCTGCACTCTATATTATCCATAAGGGGAACAAAAACATACTAGAATTCACCATTTTTTCCGTGTACATTCATGAACCAATGACTGTTTTAAGGAGAATGAAAATTTTATTATGTCATTAAGGGGCCATTCTAAAAGCCGTAGTCAGAGTGATGATTCGTCAAAACACATGAATTTGTGTGTGTGTGTGTGTGTGTGTGTGCACGCACCTGCTCATGCATGTGCACCATCTGAGTGGGTGGATGATCAATATATGAAATAAACTCTCAGGGCCTTGAGCAAGAAGAAATAAAAGGTGATGCTTAGTTAGAAACCTAAAAATGTCCAATGTAAGTGTCATATAAAAGGGCACAATGAAACAAATACGTAAGGATCGATATTTTAATTATATTCCAGAAATAGTTTATTAAAAAATATAATTTTAGGGGACCTGGGTAGCTCAGTCAGTTAAGCATCTGCTTTAGGCTCAGGTCATGAACCCAGAGTCTTGGGATCGAGCCCTGCATCAGGCTCCCTGCTCAGTGGGGAGTCTGCTTCTCCCTCTAGCCTCACCCCACTCTTGTGCTCTCTCTCACTTTCTCTCTCTCTCAAATAAATAAAATCTTTAAAAAATATTAAAAAAAGAAAATATAATTTTAAACACTTAGGGAACAACAACAAAAAACATAATTTCACTGAAATAATATTTAAAGATATCAAACAATGTGCCTAAAAAGTATAAATTCAAGTTTAGGATTAAAAACACTTCAATAAAATAGAACATACCATGTTTTTGGTGTTCTCAAATGAAAAATCTATTACAAAGAAATCATTTCTTCTAAGAAAAATAAGTGTTTTCAGTATTAACTGAATCAAAATATACAAACATTTCTGAATTTTTTAATTGAACGATCAAAATACAATATTAGTTTCAGGTGTACAACATAGTGATACAATATTTATATACATTATGAAAGGTCACCACAGTAAGTCTAGGTGTCATCTGTTACCATAAATCATTGTTAAATATTATCAACTATATTTCCTATACTGTACATTATATTCCCATGTTTTATTTATTTTTTAACTGGAAGATTATACCTCTTAATTTCCTTCACATATTTTATCCACTCCCCTTCTATTCCCTTCTGGTAACCATCAATTTTTTCTCTGTATTTATGAGTCTGTCTCTGTTTTGCTTTCCTTGTTCATTTCTTTTATTAGATTCTACACACAAGTGAAGTCATATGGTATTTGTCTTTCTCTGTCTTACTTACTTAGCACAATACCCTCTAGGTCTATACATGTTGTAGCAAATGACAAGATTTCATTCTTTTATATGACTGAGTACAATTCCAGTGTGTGTGTGTGTGTGTGTGTGTGTGTGTGTGTGTGTGTGTATGTGTGTGTGTGTTTATGTGTGTGTGTATACCACAACTTACTTAACTATGTATCTATCAGTGGACACAGGTTCCTTCCATATCTTAGCTATCATAACTAATGCTACAATAAATATAGGGCTATATATATTTTTTTGAATTAGTGTTTCTGTTTTCATTGGATAAATACCTAAATGTAGAATTGTTGAATCTTATAGTTTTATTTTTTTAATTTTTGAGGAACTTCCATACTGTTACCCATAGTAGCTACACCAATTTACATTCCCACCAACAGTGCACAAGGGTTCCCTTTTATCCCCATACTTGCCAACTTGTCATTGTCTTTTTCATAATAGCTGTTTTTACATGTCTGAGGTGATAACTCACTATGGTTTTAACCTGCATTTCTCTGATGGTTAGTGATGTTACGTATCTCTTTATGTGCCTGTTGGCCATCTTTATATCTTTTTTGGAAAGCTGCCTATTTAAGTCTTCTCATTTTTTTTTTTTCCAACTGATAAATGATGTTGAGCTTTATTTGTCTAGGTCAATAGGAAGACTAAGGAATTATATGTGCTTTGTAGCATCTCTCTCAGACAGTAGCAAAATAACCCTGGAAAAATAAGATTTTTCCAAAAATCTTATTTTTCCAACATATTTTTATTTTTATTTATTTATTTTTCCCATCCCCCCAACTCCTCCCCTCTAGAACCCTCAGTTTGTTTCTCAGAGTCCATAGTCTCTAATGGTTCATCTCCCCCTCCAATTTCCCCCCCTTCATTTTTCCCTTCTTACTATCTTCTTCTTTTTTAATGGGATTTTTTTATATTACATTTTATGAGTTTTTAAATATATTTTGGATTTTAACCCCTTATGGAATACATCATTTCCAAATATCTTCTCCCATTCAGTAGGTTGCCTTTTGATTTTGTTGATAGTTTCCTTTGCTATGCAAAAGCTTTTTACTTTGATGTGGTGTCCTTTGTTTCTTTTTGTTGCTTTTAACTAAGGAGGCATATCTGGAAAAATGTTGCAATGGCCAATGTCCAAGAAATGACAGCCTATATTTTATTCTAGGAGTTTTATGGCTTCAGGTCTCAGATTTAGGTCTTTAGTTCATTTTGAGTTTATTTTTGTATATGGTGTAAAGAAAAGTGGTTCAGTTTCATTCTTTTGCATGTAGCTATGCAGTGTTCCCAGCACCATTTAATGAAGAGACTATTTTTCCCCATTGTATATTCTTGCCTCTTTTGTTGTAGATTAATTGACCATAGAAGGGTGCTTTTATCTCTGGGCTCTCTATCCTGTTCCATTGACCTATGTGTCTGTTTTTGTGTCAGTACCATATCGTTTTGATGACTATAGCTTTGTAGTATATTTGAAGTCAAGGAACATGATACCTCCAGTTTTGTGCTTTTTTCCTAAGATGGCTTTAGCTATTTGGGGTCTCTTGTGGGTCCACACAACTTTTAGTATTATTCTTTCTAGTTCAGTGAAAAATGCCATTAGTGTTTTGATAGGGATTACATTATATCTGTAGATTTCTTTGGGTACTGTGGACATTTTAACAATCTTAATTCCTCTAGTCCATGAGCACATGGACTTATCTGTGTGGTCTTCAATTTTTTTTGTCAATGTCTTAAAGGTTTTGGAGTATTGACCTTTCACCTCATTTAAATTTATTTCTATGAATCTTATTGTTTTTGATACAATTGTAAGTGGAATTGTCTTAATTTCTCTTTCTGATAATTTGTTATTGGTGTATAGAAACAAGAGATTTCAGCATATTGATTTTGTATCCTGGATTTTACTGATTTCATTTTTTCTAATAGTTTTGGGATGGAGGCTTTAGAGGGTTTTAAATACAGTAACATGTCATCTGCAAATAATGACAATTTTACTTCTTCCTATCAAATTCGGATGCTTTTTATTTCTTTTTCTTGCTTGATTTCTGCAGCTAGGATGCCCAACTCTATGTTGTCTTGTCCATGATCTTAAAGGAGAAGCTTTCAACTTTTTACCACTGATTATGATGTTAACTGTGGGTTTATCATATACGGTCTTTATTATGTTGAGGTATTTTCCTTCTACACTCTGTTGAGAATTTTTGTCATGAACAGATGTTGAATTTTGTCAATTTTTTTCTGCATCTTATTAAGATGATCATATGGAATATAGCCTTCATTTTTTAATGTGGCATATCATGTTGATTGATTTATAGATATGAACCAACCTTGCTTTGGGCTTTTTTTGTTCTTTTCCTAATTTCTCTAGGTGTAAAGTTAGATGTTTATTTGTGATTTTTTTGTTTCTTGAGGTAGGCCTGTATTGCCATAAATTTCCTTCTTAGAACTGCTTTTGCTTTGTCCCATAGATTTTATAGTATTATGTTTTCATTTTCATTTGTCTTGAGGTATTTCTTTTTCTTTTCTTTTTGATATCTTTGTTGCCTAACTCATTGTTTGGTATCATGTTATTTAGTCTTCATGTGTTTGTGTTTTTTTCCAGTTTTCTTGTAGTTGATTTCTGGTTTTATACCTTTGTGGTTATAAAAGATGCTTGATATGATACCAGTCTTTTTAAATTTATTAAGACTTGGTTTGTGGTCTAACATATGATCTATTCTGAAGAATGTTCCATGTGCACTTGAGAAGAATGTGTATTCTTCTGATTTTGGATGGAATGTTCTGTATGTAACTCTTAAGTTCATTTGGTCTAATGTGTTGTTCAAAGCCAATGTTTCCTTATTGATTTTCATTCTGAATGATCTATCCATTGATGTTAGGGGAGTATTAAAGTCGCCTATGGTTTTTGCATTACTACTATGATTCCCCTTTTTGCATTACTGTAAATTTCTCCTTTTCATTCTGTTAGTATTTGCTTCATATATTTAGGTGCTCTTATTTTGGTGCATAAATATTTACAAGTGTTATATCTTCTTGGATTGATCCCTGTGTCATTATGTAATGTTCTTCTTTGTCTCTTCTCACAGTCTGTTTTAAAGTCTATTTCGTCTGATATGAGTATTGCTATACCAGCTTTCCTTTTATTTCCATTTGCACAGAATATCTTTACAAATATTTCTTAAAATTTTAAATTAATTCTAAGTAACCTAAATGATAATTTTTAAAGATTTATTTATGTATTTGAGAGAGAGAAAGAGAGAGAGCATGAGCAAGCATGAGTGGGGGAAGGGAGAGGGAGAGAAATCCTCAAGCAGACTCCCCGCTGAACTTGGAGGCTAACACAGAGCTCAATTCCAGGACCCTGAGATAATGACCTGAGCCAAAACCAAAAGTCAGATACTTAACCAACTGAACCACCCAGGTATCCCTAAATGAAAAACAATTTAAAAAGAAAATTTAATTCCAAATGACAAAAGGGCATAATACTTACGGTAAAAAATACACCATAATCTTAATAAAATCATATTATTACCGATATATATGAAGCTTTCAACTTTATCAGGAAGTTACGCACAATTTTATAGGTACTACTGTCCCTTGAACAGCAGAGGTTTGAACTGTGCATGTCTACTTATACAGTTATTTTTTTCTGTGAATACAGTACATTACTGTAAATGTATTTTCTCTTATAGTTTTCTTAATAACATGTTCTTTTCTCTAGCTTATTTTATTATAAAAATATGGTATATAATACAAATAACATACAAATGTGTGTTAACTGGCTCATTGTTATTGGTAAGGTTTCTAGTCTACAGTAGGGTATTAGTAGTTGCATTTTGGGGAGTCCAAAGTTATATGCAGATTTTCAACTGCACAGGTGGTGGGCACTCCTAACCCCTGCATTGTTCAAGGCTCAAATATTTCATTATGGTTTTAGAGAATTTGGGGATTTTAATCTGTTTATAAAGTTGAGATTGAAAGAGGAAAATGATGCATATTAAGTTCTGGTCATGTAATGCCAGTAGTCTTCTGCCCAATTGTTTATTAGGACATGGAACAATACTAATTAGGGGGAAGAAAAGGATGCACACCGGATGATTTCAACTATATAAAAGTATATTCATATGGATGGGTATAAGCAATAGCTTTTTGTCTACTTTATGGATGGTGGCATAACTTGCACTTCATAAAGTTGTTACATAATGTAGATATTTTTAAAAAATTCCTTAGGTATATGAGGAAGCAAAAATATAGATATATAATTAAATAACAAAAATGGAAAATACATATTATATTTATTTTTAGAAAAATGCATATCTGTGGATAGATAATAAATGGTAGATGATAGATAAATAGACTGATAATAATAATTTACGACTAGACATTGTTACTTCAACAAATCCTGCAACTATATTACTGGTAAACATTATGCTTTAAAATATTTGAAAAGATACAAAGAAAGCCAAATAAAAATATCAATTGCCCATAAAAATAATACAATAAATATAGTAAGAGTATAACATTTTAATTAATATATTACTCAAAAATGTCAAGCAAAATGCTCAATTTTTGTTAAGCAAGTTATATTTGTTACTTTTTAAATGAGTTCATTTGAAAGAAGTTATAACAATAAGTAGTACATGGCTGAAAATCTTTAGTATATTTTTCTGTATTAAAATTATATGAAAAGCCATATTTTATAATATCTTGAATAACACTGGAAATATATGAATGAACAAAAAACAAAGGATTTATCAGTATTTATATGAAGCACAATAGAATACAGACTCAAAGGCTAAAAAGCATATACAGAGTAATGTTACTGAAGATTTTAGTTTTTGGCAAGTTTAGCCATATTTAAGAAATGAAATTTTTCAGTACTATTATCTTCTCTTAAACTGAAACTGGCTAAGCATTGATAACTTCAGGCCAAGTACCATGTTTCTGGCATTAGTAGGCTTCCATTTGGAAAACAATGTCATAGGGTTCATGTAGACAGATGGATAAATGAACAAAAGCAAAATAACATCCTAAGTTTTCTCCTTCTTGTTTGGTCTTCTGCCAGATGGGACTGTGTTTCTGTAGAAAACTGAAAAAAATATATTCTGGCACAAATTTAACTCTTCCTATGTCAGTTTTCTCTCTGAATTTATCTTTGCTGGCATATCTCCTCTTCATACAATGGCTATATTAGAAACTTCTTTGAAGGGAACATTTAACCAAGTTCTCTCCTTGGAATTGTATAATTTACTCCTTGGAATATAGTTAATCTATATTTAGCTACTACATTGTTTGTTGGTATGGACAAAATTGAGTCACTTCAAATTCCTATGTTGAAGTCCTAACACCCAATACCTCAGAATGTGACAATTATTTGGAGATAGAGTCATTAAGGGGTAATTAAATTAAAATGAGCTCATTAGGGCAAGCACTAATCCAATCTGAATGGTGTCCTTATAAGAGAGGAGATTAGGACACAGACATGCACAGACATATACAGACCATGTAAAGACACAAGGAAGAGAGAGCCATCTATAAGCCAAGAAGAGAGGCCTCAGAAGAAACTAACTCTACAAACACATCAATCTGGAACTCTAGCCCCCAGAATTCTGAGAAATATAGTTCTGTTGCATAAGCCACCCAGTCTGTGGTAATTTATCAGGGGAGTCTTAGGAAACTAATATATCTATCATGAAGAAAGTTTGGTATTTTGGGCCTTATTGACAGCTGTTTTCAATATAATTGGTCAAATTATCTGTGTATATTCCTAAAGGATGGAGTTTAAGTAACTGAACCAACAGTATAACAATATGTTTAGTTAGTCGTATGAACACATTAAGGACTCTCTCAGGGTAAGGAAGACCTACTACTCATTTGAAAGTGTCATGACCATCTATTCAGTGAATTAAAAGTGCAATACCTGACCTTCTGTGTTGTCAAAAACACCGTCTGATTCCCACATCAGACACAAAGCAAACCTGTCCTCTTTTGGAAAACAACGACAATGATATGCACTTCATAGGATTATTGTGAGAATAAAACGAATTATTTGTGAAACACCAAGAAAATTACTGATCATATAATCAATAGTTGATATACTGAGATGAGTTGAAAAATACACCTTCCTACTTACCAAGCATACTTAAGCAAAACAAGAAAGATTTCAAGAGGGGAATGTTGTGATCAAAATCTCTTCTGTAGGAAATTCATTATACAACAGCATAGGGGTTAGACGGGAGGATGTTGACACCAGAGTGTAAATGTATGATAAAGATTGCACTTATAATAAAAGCTGTTGCAAAGGGAAAAAATGTTATTATTGTGTCCAGGTAGCAATCAAGAGATTTGACTTCTTAGATTGAGAGATATGTGCCGAGTACTACTAGGACCTATAGGTTGGGCAGTTAGAGGCTAGATTATGGAGGCAGAAATAGAAGGATTTAGAAATGATGTGGGAGAAAATAGGAAGGCTCTTGAGGAGCAGAATAACATGCCAAAAGTAGTGCTTGGAAAAGGTTTGTCTGAAAATGCAGGCTATGCATTTCCTTGATATTTTAGCTTTATGCTTTTAAATCAAGGATAACGAAATACTACTTAAGGAGAAATTGGGAGGATTAATTACAGACACTATTGTTTGTAAAGATCTCAAAGAAATGCTGAATTCAAAGTCTTATTGCATCTAGGTTCAGAGCATTTGTATTTTTCCTCTGGTGAATTTCTATTCACATTTTCTGAAGTTACTTTAGGTTGAGCTCTGATAAAAGCAGTGTGTTTTGTTTTTTTTTTTTAAGATTTTATTTATTTATTTGAAAGAGAGAGGATGAGAGAGAGAGAGAGAGAGAGAGAGCACATGAGAGGGCAGAGGGTCAGAGGGAGAAGCAGACTCCCCGCTGAGCAGGGAGCCCGATGCGGGACTCGATTCTGGGACTCCAGGATCATGACCTGAGCCGAAGGCAGTCGCCTAACCAACTGAGCCGCCCAGGCGCCCCTAATAAAAGTAGTTTTTGAGAGTATTTTCTGGAAACATGGCATCTGAGTAGAACAACTGGCAGAGCCAGGCCACCTCAGCAGTACAAGAAACGCCAAATTCCCATGATGCAAGGTCACTGGGAAGAGTTCCTAAGAGAAGCAGTCAGCTTTTGAATGTTTTTCTCACTAGGCATTCATCCCTCACTTTTTCACTCTCAGATTCCTGAGTAAAAGCTCAGGTTTACCACATAAATGATAATTAACCACTAAATGTAGGGGTAATCCAAAATCGATTAAGAATCAAAATTGTTAAAAAAAAAAAAAAAAAAAAAAAGAATCAAAATTGTTTTTAAAATATTTCCTATAAATTTGATTATAATTAAAGTTATACATTATTTTAATTGACCAAATCATTTTTACATGAGAACTTAGAAATGTGTGGTACATATCTTAGCCACTGAAAAATTCTTCATGTACAAAATATATGAGACCTTAGAAAATCACTACTTATTACTCCCTGGATTATTTATTTCACTGTCATAGATTATATTTACCAAGGAAATGTCCTCTGTGAGTGCAGATACTTAAATCCTTGCTCTACCACTTAATCACTGTTATAATAATACCACCAAGTCTTTTATGCAATGAATATTTATGGGAGATATATTTAGTCTTTATCAGGCACATTCTTGGCATGCCTGGTTGTAGATGGACAAATGGGACTAAAATGGAGGTTTTAAATTTTTTCATCTTAAAATACACTTGTTGTTTTTTTTTTTTTTTCCCAATGAATGTTAATGTCACTTAAAAACACTAGGTTTCATTGTTATCAGCTTTAAAAGATGGAGATAGTACCATAATATTGTTACCTTCTTTCACAAACATTTTTGAAGTTGATCTTTTTAGATATCTAAACTAGATTTATCATGTTTATTATTGCCTCAGTTTTTCTTTCTTCAGTATTCCATTTTTGTGTGTTTTACTCTAAGAAGCAGGTTATAGGGGCTCCCTTCTCATAAGTCTTCCCTTTAGTTACTTAACTAAACACATATACCATTAAATACATAATTTTTACCTCAAGTTTCAGTATAACACTTGCTTTTTCTTATGGTCTTCTAAAATGCAGATCATTCTTTTATTTTTAAGTGAAAAATTTTTCCCTTAAATTTCCCATCAGAATTCAACACATAACCAAAACCGTGGTACATTTCCATTTCAAAACTACTGAGATGGAGAATGGTATCATCTTGTTCGCTCTACTAACCTTGATTCATTATACTGGGCTAAGGAGGAGCACAATTTCCCCTAAAGTACAAGACTACTTAGTACCTAAAAGCAAGTAAGTAAACTTACTGTTTCTAGGCAACACATGCTATGTGCTACTAGCATGTTCCCAAACTCTTTTTTTTTCTTTTTTTTAAGATTTTATTTATTTATTTGACAGAGAGAGAGATAGGGAGAGAGGGAACACAAGCAGGGGGAGTGGGAGAGGGAGAAGCAGGCTTCCCACCAAGCAGGGAGCCCGATGTGGGACTTGATCCCAAGACCCTGGGATCAATACCTGAGCCGAAGGCAGACGCTTAACTACTGAGCCACCCAGGCGCCCATGTTCCCAAACTCTTTTCAAAAAGTTTGAGAGCTAGGAGGGGAGAAATAGAATTTAAATCTACACAATTACTTACTGGAAGGAGAGTTGGGCTGTATATAGGACTAATGGATTTAATTTCTGAATGTATTTCTAGTGCCTGTCTACAAAATCATTGCATATCTTTTGGTATCCATTTCCTCATGTATTAATTAAGGCAAATTAAGTAATTAAGTAGATTTAGTAAATCCAGGTTTCTAATTTGGGTGTTTGTATGGTAAGTGAGACTATTTATCAAAATAGAAAATATCATGGGAAGATTTTAGGTGATAACCAATACATGAAGAACCATTGGATGTAAAGAATCTGGCCAAACTAGAAAGTCAATAGGCAGGTAGAATATTGATTGACCTATAGCCCAGCACAGATATATTAGAAAAGGAAATATTTGGAATTAGTCACAAAAAGAAAAATTGTAATATTTGAAGCTAGTGGGCAAGGATGAGTTATTATTCCAGAGACATTGAATACAAAAGTCTAACACCAACATAAGGCATGGGCAAAGTTAGTGAAGACATTGGAGACTTTTACTAGAGTATTATGTATATATTTTTTATGTCAAAGTAAATGTTAGGAATTATTTTGGCATTTTTAACTTTAATTTTTTCACCCTTCTCTTGACAAGTATACACAACTGATATTTTGAGACTTTTTTTCTTTAATGAATGTCAGAAATATGTTTTTTAAAAATTATTTACAGGTCAGCAATTTTTTGCCTAGTACATTTCTTAATGTAAATAATCTTCCTTGTAACCCATGTTTTCTCCCTTTTGATTTTTGATTCTAACATTCTTTGTTCTGATCTCTCATTTGCAAAATGTCATAAAGACATAATGCATTTGGGTAATTTTATCATCATTGAAATAAGTTGCCTTTAAGTGTATAGAAATTGGGGAAAATGAGGATAAAGACAAATCAACTAGCTTATAGTAATTATTACAAATTAAATAATAACAGTTATGAATACCTACATGACCACAAGAAAATTCGAGAAAAGCCCACCACTAAATTTTATGGGAGATAAAATTAGTTATGATTGTTTTATGTTTTAATTTTGAGCTCTCTTGTCATTACCACTTTATAACTCTGAACATACAATATTTTGTTAAACAAAAACATTTTCTTCTTGTTAAATGACTTTTTAAAAACTCCATATCCATGTAGAAAGATACTAGGGAGCGGCGCCTGGGTGGCTCAGTCGTTAAGCGGCTGCCTTCGGCTCAGGTCATGATCCTGGGGTCCTGGGATCAAGCCCCACGTCCGGCTACCTGCTCAGCGGAGAGCCTGCTTCTCCCTCTCCCTCTGCCTGCCACTCTGCCTACTTGTGCTCTCTATCTCTCTGTCAAATAAATAAATAAAATCTTAAAAAAAAAAAAAGAAAGAAAGATACTAGGGAGTGGAATTTTATTAATTCATTCATACATCTCTCCAGCCATTCATTCAAAAATATTATTACAACTTTTTCCAAGTATTAGGGAGACACACATGTTTAAATGATTTTTTTCTTCAAGAACTTTCCAGCAGACTACTTAACATATCATTTATACAATAAATGGTTGCAGGGTGGAATGAAAAATAAAAGTGATAATTAAGAATAAATCCACTTTATACTATGAAATGTAATGTGGTAAGTTCTATAATGAATATGTGAATAGACTGCTATGAATACACTGTGTAGTTATAAGAAGGCTTCTCAGGAAAATGTGACCACTCAAAGATGAAAAAGTAGCCATATAAGTTATAATACAGTATTTAAAGATCTGAATAAGAGTAAATATGATGAATTAATAACTGAATACAGTAATACTTTATCCAAAATGGCTTATAAAAGAGGCTTTCTTTATCATATCCACTTTGTAGTTTTTAAATGTGTCTGCTTTAATTTCACTATTCTTGCAGTTCAAGGAAGTTGAGATATCCATTTGGAAAGAGAAATGCAACCAATAACATGGATTTCCTATACCAAGAGTCCAATAAATGTTTCTGACAATACAAAACACTTTGTGAAGCATAGCAGTGTTGCATAAATAGGAAATAACATTTATTAGTCAAAAGAAATAAGTACTTGGAAAATTTTACTACAGGAAGAAGGAAAAACTCCAACTCACCTTATGAATACACAAATTATTCTCCCTTATTACAAATACCCAAGTACTCTTGTGGAGGCTTTCCCTTTCTTTTAAAAATCTGGGTTCATATTCCTTTGTATTATGACAATACATAACCCACCAACTATTCTTGGATATCATTAAGTAGATTACATTAAATGATACTCTTTCTAATAAAATAAATGTGGTTTTCTTTCTTGTTAATTGTATTAAAACCCTCTCTTGAGATTGAGTTATTAAATTTATCCTCTCAACCTATAAAATAGAGCCATTAGACATTCAACTTGATCAATATAAACGTCCAATTAAGGCAAGTCAAACCTAAATACTGTTCCTGTTCAAAGGCTATTTGATTTATTTGATCTATCAAGGCTGCTTTTATAAGAATGGACACCTATTTGTGTATGTGTATGTTTTACTTTGTATGTTTTGCAAAGAGAAGCAAAAATGAAACCTGTAAATATTTCTTAAACTTATTTTAACCTATCTTTGCTAGGTTTTTGGTAGAGTCCCAAAGATGGGTACAATCAAATGCCTAACCTTCAAGAAACTTAAATATTACTGAATGATGATAAGAATAAACACAAATATCTACAACAAATGTAGATAAAATATAAGGTCATAGAAGTCTCTGGTAGAATATAGTAGTGGGCTTTCTGTTTTCTTTTGTCTTTTTTGTTTGTTTGTTTTGTTTTTGATGAGAGCAGAGAAGACCTGAAATTGAAGATCACTGTTCAAATTTATTGTAAGCATTACAATCAAATCTTTACAAAGCATACCTATTAAAATATGCCCCTTGTCCAAAAAAAGCAGGGGGGCTTTATTGGTTCCCTATAAGCGTCACAACTGAATGAGGAACATTTTGAAAACACTGAAATCAGGTGAGAGGAATCTCAGGTAGAAAAATCTTCCAAGAAAAAAAAAAAAAAACAGGGATGCAGGGAGTATCGAATGAATGATAAGTTTTAGGGTATTTCAAGGGTAAAATAAAGTGCTTGAAAAAAATGTTTAATGTTGTACCACCTCATATATAAGTATCCCTATGTGTGATGGAAAAACAGCTATTTTGAGTTGCTAACTGGTCATTTTACAGTGCTTCCCAATTTGCTTTTTGCAGGACACCTTTTATTTTTTTAAAGGATTTTATTTATTTATTTGTCAGAGAGAGAGAGTACAAGCAGGGAGAGCGGGAGTCAGAGGGAGAAGCAAGCTCCCCACTGAGCAGGGAGCCCTGTGTGGGAGGCAGGACTGATCCCAGGACCCTGGGATCATGACCTGAGCCAAAGGCCAACGTATAACTGACTGAGCCACCCAGGCATCCGCCGGGACACTTTTGAAAATATCCACTTAGAGTTGAGCCTGTGAAAAGTTACTGACCTCCATCACGACCACCTTATAAGTAATAGGTGTTTGCTACCCTGCTATTTCCTGCTTCCTCATGAACTAGGAAAGAGAGGACTGTCCTTACACTTATTACACCTCCCCCACTTCTGGGATCTGTAGGTAATAAATCTTATAAAATTTTTGTGTTTAACTGTGCGTTCAATATGGATGCTGAGGGAGGTACCTGCCATCTCTGTGTGGTATGTGCCTCTTCATTCAGCAGGTCATAAAGTGCATATTCTTCATTTAATACACCAGCTGCAAGCCAACCCAATACACCATGCGCTGTTATTGCCAATCACTTTACTTCTATACGTCAACAGTGACTCACAATACAATTTGCCACTTTTATTAAGCAATCAAATATAATTCCAATGTTTTTTACATAAGGAAAAAAAAATGTTTAATCCATAAGTATACCAGTTCTAGTACTCTCCTTTCCTTTCGATGGATCAAAATTTCCATCTGAAATCATTTACCCTCAGCATGGAAAACATCTTTAAGCAACCCTTGCAGTGTAGTAGTTCAAAATTTCTGTTTTATTGTATTTTTTTAATTCATTTTTGAAGTGTATTTTGAGTAGATACAGCATTCTCATTGGCAACCCCCCCAACACTTTAAATATGCCATTCTTTTGTCTTCTACAATGCATTTTTTGGAGGTGAGGTATTCACAATGATTTTTATTTTTGTTTCCTTCTATATAATGTATTATTTTTCCCCTTGGCTACATATATGATTTCTTTCATCAGCGCTTTTTAGTGACTTGCTTATTATGTGTTTTGTGTAGTTATCATAAAATTTAGAAAAATTATGGTCATTGTTTCTTCAAATATATTTTTCTCTCCAATTCCCTTGTAATTCTCAAAGTCATATTATTCATATAGCAGACAACTCAATATTTTCCCAATATGTCTTTTGAACCTTGTTTATTTTTTTCGGCCATTTTTCCTCTATTTTTGAGTTTGGGCAGTTTCTACTGTCATGTTCTCAAATTCACTGAAATTTTCTAACAAGTATCTAATTTTTTCTTGAGCCCAAGTAGATTTTCTTTTACTGTAAATATTGTATTTTTCTCTCTGGAGGTTACATCTGTTTTTTTAATACAGTTTCTATCTCTCTTCATTATATTCATAATATTTATTTAATGATCTAACTATCTTTATAATGAACATTTAAAAAAATCTGATTATTACTTATCTTTTTCAGTTCTAGATCTTTCAATTGACTGACTTTTCTCTTGGTTTATATCATATCTTTTAGTTTCTTTGAGATCTTTTGTGATATTTGATTGGATTCTAGATACTGTAAATATTTTACTTTGAATGTCTCAGTTTTTGTTTAAAGAATCTTGGGTTTGTTGGTTTGGTTTAGTTTGATTTTTATACTAAGCAGCCAGTTTCCTGGCAGATCAGATTGATCTTCTAAACTATGTTTCTGTGAGTCTAAAATAGCTTTTAATCTAGGTTCTCACGATAGTTAAACCTGATTCCCAAAATGTGGCTTGATTGGTATATACTATGGAATGCATTTGGCGGACTCTAAGAACTTTCTATTCAGGTTAAAAATGAAATGTTTCTCAGTCTTGTGTCAGGTCCCCAGGAATTATTACTTTCCTGGTAGTTATCCTTTTCTGAGCCTGCGGAGTCTCACCCTATACATGCACATCTTGATATTAAGCAAGGACACAAAAGACTCATACAGATTTCTGAAGCTTTTTTCTTTTTTTCTGAATTGAGCTCTTATCTTCGGGGCTGTATTCCACAAATACAAGCCATCTGAACTTCACAATCTTAGGTTTATCTTTACTTAATTCAGGATGGTAATGCTATGCATGAATTCCTCTCCCTATATTAAGATCTGGTAAATTTATGGGAATCAAAGCTGGGACAATTATGAGAGCTTATGTTATTTGTTTCTTTCTGTTAGGAGTCATAGTTCTTTTCAGCTAGTCGTTCAAATTCTAAAAATAGTTGTTTTATTCAGTTTAATTTCCTTGTTTATTTGTTAAGTTTCCTTGTTATTTTCAATGGAAGAACTAGCTGGTAGCAGTTGTTTAGGCATTGCTAAAAACACAAATTTAGGTTTTGTGAGTAGCATTAAATTATATACAAGATACTTTGGCTTTTTATAATTAAGGCTCTGTAGAAATATAAAGCCTTATATAACTGCATTTGCTGAACAATTTGGAAGGAAAGTTTTGTTGTCATTATCTTGGTGGGAATAATAATATAAGCTCCCATACAGTGTGTTGCTATTAGTAATTTATTAGTTTAAAAGATGTTATTTTGTACATATTTATGATGGGGCAGGTTATGGGACAGCGGCTCTTCAGAGGAGCCGAAGCAGAGCTGGGCCTCTAGGAGCCAAGGCTGAGGAGTGGGCTGGTGGTCTACCCTGAGTACACTAGGGGCCAGGCCAGGGGCACAGTGACCCCTTGACCCACATGGCCTCAGATGACCCCTTGAACTGACCCTAGCCCCACAAGGATGCCTTCCCCATGCACCACTGTACCTGGAGGAAAACTCTAAACACTATTTTTCATCATTGATTTCCAATCATTTGATTGATAGTCTACATTTAAATAAAATTTGAAAAATGAAAAAAAGATGTTATTATAACTAAACCTTCATAGTCATGTGTGCTAGCTAAATAGTCATGCAAGCCAGACAATACACTTGAATGGAGGGATAAATGAGACAACCATTTGTTAAAAAATGGTGAAGAAATTGGTAGAGAGAGATATCTCAGTTCTACTAGATAACAACAAAAACAAAGAATAATATTATCATCAACAGAATCCATGTCATCCAAAAGATGAAATGAAGCAACTACTCAGAAAATTGCTTTGAATATCTTTCCACTGCAGTCTGTATATACAAATTCAAAAAGGGGAAGAAGTACCATAATAATGAAACATGAATAAAGGGGTAATCTTTTATTTAGTAAAATCAAAAAAGAAGAAGGAAGAATAGAAAAAAAGAACGGAGAAAAAGAAAAGACCTTTCCTTAGACCTTAGAGGACAGTTTAAAGGAAACCTTAGGTCTTAGAGGAGAAGGAACAGTCCCAACATGACATCGTGGCCCCTCAAGTAGGAACATTAATTTGCTAGGTGCCATAGACTGAATGAATATTCATGGCCTCTCAATATTCAGAGGCTGAAATTTAATCCCTAATGGGTTGGTATTTAGAGGTGAGGCTTTTGGGAGGTAATTACGCCATGAAGGTGAAACACTCATGAATGGGATTAGTGCCCTTATAAAAGAGGGCCAGAGAACTCCCAGCTTCCTACCATGTGAGGTGCCTTGATCTTGGCCTTCTCAGACTCCAGAACTTTAAAAAAATAAATTCTATTGTTTATAAGCCACTTAGTCTATAATATTTTTGTTATAGCAACCCAAATGGACTGAGACACTAAGACTGCCACAAAAAAGTGCCACTAACGGGATGGCTGAAATAAGAAAAATGTATTTTTTCAGAGCTCTGGAGGCTAGACGTCTGAAATCAAGATTTTGAGGGGGTGGGTTGCTTCTGAGGCCCCTTTCCTCGGCTTATAGATGTGTATCACATGATCTTCCTCTGTACATGTCTGTGTCCTAATCACCTATCTCTTGTTTGTTTTTTTAAGGGCACGATCATATTGGGTTAAGGCTCACCTTAATGACTTCATTGACTTAATTACCTTTTGAAAGACCCTATCTCCATTATCACCAAATACAGTCACATTCTTACTGCGGTTAAGATGTGAACATATGAGATTTGGGGCCACAATTTAGCCCATAACAGTAGGCAATAAATTTGTGAGGCCAAAGTTTTTATCCGCCCTATGTATCTGTAGCTTCTCTAGTGCCAATCAAGAGGATTTTTTACATGGAGATATTGAATAATTATGACTTAATACGTTTGTCATAATATTTTAAAAATGCATAGATCCGTAAAGATATGCTTTTAATTGTTTTATTAAATACATAGCCAACTCAAATCTATTTTTACAGGAAAAAATAGATGAAAGTGGAGAGAAGTTATTCATTAACTCATTTTTGACAAGTGGATAGCTTATAAAATAATGAAATTTCAATTTCAAAATTTATTGCTGACTTCTCATGCTTTGAGATAGGTTTAGCCACCTTAATGTAAGCAGCTCAGTTTAAGGTTTATAGGTTAGTTTGTGATTGACAAGGTTAAGATGAAAGTAAGTTGCAGTGGAAATTAGCTGATTAACTATTCAAAACTTTCTAAAATGTTTATGGTGCTTTTCTATTTTGTGATCTTTTTAAAAGATGGTAATGGATTTAATTGATAATTTGATAAATACACATATTCAAAAAATGACCTCAACTTATCTTAGCCCAACTTAACATAGAGAGTAAAATAGAAATTGGTCTTTAGATTTGTGTTATATTTATTTGTGCATAATTTTATTTTATATTTTTATTTAAACTAAAAAACCCCCACAAAAACAGTTCACCCATTTCTCCCACTCCTTAGCCCCCACCTTTTTACAAGCACCAAATTGTTCTCCGTATCTATGAGCTAGCTTTTTTTATTTTGTTTTTAGATATCACACATAAGAGAGATCATACTGCCCCTGCCTTCTTCTGCCTGACTTATTTCACTTAACATAATGATGCCCTCGAGGTCTATTCAGATTTTCACAAATAACAAGATTTCATTTTCTATGGCTGAATAATATTCTATTGTGAATATTCACCTTTATCTATATCTAAGGTCTATAAAATAATACAATTTTTATCCACTCATTTATCAATGGACACTTATATTGTTCCCATATCTTGACTATTGTAAATAATGCTGCAGTGAACATAGTGGCGTCTATACTTTTTTGAATTAGTGTTTTTTTCTCTGGATAAATACCCAGAAGTGGAATTGCTAGATCATGTGGTATTTCTATTTTGAATTTTTTGAAGAACCTCCATACTTTTTTTTTCAGAGTGGCTGCACCAATTTACATTCCCACGAGCAGTACACAAGGGTTCTCTTTCCTCCATATCCTCACCAACACTCGTTATTCTTGTCTTTTTGATAATAGTCATTCTAACATGTGTGAGGTAATATCTCATTGTGATTTTGATTTACAGTTTCCTGGTGATTTGTGATATTGAGCATCTTTTCATGGACCTGTTTGCCATCTGTATCTCTTCTTTGGAAACATGTCTATTCAGATCTTCTAACCATTTTTATTGAGTTTTTATTTTATTTATTATTGTTATTTTTGCTATTGAGTTGTATGAGGTGTTTATATATATATATATATATAGGTTATAAAACCCTTATCAAATATGTAATTTGCAAGTATTTTCTCCCATTTGGTAGGTTGTCCTTCCATTTTGTTGAATGTTTTCTTTTCTGTGCAGAAGCTTATTCGTTTGATATAGTCCCATGTATTTATTTTTGCTTTTTTGATTTTGCTTTTAGTGTTAGATTTTTAAAAAGTCACCACCAACATATGTTTCAAGAACCTGACCACCTTTGTTTTCCCCAAGGAGGATGACATAAATACTATTATTTGCCACAATTTCAAAATGAGAAAATTAAGGCATGAAAAGTGATATATTGCCTAAGGTCACATAAGTAGTAGTTGGTAGAGTTCGCATTTGAATTCAAGCAACCTAGCTCTAAATTAAATCCTCTTACCTAGTACCCCACACAGATATAAACTGGTAATCAGTCCCTCAGAGTAATTTTTGGGTATACAGACATGCCCTAAAAATGCTGTCATGTAGAAGGGGAGGTAAAAAAACAAAAAAAAACTCAATGAGAAATGCTCTCAAAACTTTTCCTAGATTAGAGGTGTGTATGCAGATGAGGACCATTCAAAGACATTTTCACAGTCATACTGTGCTGTCCCTCAAAACATAAGTTCGAGCCTTATTTTATTTTTTATTTTTTAGATATTTATTTATTTATTTATTTATTTATTTGACACACAGAGAGCCAGAGAGCAAGTACAAGCAGGGGGGATGGCAGGCAGAGGAGAAGCAGGCTCCCTGCTCAGCAGGGAGCCCGATGCGGGGCTCCATCCCAGGGTCCTGGGATCATGACCTGAGCTGAAGACAGCCACTTAACCAACTGAGCCACTCAGGTGCCCCTAGCCTTATTTTATTTGTTAAAAATTGTATTGAGTTCGATCTTGCGTCCCCGCGTGTGTGCACCTAATCTCAGCTGGTCCGCCCAAGACCCCCTGAGCGCCAACCCTATTCCCCCACGAGGTCCCATTTCCGCTCCAAGATGAAAGAAACTATCACGAACCAGGAGAAACTCGCCAAACTGCAAGCACAAGTGCGCATTGGTGGGAAAGGAACTGCTCGCCGAAAGAAGAAGGTGGTTCATAGAACGGCTACAGCAGATGATAAAAAACTTCAGTTCTCCTTAAAGAAGTTAGGGGTAAACAATATCTCTGGTATTGAAGAAATGAATATGTTCACAAACCAAGGAACAGTGCTCCACTTTAACAACCCCAAAGTTCAGGCGTGGCTTGCCCGAACACTTCCACCATTCCAGGCCTCGCTGGGACAAAGCAGCTGACAGAAATGCTTCCCAGTATCTTAAACCAACTTGGAGCAGACAGTCTGACTAGTTTAAGAAGACTGGCTGACATCAAAAGGAATAAGATCTTGCCATTTGCAACGACGTGGATGGAACTGGAGGGTATTATGCTGAGCGAAATAAGTCAAACAGAGAAAGACATGTATCATATGACCTCACTGATATGAGGAATTCTTAATCTCAGGAAACAAACTGAGGGTTGCTGGAGTAGGGGGTGGGGTGGGAGGGATGGGGTGACTGGGTGATGGACACTGGGGAGGGTATGTGTTCCGGTAAGCGCTGTGAATTGTGCAAGACTGTTGAATCTCAGATCTGTACCTCTGAAACAAATAATGCAATATATGTTAAGAAAGAAAAAAAGAAGAAGAAGAATGTAGCAGGAGGGGAAGAATGAAGGGGGGGAAATCGGAGGGGGAGAAGAACCATGAGAGACAATGGACTCTGAAAAACAAACTGAGGGTTCTAGAGGGGAGGGGGGTGGGAGGATGGGTTAGCCTGGTGATGGGTATTGAGGAGGGCACGTTCTGCATGGAGCACTGGGTGTTATGCACAAACAATGAATCATGGAACACTATATCTAAAACTAATGATGTAATGTATGGGGATTAACATAACAATAAAAAAATTAAAAAAAAAAAGAAATGATAAGTATATTTGACTATATAAAATTTTAAAGTATCTATACAATTATCATTGAAGTTAAAAGCTGGTGAAAACCTATCCAATTATGACAAAGGATTTATACTCAAGTATATTAAGAGCCTGTTCAAACATACAGATCATTTTCTAGGCCCCAAGACAAATAAACCAGTTCTTACAAATAAAAAAAAAAAAAAAAAGAAGACTGGCTGAAGCTCTGCCCAAACAATCTGTGGACGGAAAAGCACCACTTGCTACCGGAGAGGAGGATGATGATGAAGTTCCAGATCTTGTGGAGAATTTTGATGAAGCTTCCAAGAATGAAGCAAACCGAATTGAGTCAACTTCTGAAGAAGATAAAACTTGAAGAAGTTTACTGGGGGCTGCTATTTTATATTATGACTGCTTTTTAAAATTTTATTCATGAATCTGATAAAATCTAGATCTCTAATATTTTTAAGCCCATGCCCCTTGGACACTGCAGCTCTTTTCAGTTTTTCCTTATACACTATTCATTCTTTACAGCTAATTAACCTGAAGAAGCCTGGGAATAAAGTTTGAAACAAGGTTAATAAAGTTATTTGCCTAGGAAAAAAAAAAAATTGTATTGAGTTCTATACCTAAGAATATGTTCTATTCCATTACTTTTTCAATTTTCTTCTCTGAGAATTACAAATATTTGGACCTAGAATTCACTTTGCCTATTTTCTAAATATATCACTCTCTCTAGATGTTTATTTTACATATTTCCTTTTTTCTCTCTAGAACTTCCTTGTATATTCATTGTTTTGGGGTAAGGTTAGTCTTTTAATATAGTTTTTATTTTTATTTTTTAAATTTTCATTTATTTATTTATTTTTATTTAAATTCAATTAGCCAACATATACTACATCATTAGTTTCTGATGTAGTATTCAATGATTCATCAGTTATGTATAATACCCAGTGCTTATCACATCACGTGCCCTCCTTATGCCCATCACCCAGTTACCCCATCCATCCAACCATCTCCCCTTCCGCAACCCTCAGCTTGTTTCCCAGAGTGAAGAGTTTCTCATGGTTTGTCTCCTTCTCTGATTTTTTCCCATTCAGTTTTTCCTCCCTCCCCTATGATCCTCTGTGCTGTTTCTTATATTCCACATATGAGTGAAACCATATAATAAATGTCTTTCTCTGCTTGACTTAATTCGCTTAGCCTAATACCCTCCACCTCCATCCACGTCGATGCAAATGGTAGGTATTCATCCTTTCTGATGGCTGAGTAATATTTCATTGTATATATGAACCACATCTTCTTTATCCATTTATCTGTTGAAGGACATCTTGACTCCTTCCAAAGGTTGGCTATTGTGGACATTGCTGCCTTGAATATTGGGGTGCATGTGCCCCTTCTTTTCACTACATCTGTATCTTTGGGGTAAATACCCAGTAGTGCAATTGCTGGGTCATAGGGTATCTCCATTTTTAATTTCTTGAGGAACCTCCATACTGTATTCCAGAGTGGCTGTACAAGCTTGCATTCCTACCAACAGTGTAAGAGGGTTCACCTTTCTCTGCATCCTGGCCAACATTTGTTGTTTCCTGTCTTGTTAATTTAGCCATTCTGACTGGTGTAAGGTGGTATCTCATTGTGGTTTTGATTTGCATTTCCCTGATGACAAGTGATGTGGAGCATTTTTTCATATGTCTGTTGGCCATTTGTAGGTCTTCTTTGGACAAATAATCTGTTCATGTCTTCTGCCCATTTCTTGACTGGGTTATTTGTTTTTTGGGTGTTGAGTTTGATAAATTCTTTATAGATCTTGTATACCAGTCCTTTATCTGATATGTCATTTGCAAATATCTTCTCCCATTCCATTCCTTTTAGTTTGTTGACAGTTTCCTTTGTTGTGCTGAAGCTTTTTATCTTGGTGAAGCCCCAATAGTTCATTTTTGCTTTTGGTTCCCTTGCCTTTAGAGACGTGTCTTGGCAGAATTTGCTGTGGCCAAGGTCGAAGAGGTTATTGCCTGTGTTCTCCTCTAGGATTTTGATGGATTCCTGTCTCACATTTAGGTCTTTCATCAATTTTGAGTTTATAATTGTGTATGGTGTAAGAGAATGGTCCAGTTTCATTCTCCTGCATGTGGCTGTCCAATTTTCCCAGCACCATTTATTGAAGACACTGTCTTTTTTTCCATTGGATATTCTTTCCTGTTCTGTTGAAGATTAGTTGACCATAGAGTTGAGGGTCCATTTTGGGGTTCTCTTTTCTGTTCCATTGTTCTATGTGTCTTTTTTTGTGCTAGTACCATGTTATCTTGATGATCACAGCTTTGTAATATAGCTTGAAGTCAGGCATTGTGAGGCCCCTTTGGTTTTCTTTTTCTTGGTTTTCTTTTTCAACACTCCTGGCTATTCAGTGTTAATATAGTTTTTAACACTTATTTCCTCTACTAGCTATCATATATCTTATTAACAGGAAATTATAATATTTTATGAATTTAAACATCACATGTCTCACTTATGAGCAATTAAAATTTAATAAAACATATATTGAAGTACTTTCCAACTTAATAAAAGGCATATTTCAATATCTTATTTATATTTTGGAAAGTAAATGCATGCTCTTCTATATAATGTGTTTACAAATTTTGATTCTTTTTTTATATGATTAAGAAGTAATGTCTTCATTCTTTTTATAATATAAACAGTTAAATTGGGGATGTGAGCATTCAAGGAGTAATATTCAAGGTAAACACTATTTTATCAACTTTATGACATATTCACAGTTATAAATGCTAGGTAACTTTTGTAAGTTTAGCTTATTCAAATAAAACTTTTTTCTTTTTATTCAAAATTAATTAGTATATTTATTTATTCAAAATCAAACTTCTCTGATGTTCACCTTTTTATCACCACTTCATATATGTATTTAATTTTAGTCTTTCCTCATTAATCTGTCATTCTAGATTTATAATTATTTTTGTTGCCTATTACTTCACCCAATTTGTCATCAACCTTCTGGTATTTTTTATGGGTGTGGGTGTTTAATTTAAATAGTAAGTTTTTTAGGGAAAACCAAAAAAAAAAAAGTATAAAAATGAGCTTAAGGTCTGCCATAGAATTTTGTTGAATTTTTTTCCTTTGTTATTTTGCAAGTGTGTAGTTTTTTTTTTCACTAAATTAGCATGCAATGCATTTTTCAACTCCTATTTTGATTTGACATGCAGAACCATTTATATTCTTTGAAGTATTAATATGGATAACATTAGAATTTCAAATATATTTTTAAAATGTTACCAATCTATGTATAAAATGAGAACAATTGAGCATGCATTATGTGCAGCCAGTTTAAAATTATTATGTGTAGGACTTATAAAAGGGAAATTAATGTTATGTGTGCAAGTAAATAGCAGAATTAATAAATTCTATCAAAAATACAAAAAAGAACCTCACAATTAAAAGTCTCCATGGTCTTTTAGTTAAAATACCCCACTAAATAGGTTTCTGCTTGAATACTACTTGTACTTAGAAGCTCATTGCTTCTTTTTCCAACTTTTCCTCAACCAGCTTTCAAGAAATTGGTTCATGGAACAATACTGTCAAAATGGCAATGAATAAGATTCAGGGCTGTAAAGACTATTGAGAACCAAAGCTTGGAAAGTTTACTTTTACCTCTGAGGATCAGTTGTTAATTGGCAGATGTGTCAGAAACCATCCCTTCAGTGGAACAAGCTTTGTAGTGAAATCATCTCCCTGGAAATTCTGTCTTTTTATTATAGGTGTCCATTCTCATCACCCCTGGCTTATTTCTCTTGAAGCAATGATTTAAAATCGTGTAGAAGTAGGCTGCAGTTAAAAATACCTTCATTCCTCTTAACTAATCATTTTCCAGAATAGGACCCAGACCATGTTAAGCTAGATTCTTTAGTTACACTATCATACATCCTAAGATGAAAAGCCATTTTAAAACATAATTTGACATGATTGTGCACAAATATCAAAGTTTTGCACAAATATCAATCGTTATAGGAATAGCTTTATTTAAAAGTTTATCCAACCTCCTGACAGAAGAATCTTATAAAAAATCTTGATTATCCAACACTTTTTATTATTAAATTCTCCAAATTAATCTATCAGAATTAGTCTCTCCATTGCCCTATTTTATCTTTCTTCAACTTTTTTTTTTTTTACACTATTTATGGCAAAAGCTGAAGGTAAATGACCTAATCTTATTTTTTTTTTTAACATTTTCCTGTTTGAAGTACAAATTGCAATCAGATGGACTATAAGGAAAGTATCAAGAGCAAATAAGCTCACTAGGAATATATTTAACTGATTTCAGAATCAATAGTTTGAAAGTTATGGTTTTTCTTTTCTTATAATGTAGTCACTGCACATGTACATTGTCAGAAAATATGCTTCTTTCTGAAAAATGTTAGTGCTAATATTTATAAATATTTTTTTGGGGAGGGGGCTGAGATTATGATCTTGGAATGTCCACTGTGAATATCTTGTATCTAGTTCACTAAATATAAATGCACAGAAGTAGTTTTTTGAGAATTACCCCTAAATAAATAATCTGAAGATGAGGTTTACTTTTATAAAACATTACTAAAAAAGTTTGGCAAGAGAGTATGTTAAACAGAAGTGTCGTGGGCATGGTGGGAACAAGAGAGGAAAACTCAGAACCCAAGTGGATTCAGTCACAAGGAGCAACTAATACATCCTTAGTTGTCATGGAGCAATTCAACATATTTTTTTTTTTACTAATATGAACAAGAGATAACCTGGATAATTTTGAAAAATTATTTTACTAGTCTAAATTACCACCTGTATGTTACCTACTAATTCCCAATGCCTAAACAAATGCTGTAATGAGGCAAAGACATGTACATCTTACCTTTAAAAAAATGAAATACACTTGACACACAATGCTACATTAGTTTCAGGCATATAATATAGTAATGCAACAACTCTATGTTACACTATGCTCACCATAAGTGTAGCTACCATCTGTCACCATATAATTCTATTAAAATACCATTGACTATATTCCCTATGTTGTACTTTTCATACCCATGACTTACTCATTCCATAACCAGAATCCTGTACCGCCTAATCCCCTTCACTCATTTTGCCTATCACCCCATTCCTCCCCTCTTTCAACCACCAGTTTGTTTTTGTTTGGTCATTTGTTTTGTTTTATAGATTCCACATATAAGTGAAATCATATATTATTTTTTCTCTCTGAATTATGTCACTTAGCATAATTCCCTCTAGGTCCATCCATATAGTCACAAATGGCAAGATCTCATTCTTTTTTTTGTGACTAATATTCCATTGTATATCACATCTTTATCCATTCATGTCTTGATGGACACTTAGGTTGTCTCCATATCTTAGCTATTGTCAATAATGTTATAATACTCATAAAGGTGCATATATCTTTTTGAATTGTATTCTGGATTTCTTTAAGTAAATACCCAGTAGTGGAATTACTGGATCATATGGCATTTTTATTTATTTATTTTTTTTAGAAACTTCCATACTGTTTTCTAGTTTTTGCACCAATTTACAATCCCATCAACAGTGACCGAAGTTTCCCTTTTCTCCACATCATTGCCAACACTTATTTGTCTTTTGATAACCGGCCATTCTGATTGGTGGGAGGTGATGTTAACATTGTAGTTTTGATTTTCGTTTCCCTGATGATTAGTGATAGCAACTTTTTTTATGTGTCTGTTGTCCATCTGAATGTCTCCTTTGGAAAAAATGTCTACTCAAGTTTTATATCCATTTTTTAACCAAATTGGAGTGTGTGTGTGTGTGTGTGTGTGTGTGTGTGTGTGTGTGTGTGTGTTATAAGTTCTTTATATATTTTGGACATTGATTTCTTATCAGATTATATTGCAAATATCTTCTCCCGTTCAGTAGGTTACCTTTTTGGGGTTTTTTTGATGGTTTCCTTCACTGTGCAAAAGCATTCTGTTTTGGTATAGTCCAAATAGTTTATTTCTTATTTTGTTTTCCTTGCCTGAATGACCTATCTAGAAATAGTTGTTAAGGCTGAGGTCCAAGAGAGTGCTGCCTATGTTTTCTTTTAGGAATTTTATGGCTTCAGGTCTCACACTTAGATCTTTATTTCATTTTGAGTTTATTTTTGTGTTAGGCTTAAAGAAGTGGTTCAGTTTCTTTCTTTTTTTTTTTTTTTTTTTTGCATGGAGCACCATTTATTGAAAAGACTGTCTTTTCTCATTGTATATTCTTGCTTTCTTTGTCATAGATTAATTGATCATATAAATATGGGTTTATTTCTGGGCTCTCTATTTAGTTCCATTGACCTAGGTGTCTGTTCTTGTGCCAGTAGCATACTGTTTTGATGACTATAGCTTTGGGGTATCTTGAAAGACGGGATTGTGATACCTCTAGCTTTATTCTTTCTCAAGATTGCTTTGGATATTCAAAGTCTTTAGTGATTCCATTACAAATTTTAATGTTATTCATTCTAGTTCTGTTAAAAATGCCATTGGAATTTTAATAGGGATTTCATTTCATAAGGATTCAATACTTCCAATCCTTGAGCATGTAATATCTTTCCATTTGTTTGTCATCTTAAATTTCTTTCATCAATATCTTATAGTTTTCCGGACACAGGTCTTTCACCTTTTTGGTTAAATTTATGCCTAGTTTTTTTTTTTTTTTTTTTTTTTTTTTAATGCAATTCTAAATGGAATTGTTTTCTTAATTTCTCTTTCTGCTACTTCATTATTGGTGTATAAAAACCCAACAGATTTCTGTATATTAATTTTGTATTCTGTAACTTTATTTAATTCATTTATTCTAACTGTGTGTGTGTGTGTGTGTGTGTGTGTGTGTGGAGTCTTTAGGGTTTTCTTTGTATACTATCATGTTTTCTTCAAATAGTGACAGTTTTGCTTCTTCTGTAATAGTATTGATGCCTTTTATTTCTTTTTATGTCTGATTGCTGTGTTCAGACTTTCAGTACTATGTTGAATAAAAGTGGTGAAAGCAGACATTTTTGTCTTGTTCCTGTTGTTAGAAGAAAGTTCTGTTTTTTCCCATTGAGAATGATGATAGTTGCGGGTTTATCATATATGTCTTTATTATGTGAGGCGTGTTACCTGTAAAAGCAATTTGCTGATTTTTTTTTTTATATTACTGATGGATTTTGAATTTTGTCAAATGCTTTTTCTGCATCTATTGAGATCATGATTTTTGATTTCATTTTGTAAATGTGGTATATCACATTGATTTGTGGGTATTGAACTATTTTTGCATCTGTGGAATAAATCCCACATATCATGGTGATAGTCCTTTTAATGTATTGTTGAATATGGTTTGCTAATATTTTGTTGAGGGTTTTTACATCTATATGCATCAGGGCTAGTGCCTTGTAATTTTCTCTTTTTGTTGTGTCTTTGGTTTTGGTATCAGGGTAATAATGCCGGCCTCATACAATGTATTGAGAAGCTGTTCTTCCTCTTCTATTTTTTGGAGTAGTTTCAGGAGAATAGACATTAAGTCTTCTTTAAATGGTTGGTATCATCCACTTGTCAATCTATCTGGTCCTAGACTTTTGTTTGTTAGGAGTATTTTGATTATCAATTCAATTTTGTTATAAGTGGTCTGTTTCTTCTATTTCTTCCTGATTCCGTTTTGGAAGATTGCATATTTCTAGGAATTTATCTGTTTCTTCTGGTTGTCTAATGTTGGCATATATTTTTTTGTAGTAGCCTCTTATAAGTCTTTGTATTTTAGTGATGTTGGTTGTTACTTCTTCTCTTTAATTTCTGAGTTTAATTGGGTCCTCTTTTTTTCTCAATGAATCTGGCTAAAAGTTTATCAATTGTATTTATCTTTTCAAACAACCAGCTCTTGGTTTTATTGATCTTTTCTATTGGTCTGTTAGTCACTATTTCATTTATTTATGCTTTTATCTTTACTTCCACCCTTCTATAACTTTGACTTTTCTTTCTTTCTTTCTTTCCTTCTTTCTTTCTTTCTTTCTTTCTTTCTTTCTTTCTTTCTTTCTTTCTTTCTTTCTTCTTTCTTTTCTCCTTCTTCTTCTTCTTCTTCTTCTTCTTCTTCTTCTTCTTCTTCTTCTTCTTCTTCTTGTTCTCTAGGTGTAACTTAGATTATTTACTTGAGATTTTTGTTGTTTCTTGAAATAGACCTGTATTGCTACAAATTTCCCCTAGACTACTCTTTCTGTATCCCAAAATTTGAGGCTGTTATGTTTTTATTTTCTTTTAATCTCCATGTGTTTTTTCTTCTCTTTGATTTCTTTCTTGAACCATTCACTGCCTAGTGGCATGTTGTTTAGCTTCCATGTGTTTGTATTTTTTTCCATTTTTTTCTTATAATCGATAATATACAACTTACTTTTGGATAGAACGCTTTGTTAGGAAATGGGCACAATAGTATACCAATGTCACCTTTTATTTTTAATTTTCTTCCAATGCAATATTTTAAGTAAATTCATTTTCTAGTATTTCTACAACTAATTTTCAGCTAAGGAAATTGGGACAAAGAAATCCATTGTTGCAATATAATTAAATATTTATCCTTGGCTTAAAACTATTATTTATATATATATATATATTGCAGTGAAAAAATTATACCTGAAGAAAGCAATAAAAAATTAGTGTGAGTAAAGAGATCTAAATAAATATTTGATTTAGGATGTTATTTAGCTAGTAATGCACTAGGAAATATTTGCCTTAGATCAATAGTTACAAAGGTATAAGATTCTTATAAATATAATAGAAATCATTTTCAGTTAGATTGTAAGTGGACTAAAAGCTGTAATAATAAAAATAAAACTGTGGAATTTCTACTAATTTTTATCTGAGTTGTTAAAATGTTTGGTTACTTAAATAAAATAAAAAAATTCACTTGGGTTAATACTGCATTTGAAATATTCTGATAGTAAAAATAATCAAGAAGTTTTTTTGGAAGTTTACATAATATTATAATTGTAGTTTATACTGCAATATCTATACAATGCAATCATATATCATAGTAAATCATGTATTTAGTGAGTTTTATTTCAGAATTAAAGTATTTTTACTTGAAATGCAGAATCTATAATTATTTGTGTTTTTACTTTATTCACAAATATCCCATAAAATTTTATATAAACTGAATCATGCCCCCCCCATAATTCACATTTGAAGCCGTAGGCTTCAATGTGACTGTCTTTGGAGGAAGAGCCTTTAAAGAGGTAATTAAGGTTAAATGAGATCATAAGAGTGGAGCCTCAATCCTATATCACTACTGTCCTAATAATAAGAGACATCAGGGATATGTGTGACAGAGGGAAGACTGCATAAGGACATTGTGAGAAAGCAGCTGTCTACAAGTCAAAGAGATGGGCCTCAGAAGATACTAACCCCTCTTGCACTTTTATTTTAGACTTTCAGCCTCCAGAAGTGTGTGAAACTACAATCCCATTGTTTAATCCACCCAGGTTCTGATATTTTGTTATAGCAGTACTAACAAACTAATATAAAATTCTAAGATCAAGTTTCGGGGAGGGAAAATTTACATATAGGAATCTACAATTTAGAACTTTTGCTTAAAAATCCAAATATACATTTACCTGCAACCTTAAAGACATTAATTTTTAACTGAAAACAACTAGCTGAAGTGGGAAAGCCAGATGTTTTTATTCATTTTCCAAAAATTAAATAGGCTGATGTATTGGACATCTTGGACAAAAATAGAGTTATTTAGATAGATGATAGATAGAGAGATGATAGATAGATAGATGATAGATTAGATAGATAGATAGATAGATGGATAGATGGATAGATGGATAGATAGATGATAGAATTTGAAAGTAGAATGCAGGAACACTTAAATCATGTGTAGCTCCGATATATATCCATTCCTATTGGGACAGTGGCTGGTTGTATATAAGGAGTAGGTCTGGTCTTCGAAGAACGTAAGCAGATAAGTAGTCTATCAGTGATTTAGACAAACAAATCAAAACCAGACTTTGGGCTACGGAAACATTAGAGTATTTTACAATAAACTGTGCTGAATATCCTCAATTATCAGGGTCCATTTCTACCACTTTCTAGGGTGTTTTTCTCTACTACAGAGATGTAGTGCAGAGATGTAAAGGCTTTTTTTCTTTATATTTCCTTGCATGTACTGGATGCAAATTAGGTTCTATCAATTACATGTATTGTAAGAGCATTTTGAAGGGAAAATTGATAGAAAGCTATCTTTCTGGCTGGTCTGTTGTTTTTTATGGCAAACAAGTTGTGAGAACGTGATTTTGCTTTGTAACTTCATTTCAGAATCCAAATTCCAGCTTCACAGCTATTTAAATATAGTTTTGAAGTTGCAGCCACTTTCTTATTCATCAAACCAATATGTCAAACTCAGTGGTTCATTGGTGGCCTCCTGATTTTCCACTTTCTGATTGTGACAGACATCATAGTTCCCTTGGTTGATCAATTAAATGTGTAATGTTCTGAGGTGCAGCTCAGAGCCTATTCTCCTAATACTTCTTTGGATTAAATTCTATTCTATTCATAATATTTAGTGCAATTCTGTTAGGGAAATCAAGAAGAAATGTTCAATCTTCTGTATGGAATTAATTACATTGGTGTTTGGGAGAGTAGTGTGTTATCCAGACTCTGAATTTGATTCAACACAAAATGTATACAATTATAACCCACAGATGTCTTCAGATGTTTACATGAATAGATAAATATAACTTTCCATCAAACATGAAAGTGACTCTAATTTCATATTTAGAGTTTCTTTTTTTCCCCTTAATCCACGCATGCTTTATTATTCTGCTCCCCACCAATGTGGTATACATGTACTGAACTAGTTTTCATGACTAATAGTTGAGTACAAAAACTATTTTGTCAACAAAGGAATAGCCTTGCTTTTATTATCAGTCAGTGAAAAAATGCAGTCAGCACATATCCACTCACATACATAGAAGGTATTAAACCTTAAAAAAAAGAAAGAAAAAGAAAAAGAAGGTACTAACCCTTATCTTCCCAGACCTGGTGACAGCAGGAAGAGTTTATGAAAGAAAAGAAGTTATATATTTCAGTCTTTTCATTCAATTCAACTGCTTTGCCTCCTAGCTCAGAGACTAAAACTGCATTGAACTATAAACCTGATCTTCCTTTGCCCTAAGAATATTCAGCTGAGTTATACTCCCTAAAATCTTTTAAACCACATTCCTTAAAATTTTTTTTATTTAATGGAAAGGATACCTGTAGGTAGCACTACAGTTAAAAATCAGAGGTGGCCTACAAGATCTCTAGTTTCCTCTGGGTCTAAGATACTAGGCCTCTCCCTGGCTATCTATTCTAGGAAGGAATAAAGAGAAAATTTTAAGTGGATAATTAGATTATGGAAGGAAAATATTAAGTTCAAGCCTAATAATTAAATATGCAGAGAAATATGGGAGGAAATAAGTCATTTTCCAAAGGAGAACCCAAGATTTACTTAATATAATACTACACACTATCAATAAATATTATGAAAGATGTTTCTCTCTCCACCCTTCTTGCTTAACTCACATATGTCTTATTACAATCCTCTGAAAGAAATTCTTGCACATATCTTCTTAAGCCTTAAAACTTATATAGAAAGTTGTGTGTGTTTGTTGATTTTCTCTCTTAAAAAATGAAAATATCTTAAAGTCATAATTTTTAAGGTGAGTTTAAGAAAGCACAAACATGAGGAAATTGGCTGTTCAAAGATATGCTGTTTGAGATAGCAAATTATCCGTAGGATACTTACTTTTATTGAGATCTGTGGCTTCAGTTTTTTAATATCTTTAGGGCTAGGATTCCTTAGATGTTAGGAGAAGATAGCAGTGACAACAAAATTTTGGAATTTATCATTCTATCTAAAATGCTTGTATTTTTCCTTGAGTTTATTGCATTCATGGAAAAGAGTCTATGAGAAAAGCTTTAGAGTTCAGATTTCATTTATAAAATTGACAAATTAATTTGTTAAATTACCAAAATCCATCCAATAACTATAAATTGGTGCTCTTAAGGGGTGCCTGGGTGGCTCAGTCGTTAAGCGTCTGCCTTCGGCTCAGGTCATGATCTCAGAGTCCTGGGATCGAGCCCCACATCGGGCTCTCTGCTCAGTGGGGAGCCTGCTTCTCCCTCTCCCACTCCCCCTGCTTGTGTTCCCTCTACCACTGTGTCTCTCTCTGTCAAATAAATAAAATCTTAAAAAAAAAAAATGGTGCTCTCAAATGCATGGAACAGTGCATAATGAGGTGCATTACCAATAAGATATTATGGGCTTTTCCATTGGCTAGGCTATACACAAATTATTCATGAAAAGAAAGAAAAAGTTTTATAATTTCAGGTATATTTGTAAATGTCTGGCAGTTGAGAAAAAGTAGTTCTCTAAACATTGGTTGCACTGGACAATCAGTTTGGCCATTTGTCTAAGCACCCTAACCAATTAGGGCCATCAAATATAACTGATTAATACAATAAATTGACCAGCTGTGTGATTGAACTAACCAAGTAATACAATTGATTTAATGTAAAATATGTGCAGGCTAACTGCCATATAATTCATTCATTTCATTATTTTTTTCATGCTCTGAGAAGTCCTGACCTCTGCTCTGCCTGATAGCACACTCAACAATTTAGTAAGCTGGATGCATCATGAACATGGAAGGCCCAAATACATAAATGCACTGTCATTTCTAACAAATACTGACAGAGAATTATAACTGATGAATCTAGCTTTTCCTGCAACTTTCTACACAAAACTGGGGAACTTCCAAAGAAACAGGAAACGGGTTGTTTTGGGTTAGTGATTCAGGTTGATTTTGTTTGTACGAAGATTGTCTACATAGTATGGTGCTTTTGAATACTGGAAGGCATAAAGAGAGTTTTTAGGCCAAGGATGTTTCATATACAAGGAGTATGGATGTGACAGTAGATAAACTCATTATTACTTGCCTTGTACACAGATAAGTATCTACACAACAGTCTACAGAAAAGTGGAAAGCACATAGGCTTTGGGTTCTGACAGAGCCCAATATCACATTTCAACAAATTTTATTGCATTTGACTCCACAAAAAATACCATACAGTATAAAGGTAAGATGTCTTTCTCCCATGAGATAGGGAAATTCACATTCAGAATGAATTAAGCGACTTGCCAATGATCACATGAATAATAAATATCAGATCTGGAACTAGTTTCCAAATATTTTTACTCTTAATTCATTGTACTTTCTTCCATTATACAATATTACATCTTATACATTTCAGTTGCAAATGGCCAAAGCATCCATTTAAACAAAAATAAGCCCCATGCCCCAAAAGTAGGTAAATGGGAAATTTATTGGTTTTATACAGTCAGGAAGTCCAGAGTAGAGGTGGCTTCTGACATTGCTGGATCCAGGAATTTTTTTTTTAAGATTTTATTTATTTATTCGACAGAGAGAGACACAGTGAGAGAGGGGACACAAGCAGGGGCAGAGGGAGAGGGAGAACCAGACTCCCTGCTGAGCAAGGAGCCCCATGTGGGACTCAATCCCAGGACCCTGGGATCATGACCTGAGCCGAAGGCAGACGCTTAACGACTGAGCCACCCAGGCGCCCTGGATCCAGGAATTAAAATGATAATCCACTTGGTTACATACTCTCTCTCTGCCTCTTTCCCTGTCTCCTCTGTGGTGGAAATACTGGGTGAGGCCAAGAATTGAAACAAGAAGAGTTGCTTGAAAGGAGCAGAAAGCTACTGGAATACTCCAGGTAGAAAGGATGGTGGCATGAAATACGGACACAGCACTGTGGTAGTTAAAGTCAAATTCAAGATTTTTATTTTCTTTTAAATTTTAAATATTTGTTGATAGATGGGATAAGGGGCATCAACAGAGTGTGGATTAAACATGATTTCAGGGGCGCCTGGGTGGCTCAGTCGTTAAGCGTCTGCCTTCGGCTCAGGTCATAATCCCAGGGTCCTGGGATCGAGCCCCACATCGGGCTCCCTGCTCTGTGGGAAGCCTGTTTCTCCCTCTCCCCCTGCTTGTGATCCTGCTCTCATCGTGTCTCTCTCTGTCAAATAAATAAATAAAATCTTTAAAAAAAAATAAAAAATAAAAAAATAAGCATGATTTCAGATTTTGGTCTGAATAACTAGGTATAATGTGGCCTTATTCAATAAAATAATGAAGTCTGAGAAAGGAAGAAATTTTGAAAAAAAATCAAAAAATTAAGAAAATATAAAATGACAAATTACTATTTTAAAAAGGCTGATTCCACAGGTAACTTGGTGTGAATTAAAAACAGCACTGCACATGCTTTGTGAGAACAGTCCCCACACTAGGCCACTAAGCTTAGCTAGAAACTCTTTCAGCTCCCAGAAACCATTTTATCTGGGTTCGTTTTGTGTAGTACAGAAACTGCACAATCATATAAAACAAACCTGCAGGTCTGTATCTAAAATTAAATAAAAAGTTAAGGTGTTTGGTGTGACCATTATGATTGATAAAGTAGAAACTATATCCCATGAGGAAAATAATAAACCTAACAGATTTAGGCAAATATGAAGTTCAGCTAATTAATCGAAAAATAGCCCATTTTCCAAGCTTTCAATAATATTTGGTATTTTGAGAAAAAAATAAACTATAGTCCTTTATGTTTATTTGAATAATCTTAGTATACATATATCCACACACTCCTCTATACCTAGCTCAGTTAAAAAAAAAATTGTGTGTATATGGTCATGTTTGGAGATGTATTTGTTGAAAATAAAATTTAGAAAATTTAATACAATATATAGTTAAATGTAAAGAAATTGAAACATGGATAATGCACAGAGATAAGCAGGAAACCTTTCTTACGCATCCTCCAATAATGGAATACTATTTGTTTTCCATCTGGAAAATTACATATTAGAATAATTTTGTTATTTCCCCTAATTTGTTTTTTTTTTTTTTTTAAGATTTTATTTATTTATTCATGAGAGACAGAGAGAGAGAGAAGCAGAGGCAGAGGGAGAAGCAGGCTCCCCGCAGAGCAGGGAGCCTGATGCGGGACTCGATCCCAGGACCCTGGGATCATGACCTGAGCCGAAGGCAGATGCTTAACCGACTGAGCCACCCAGATGTCCCTATTTCCCCTAATTTGTTACAAGAGGGTATAAAATGAATTTTCATTAAGGTAACATTCATGTTTATGTGGCCTTAGAAAACAAAGAATGAGATCAAGATTTTTAACTATTTTTATAGATAGAAGTAGCCTTACATATTTTTATATACAGGAGCCTTATTCCAGGCAACAACTGCTAACTACAACAAATATGTTAGTTTTTAGTTTTGCTATATTTTTGCTGCACCAATATGGAAGCATCTGATTCACTTCAGATGTGTCAACTGTAGGTATAACAGACTATAGAACTCCAAGATCCATTTCTGATTAAAGAAGAAGGAAAAAAATTACAGGATGGTATCTAGTAACACTTCTGTTCAAATGAACATGCTTTCAGAGGCAACTGGATTCTTAGTTTTCCTGAATCAAAGTAGATGATCGATGATAGATTAATAGACAGGCAGATATAAAATAAGTCAAGGGACTAGTCATTCCTTTATGAGAAGCTACTATGCTAAACTGCTAAAAAAACCCAAAAAAGTCAACTCCTTCCTCTGACAGTTTTGGAGTCCTGTGTATGGGTCAATTGGTGAGAACTGTTGGTTATCAGCTCCTTCATCTGACAGTTTTGGAGTCCTGCCTGAGGCACAGTGTGTATGGGGCAATTGGTGAGAAGTGTTAGGGAGAATTATATGTGAATAGTGTTGCGATTAATCCTTATTCTGTCCATTTCTTTCTTTTCTCTTTCTTTCTTTTTCTTTCTTTTCTTTCTTTCTTTCCTTCTTTCTTTCTATATTTTTCTTCCTTCCTTCCTTCCTTCCTTCCTTCCTTCCTTCCTTCCTCCCTTCCTCCCTTCCCCCCTTCCTTCCTTTTTTGTATTTATTTTTGTGAGAAAGAGAGAGAACACGGGCAGAGAGACAAGCAGGCTCCCACTGAGCAGGGAGCCCGATGGGGGACTGGATCCCAGGACCCTGGGATCATGACCAGAGCGGAAGGCCAGACGCTTAACCAACTGAGCCACCCAGGCACCCTATTCTGTCCATGTCTATAAATGCATTTCTTGCCTAAGAAGTCTTTGTTGATAGCTCTTTATTTGAACTGACCACATAGAGAAGAATTGATATACATTAACTTCTACCCCCATGCATCTTTTTTTCTGCACTTTACTCAGACTTATGTATAACAGAAAATACCAGGATAATTTGAAGTACAGACCTGACTTGGAGTCATATCTACAAATATGTTGTAAAGATTAAAGATAATGTGTATCAAGATTTTGACTTAGGTCCTGACACATAGTAAATTAAAGATTTTAATTATAGTTACTAATCATAAACCAGTTGCCAATTTGACCTTCCAGAAACATTGTTATAAGACTTTCAGATACAAGATTTACGATTTAAGGATCCATTCAGTATTTCACAAAAGTAATAATATATCGATAACTGTAATATTTCTTCTATTCTGTACTAAAGGTTTTGGTACAACTAGGGGATTTTACTATATTAAGCAAACCATTAATTAATCCAAGAATCAATCACATAAATTTGAACTTGTTTTCAACCTTATGAGCCAAATCATCAATAATCTAAGTAGTTCATTAAGGTCACAGTTAACCATAGCTGGGTAAATCTTAATCTGTTTAAATCTTAATAATTCTTCCAGCTGAGAAATCTGTAGTCAAGAATGAATAAAATATGAAAGCTTAAGTATGGGTCTTATGAATATCTTATGTATCTCTTCTTTGTTTTGAACAGCTCCCCAAATTAGAAATATATATATATATATACATATATAATATATAATAATATATTATATATATTATATTATAAATGTATATATTTTGCTGACCAGGAAGGAATCTTTTTTTTTTAATTTTATTATTATACTTTTATATTTTTACTTCTTTCACCTATTTCTCCCACCATCCCCCAAACACCGCCTGCCTCTGGCAACCACCGATCTGTACTTTGTATTTATGAGCTTGGTTGTTTTTGTTCTTGTTCTTGTTTTTAGATTTCACCTATAAAAGAAATTATATAGTATTGTCTTGTCTACTTGACTTATTTTACATAACGTAGTACCTTCAATGTCCACCCATGTTGCCACAAATGACAAGATTTCATTGTTTTGTTTTGTTTTGTTTTTTTATGGCTGACTAATATCCGTGTGTGTGTGTGTGTTATGTTTATGTGACATATATCACAGTTTTTATCATTAATCTATCAGTGGATACTTAGATTGTTCCCATACCTTGGCTATTATAAATATTGCTTCAATGAGCATGGGGGTTCACATATTTTTCAAGTTAGTGTTTTTATTTTCTTCAGATAAATATTCAGAAGTGGAATTGCTGGATCATATGTGTAGTTATATTTTTATTTTTTTGAGGAACCTCCATAATGTTTTCCTTAGTAGTTGTACCAATTTACATTCCCACCAACAGTGCGCAAGGGTTCCTTTCTGTCCACAACTTCTCAAATTATTTCTTTTTTTTTTTTAATAATAGTCATTCTAATAGGTGTCAAGTGATATCTTATTGTGGTTTTGATTTGTATTTCTTAAATGATTAATGATGTTGAGCATCTTTTCACATACCCATTGGATATCTGTACATTTTCTTTGGAAAAATGTTTATTCAGATGTTCTAACCACTTTTTAATAAAAAAAAATTTGCTACTGAATTGTATATATTCTTTATATATTTTGGATATTAACCCTTTAGCAAATACATAATTTGCAAGTATTTTCTCCCATTCAGTAGGTTGCCTTTCCATTTTATTGATGGTTTTCTTTGCTGTGCAGAAGCTTATTATTTTGATATAGTCCCACTTATTTGTGTTTGCTTTTGTTGCTTTTTCTATTTGTGTCAAATTCAAAAAACGATCCCCAAGATATGTCAAGGAGCTTACTGTCTATATTTTCTTATATGAGTTTTATGGTTTCACGTCTTATGTTCAAGTCTTTAATTCATTTTGAGTTAATTTTTGTTTATGGTGTAAGATAGCAGTCCAATTTCATTCTTTTTCATGTGGCTGTCCAGTTTTTCCAGCACTATTTATTGAAGAGATTATCCTTTCCCTGTTGTATATTCTTGGCTCCTTTTTTTTTTTTTTTTTTAAAGATTTTATTTATTTATTTGACAGAGAGATAGAGAGAGTACACAAGTAGGCAAAGAAGCAGGCAGAGGGAGAGGGAGAAGCAGGCACCCCGCAGAGCAAGGAGCCCGATGCGGGACTCGATCCCAGGACCCTGGGATCATGACCTGAGCCGAAGGCAGCCGCTTAACCGACTGAGCCACCCAGGCGCCCCTTGGCTCCTTTTTTGTAAATTAATTCACCAAATATGAGTGGGTTTATTTCTGGCTCCTAATATGTTCCATTTGTCTATGTGCCTGTTTTTGTGCCAATGTTGAATTATTTTACTTATTATAGCTTTGTAATATAATTTAAAACCAGGGAGCATGATGCTTCCAGCTTTGTTCTTTTCTCAAGATTGCTTTGGATATTAGGGGTCTTTTTTGGTTCCATACAAATTTTAGAATTGTTCTATTTCTGTGGAAAATACATTGGAATTTTGATATGGATCGTATTGAATCTATAGTTTGAGTAACTGGACATTTTAACCATATTAATTCTTCTATGAGCACAGAATGTCTTTCCATTTATCTACATCTTCAATTTCTTTTCTTAATGTCTTACTGATTTCACTATACAGGGCCTCTACTCCTTGGTTAAATTTATTTCTAGGTATTTTTTGATGAATTTTAAATGGGATTGTTTATTTTCTTTTCAGATATTCTGTTATTAGTGTATAGAAATGCAACATATTTGTGTATTGATTTTGTATCCTGCAACATTACTGAATTTGTTTGTTACTTTTAACAGTTTTTTTGATGGAGTCCTTAAGGTTTTCTATATATAATATCATGTCACCTGCAAGTAATGACAGTTTTACCTCTTTCTTTCCAGTTCAGGTGCATTTTATTTCCATTTCTTGCCCAACTGCTATTGCAAGGACATCCGATACTATGTTGAATAAGAATGGCAAGAGGGAGCATCCTTGTCTTGTTTCTGATCTCAGAGGAAAAGTTTTCAGGTTTTCATCATTGACTATGGTGTTAGTTGTGGGCTTTTCATCTATGACCTTTATTATATTGAAGTACATTTTCCCTATACCCACTTTGTTGAGAGTTTTTATTATAAATAGATGTTGAATATTGTCAAATGTTTTTTTCTGCATCTATTAAGGTGATATATGATTTAAATCCTTTATTTTGTTAATATAGTGTATCATATTAGCTGATTTACAGATGTTTAACTATCCTTTCATCCCTGAAATAAATCCCACTTGATCATAATGTATGATCCTTTTAATGCATTGTTGAATTCCATTTATTATTATTTTGTTAAAGATTTTTACACCTAAGCTCATCAGAACACTAGCCTGTCATTTTCTTTTCTTGGGGCATCCTTGTCTGGTTTTGATAGTAGGTTAATGCTGGCTTTATAAAATGAATGTGGAAGAGTTTCCACCTCTTCTATTTTTTTTTAAGACTTTGAAAAGGATTGGTATTAATTCTTTTTTGAATGTTTGGTAGAATTCACCAATGAAGCTGTCTTGGACTTTTGTTTGTTGGAGGTGTATGAGTACTGATTCAATAATTTCTTTACTACCAATTGGTCTATTTGGATTTACTATTTTTTTTATGTTTTATGTTTTATTGAAGTATAATTAGCATACAGTGTTATATTAATTTCAGGTGTGCAACATATTGATTCAACAATTCTATACATTACACAGTGCTCACCACACTAAGTTTAGTGACCATCTGTCACCACACAATTATTACAATATTATTGACTATTCCCTATGCTGTACTTTTCATTGCCATGGCTTATTCATGCCATAAATGGAAGCTTGTACTTCTTAATTCCCTTTATGTATTCACACCCCCCACCAACCCTCTACAGCCACCTGTTTGTTTTCTGTATTTAAGAGTCTGTTTTTTGCTTGTTTGTTTCTTTGTTTTGTTTCTCAGATTTCACATATGAGAGAAATCATATGGTATGTGTCTTTCTCTGTCTGACTTATTTTACTTAGCACAACACCCTCTAGGTCCATCCATGTTGTTGCAAATGGCAAGATCTCATTCTTTTATGGCTAATATTACATTTTTTGTATATATATATATATATATATATATATATATATATATATATATACACACACACACACACACACACACACACCACATCTAATATTACATTATATATATCTCTATATATCTACCACACATTGTATATATATATATATATATATATATATATATATATGTATACCACATCTTCTTTATCTATTCACCTATTTTTGGACACTTATGTTGCTTGCATATCTTGGCTATGGTAAATAATGCTGCAATAAACATAAATGTGCATATATCTTTTCCAGTTAGTGTTTTTATTTTCTTTGGGTAAATGCCCAGTAGTGGAATTACTGGATCATGTGGTATTTCTATTTTTATGTTTTGAGGAAGCCCCATACTGTTTATACCAGTGGTTGCACCAGTTTACATTTTTACCAATAGTGGAGGAGAGTTCTTTTACTCCACATGCTCACCAACACTTATTTCTTGTCCTTTTGATTCTAGCCATTCTGACAGGTGTCAGATGATATCTCATTGTGGTTTTGATTTGTATTTCCCTAATTATTGATGTTGTACATTTTTTCTTGTATCTGTTGATCATTATTATGTTTTCTTTGGAAAAATGTCTATTCGGGCCCTTTGCCTACTTTTAATTAGATTTTTATTGATATTAGGTTGTATTAGGTATTTCTATATTTTAGATATTAACCCCTTATTGGATATGTCATTTGCAAAAATTTTGTTTCATTCAGTAGGTTGCCTTTTACTTTTGTTGAAGTTTCTCTTTACTGTGCAAAAGTTGTTTTGTTGTTTTGTTTTGTTTTGTTTTGTTTTGGTGTATTCCCATTAGTTTATTTTTTCTTTTGTTTCTTTTACTTCAGGAAACATACCTAGCAAAATGTTGCTGAAGCTGATGTCCAAGAGATTAGATTACGCCTATGTTTTCTTCTAAGAGTTTTATAGTTTCAGGTCTCACATTTATGTTTAATCCACTTGAACTTATTTTGCATAGAGTGTGAGAAATTGGTCCAGTTTCATTCTCTTGCATGTAGTTGTCCAGTGTTCCCTGCACCATTTATTGAAGAAACTGTCATTTCTCCACTATATATTTTTGTCTTGTCATGAATTAAGTGACCATATAAAGATGGGTTTATTTCTGAGCTCTCTAATGTGTTCCATTGATCTATGTAGTTGTTTGGTTTGGTTTTGGTTTTGTGCCAGCACCATACCGTTTTGATTACTATAGCTTTATAGTATATCTTACAGTCTGGGATTGTGATACCTCCAGCTTTGTTCTTTCCCAAGATTGCTTTGGCTGTTCAGGGACTTTTGTGCTTCCATACACATTTTAATATCATTTGTTCTAGTTCTGTGAAAAGTGCTGTTGGCATTTTGATAGGAATTACATTGAATTTGTAGATTGCTTTGAGTTCTGTGGACATTGTGACAATATTAATAATTTCAATCCATGAGCACAGACTATCTTTCCAATTATTTTATTGCCTTTAATTTCTTACATCAATGTTTTATATTTTTCAGAGTACATGTTTTTAACTTCCTTGGCTAAGTTTATTCCTAGGTACTTTATTCTCTTTGTTGCAATTTTAAGTGGGGTTATTTTCTTATCTTTCTGCTACTACATACAAATGCAAGAGATTTCTGTACATTAATTTTGTACCCTGCAACTTTTACTGAATATTTTTTATCAGTTCTGATAGTTTTTTGGTGATGTCTTTAGAGATATAGTATCATGACATCCTCAAATAGAAACAATTTTATTTCTTCCTTATCATTTGGATGTTTTTTTTTTTTTTCTTGTCTGATTGCAGCAGCTAGGATTTCCAATATTATGTTGAATAAAATTGGAGAGAGTGGAGATCCTTGTCCTGCTCCTGATGTTAGAGGAAAAGCTTTTAATTTTTCACCATTATGTTGTTAGCTGTGGATTTTTCATATATGGCCTTTATTATGTTGATGTATATTCTGTCTAGAATTACTTTGTTGAAAGTTTTTATCATAAATAGATATGGTACTTTGTCAAATGCTTATTCCGCATCTGTTGAGATGTTCATATCACATTGGTTGATTTGCAAATATTGAATCACGCTTTCATCCCTGAAATAAATCCTACTTGATCATAGTGAATGATTTTTCTTCAATGTATTGTTTTTTTTTAATTTTTTTTTAAGATTTTAATTATTTGTGAGAGAGAGAATGAGAGACAGAGAGCATGAGAGGGAGGAGGGTCAGAGGGAGAAGCAGACTCCCTGCTGAGCAGGGAGCCCAATGCGGGACTCGATCCTGGGACTCCAGGATCATGACCTGAGCCGAAGGGAGTCGCTTAACCAACTGAGCCACCCAGGCGCCCTCTTCAATGTATTGTTGAATGTAGTTTGCTAATACTGTGTCAAATATATTTGCATCTCTATTCATTAGAGATATTGGCTTGTAGTATTCTGTTTTGTAGTGTCTTTATCTGGTTTTGGTATCAGGGTAATGGTGGCCTTGTAGACTAGATTTAAAAGTTTTCCTTCCTCTTCTGTTTTTGAAAATAGTTTGAAAAAAATAGGTTTAATTCTTGTAAATGTTTAGTAGAACTCACCTGTGAAGTCATTTTGTCCTTGACTTATTTTGGGGGAGTTTTTAATTGCTGATTACATTTTATTACTAGTAATTAGTCTGTTCAAATTTTCTATTTCTGATTGAGTTTTGAAAGACTATACATTCTAGGAATATATCCATTTCTCCTAGCCTATCCAATTTATTGGTATATAATTATTTATAATCTGTTATTATCTTCTGTATTTCTGTAGTGTCAGTTGTTTCTCTTCATTTCTGAATTTATTTGAGTACTTTTTTTTTTTTTTTTCTTCTTGATGAGTCTGGATGAAGGATTATCAATTTTGTTTATATTTTCAAAGGATAAGTTCCTGGTATCACTGATTTTCTTTCTTTCTTTCTTTCTTTCTTTCTTTTTTTTTTTGTGTGGCCTCATTTTTTTCCTCTCTAATCATTTTTTTTTTCTTTTTGTTCCCTTCCTTCTACCAGCTGTAGGCTTTTTCTCTTTTTAGCTCTTTTCAGCGCAATGTTAGGTCATTCATTTGGGATATTTCTTGTTTCTTGAGGTAGTGCTGTAACACTATAAACTTCCAACTTAGAACTGCTTTTGCTGTGTGTCAAAAATTTTGGACCATTGTGTTTTAATTTTCATGTGTCTCCAGGTAGGTTTTGATTTTTCTTTGATTTATTGGTTGGCCCATTCATTATTAGTGGCATGTTTGTTAGCCCTTATGTATTTGTGTTCTCCACAGATTTTTTCTTATAATTGATTTCTTTTTTCTTACCATTGTGGTCAGAAAAGATGCCTGATAAGATATCAATCTTCTTAAATTTATTGAACCTTGTTTTGTGGTGTAATTTGTGATCCATCCTGACTAATATTAAACTATTGCCTTTGCTACAGGTAAAACCTGTGAAATTTTGTCCTGTGCTTTGCTTTGGGACATATTCTTCTGTCTCCTCATTTTGTGTAACTCTCTGTTTTCTCTGTATGAGGGAGGTCAGCTATGTCTACTGGTCTTGAAAGTAGTGGCTTTGTGTAGAAAAGATTTTATGGTGCCATGGAGTGCAATCCCGCTGGTCACCAGACCCAGGTGCCCCAGTAGTGACTGCGATGTGGGCTGCATGTGCCCTGCTATTGTGCCTGAGCTATGTTTACTTCCAGCCCAGCCAGCTGCCAATGACCTGCTTTTCCTGGTGTGTGTGCACTGGGCAGGGTTTGGTCCCTGTGCTGTTGAGAGGTCTGTCAACAAACCTGCAGGTCAGCAGTATTGGTAATCAGACACAGTTGTGGATGCACCAGATGGCAGAGCTTGCTCTCTGCATGGCCAACAGAGTCTCAGCTACTGGAATTGCAGATGCACTACTGTATAGTGGTTATCTCCACTCTCCCCAAGGCAGGAGGCACTTTGCAGTTCCTGCTGGGGCTCCTTTCAGAGTATGGCAGGGCAGGAGCTGATTTGGTGAGCAGGCTGGATGGGGCAGGTCTGCCAGGGAACACATGAAGTACTAATAAGATAGGCGGAGACTGATAGTGCTGGTTCCCACCATGTCTGGCTATCTAAGCTGGGGAAAGGTAAGAGAAATGGTACCTACCAGCACTTTTGTACTTGGAGAAGTCTCCTGAAGATCCCTGCCACTTCAGCACATGATCTAAGATCAGTAAATAAATCTCCTTCACATATAAGCCCAGGAATTTTTTAAACTGCTGCTTCTGTGCTGTGTCTCAGGCCAAATTATTTATTATGCTTGTTCTTTAAGGGCATGAACTCAGTTTTCTATTGCCCTCCAGCTCTCTGGGAGTTAAACCCACTGATTTTTAAAGTACTCTGAGTTAAGCCCCACTGATTTTTAAAAGCTTGCACTAGCTTTCAAGGCCAGATGTTATGTTTACTCATCTTTGCAATTCAGTGCCTAGGTCCTCAGTGCCTGGGGGGGGGGGGGGGGCTTCATCCTCTGTTTCTCCATGCTTGTGAAGTTCCTCCCATCTATGGTTAGTCTCAGGGGATTTGTTTCCAGACCATGTTGCCAGCCCCTCCCTTTTTGATTTGGCTTCTTCTGTACAATTAAATGTGGAAGGTCAATTCTCCCAGTCTTCAGGGTGTTTTCAGAGTTTGTTGCATTGATGTACCTTTTATTTCAGTGTGTCTGTGGGACAGGGTGAGATCAGAATCCTCCTACTCTGTCATCTTCCCAAACCTCCAGATTTTCTCTTTCTTCATAATTCTGTGTTGGTAGGTTGTCTTTCTAGGGATTTATCCACTTATTCTAGGTTGTGTAGTTTGTTAGAAGATAATTGTTCATCGTCTTCTCTTCTGATCCTTTGTATTCTGTGGTACCAGTTTTAATAACTCCTCTTTTATGTTTGATTTTATTTGAGTCCTCTCCTCTCATTTTTTCTTGATGTCTAGCTAAAGGTTTGTCAGTTTTTTTTTCTTCAAAGAACCAGCTCTTTCATTAATCTTTTCTATTGTCTTTTTAGTCTCTATTTCATTCAATAACAAAGAGTAGAAATATTACTCTTTGTTATTTACTCTCTTCTTTAACTTTGGGCTTCTTTTTCTTTTTCTAATTCTTGAGGTATAAAGTCAGGTTTTATATGTAAGAATTTTCTTGTTTCTTAGAGTAAGTATTTATCACTATGAACTTTCCTTCTATAAAGGCCGCATCCCATAAATTTTGCTATGTTATGTTTACATTTTTATTTATCTGAAGGGTTTTTTTAGATTTTTTTTTTGACTTCTTCTTGGATTCACTGGTTTTACCTCTACATATTTGTGATTTTTCCAGTTTCATTCATGTGATTTCCAGTTTCATACAAGCGTGGCTTGAAAAGATGTTTGATATGATTTCAAATGTCTTAAATTTATTAATATTTCTCTTGTGGCCTAAATATAATCTATCCTAGAGAATGTCCCATATGCACTTGGAAGAATATGTACTCTGTTGCATTTGGATAAAATGTTCTATATGTAACAGTTAAGTCCATCTGGTCTAATGTGTCACATAAGGCTGAGGTTTTCTTACTAATTTTCTGTTTGGATGTTCTATCCATTGATGTAAATGAGGTATTAAAGTCCTCCCTATTATTTTGTTGCTGTCTATTTCTCCCCTTATGTCTGTTAATATTTTCTCTTTCTTGATTTTTTTTTAAGATCTTATTTATTTATTTGACAAAGAGAGACAGCGAGAGTGGGAACACAAGCAGGGGAGAGGGAGAGGGAAAAGCAGGCTTCCTGTTGAGCAGGAAGCCCGATGCAGGGCTCCATCCCAGGATCCTGGGATCATGACCGGAGCCAAAGGCAGACGCTTAATGACTGAGCCACCCAGACGCCCCTATTTTCTCTATATATTTAGCAAATATATAATTTTTAAAAACACAAATGAAATATTGGGACCCATGGGGAAATGACAATACTTGACTCAAGAATCCCCAGTTGGACAGCAAAGATATAAATCTACCATTCAATAGGAAGATTTGATAACACTGGTACAATGGTGTTTTGCAATTGCTAACTAATGATTAGTTGACATTGGAGTACAAAGATATAGCAACATATTCTCTATCAATGGGTCAGGGAAAAATGGGACACTGGCCAAAAGCAATAACAGTAGCAAATATTTTCTCACTGAAAGACTTAACACAGTGTTAGTTAGCCTTGACTCAAGTGATTCAGCAGCTTAGTGTCCACCCAGGAAAAGTGGAAAATGGGCAAGAGTGGGCCCAATGTGAGTACTGAGAAACTTGTGGTAGGGTAATTCAAACAGCCTCCCCAACACCTATCCAGTCTACCACTGGAGGCAGAAGACTCCAGATGTGTACATTTTAAATATGTGTATGTATGCAGGCAAGGAGGCGTGTGTAAAATATCATGTAGATCTCAAAAGACAAAAGAGTTTCAGTTAAGAGGAAGCCTAACTGCTGAATTTACTTAACTTTTTATTTTTTAAATAATTTTAAACATACAAATAAGTTCTGAAATTAACATAGAAGTTACAAGTGTCATTCACCCAGCTTCTGTTAATGTAATATAGCTATGTAAGATGTTAACATTTGTCGAGACAAAGAAATTTGTTAATAACAGCACATAATATAATTAAAAACAGATTTTTTGTTTTAATTTCATAGGATTTTCTACTAATGGCCTTTTTATCTTCCAGTTCCCAATCCAGGACCCCACTTTGCATTTATTTATTTTTATTTTTGTATTTTTTAAAGAGTTTTATTTATTTGTCAGAGAGAGAGAACAAGAGAGAGAGAGCAAAAGTAGTGGCAGGCAGAGGAAGCAGGCTCCCCGCTGAGCTAGAAGCCCAATGCGGGACTCTTTCCCAGGACCCAGGGATCATGACCTGAGCGGAAGGCAGATGCTTAACCAACTGAGCCACTCAGGCACCCCCCACTTTGCATTTAAACGGTCATGTTTCCTAATCTCCCTCTTAAGTAACAGTCTTCCCTTGTCCTTCATGTTTTGAAGAGTACTGCTCAATTATTTTGTAAAATGTCCCTCAATTTTAAATTGCCTGATATATCTAATCATTAAGTTGAAGTTAGACATTTTATTGCAAGGCTACCACAGAAGTGATGCAGTGTCTTCAGTATATACCATAAAAGGGGTATGTGATATCAATATTTGTTATTACTGATGGTATTATTAACTTTAATCACTTGGTTAAGGTGGTGTCTGCTGGGTTTCTCTATTGTACTTATTCCTATTCCTCTTATCTAATATCATAAGATGAACCACATTGAGGCCATGAATATATCCTGCTCCTTTTCAAATTTGGTCTACCAATTTTCATATGTATTGTTGGATCCTGTACACAATAGTTTTTCCTGTAGTGTTCTAATAATGATTTATCCTACTTATCCTACTTATCCTCTACATTTATGAATTGTAGTTATTCTATAAAGAGCCATCCCTTTCCCTTGTTTATGTATGTGTTCAATGGATAGACAAATTTATATCTTATATGTACCATGAACTCATGTATGTTGAATTCCAATCAACCAACACAGGGCACATTCTAAGAAAGTGAATAACCTGGCTCTCATTATCTATAATGTATTTACTTATTTATTAAACACTAGCTACCCTAAAAGTAGTTTCAGAATTGGTAAGACAAAGCCCTGTGAGAAACAAATTTAGTAACTTTAGTAAATTTAGTAACAAATTTATTATTTATGTATAGTTATTTTTGCACCTAGCCTTTGGTTTCCAACAAAAATACTAAATTTTCCAAATTAATACAAATACAAAATTTTCCAAAGTAACTTATGTTAGTTCTATACTTCCCTACATTTTTCAGTATGGTATTGTGTAATTTGGGTATTGTAGATTTGGTTCCAGAACACCACAATAAAGGGAATACAGCAAAAAAGCCATTCAAATGAATATTTTGGTTACTCACTGCATATAAAAGTTATGTTTGTACTATACTGTAATATATTACATGTGCAATAGCATTATGTCTAAAAAGATAATGTACATCCCTTATATAAAAAACAATTCCTAAAAAAAAAAAAATCTAACATCTGAGCTTTCAGCAAGTCATAATATTTTTGCTGGTGAAGGGTCTTGCCTGAGTGTTGATGTCTCGTGACTTAGGGTGGTAGTTGCTGTAGGTTGGGATCTCTGCAGTAATTTCTGAAAATAGGTTCTGGAAATAATTTCTGAAAATGAAGTTTGCCATATCAATTGATTTTCACTTTTATGAATGATTTCTCTATAGTCTGTGGTGCTGTTTGAGAGCATTCTATCCACTATAGAATTTATTTCAAAATTGAAGTCAATTCACTCAAACCCCGCTACTGCTTTATCAACTAAGTTTATGAAATATTATATATTCTTTGCTCTCATTTTAACAATCTTCACAGCAACTTCACGAGGAATAGATTCGATCTTAAAATTTTTTCTTTGGTTATCCATAAGAAGCAAGTCCTTATTTATTCAAGTTTACCATGAAATTGTAGTAATCCAGTCACATCTTCAGCCTCCACTTCTAATCTAGTTCTCTTGCTCTTTCTGCCACTTCTGCAGTTACTTTTCCACTGACTTTCTTGAACCCAACAAAGTCATCCTTGAAGGTTGGAAACAACTTTTTCCAAACTCCTTTTAATGTTGATACTTTGACCTCTTCTCATGAATTTCAAATATATTTTTAAAGATTTTATTTATTATTTTAGAGAGAGAGTGAGAGCTCAAGGGAATGAGCAGAGGGAGAGGGACAAGCAGTCTCCAAGCTGAGCACAGAGATGGATGTGGGACTCCATTCCACAACCCTGAGATAATGACCTGAGCCAAAACCAAGAGTCAGACATTTATCTGACTGAGCCTCCCAGGTGCCCCTCAAATATTTTTAATGGCATATAGTATGGTGAATCCTTCCCAGAAGGTTATCAATTGACTTTGCCCAGACTCATCAGAGAAATCACTACTTCAGGCAATGATAGCCTTAAGAAATGTATTTTTTAAATAATATGACTTTAAAGGCAAAATGATTCCTTAACCTTGTGGACGTTGTGTTGGCAGACATGAAAACAACATTAATCTCATTGTACATCTCTATCATAGCTATTGGGTGAACAAGTACATTGTCAATGAACAGTCATATTGTGAAAGAAAGTCATATTGTGTCTTTTTTTCCTCTGAACTGTAAATCTCAACAATGGGCTTAATATATTCAGTAAACAATATGCTGTCATACAGTCTTTGATGCTCCGTTTACTGAGCACAACAGATTTAGCATAATTCTTAAGGGCCCTAGTATTTTTTTTTTCCAAATGGTAGATGAACGTTGGGTTCAACTTCAAGTCACCAGCTTCATTAGTTCCTAAAAATAGAGTTATCCTTTCCCTTGTTGAAGCCAGCAATGACTTCTCTCTAGCTATGAAATTCCTAAGTGGCATCTTCTTCCAGTATGAAGCTGTTTAATCTACACTGAAAATATGCTGTTTAGTGTAGCCACCTTCATGAATTACCTTAGCTAGATCTTCTGAATAACTTGCTGCAGCTTCTACGTCAGCACTTGCTGCTTCACCTGGCCCTTTTATGGATAAGAGATGGCTTCTTTCCTTAAATCTCATAAACAAACTTCAGCAAGCTTCAGACTTTTATTCTGCAGCAACCTCACCTTTCAGCTTTCAGAGAATTGAGTAGTTAGGGCCTTGCTCTGGATTGGGCTTTGGCTTAAGGGGATTTTTGTGGCCAGTTTAATCATCTCTCCAGACTACTCAAACTTCCTCCCTATCAATCAGCAATAAAACTTTTTATGTCTTATCACTCGTGTGTTCAGAAAGTAACACTTTTAATTTCCTTCAAGAACTTTTTATTTGCATTCACAACTTGGCTGTTAGGCCAAAACCTAGGCCTCTTGTGCCAGTCTTAGCTTTGAACATGCCTTCCTCACTAAGCTGAATCATTTCTAGCTTTTGATTTAAAGTGAGAGATGTGTGAGGCTATTTAGAGGCTATTACAAGGTTATTAACTGATGTAATTTCGATATTGTTCTGTCTCAGGGAATAGGAGGATTTAAGGAGAGGGAGAGATACAGGGGAACAGGTACCATTAGGGCTCAGAATGCATACGTTTATTAAATTTTCCATCTTGTATGGGCTTAATTCTTGGCTCCCCAAAACAGCAAAGATTACTGTAACAATTAGAATTACAGTGAAAGTTTAAAATATTGACAGAATCATCAAGGCATTACACAGAGACAAAAGTGATCAAATGCTGTTAGAAAAATGGTGCCAATACACTTGCTTCATCTGGAGTTGCCATTAACCTTTGATTTGTAAAAATAAGTAAATAAAGAAGAGAAAAACAGAAAAACAGAGTATCTATGAAGCACAATGAAACAAAACACAATAAATGAAGTATGTTTGTATTATTCATAGGTAGTCCAAGTGGTCATATATGTTACATTTTAACTTCTTTCACATGTTGTTTGATTTTTTTCATACCTACACAGTGTGGCTTGTGCAAATGCCAAATTGTTTATAGAAGATGATGGATGGATGAATGGATGGATGGATGGATGGATTAATATACAAATTTTCAGAAAGGTTTACCTGCTTAGTCTCTCAAATCATACACCTATTTTGGCAATTAGATATGTATTGTCATATTCTTTGAACATTACTGAGCATATCACCTCTTGGTATTCTGTGTGTGTGTGAGAAAGAGACAGAGATCAAGCAAACAAGACAAGGTGGGACAATAAATATTTCAGGTTTGTGTGCCTTCTTCATTTATTACATCCTCTGGCCTAGTTCCACCAGATTCTCTTTACTGCCTTCTTCTTGATAGCACTTAAAATTTTCCTCACATGGTATACACCACTTTTTTTTTTTTTTTTTTTTTGTCCTTTTATGTATAGTCATGATCTTAGGTGAATATTACTAGGTTCCTGGTCCAGTTATTTATATTAAACTTCCTACTGACATTAAAAATGTATTCTTCTTCTGAAGCTAAATTGAAACATTCACAACTTTAGTTGCTAGAAAATAAACATTTTGAATGGAAAATTCTGACTGAGTAAACAAAAGATTATTTTGCTACTTTATGGCCTAAACATCCAAAGTTTGTCATAAGAATAGGAATTCAGATCCAGCAAGACTAACAGCAGAGGGAGGTACTTGCCTTGGGCACAAAATTTAAGAGAAAAATACTCAGTGCATTAAAATATTTACCTCAATTTCTATCACTGAATGTTTCACTTGACTCAGGATCAAATAGAGCTTATCAAGTTGTAGTTGCTGATCCTGCCTGAATTTTAAATTTTGATATTTTATCCATCATGATTTATTTTTCATTAATTTTGATTTTAAAATACACATTAAATATTTATCTTGATTACTGAGTTTTAGGAATGTATCCTTAATTTTTGCCCCTGCAGTAAGTTCTTCATTCATCTCACTGAAACCCAACCTTATTCAGTCTCCCTTTTTTTTCTGCATATGAAATAATAAATGTTGACATTAGTCATAGGTATCCAGAGTATATATACTGGTGTGTGTGTAAACACATACATGTGCAGCTAAAGAAGAATAATATCAACATAAAACAACAGGCTTTATCTTAATAATCTACTTCCTCTTAGAGAATGTCAGAATATCAAATATTTACAAAATATTTGAGTCAGTTCTTTCTACAATAGCAAATAGTAAAATCATGGTATCTCAAATCAAACAAATATTATAAAAGAAAATTTATGAGCCTTTTGTAACTTAGTTGACAGAAACATATAAAAATTCTATTATAGAAGTGAAGACATTAATTATAGATTTCTTGTCAGGAGAGATGAATGCATGTCTAACAGTGATGTAAGAGGGTCCTGTATTAGCCACATTCTTTTATCCTATCAGGCAAGAATTTTCTATTAAATTTTACATTATTAAATATAAAAAGAATACAAATCCATGACTGCCCAGATTGCTAAATCTTACTTTAAATACCACTCAGATATTTTGAAATCTCAAGTGTATTTTGATTAATATTCTTATCTGGTACAGTAAATTAAGTTGATACTGATTCATTCTGCTCCATGCCACCCCAGTTTCCCTCTTGACTGTCCACTAATCTTATCTTTAATAAAATCATATTTACTCTAGTAAATTGGTTGCCTAAAAATATCTAAAGAGGAAAAAAGCATTTTCTTCTGATCCTATTGTCAATTTAATGTCATGTAGCTGAGATGGCACTTACTCAAAATTTCCTTTCCAATATTCAAGACCCTGGTGTTAATTAAGAAATGAATTAAAACCAAAGTGACATTAAATAAAATATTTCCTAAATTATCTCTAAAGGGGGTCACTTAATAACATTACATGACACCTGGACATCACAAAATATGGCAAATTAGGAAGCCTTAAGACTTGGGTCCCTCGGGTCCTGAGACAAGTATTGATCTAGCAAGAACTCTTTTGCGCAACTATTTTGAAACTCTAGAATCTAGTTGAATACTTTCAGCTTTCAGGAAATTCTTGATGAAAAAACATTCAGAGTCAGTAAATTTTGAGTTTCTTTTTGCAGCTCCATTCCCTATTCCTATGGTTACATCAGACCACAATCCCAGTGTGACTTGCTGGTGCCAGGTTGGAGAATACGGATCTTCTCCAAAAATTCAGCTTTCACATTTTGATTGCTGACACTGATTTCTGAAGATCTGGCACAGACGCAGGCCAGTGCATTAATCAACATGTGCTAAAGAGGCCCTTGATGGAAAGGAACTTAAAGAGATAGACTTTTAAAGTTTTTGTTTTGTTTTGTTTTGTTTGTTTTTTTAATTGAATCCAGGCATTTAAGGGAATTAAAATGGGGGCTGGGGAGATAATGGAACAGAAAATGCAGTGATCACACACAACAGGGAAAATAATCTTTGTAAAAATAGTTTGGGAAAGATCACTGAACAAATTGATGACTGCAGTCTTCATCAGGTAACAACAGCAGTCCTGGGCGGGGGGGATGAAATGATGAATACAGGGATCCCTGGATGGCTCAATTGGTTAAGTGTCTGCCTTTGACTCAGGTCATGATCCCAGGGTCCTGGGATCAAGTCCTGCATTGGGCTCCTTGCTCAGCAGAGAGCCTGCTTCTCCCTCTGCTTGTTGCTCCCCCTGCTTGTGCATTCTCTCTCTCTCTCTCTCTCTCTCTCTCTCTCTCTCTCTGACAAATAAATAAGTAGAATCTTTTGAAAAAATGATGAACACAATATTCAAAATATCCAATTTTCAACAAATTACAAAACATACCAAAACACACACGCACACATTAAAGTATGGGCCAGACATTGAACTTACTACGCAAAGACTTTAATAGTTTAAATGTGCTCAAACAGCTGAAGAAAATCATAAAGTAAAGAAGTAAAGAATAAAGAATGATGCACAAAGCCTAAGGGACCTATGGGACACTATTAAGTGTAATATCCTGTGCATTATGGGAATCCCATATGGGAAAGGGGCCAGAAAGAATATCTGAAGAAATAATGGGTGAAGACTTGACAAATATGATGAAAGATATGAATCTGCACATCCATTTGGCTCAAAAAATTCCCAACAGGATAACTCAGAGACAACGCACCAAGACATATAATCAAACTGTCAAAAATCAAAGACAAAGAGAGAATCTTGAAAGCAGCAAGAAGCAATTCATTTATATAAAGAATACTCAATTAGATTAGTGGCTATTTTCTCATCAGAAAATATGGAGGACAGAAAACAGTGTAGTAATATAAAGTGCTGATATTTGAGTGCTGTAACTCAAAGCTTTGTAAAGAAAAAAAGATCACTGGTAAAGGTAACTGCATAGGTAAATATAAAATACAAAAACTAATATTGTTGTAGTTTTGAGATGCGAAGCTTTTTGTTTTCTATATCTAAAAGACTCAAGCATAAAATGATAATGACAAATCTATGCTAATGGGCACATAATTTATAACATAAAATTTGTGATAATAACAGTATTAAAGGGAGGAATGGGGTTGGAAGGGAGCAGAGTTAAGGTATGCTAATGAAGTTAAATTGGTATAATTGAAACTAGATTGTTATAAATTTAGAACATTAACTGTAATCCTCATAGTAACCACTAAGAAAATAACTGAAAAATATACTAAAGAGGAAATCAAATGATGCACTATAAAACATAAATAAAGCAAAAAGAAGGTATTATTAAAGGAATTGAGGAACCAAAAGAGATATAAGAACTATAAAAAAAAAATATCAGAATTGCAAAAGCAAGGCTTTTATTATTAGTGATCACTTTAAATGTGACTGGATCACCTATTTTACCCATTATCTCACTGACCTCCCTTCTAGTAACCATAAGTTTGTTCTCTATAGTTAAGAATCTCTTTCTCGGTGTTTCTCTCTCTTTCCCCCACCCTATGTTTTTTGTTTTGTTCCTTAAATTCCATATATGAGTGAAATCATATGGTATTTCTCTTTCTCTGACTTATTTCACTTTGCATAATAATTTCTAGCTTCATCCACATCGTTGCAAATGGCAAGATTTCATTCTTATTTTTATGGCTGAGTAATAGTCCATTGTATGTATATACCACATCTTCTTTATCCATTCATCAGTCAATGGACATTTGGGCTTTTTCCATAATTTGGCTGTTGTTGATATGCTTCTATAAACATTGGGGTGCATGTATCCCTTCAAATTAGTATTTTTGTGTCCTTTAGGTAAATACCTAGTAGTACAGTTGCTGGATCACAGGGTAGTTCTATTTTTAACTTTTGGAGGAACCTCCATACTGTTTTCCAGAGTGGCTGTACCACCTTGCATTCCCACCAACAGTGTAAGAGCATTCCCTTTTCTCTGCATCCTAGCCAACATTTGTTGTTTACTGTCTTGTTAATTTTAGCCATTCTGATAGGTGTGAGGTGGTATCTCACTGTAGTTTTGATTTATATTTCCCTGATGATGAGTGATGTTGAGCATTTTTTCATGTGTCTTTTGGCCATCTGGATGTCTTCTTTGGAAAAATGTCTGTTAGTGTCTTCTGCCCATTACTTAACTGGATTATTTGGGGATTTTTGGGGGTGCTGAGTTTGATCATTTCGTTATAGATTTTGGATACTAACCCTTTATCAGTTATGTCATTTGCAAACATCTTCTCCCGTTCTGAAGGTTGTCTTTTAATTTTATTTTTTCCTTTGCTATGCAGAACCTTTTTATTTTAACGAAGTCCCAATAGTTTATATTTGCTTTTGTTTCCCTTGCCTCAGGAGACATATCTAGAAAGAAGCTGCTATGGCTGATGTCAAAGAGGTTACTGCCTGTGTTCTCTAGGATTTTGATGGTTTCAGGTCATATTTAGGTTTTTATCCATTTTGAATTTATTTTTGTGTCTGGTGTAAGAAAGTGGTCCAGTTTTTTTTTTTTTTTTTGCATGTTGCTGTTGAGTTTTCCCAACACCATTTGTTGAAGAGACTGTCTTTATCCCATTGGATATTCTTTCTGCTTTGTCTAAGTTTAATTGACCATATAGCTGTGGGTTCATTTCTGAGTTTCTTTCTTTTTTTTTTAAAGATTTTTTTTTATTTATTTATTTGAGAGAGAGAATGAGATAGAGAGAGCATGAGAGGGGGGAGGGTCAGAGGGAGAAGCAGACTCCCTGCTGAGCAGGGAGCCCAATGCAGGACTTGATCCTGGGACTCCAGGATCATGACCTGAGCCGAAGGCAGTCGCTTAACCAACTGAGCCACCCAGGCGCCCTGAGTTTCTATTTTGTTCCATTGATCTATGCATCTATTTTTGTGCTAGTACCATACTGTCTTGATCAATACAGCTTTGTAATATAATTTGAATTCCAGAATTGTGATGCCTCCAGCCTTGCTTTTCCTTTTCAAGGTTGCTATTTGAGGTCTTTTGTGGTTCAATACGAATTTTAGGATTGTTTGTTCTAACTCTGTGAAAAATGCTAGTGGTATTTTGGTGGTATTGCATTAAATCTATAGATTGCTTTGGGTAATATATAAATTCTGACAATATTTCTTCTTCCAATCCATAAGATTGGAATGTTTTTTTTTTTTTCCATTTCTTTTTGTCTTCCTCAATTTCTTTGATAAGTGTTCTATAGTTTTCAGAGTACAGAGCTTTTACCTCTTTTGCAAGGTTTGTTCCTAGGTATCTTGTGGGTTTTTCATGCAATTGTAAATGGGATTGATTCCTTCATTTCTCTTTCTGCTGCTTCATTAGTTGTGTTTAGAAATGCAACAAATTTCCCTTTATTGATTTTGTATCCTCCAACTTTACTCAATTTGTGTTTCAATTCCAGCAATCTTTTGGTGGCATCTTTCAGGTTTGCTATTATAGTATCATAATTTTCTGCAAATAGTAAAAGTTTGACTAGCCAATTTAAATGCCTTTTATTTGTTGTTGTTGTTGTTGTTGTTGTTGTTGTTGTTGTCTGATTGCTAGGAAAGGACTTCCAGACCTATATATAAATAACAGTGGTGAGAGTGGACATCCCTGTCTTGTTCTTTACCATAGAGTAAAAGCTCTCAGTTTTTCCTCATTGAGGATGATATTAACTGTGGATTTTTCATATATGGCCTTTATAATGTTGATGTATGTTCCTTCTAACCCAACTTTGTTAAGTGTTTCTGCTTCATGAATGGATGCCATACTTTGACAAATGCTTTTTCTGCATCTATTGAGAGGATCATATGGTTCTTAATTTTTCTTTAATTAATGTGGTGTATCACATTGTTTGATTTATGAATATTGAACCATCCTTGTAGCCCAAGAATAAATCCCACTTAATCATGGTGAATGATTCTTTTAATATACTATTGGATTCAATTTGCTAGTATTTTGTTGAGAATTTTTGCATCCATGTTCATCAGGAATATTGGCCTATAGTTTTTGTTTTGTTTGTTTTTTTAGTGGAGTCTTTGTCTGGTTTTGGAATCAGGGTAGTGATGGTTTCATAGAATTAGTTTGGAAATTTTCCTTCCTTTTCCACTTTTTGGAATAGTGTGAGAATAGGTATTAACTCTTCTTGAAATATTTGGTAGAGCGGGTCCTGGGTGGCACAGTCAGTTAAGCATCCAACTCTTGGTTTTGACTCAGGGTTGTGATCTCAGGGTCATGATCTTAGGGTCATCAGATTGAGCCCTGCATCAGGCTCCACATGAGTCCTCCGAAGTTTTTCTTTCCCTCTCCTAATGCCCCTCCCCCCATGTTCTGTCTCTCTAAAATATAAATAAATAATTATTTAAATGTTTGATAGAATTCCCCTGGGAAGCCTTCTGGCCCTGGACTTTTATTTGTTGGGAGATTTTTTTATTACTGATTCAATTTATTTGCTGGTTATTAGTCTGTTCAAGTTTTCTATTTCTTCCTGTTTCCATTTTGGTAGTTTATATGTTTCTAAGAATTCATCCCTTTCTTCTAGATTGTCCAATTTTTTGGAAGATAGTTTTTCATAACATTCTGTTATTATTGTTTATATTTCTGTGGTATTAGTGGTTATTTCTCCTTTCTCATTTGTGATTTTATTTATGTTGGTCCTTTCTTTTTTTCTTTTTAATAAATCTGGCTAGGGATTTATCAATTTTATTTTTTTCAAAGAAGGAACTCCTAATTTCATTGATCGATTATTTCCCTTCTGCTGGCTTTTGGCTTCATTTGCTGTTCTTTTTCTAGCTCCTTTAGGTGTAAGGATTGGTTGTTTATTTGTGATTTTTCTTGCTCCTTGAGGTCAGCCTGTATTGTTATATACTGCCCTTTTAGGAGAGGTTTTTTTTTTTTTTTTTTGCATCCCAAACATTTTGGACCATTGTGTTTTTATTTTCATTTGTTTTGATGTATTTTTTTTTAATTGCTTCTTTGATTCCCTGGTTGACCCATTCATTGTTTAGTAGCATTTTGTTTAACCTCCATGTATTTGTGGTCTTTCCAAATTTTTACTTGTGGTTTACTTCAAGTTTCATAGCATTGTGGTCAGAGAATATATGTGGTATAGTCTCAATAATTTTTGTACTTGTTGAGGCCTAATTTGTGACCTATTATGTAATCTATTCTGGAGAATTTCCCATGTACATTTCAAAAGAATGTATATTCTGCTTTAGGATGAAATATTCTGAATATATCTGTTAAGTCCATTTGCTTTAGTGTGTCATTCAAGGCTTGTTTCCTACTTGATTTTCTGCTTAGATGATCTGTCCATTGATGTAAGTGGGGGTGTTAAAGTCCATTATCATTATTGTATTATTATCAATCAGTTCCTTTATATTTATTATTGTTTTATATATTTGGGTGCTCCCATTTGGGTGCATAAATATTTACAATTGTTAGACCTTTTCATTGGATCGTCCCCTTTATTATGATATAGTGTCCTTCTTTTTTTTCTTCTTACAGTCTTTGTTTTAAAGTCTATTTTGTCCAATGTAAGTATGGTTACTCTGACTTTCTTTTGACATCCATTTGCATGATAAATATTTCTCTACCCCCTCATTTTCAATCTTTAGGTGGCTTTGGGTCTAAAATGAATCTCTTGTAGGCAGTGTATAGATGGGTATTTTTTTTAGTCCATTCTGACATCCTATGTCTTTTGATTGGAGTGTTTTGTCCATTTACATTCAGAGTAATTATTGATAGATATGTATTCCATGTCATTTTATCACTTATTTTGTCATTGTTTCTGGAGATTTTCTCTGATCCTTTCTTATCTTTGTCATTTTTGTCTTTCCTTTCAACTAATTTCTTGCAGAGCTGGTGTAGTGGTCATGAACTCCTTTACTTTTTGTTTGTCTGGGAAACTGTTTCTCCTTCTATTCTGAATGATAGCCCTGCTGGATAGAGTATTCTTGGCTGCAGATTTTTTTCCCATTCTGCACTTTGAATATATCATTCCTCTCCCTTCTGGCTTGCCAAGTTTCTGTTGAGAGATCCACAGCTAGCCTTATGGGTCTTCCTTGTATGTTAGGGCTTATTTTGTCTTGCTGCTCTTATGATTTTTTCTTTATCACTATAATTTGCAAGTTTAATCAAAATATGTCTTGGTGTTGGCCTGCTTTTGTTAATTTTGATGGGAGTTCTCTGTGCCTCCTGAATCTGGATGTCTGTTTCCTTCCCCAAATTAGGGAAGTTTTCTGCTGTTATTTCCTCAAATTTTCTGCCCCCTTTTCTCTCTCTTCTTCTTCTGGGACTCCGATAATATGAATGTTAGTATATTTGATGGAGTCAGAGTTTCCTAAGTCTATTCTTGTGTTCCATAATTCTTTCTCTCTTTTGTTCAGCTTCATTATTTTCCATTATTTTATCTTTAGATCACTTATTCACTTCTCTGCTTCTTCCATTCTTGTGTTCATTACATCAAGTCTATTTCAAATCTCAGTTATTGAATTTTTCATTTCTGACCAATTCTATTTTAACTCATCTCTGTTGTAAGGGTCTCACTGATGTCTTCTATTTTTTTTTTCCTTAATCCCAGTGAGTATTCTTATGATTATTCCTTTAAATACTCCATCAGGCATATTATATCTGTTGTGCTTAGATTTCTCACCATAGTGTTATTTTTCTTTCATTTGGGATAAATTCCTCTGTTTTGGCATTTTGTCTATGTCTCTGTCCTCTGTGTGTTAGAAAAGCCTGTTATGTTTCCTTCTCCTGAGAGTAACAACTTTATGAAGATGAGGTTATATAATGTCCAGGGCCTGGAACTTCAGGGAGTTTTGCTGGTGTGTTCTCTGTGTATTTTCCTGTTATTTTGGCTGCTCTGTCCTCAGGCTGGCCATCTGCAGAGGCTCTCCTTTCCTGCAGTGGGCAGTGTTTGGTCCTAGGCCAGAATGTGGTGAGTTTTAAATAGGTGTACTACTGCTACTTCCACTAAAACTAAAGCCCTGCAGAATTCTCTGGTCGGGATACATGGTCTGGGCAGGGGTTTCTGCTGGTCTCCTGGAGAAGGGACCCACAGTGCTGGGACTAAAACAAACTTGACCAAGAAAGGCAGTACCACCAAGTGCAGGAGTGTGGTACTTGGTGTAAGCAGGTTAGGCAGCCAGTCTGAGGGCTGAGCTGCTTTCTGCTGGTTGTTCTGCATTTATATTGAAGGGCAAGATAGACAAATGTTGCCAGGTGGCTCCTTTGTCCCCAGAGAGATGTCTCTGTGAATGCTGCCTCTCAGGGATGTGCTCCAAGAAGAGTGAACAGTCACCCCATTGTGTGTCCCAGGAGTTTTTCAGATGGCTGTTTCCAGGCAGTTGGCTCCCTGGGATTATTTGCCTGCCTTCTCTCTAAGAGCAAGGTAGTGCCTTCAGGGCTCTATCCCAACCAAACCACAGACTTTTAGAACTCCAGGCTTTAAGCCCCACTGGTTGCAAGAATTCATGAAAATCAACCCCTCTCATTTTCCCACCCAATGACTTTGGGGAACTGTTCTTCTTGTGTACTCACCTGTGTGTTCTCTCATTCATGTCTTTCTCTGTGACCACAGCTCCTTCTCCTCTGCAGCACCTGTGGTCCATTTCTCTCCCAAACCACATCTCCATACTTCCTACTTTCTTCAATGTGGTTTCTCTCCCTTTAGTTATAGAGTTTGTCCTGTCAGTCTTCAGGTGGATTTCTGGGGTATTTAGAATGATTTGATACTTATCCAGTTATGTTCAAGGGATAAAACAAGCCTAGGGTCCTCCTACTATGCCAACATCTTAGCTACTCTGTTACACTGAAAGAATTATAACACATTACTGTGAACAATTGTGTGTCAATAGATTTAGATAATTGAGATGAAATGGACACATTCTTCAAAACACACAAATTACTAAAACTCATTAAGATTCATTAAGAAATAGAACTCAACACACCTATAAAAGTGTTGGATATGAAATCAAAACCTCCCAACAAAGAAAAATCCAGGATTTTTTCTTGATGAAAGGACAAAAACAATTTTAAAAATGAACAAAGATATTGAAAAAAGCACATTGAAAAGATATTCACAATTCTTGGTCATTAAGGAAGTACAGATGAAAAGCACAGTGAAATACCACTACACACAACTAGTATGGCTTTAATTAAGAAAATGGAAATTAGGGGCACCTGGGTGGCTCCGTTGAGCATCCAACTCTTGATTTCAGCTCAGGTCATGATCTCAAGGTTTTGAATTCAAGCTCTGCACTGAGGATGGAGCCTTCTTAAGATTATCTTCCTCTGCCCCTCCCCTGCTCTCTCCCTTTCAAAAAAAAAAGAAAAAAGTTGAGGGGCGCCCGGGTGGCTCAGTTGGTTCAGCGACTGCCTTCAGCTCAGGTCATGATCCTGGAGTCCCAGGATTGAGTCCCGCATCGGGCTCCCTGCTCAGCAGGAAGTCTGCTTCTCCCTCTGACCCTCCCCTCTCTCATACTCTCTCTCTCATTCTCTCTCTCAAATAAATAAAAAATCTTAAAAAAAAAAGTGGAAATTAATAACTATTGTGATTTTGAGAAATAGGATTGTTGTGGTTTAGGATGTAAAATAGTGCAGCTACTGTGGAAAACAGTTTGGAAATCCCTTAAAAAGTTAAACAGAATATTCAGCAATTATGCTCTTAGGTATATAGATTTAAAAAATGTATATCTACACAGAAACTTGTTTACATATGTCTGTTGTAGCATTATTCATACAAGCTAAAATATGGAAATAAGCCATATATGCAACAATGGGAAAATGGATAAAGTACGGTATATACAGACAATGGGATATAATGTATTCATAAAAAATAACAAATTATTGAGAAATGCTACAGCTTGGGCGAGCCTTAAAACATTATTTTAAGGAAAGAAGCCCAACAAAAAAGGTTACAATTTTTATGTATAATTCCTTTTATGTGATATTCAGATGACTAATTGATATACAGAAAGCAGATTACATGTTATAGAGGTGAAGGGAGTGGGGAATGGGGAGTATAATTACAAGGGCGCCTGGGTGGCTCAGATGGTTAAGCGTCTGCCTTCGGCTCAGGTCATGATCCCAGGGTCCTGGGATCGAGTCCCACATTGGGCTCCCTGCTCCTTGGGAGCCTGCTTCTCCCTCTGCTTCTCTCTCTCTCTCTCTCTCTATCTCTCATGAATAAATAAATAGAATCTTAAAAAAAAAGGGAGTATAATTACAAATAATTATGGGTAGTATAATTAATCATATAGGGTGTTTTTATGGGATAATGAAAGTTTTAAAACTAGAGAGATCTACTGTTTCTACAACATTGTGAATACATTAAACATCACTGAATTATAACTTTAAAATAGCTACTATTTGTGATGTGAATTTGACCTATTTTTTTTAAATCACATGATACACAATATTTATTGGTTATGCTCTCCACTAAGTTCAGGATCAATTAGAATAGATTGAATGTCCTACACAAATTATCTCTGTTCTTCTATATCAATTGTTTAGTTGAGCTATAGAATCATCTCTAAAACTTCTAGTGAATTTTTTCCTGGAAGCAGAATTTTAAAAAGGTAATATCAATTCTAAATGATATTTTATTCATTCATTCTATGTACTACAGTAATTACATACCTGAGATACCAAATGTAATGGAAATCAACACTGATCATTGGAAAATATCTACTAGAGGTTATTTATATACTAGTCCTTTGGCGACAATCAAGAATCTAAAAATTGGATTTCAGTTATTAAAAAAAAATATTTGTACCCTTTTATGACTTTTCAGGTCTATAAATATGAAGCTTTTGTTAAAAATTTAAGAGTAGCTAATATTGAAAGCTTACTGTATCTGAGGTGTTGTTCTAAGCACTTAATGTCTCTCAGCTTATTTCATCAATAAAATATCTAATTACATATTTAATAAATAAACTTTGATAGTTTCCTCCTATAAAATAGGGTCACAGGTAAAACAGTACACTGAATTTTTGTGAAGATATAATGAAAATTACAGGAGATATAATAGGCAAATATTGTAGTTCAAACAGGAAGATGATGGAGTAGGAGGATCCTAAGCACACAGCATCCCATAGATACAATGAGATAATACCTACATCAGTGTAAATAACCCAAAAATGACCCAAAGACTGACAGAACAAACTCTCCAGAGCTAAATGTAGAGAAGAAGCCACATTGAAGAGGGTAGGTAGGGAGGAGACAGGGTCAGGAGCTAAACAGACTTAAGGGAATGTTCACAGGAGGGAGGGACATAGCAGGTGCAGAGAGCAGAAAAAAAAAGAAAAACAGATCATAACACTAGGCATCCTAGGCACAGGGGAACCCACATGGGGATGACAAATCCCCATGACATTTGGCTTTGAAAACCAGAGGATCCAAAATTTCCTTAGTACTTAAAAAAGAAAAAAAGAAAGAAAAAAAGAAAAAAGAAAAAAGAAAAAAAAAATCAGCAGGCTCAGTTCTGGGAATGCAGGAGGGCCAGAGAAAACAGAGTCCCCACCCTTAAGGAAACAGCAAAATTAACAGCCCCAGGTAGACACAGCATAGAAGCAGCAGTTTGAAAAATGCCTGAGATATATGGGAGGGAGATTTGTTTACTAATCTATGAGTGTGTCTTCGAGGGACAGGGATCCTTGGGGAGACTTCTCCAGGAACAAAGGTCCTGGCAAGAGCAATTTCCTTCCCTGACACCCAACCTAGATTCAGGGACACCGGTGGGAACCAGCACAGCACAGTGTTCTCCACCTGGCTTGCTAAAAGCATGCCCCACCACTGCATACTTCTGTGGATCTACACCCTCCAACCTGGCCAGATTGAAAGGAGTTTGGGGCAACTGTGGATCCCCTCCACAAGTGGACCAGCAAGGACCTAGCTGGCAAAGTGGGCCCTACACCAGCATTCTTCTGGGGACCTGTCCCCTCCAACCCTGTGGCAAGAGTTTTCTAAAGTACCTCCAGGTCCCCTCTCACAGCAGACCTATGCAAACCTTCCTAACACCATTCACTCCACCCCAGTGTTCTGCAGACTTGCTCCCTCCAATATGCCTTTGGCTGTATCCCATCCAAAGTGGTACAACAAGCCTGGCAGCATGCAAGCAGCCCCAGTAGGGTCCAGTAACACTCCAAAGTAACTCCTACCCAAGGGAGAGGAGAAAGCATCCATACACACCGTCCAACTTCAGGCCCAGCCATAGGCTAGGGGCAGGCAGCTGGCTGGAATGCAAGTCCAGCCCAGCAACTGAAGCTCCTCACAGGACAACACAGAGAAAGTACCCGGCAGTTTGATACACTACATCTCTGGCAAACTCCTGATCTGACTCAACTGAAGCCCAAGGCAGTCTGAGACTGGCCCACTAACAACACAGGGAACAAACCCTGCCCACAGCAGGCAAAGAGAACCATTGTAGATAACTAGACTGAAGGCAAAAGGAGTGCAGCCACTACAGCAGAATGCATGCAACACACATAGGAGATACCCACGAAGCACCAGGTTCTGGTGAGTAGGGAACATTGCAATGCAGGGCATCATAGGACCAAATCTTGATAAGGCCACTACTCTCAAGAGCAGAAGATGTAGCTGACTTTCCTAACACACAGGAACAGACAAAGAGTGAGAGAAAATGAGGAGACAGATGAATATGCCCCAAATGAAAGAACAGGACAAAAATCTTAAGAGATCTAAATGAAATGAAGTAATATGCATGATAGAAAATTTAACGTAATGGTCATAAAGATACTCACTAGACTGGAGAAAAAAATGGAGGACCTCAGTGAGACCCATAACAGAGAGTAGAAAACAAAAAAGAACCATTCAGAGATTAACACAATAACTTAAATTAATAATACACTACGTAGAATAAATAGTAGACTAGAGGAAGCAGAAGAATGGATCAGCAACATGGAGAATGGAGTAATGGAAAACAATCAAACTGAACAGGAGAGAGAAAAATAAAAAATGAAAATAGATATAGGTATTCAGCAATGCCATCAAGTGCAATAACGGGATCCCAAGAGAAGAAAGAGAAAAAGGACAGAAAATTTAGCCGAAAACTTCTGAAATCTGGGTAAGGAAACAAAAGTTCAGACCTAGGAGGCACAGAGAGTCCCCAACAAACTCAAACCAAGGAGGTCCACACTAAGACACATAGTAATTAAAAAGGCAAAAAGCAGTGATACAGAGTTTTAAAATCAGCAAGGAAAAAGAAAACAGTTACATAAAATGAGCCCCCCATAAAGCTGATTTTTCAGCAAAAACTTTGCAAGCCAGATGGGAATGGCATGATATATCCAAAATACTGGGGGGGGGGTGGGCTTGAAGCCAAGAATACTCTATCCAGCAAGGCTATTATTCAAAATAGAAGGAGAGATAAAGAGTTTCCCAGACAAACATGAATTAAAGGAATTCATGACCACTAAACCAGCTCTATAAGAAATGTTAACAGGGACCGTTTGAGTGGAGAGGAAAAAACATAAGTAGGAGTAATGAAAATAAGAAGCACAAAAGCAGGAAAATTCAATATATCTACAAGAGTTTCACAAAATAAAAGGATATAAAGTTTGACCCCCATATACCTAAAATGTGGGGTAGAGAGAAGTAAAGAATGGTTTCAAACTTAAGTGGACTTCAACTTAATATAGTCTGCTATATACATAAGATATTATACATAAACATAATAGTGGGGGGAGGAATGGCGAGGAGTAGGGGACCCTATTTCAACTGGTCCCCGGAATTGAGCTGGATATCTACCAGACCACTCTGAGCACCCACGAAACAGCCTGAGATGTAAGAAGATCTGGATCTCTACAAACAGAATATCGCAGGCGGTTGGTTTTGAGGTACAAAGCAGGGAGCTGTGATTCCACAGGCAGATATCGGAGGATAAACAGCAGCAGAAGGGTGCCTGGCCGTGGGGATCCTACACCGCCGGTGAGTGACAGCCTCGTGCGTTACGGACAAGGCACAGACTCGCAGACCGGTAGCGGCGGGGAAAGGACTTTAGGGCATCCCCCCGGGGGCAGAAACCCAGAGCAGCGGGGTCGCACCTGTGAACTGGGGGCAACTGGAGGTTTTAGAAGCACAAAGGGCAGAGACGGGCCCCGACCTGGAGGCAGGACTGGGGGCGTTCGCTGCAGAGGTGCGCACAACCCAGGACGCTGCAGTTTATAGCAGCACGGACAGAAACGGAGACGGTGTGGCCTGGAGAGCTCACTGAAGAACAGACTGCGGTCTCTCTGCTCTGAGGCAGAGGGTTGGAAACAGTCTCTTCTGCTCTGACTCGCGGAAGAGACGCGGAAACCTGCCAGGGAAAGATGCCAGAGAACAAAAGCCCCAAAAACTGATTCCCGCTGAGCCCATCCCCCGCCACAGGGGGGGCAGGGCAACTCCGCCAGAACAGGGTTGCCTGAGTAACAGCACAGCAGGCCCCTCCCCCAGAAGACAGGCTGGGAAAACAAGAGGCCAGCAACCCTAAGGTCCCAAGAAAATAGGTGCATCTTGCTTGGGTTGTGGTCAATAATTTGGACTCTATACATTCCCTCAAACACCCATCAACAGAATGACTAGGAGGAGGAGCCCCCAAAACAGAAAACACTCAGAGATTATGACTTATGCTGCAGATTTACAAATGGATGCAGATATAACCAAGATGTCAGAGATGGAATTCAGGCTAGCAATTGTGAAGACAATGGCTAGAATGGAGAAATCAGTTAATGGCAACACAGAGTCTCTAAGGGCAGAAATAAAAGGTGAATTGGCAGAACTTAAAAATGCTATCAATGAGATTCAATCCAATCTAGATAATCTAACAGCTAGAGTAACTGAGACAGAAGAGACAATAAGCGATCTGGAAGACAGTATAATAGATAAAAAGGGAAAAGAGGAGGCGAGGGAAAAACAACTCAGAATCCATGAAAATAGAATCAGAGAAATAAGTGACACCATGAAGCGTTCCAATGTCAGAATAATTGGAATCCCGGGGGGAGTGGAGAGACAGACAGGACTAGAAGATATATTTGAGCAAATCGTAGCTGAGAACTTCCCTAATCTGGGGAATGAAACAAACATTTGCATCCTAGAGGCAGAGAGGACCCCTCCTAAGATCAGGGAAAACAGGCCAACACCCCGGCATGTAATAGTAAAACTTGCAAATCTTAGAACCAAGGAAACCATCTTAAGGGCACTTAGGGGGAAGAGATTCCTTACGTCCAGAGGGAGGAACATCAGAATAACGTCAGACCTATCCACAGAGACCTGGCAAGCCAGAAAGGCCTGGCAAGACATATTCAGATACTAAATGAGAAGAACATGCAGCCAAGAATACTTTATCCGGCAAGGTTTTCATTTAGAATGGATGGAGAGATGCAGAGCTTCCATGACGGGCAGAAACTGAAAGAATATGTGACCACTAAGCCGGCCCTGCAAGAAATATTAAGGGGGGTTCTATAAAAGGAGAAAGACCCCAAGAGTGATATAGAACAGAAATTTACAGGGACAATCTATAAAAACAACATCTTCACAGGCAACATGATGACAATTAATTCATATCGTTCAATAATCACTCTCAACGTGAATGGCCTAAATGCTCCCATAAAATGGTACAGGGTTGCAGACTGGATAAAAAGACAGGACCTATCCATATGCTGTCTACAAGAGACTCATTTTGAACCTAAAGATACATCCAGACTGAAAGTGAAGGGATGGAGATCCATCTTCCATGCCAGCGGACCTCAAAAGAAAGCTGGGGTAGCAATTCTTATATCAGACAAATTAGATTTTAAATTAAAGTCTGTAATAAGAGACACAGAAGGACACTATATCATTCCTAAAGGGTCTATCCAACAAGAAGATCTAACAATTTTAAATATCTATGCCCCCAACATGGGAGCAGCCATCTACATAAGCCAACTGTTAACCAAAATAAAGAGTCATATTGATAACAATACGTTAATTGTAGGAGACCTCAATACTCCACTCTCAGCAATGGACAGATCATCTAAGCAGAAAATCAACAAGGAAAAAGAGCTTTGAATGATATATTGGACCAGATGGACCTCATAGCTATTTACAGAACATTCCACCCTAAAACAACAGAATACTCATTCTTCTTGAGCGCACATGGAACTTTCTCCAGAATAGACCATATACTGGGTCACAAATCAGGTCTCAACTGATACCAAAAGATTGAGATTATTTGAAAGAATTAATAAGATCGATAAACCACTGGCCAGACTTATCCAAAAGAAAAGAGAAAGGACCCAAATTAATAAAATTATGAATGAAAGGGGAGAGATCACGACTAACACCAAGGAAATAGAAACAATTATTAGAAATTATTATCAACAACTATATGCCAATAAACTGAGCAATCTGGATGAAATGGAGGCCTTCCTGGAAACCTATAAGCTGCCGAGACTGAAACAGGAAGAAATCGACAACCTGAATAGGCCAATAACCAGTAACGAGATTGAAGCAGTGATCAAAAACCTCCCAAAAAACAAGAGTCCAGGGCCTGATGGATTCCCTGGGGAATTCTACCAAACATTCAAAAAAGAAATAGTACCTATTCTCCTGAAGCTGTTTCAAAAAATAGAAACAGAAGGAAAACTTCCAAACTCATTCTATGAGGCCAGCATTACCTTAATCCCCAAACCAGGCAAAGACCCCATCAAAAAGAATTTTAGACCGATATCCCTAATGAATATGGATTCCAAAATCCTCAACAAAATCCTAGCTAATAGGATCCAACAATAAATTAAAAGGATCATCCGCCATGACCAAGTGGGATTTATCCCCGGGATGCAAGGGTGGTTCAACATTCGCAAATCAATCAATGTGATAGAACACATCAATAAGAGGAGGGAGAAGAACCATATGGTCCTCTCAATTGATGCAGAAAAAGCATTTGACAAAATACAACATCCTTTCCTGATTAAAACTCTTCAGAGTATAAGGATAGAGGGAACATTCCTCAAGTTCATAAAATCCATCTATGAAAAACCCACAGCAAATATCATCCTTGATGGGGAAAAGATGAGAGCCTTTCCCTTAAGATCAGGAACACATCAAGGATGCCCACTCTCGCCACTATTGTTCAACATAGTACTAGAAGTCGTAGCAACAGCAATCAGACAACAAAAAGAAATAAAACGTATTCAAATTGGCAAAGAAGTCAAACTCTCTCTTTTTGCAGACGACATGATTCTTTAAGCGGAAAACCCAAAAGACTCCACCCCCAAATTACTAGAACTCATACAGCAATTCAGTAATGTGGCAGGATACAAAATCAATGCACAGAAATCAGTTGCTTTCTTATACACTAACAACGCAACTGTAGAAGAGAAATTAGAGAAACAATTCCATTTACAATAACACCAAAAACCATAAGATACCTCGGAATAAACCTAATCAAAGGGATAAAGAATCTATACTCTAGGAACTACAAAACACTCATGAAAGAATTTGAAGAAGACACAAAAAGATGGAAAAATATTCCATGCTCATGGATCGGAAGAATAAACACTGTTAAAATGTCTATGCTACCCAGAGCAATCTATACCTTCAATGCCATCCCGATCAAAATTCCAATGACATTTTTCAAAGTGCTGGAACAAAAAATCCTAAAATTTGTATGGAATCAGAAAAGACCCCGAATCACCAAGGAAATGTTGAAAAAAGAAAAACAAAGCTGGGGGCATCACGTTGCCCAATTTCAAGCCATATTACAAAGCTGTGATCACCAAGACAGCATGGTACTAGCACAAAAACAGACATACAGAGCAATGGAACAGAACAGAGAACCCAGATATGGACCCTCAACTCTATGGTCAAATAATCTTTCACAAAGCAGGAAAAAACATGCAATGGAAAAAAGATAGTCTCTTCAATAAATGATGCTGGGAAAATTGGACAGCCACATGCAGAAGAATGAAACTCGACCATTCTCTAACACCATTCACAAAGATAAACTCAAAGTGGATGAAAGACCTCAATGTGAGACAGGAATCCATCAAAATCCTAGAGGAGAACATAGGCAGTAACCTCTTTGACATCGGCCACAGCAACTTCTTTCAAGATGCATCTCCAAAAGCTAGTGAAACAAAAGCAAAAATGTACTTTTGGGACTTCATCAAGATAAAAAGCTTCTGCCCAAAAAGGAAACAGTCAACAAAACAAAGAGGCAACCCTCAGAATGGGAGAAGATATTTGCAAATGGCACTACAGATAAAGGGCTGGTATCCAAGATCTATAAAGAACTTCTCAAACTCAACACCCAAAAAACAAATAATCAAGTCAAAAAGTGGGCAGAAGATATGAAAAGACACTTCTCTGAAGAAGACATACAAATGGCTAACAGACACATGAAAAAATGTTCATCATCATTAGCCATCAGGGAAATCCAAATCAAAACCACATTGAAATACCACCTTACACCAGTTAGGATGGCAAAAACGGACAAGGAAAGAAACAACAAATGTTGGAGAGGTTGTGGAGAAAGGGGAATCCTCTTACACTGTTGGTGGGAATGCAAGTTGGTACAGCCACTTTGGAAAACAGTGTTCAGGTTCCTCAAAATTTTAAAAATAGAGCTACCCTATGACCCAGGAACTGCACTTCCGGGTATTTACCCCAAAGACACAGATGTAGTGAAAGGAAGGGCCCTATATACCCCAATGTTCATAGCAGCAATGTCCACAATAGCCAAACTGTGGAAAGAGCCGAGATGCCCTTCAACAGATGAATGGATAAAGAAGATGTGGTCCATATATACAATGGAATATTACTCAGCCATCAGAAAAGATGAATACCCAACTTTTACATCAACATAATGGGACTGGAGGAGATTATGGTAAGTGAAATAAGACAAGCAGAGAAAGTCAATTATCATATGGTTTCACTTATTTGTGGAACATAAGGAATAGCATGGAGGATATTAGGAGTAGGAAGGGAAAAATGGGGGGGGATTGGAGGGAGAGATGAACCATGAGAAACTATGGACTCTGAGAAACAAACAGGGTTTTAGAGGGGAGGGGGGAGGGGGGATTGGTTAGCCCAGTAATGGGTATTAAGGAGGCACGTACTGCATGGAGCACTGGGTGTTATACAAAAACAATGGATCACGGATCACCACCTCAAAAACAAATGATGTATTGTACGGTGACTAACATAACATAATAAAATAAAAAAAAAAGCATAATAGTAACTGCAAATCAAAAACCAGTAATAGATATGCAAAAACTAAAGAGAAAGGAGTTCAAATATATCATTAAAGAAATACACCAAACCATAATAGAAGAGAACAAGATGAAAGGAACAGAAAACTATAAAATCAACCATAACACAAGTAACAAAATGGCAATAAGTACATAACTATTGATAATTACTTTGAATGTAAATAGACTAAATGCTCCAATCAAAAGACATAGAGTGATCTAATGAATAAAAAAGCAAGGTCCAACCATTTGCTGCCTATTAGAGACTCCTTTCAGACCTAAAGACAGGCAGATTGAAAGTGAAGGGATGAAAAGGCATTTATTATATAAATGGAAGTGAAAAGAAAGTGGAGGTAATGATACTAATATTCGACAAAATAGACTTTAAAACAAAGACTGTATCAAGAAACAAAGGACACTATATAATCATAAAGGAAATAGTACAAGAAGATATAACAATTTATGCACCTAACATGGGAACACCCAAATATATGAAGCAGCTAATAACAAACATAAAGGGAATAATTGATAGTAACACAATAATGAGAGGGGACTTTAACATCCTACTTACATCAATGGATAGATAATCCAAATAGAAAATCAACAAAGAAACAGTGCCCTGGACAGGATGGATCTGACAGATACATTCAGAACATTTCATCCTAAAACAGCAGAATAGATATTCTTTTTAAAGGTACATGGAACATTCTCCAGAATAGATCACATATTAAGCCACAAACAAGCCTCAACAAATTCAAAATGATAATAATCATAGCATGCATCTTCTCTAACCACAACACTATGAAACTAGAAATCAACCAGAAAAAAATCTGTAATGAACACAAATACATGGATGTTAAATGACATGCTACTAAACAATGATGGATCCACCAAGAAAACAAAGAGGAAATAAAAACATACACAGAAACAAATGAAGATGAAAACATAACTGTCCAAAATCTTTGGGATACAGCAAAAGCTGTTTTTAAGAGAGAACTTTATAGCAATTAAGCCTACTTTAAGAAGCAAGAAAAATCTCAAATAAACAACCTAACCTTAAAGGACCTCAAAAAAGAAGAAAACAACAACAACAACAAAAAGAAAAAACAGCAGAAGGAATAAAGATTAGAACAGAAATACATGAAATAGAAACTAAAAAATACAATGGGACAGATCATATAAACCGGGAGCTTGTTTTTGACAAAGCTTTAGCCAGGTTCATTAAAAAAAAAAAAAAAAAAAAAAAAATAGAGACACAGAGAGAGGATGCGAATAAAATCAAAAATGCAATAGGAGAAATAATAAGCAACACCACAGAAATACAAGGGATTATAAGAGAGTATCATGAAAAATTGTATGCCAACAAATTGGACAGCCCAAAATGGATAAATTCATAGAAACACATAACTTCCCAAAACCGAAGCAGGAAGAAATAGAAAATTTGAACAGACCAATTACCAGCAATGAGATTAAATCTGCAATAAAAACAACAAGAACAACAACAAAAAAAACCAAAAAACTTCCAACAAACAAAAGTCCAAGGCCAGTTGGCTTTACAGGTGAATTCCTCCAAACATTTAAAGAAGAGTTAATAGTTATTTTACTCAAACTATTCCAAAACAATAGAAGAAGGAAAGCTTCTAAATTCATTCTATGAGGCCAACACCACCTTGATAGCAAAACCAGATAAAAACACTACAAAAAAGAGAGAACTACAGATCAATATCTCTGATGAACAGAGATACAAAAATCTTCAACAAATTATCCAATAATACAATTTTTTTTAAAGCATTCACTATGACCAAGTGGAATTTATTCCTCTGGTGCAAGTGTGGTTCAATATTCTTCAATCTATCAACATGATATATGCCATCAACAAGAGAAAGGATAAAAACCATCTGATCATTTTAATAGATGCAGAAAAAAACATTTGACAAAGTACAACATCCATTCATGTTAAAAACCCTCGACAAATTAGGTTTAAAGGGAACATACCTCAACGTAATAAAGGCTTTACATGAAAAACCCACAGCTAATATCATACTCCGTGGACAAAAACAGAGGTTTTCCCAGAAGATCAGGAATAAGACAAAATGTCCACTCTCATCACTTTTATTCAACATAGTACTGGAAGTCCTAGGCACAGCAATCAGACAACAAAAATAAAAGGCATCCAAATTGATAAAACGTTCACTATGTGTAGATGACATGATACTATATATAGAAAACTAAAGATTGTTTTTGACAAAGCTTTAGCCAGGTTCATTAAAAAAAAAAAAAATAGAGACAGAGATTACACACACACACACACACGCACACACAAAACTACCAGACAGATAAATGAATTCAGTAAAGTCACAGAATACAAAATCAATATACACAAATCTGTTGCATTTCTATACACTAATAATGAAGTAGCAGAAAGAGAAATTAAGAAAACAATCCCATTTCCATTTGCACCAAAAGTTATAAAATACCTAGGAATAAACTTAACCAAAACTCTGAAACTCTGAAAACTATAAAACTTTAATGAAAGAGATTGAAGATGACACAACAAATGGAAAGATATTTCATGTTCATGGATTGGAAGACCAAATATTGTTAAAATGTCCATACTTTCCAAAGCATTTTACAGATTAAATGCAATGCCTATCAAAATATCAATAGCATTTTTCACAGTACTAGAACAAATAATCTTAAAGCTTGTATGGTACCACAAAAAAAAAAAAAAAAAAAAAAAAAAAAACACCTGGAAAGTCAAAGAAATCTTGAAGAAGAACAAAACTTGAGGTATCCTAATCTCAGATTTCAAGGTACACACAAAGCTCTAGAAATAAGTACAGTATGGTACTGTCATGGAAATAGATACATGGATCAATAGCACAGAATAGAGAGCCCAGAAATAAACCCATGATTGTATGATCAATTAATCAACCACAAAGGAGGCAAGAACAGGCAATGGGAAAAAAAATCCCTTCAACAAATGATGTTGGGGAAAAAAAAACAAAAAAAATGATGTTGGGGAAACTGGACCACTTTCTTACATAATACACAAAAATAAACTCAAAATGGATTAAAGACCTCGATGTGAGACCTAAAACCATAAAATTCCTAAATGAGAGCACGCAGTAATTTCTCTGACATCAGCCATTATATTTTTCTAGATATGTCTCCTGAGGCAAGGGAAGGAAATGCAAAATAAATTATTGGGTCTACATCAAAATAAAAAGCTTTTGCACAGCAAAGAAAATAATCAACAAAACTAAAAGACAACCTATAGAATGTAAGAAGAAATTTGCAAATGACATCTCTGAAAAGGTGTTTGTATCTAAAGTACACAAAGAACTTATACAACTCAACACCAAAAGAAAAACAAGACAAATAATTTAAAGATGGGCAGAAGACATGAACAGACATTTCTCCAAAGAAGACATACAGACGGGCAACATACAAATGAAAAGATGCTCAACATCACTCCTCATCAGAGAAATGCAAAGGTGATGGACACTGGGGAGGGTATGTGCTATGGTGAGCTCTGTGAATTGTGTAAGACTGATGAATCACAGACCTGTACCCCTGGAACAAATAATACATTATATTTTAATTAAAAAATTCCCTGTAAGATTTTTCCAAATAAAAATTTTAAAATAGTAAAAAATAAAAATACATACATACATACATACATACACACATACATACCACAAAGAGCTATAATCTCTCACCTGTCAGGTTGGCCAAAATCAAAAACACAAGAAACAACAAGTGTTGTGAGGTTGTAGAGAAAAAGGAGCACTCACACACCATCACTGGGAATGCAAACCGGCATAGCCACTGTGAAAAACATTATGGAGGTTCTTCAAAAAATTTAAAACATAATTCCCATATGATCCAGTAATTCCACTACTGGGTATTTACACAAAGAATATGAAAACACTAATTCAAAAAGATATATATGCACCCTTAAATTTATTGTGATATTATTTACAATAGCCAAATTATGGAAGCAAATCAAAAAACAGACTCTTAACTATAGAGAAAAAAACCCATGGTTAACAGGAGAGGTGGGATGGGAGACTGGTTTAATAGTTAAATATAAGATAATACACTAATCAAGATGAGCACTGAGTAATGTACAGAATTACTGAATCACTATATTGTACACCTGAAGCTAATACAACACCGTATGTTAACTATACTGGAATTAAAAAAAAAAAAAAAAATGAAAATATTTATTATGTTGCTATGGCACAAAATAAAATAGTTAAAACTATTATTATTACTGTTATTATTACTATTTTTAAGCTTTTTTTTGAAAGATTTTATTTATTTGACACAGAGAGAGAGAGTACAAGCAGGGGGAGAGGCAGAAGGAGAGGGAGAAGCAGGCTTTCCGTGGAGCAGGGAGCCTGATGCGGGCTTGATCCCAGGACTTTGGGATCATGACCAGAGCCAAAGGCAGATGCTTAACCGACTGAGCCACCCAGGTGTCTCTACTGTTATTATTATTAAAATAATTTCAACATAGTTCCAGTTTATGAAGGAATTAGAAAATCTGGCAAATGGCAAGTTGATAGAATATGACATTTAAGATGATTACAATTAAATCAGGTAGAGTTCAGATTATCTATCATGAGGCATTCCTAATTTTATTTTATTTTTTTAAAGATTTTTATTTATTTGACAGAATGAGAGAGCAGGAGAGCACAAGCAGTGGGAGTGGCAGAGGGAGAGGGAGAGGAAGAAGCAGGCCCCTCACCAAACAGGGAAACTGATGTGGGGCTCCATCCCAGGATCCTGGGATCATGACCTGAGCCGAAGGCAGTTGCTTAACCAACTGAGCCCACCCAAGTGCCCCGAGGCATTCCTAATTTTAAATGACAAAAACAATATATTTTCTGAATATACTATGGTATTTATAACGAAATATAAATCTATGTCCATACAGTATATATAAAACTATATATTTATAGTTTTACTATTACTAATTTGTAAAGAACATAATGATTTAAAAGAGGTTATCTAAGGTATTTTTAAATTACCATGATAATGGTGGCAAGCTGATGAAAGTTTTGAGTATGAAACTTAATAAAAACTAGAATGAGAATGAGAGAGAGAAAATGAGAGAAGAGAAGGAAGGAAGGAAGGGAGGAAGGGAGGGCAACATGAAGCACTACCTTCAATTTGGACGGTATGCTTGTGTATGCTTGTGGTTAGAACATGGTCCTGGTTGTGAAAATATACATATGTTTGTCTTGTTTTTGCAGCTGACTTACTCTAACCTTGACTTTCTCTACCTTGAACAATCTTGTGAGGTCTTTAATGGGCTTTGATCTCATCTGAGAAAAGATGATTGAGAAGGCATTATTTTCCTAGATTCTAGTAGGCATTTGACAGCAAGAGCTATCATTTTTCATATTATGTACTGAAGTATCCATTTTTGGGGAATCTTAACAATTGACTGATCACATCATAAGAAAATATTGTACGAAAAATTAAAAGAATCTATTTTGTGCCTTTGGGAAATAGATTGACAGCAGTGGCCGACCTTTGAGGTTTATAATATTCTTTGTTTTAGTAGTGCTACAATTTTAACACTTTTTTTTAAATGTGTATCCCATTTTAAAATAATTTGAAAGAAACAGCATCTGTTACTTTCCTCAGAAACCTATCTTTCCAAATTTATAGCTTATGCTGTGATTTTTTTTTCTTCATGAACAGCAACCTTCCTTAGATTCTTGTAAGCTTTTATGAGTACCACCAATTCAGTTTTCTTGGGGTTCCTATCTAAATTTTCTCTCTTCTGTGCTGTATTGGATACTGCAACTCAATTTCTACACAGTGTGTGTGTGTGTGTGTGTGTGTGTGATCAAGTGTATTAAATTTGAATTCCTTTAATTTATATAATATCAGCTATTTATATAATCAAATTGAATGGCTTATATATTTTAACATTAATTCAATATTAACACTTGAAAATGAAGATTATATAATTTTTAGAACATACTTAGAGTATTTTGTGAATAAACACAACTTATTTCCTATAGCTCAAATTGTTATGACTGTTTTTGAAGAAATCAAAATCTTACTTCAGAATATCTATGAATATATTAACAGGGGAAACTTCTCAAATGCCCTTCATTTTTCTTACACTACAAAAATGTCAGTGTTTCCATGAATAGCTTCTCCTAATTAAAATTTCAATATAATCAGATATGAAGCTTATGAGTTTTTGAAAAAAACAAATTTGTTTGGAAATATTTCATAAGTAAGGTTATAAGAATCCTGTTATGAAAACTATTAAAGATGCTCAATGTCTCTTAATCTTCTGAATTGCTAACAATTGTTTTGAAGCGGAAAAAACTTTGATTTTTTAAAAAAAATGTTTATTTAAAGAGATTCTAAGATGGACTAATTATATATTTTTATGATGTAATTGTTAGGTAGAAGCTAAACATGAACAGTGGAAGGAACACCCTGAGACAGAGTCCCAAGTCCCTAAATGGGTATGATAGAGACATGAGCAGGAGGTAAGGATGGTGATAAATAAGTTACATATTATAAGCCAGGGGTGGAGAGGGGAGGGGAGCTCAACATCCTGACCTTGTGGCTTCCAAGACCTTGGAGCTAATAGAGCCAGAGCCACAGGGGGAGCATGAGCTCTCTTCCACCTCAGCCCCAGGGTAACTCCTAGAGTCATTATAATGCATTTGCATTGCCCAATGGAGAAAGGCTGTCATGATGGTTCCAGGACAAACCTTGTGGGGTGAAAAGCTCCCCTTCCTAACCTGTGGGAGTAGTTTCCCAAATGATTGGAAGCAGCCTCCAATAGAGACCACCCCATTGCATGTCACAGTTCCTCTCAGCCCAGAGAAACCCAATCATATCCAATCCCAAAACAACCTATGGGAGGTTCAACCCTGAAAGTATACTTTTGCTTTAATAAATTGCTTTGTGCTTGCTACTTTCCTTCTGGCTGTCTTTATTCAAGCATGGATCCCCATGTAAATCTTCTCTTGGGGAATCCAAAGACTGAGACCTCCATTTGCACAACACAGACTCTCCTACCTGTAACAGAATTTTAAAGTCATCTGAGTTTTATTCAAATACTGTGCCATTGATGTTACCTATCAAAAGAAAAAAATGTTTTTCATAACAAAAATGTATTCTTGAACTATTCAATTTTAAAATATTACCAATCACAAGCATAAATTCATATTTGTGAATTTAATGCAAAGAATAGAAATGGTTGAAAAACAGTAGAAAAAAACAATGTGGACTTTCTGATCATGTTTCAATGCATTAGAGCAGGAAAATGTCAAATATATAGCATTTTTATATTTGCAAATGCATCAGTACAGAAATAATTCTTGAGCATTTTGAAGGTTAATTTTTGTGTCCACTTGGAGGGTGTTTTTGGATGAGATTAAGATTTAAATCAGTGAATTTTGTGTAAAGCAGATTGCCCTCCATCATGTGGATAGGGTCCATCCAATCAAGTGAAAAAGCCCGAGTAGAACTAAAAGATATGCCTTCCAGAGCAAAGGAGAATTCAGCAGACTGCCTTCAGACTACATCTGCACAATTAGCTCTCCTAGGTTCTCCAGCCTGTCAGCCCACTGCATATTTGCGACTTACCAGCTTTCATAATTACATAATCCAATTCCTTATCGTAAATCTCTTTATAAATACACAATACACAGATTCTGTTTTTCTGAAGAACACTTACTAATTGAAGGATTGGTTGTATCACCACTTTAAGTGCTATTTGGGCATTTTTTAAAAATAATTTTTATTGTTATGTTAATCACCATACATTACATCATTAGTTTTTGATGTAGTGTTCCATGATTCATTGTTTGTGTATAACTGTGCTATTTGGGCATCTTAGATTGGTCAAGAGATCTGGTGAACACCATTATGCCTTTGCTTTGAACTATGGCGTACACTGTTGTGATTTCTTTGAAAAATGAAAATTCCTGTTGCTAGATGCAGATTCAAAGAATGTGTCTAAGAAACTGTCAGAAACATAGCAACAGAGTGAGCTCCATATTCCTTGTATTTACAGCACTTCCTAGCATTGAGTAGAATATCTTCTCCCCACCACTTTGCTCCTTTAAACATGATACTTGTAGTGCTCCTGGGTCAACAGAACTGTTTGCTAACCAAAGAGCTACACATTAGCATGTTTAGTTTTGCTGTGCATAAATATTTATTAGATACTTATTCTGTGTTAAGCAATGTCCTACTGCATGTTTATCTCAATGTAAGGAGAAAGCAAAAACCTCAGCCATCATGGAACTTACATTCTAGAAATATAAGTGAGACCAGAAGCACATTAAAACAAAGCAAAAATATCTCTGTATGGAGGCATACCTTGGAGATATTGTGGGTTCAGTTCTAGACCACTGCAATAAAACAAATATCAAGATAAAGTGAGTCAAATAAATGTTTTGGTTTTCTAGTGCAAATAAAAGTTATGTTTACACTATACTGTAGTCTATTAAGCACACAGTAGCATTATGTGTAAAAAAATGCATATACCTTAATTAAAAAATACTTTAGTGGGGTGCCTGGGTGGCTCAGTCAGTTAAGCGTCTGCCTTCGGCTCAGGTCATGATCCCAGAGTCCTGGGATCAAGCCCCTCATTGGGCCCCCTGCTCAGCAGGGAGCCAGCTTCTCATTCTCCCTCTGCCTGCCACTCCCTCTGCTTGTGTTCTCTCTCTCTCTGTCAAATAAATAAAATATTTAAAAAATAAAATAAAATAAAAATAAAAAATGTTTTACTGCTCAAAAAGTGCTAACCATCAGCTGGGCTTTCAGTAAGACATAACCTTTTTTGATGATAGAGGGTCTTGCCTCAATGTTAATTGCTGCTGTTTGATCAGGCTGATATTTGCTGAAGGTTGGGGTGCTTGTAGCAATCTCTGATAATAAGACAACCCTTAAGTTTTCTGCATCAATTGACTTTTCCTTTCACAAATGTTATCTCTGTAACACGGGATGCTGTTTGATAGCGTTTTACCTGCTATAGAACTTATTTAAAAATTGGAGTCTGCCACTGCTTTATCAATTAAATTTATGTAATATTTTAAGCTCTTTGCTGTCATTTTAGCAATCTTCAAAGCAACTTCACCAGAAATAGATTCCATCTCAAGAAATCAGTTTATTTGCTCATCCACAGGAAGCAACTCCTCATCTGTTTATTTCATCATGGCACTGAAAGTCAATCATATCTTCAGACTCCACTTCTCATTCTAGCTCTCTTGCTATTTCCACCACATCTGCAGTTACTTCCTCCACTGAAGGCTTGATTCCCTCAACATCATCCATGAGGTTTGGAATCAACTTTTTCCAAACTCCTTTTAATGTTGGTATTTTGACCTCTTCCTATAAATCTTGTTCTTAATGGCATCTATAATGGTGAATCCTTTCCAGAAGGTTTTCAATTGACTTTGCCCAGATCCTTCAGAGGAATCACTATTTATGGCAGCTATAGCTTTAAGAAATGTATTTCTTAAATAAGACTTGAAAGTTCAAATGACTTCTTAATCCATGGGCAAAATGGATGTTGTATTAGCTGGCATGAAAACAACATTAATCCCATGTACATCTCCACATCTCCATCAGAACTCTTGGGTGACCAGATGTGTTGTCAATAAGCAGTCATATTTTGAAAGTAATCTTTTTTCTGAGCTGTAGGTCTCAACAGTGGCCTTAAAATATTCAGTAAACCATGTTGTAAATAGATGTGTTGTCAAACAGGTCTTATTATTCCATTTACAGAGCACAACCAACAAAGATTTAAAATAATTTTTAAGGGCCCTGGATTTTAGAAATGGCAAATGAACATTGGGTTCAACTTCAAATCACCAGCTGCATTAACTCCTAACAAGAGTCATCCTGCCACAGTTTGGCTATTGTGGACATTGCTGTATAAACATCGGGGTGCATGTACCCCTTCAGATCCCTACATTTGTATCTTTGGGGTAAATACCCAGTAGTGCAATTGCTGGATCCTATGGTAGCTCTATTTTCAACTTTTTGAGGAACTTCCATACTGATTTCCAGACTGGCTGCACCAGCTTGCATTCCCACCAACAGTGTAGGAGGGTTCCCCTTTCTCTGCATCCTTGCCAACATCTGTTGTTTCCTGACTTGTTAATTTTAGCCATTCTGACTGGTGTGAGGTGGTATCTCATTGAGATTTTGTTTTTTTTTTTTTTTTTAAAGATTTTATTTATTTATTCATGAGAGACAGAGACAGAGAGATGAAGAGGGAGAAGCAGGCTCCCAAGGAGCAGAGAGCCCGATGCGGGACTCGATCCCAGGACCCTGGGATCATGACCTGAGCCGAAGGCAGACGCTTAACCATCTGAGCCACCCAGGCGCCCTCATTGAGGTTTTGATTTGGATTTCCCTGATGCCGAGCGATGTTGAGCACTTTTTCATGTGTCTGTTGGCCATTTGGATGTCTTCTTTGGAAAAACATCTGTTCATGTCTTCTGCCCATTTCTTGATTGGATCATTTGTTCTTTGGGTGTGGAGTTTAATAAGTTCTTTATAGATTTTGGATATTAGCCCTTTATCTGATATGTCATTTGCAAGTATCTTCTCCCATTCTGTCGGTTGTCTTTTGGTTTTGTTGACTGTTTCTTTTGCTGTGCAAAAGCTTTTTATCTTGATGAAGTCACAATAGTTCATTTTTGCCCTTGCTTCCATTGCCTTTGGCGATGTTTCTAGGAAGAAGTTGCTGTGGCTGAGGTTGAAGAGGTTGCAGCCTATGTTCTCCCTTAGGATGTTGATGGACTCCTGTCTCACATTGAGGTCTTTCAACCATTTGGAGTCTATTTTTGTGTGTGGTGTAAGGAAATGGTCCAGTTTCATTCTTCTGCATGTGGCTGTCCAATTTTCCTAACACCATTTGTTGAAGAGCCTGTCTTTTTCCCATTGGACATTCTTTCCTGCTTTGTCAAAGATTAGTTGACCATAGAGTTGAGGGTCCATTTCTGGGCTCTCTATTCAGTTCCATTGGTCTATGTGTCTGTTTTTGTGCCAGTACCATACTGTCTTGATGATGACAGCTTTGTAATAGAGCTTGACGTCCGGAATTGTGATGCTGCCAGCTTTGCTTTTCTTTTTCAACATTCCTCTGGTTATTCGGGGTCCTTTCTGGTTCCATACAAATTTTAGGATTATTTGTTCCATTTCTTTGAAAAATGTTGATGGTAACCGTGGAAAGAGCCAAGATGTCCATCGACAGATGAATGGATAAAGAAGATGTGGTATATATATACAATGGAATATTATGCAGCCATCAAAAGGAATGAAATCTTGCCATTTGCAATGACATGGATGGAACTGGAGGGTATCATGCTGAGCAAAATAAGTCAATCAGAGAAAGACATGTATAATATGACCTCACTGATATGAGGAATTCTTAATCTCAGGAAACAAACTGAGGGTTGCTGGAGTGGTGGGGAGTGGGAGGGATGGGGTGGCTGGGTGATAGACATTGGGGAGGGTATGTGCTATGGTGAGTGCTGTGAATTGTGTAAGACTGTTGAATCACAGACCTGTACCTCTGAAACAAATAATACACTATACGTTAAAAAAAAAAAAGAAGAAGAAGAAGAAGATAGCAGGAGGGAAAGAATGAAGGGGGTGGAAATCGGAGGGGGAGACGAACCATGAGAGACTATGGAGTCTGAGAAACAAACTGAGGGTTCTAGAGGGGAGGGGGTGGGGGGATGGGTTAGCCTGGTGATGGGTATTAAAGAGGGCACCTTCTGCGTGGAGTACTGGGTGTTATACGCAAACAATGAATCATGGAACACTACATCAAAAACTAATGATGTAATGTATGGTGATTAACATAACATAAAAAAAAAAAAGAGTCATCCTGTCCTTTGTTGAAGTCAAGCATCGATTTTCATCTCTGGCTATGAAACTCCTAAATGTCATTTTCTTCATATAAGACTGGTTGGTCTGTGCTGAACATCTGTTGTTTAGTGTAGCCCTCTTCATGAATTATCTTAGCCAAATCTTCTGTATAACTTGCTCCAGCTTCTACATCAACATTTGCTGCTTCACCTGGCCCTTTTATGTTGTAGAGATGGCTTCTTTATTTAAACTTCATGAACCAACCTCTGCTAGCTTCAGACTTTTCTGCAGCATCCTCACCTGTCAGCTCTCATAGAATTGAAGGGACTTAGGGCCTTGCTCTGGATTGAGCTTTGGCTTAAGAGGATGTTGTGACTGATTTAATCTTCTATCCAGACCACTCAAACTTTCTTCCGATCAGCAATAAGACTGTTTTGCTTTCTTATCATTTGTGTGTTCACTGGAGTAGCACTTTTAATTTCCTTCAAGAACTTTTTCTTTGCATTTACAACCAGGTGAACTGTTTGGCACAAGATGTTTAGTTTTCAGCCTATCTTGGCTTTCAACATGCCTTCCTCACTAAGCTTAATCATTTCTGGCTTTTAATCTAAAGTGAGAAATGTGTGACTCTTCCTTTCACTTGAACACTTACAGGCCATTGCAGGGTTACTAATTGACCTAATTTCAGTATTATTGTGTCTCAGGGAACAGGGAGGCCCAAGGAGAGGGAGAGAGATGGAAGGATGGCTGGTCAGTGGGACAGTCAGAATACACATAATATTTATCAATTAAGTTTGCCATCCTGTATGGTCACAGTTTGTGGCACCCCATAACAATTACAATAGTAGTTTTAAATATTAATATTTACAGATTACCATAACAAAAGAATGAAAAAGTTTAAAATATTGCAAGAATTACCAAAATGTGATACAGAGACATGAAGTAAGCAAATGCCATTGTAAAAATAGTCCCAATAGACTCTTGACACAGAGTTACCACTAACCTTCATTTTCTAAAAAAAAATCACAATATCACAAAATTGCAAATTGCAATAAAGCAAGGAAATAATTTGCATTTCATTTCAAGCTAGTTGCTTAAAACATGAAAATATTCCTACTATGGGTGAGCAGGTCAGTATGTTCCAACTTGCTACAAATACATAATCATCTTATAGAACTATCTACATTTTAAAAGGTGAGCATAATTCATGATTACTATCAATGTATGGTCATCATAACCATCTTTACAAATACTGCTACAACTCTGTAATACCTTTACCTCACTGAATTTAATGTTGTAGCTGTTCTACAGGAGGCAGGGCTTCAAGACAAGGTGGCAAATTTGGTAATCATATGAAGTCACTATTCTCATCTCTATGTGGTCCAGGTACACTTTCTTATGAAGTCTTTTTTTTTTTTTCTTTAAGATTTTATTTATTTATTTGAGAGAGAGAGCGCATAAGCAGGGGAAGGGGCAGAGGGAGAGAGAGAATCTCAAGCAGACTCCGTGCTGAGCATGGAGCCCAACACAGGGCTTGATCTCATGACCCTGGGATCATGACCTCAGCCCAAACCACCAATGGGATGCTTAACCGACCAAGCCACTCAGGTGCCCCTCATACGAAGTCTTTTTTTTTTTTTTTTTAAAGATTTTATTTATTTATTTGACAAAGAGAGAGAGAGAGAGAGCACAAGCAGGAGAGGCAGAGGGTGAGGGAGAAGAAGGCTCCCCCCTGGGTAGGGAGCCCAATGTGGGGCTCCATCCTGGGATCATGAGCCGAAGTCAAACGTTTGACTAACTCAGCCACCCAGGCACCCCCCTCTTATGAAATTTTAATGTAACCTTGCAATCTTTTTCCTTGAAGCCCTCTGTCAATCTAAGTTGGCAGACAGGATAAAAGTTATATGGCCTTTCAGAACCAGTGCAAGTCATTATCTCAAGAGATTGAAAATTATGTGTCTATAGAAATTCTATCTCTAGCTTCTTTCTACTAATTGCCATAAAGATCTTAATTTTTCTTTATCTCCTTCTCCTCATCTCTTTAATTCTAACTTAGAATTCCCAGTGGTGATGTATGCCTCTTTTAAAACAAATTAGGGAGAAACAAGCTTATTTATGTCACAACATGAAACACCTAACTATACTGTCCTATTTCTAAGGGAGAAACTTCTCATTCCCACTTAATTTATTTTTGATTTCCACAACACAGAGCAACAACAAAAACAACATATGTTGTCAAGGTTTATTTTGGTAGTGTCCAAAATGTACATATGAGACTTTTCTTAAATATGATTAGCATGTAGTCTCCATTGTCCAGAGAGCTCCCATTTATACAAACATAACTCTAGAATAAATCTTCTCAACATTCTCTCACTTGTATAATATGCATATTTTGTTAGAGTTTTCAATTTCAGGTAGAAGCCTACTTAAAAATCTCCAAAAACAGCATTTTCAGTTAAATATTGCAAGTACTTTCAACAAAGATTTAAAAAAACTAGCAGGTATACTTGTATTTTCAGCAGAATATACAGTTGACTTTTGAACAAGGCGGTGGTTAGGAGTACCAACCCCCTGCACAGTTGAAAATCTGTGGGTAAATTTTGACTCCCCCGAAACTTAACTACTAGAAGACTACTGTTGACTAGAAGTCTTACCAATAACAGTTAATTAACACACACACACACACACACACACACACATATAATATATATATTATATACCGTATTCTTACCATACAGTAACCTAGAGAAAAGAACATGTTATTAGGTAAATCATAAGGAAGACAAATACATTTACAGAACTGTACTATATTTATTGAAAAAAAAAAAAAAACTATCAGTGCACCTGCACAGTTCAAGCCCATGACAAAATAGGGTCAGCTGTATCTCTCAAAGTTGATTTTGTCATATGATAAAATAAAAATTTACATTGTAGGGGCACCTGGGTGGCTCAGTCAGTTTAGCATCGGACTCTTAATTTCAGCTCAGGTCTTGATGTCAGGGTCATCAGTTCAAGCCCCCGTTGGGCTACACACTGAGGGTGGAGCCTACTTTAAAATATGCATACTTTAAAAAATACACACACATATACACTCATTGTAGAGAAAACATTGTTTTTCATGAATTTTAGGTATTGCCTAAAAGTAGAGATCTAAACTACATTTTAGGAAGCAGTGGTTCTAGTGAATAAAATGGCTGTCTAGTAAATCTTTGTCACTTATAATCCATTAGTGTTCAAAACAAACCTATAAAATAGATATCCTTTCAATATAGCATTATCTTGATTATAAATATGAGAAAAAAATTTTAAGTGAGTCACTCAAAATGCAAGTGATGATGGCTTTAAAATGGAGACATAAGTTTCTCCATACTTTAAACTCAAGTTAATATTAAAATTAGTTTGCATTTCCTAAGTATAAGTAAGTGGTGCAAGGAGGCAGAGAGCCCAGAAATTAATGAAATAAGATTTCCCAGAATTAAAACCAGACTAAAATAGATCATTGCAACCAAATTCTCTCATGGATAATTAAGAATGGACAAGATGTAAAGCACACAGTAAAGAAAATCTATATGAAAAGCCATTTCCATTTAAATCAGTTGTTTTCTCTCATAATGGAAGACAATAATAATGATGAGGACTGTAATGATAATGGTAATAATCATACTATTAGTGGCAGCTACTATTGAATGATTACTATATGTAAGGTACTGAGATACCCACTTTACAAATATTATCTCATTTAAATCTCATATTGCTCCCATATGTATTTATCATAATTCCCATTTAAGATGAGAGAAATCCATTCTTAGGTATATTAAAAAAAAACTTTTCCTATGTTATTTATGTAGTGTATGGTGGAGTAGGAGTCATATGTGCAGCTGAGTCCACAGCCCATATCTTACTGACCATACAGTGATGTGCAGTGCTGAAATCTAGATTTGTTTGATAGCTTGTTTAATGACTTTTGTTACTGTTCGCTTGTCTTTATGTGTATAATACCAAGGCAGTACTGGTCTATCTCTAGCAAGTAAGAACTAATCTTTGAAATAACATTTATAAAGATTCCATATCATTTCATCTTACCCTCTCAAGAAGGCACCAAACAAAAGATATTTTATGTCTAAATCCATGTTTAACTCATTCCCCTCATATTTACTTATGAGGGGAGAAGACAGAAAAGTTGTCATAGGTTTGGAACGGCAGATAGAATTATTCCAGTCAAGCATAACTTACTCAGGAGTAACATAAATCTTAAATACACATATTCTGAATGTATATTTACTGAATCTGTTGAAATTCTTAGAATTTGGTCAATAGCTAGGATATCTGGCAATATTCTAATTTTGCTTGCATTTATTTTGAAAATTATATGTTTTCTTAAATATAGGATGATATATTATGTCTGTGATTTCTACAGTGTAAATCATTACTATGGGCATTTGGTGTAGCAGGAGTGACCTAAGACATGAATGGATGATATTAATCCTCAGTTTAAAATACTCCCATGCCTTTCTATTGATTATAAAATATAATTCGAGGCTTTAACACTGAATATGTGGCCCTCTGATTAGTCAACAAACATTTATTGATACCAAATTGTATTAGCAATTGTAGTTTAAGGAGCAAATATTTATTAATTTCAGATAATAGGGAGTCCAGAAATAGACTGTTGTGAGGCTGGTGCAGTGGTTCAATGACATCATCTGACATGATTTCAGGTTTTTTTCATCTTTCAGCTCTGCTGTTCACAGTATATAGTCCTCTGTATTCATGTGTATTTTTTGTGTGTATTTTATTTATTTTACATTTCAAGTTTTTATTTACATTCTAGCTAATATATAGGGTAATATAAGTTTCAGGAGTAGAATTTAGTGATTCATAACTTACTTATAACACCCAATGCTCATCACAAATGCCCTCTCTAATACCCATCACCCATTTAACCCATATTTTCAGTTGCTTTGACCACTTTTACTATGTTCCTTGTCTCACTCTCCTACTCAGTCATTGATCTCCAGCTGTGTCTATGTTCCCAATCATCTCAACTATTACTTATATTTTAATAATTTAAGCAAATATATTTATCTAATATTTAAAGACTATGATTGTGCCTATTTCATTTTATCTTATTTTTAATTTATAGCTGCAAAATTCAATTTATTTTTCTACAGATTTAATCATAGTACATATCATTTACTCAAAAGTCTAAAATGAAAGGAAGAGTAGACATACTTTAGAGAAAAAGCCTTTTCCTTTCTAAAACAATGCCAATATAATAACTAAAGGAGGACTTGCTATATGGAATGTCACAGTTCATATAAAGCTATGTTCATTGCAAATATTAATCTTTTTTCTTAGATAATTGCTCTTAGGATGTAGCTTCACTTGTTTTTGCCTTGTGTGCTTCCCCTTTTCCAGTGGACAGATCATGTCTTGTGTCTTCCCTGTTTATTACACAGTGTTTAATGGAGTCAACTATTTGTTAACAAGAGTATGGAAATGAGAGAGTGAAATGAGATGGGCATCTCTCAAATTCAATTATGATATATCAAACACCCTTTGGAAACATATTTATTTTGTTTAAGGAAAATTATTTCTGTATTTCTTCTGTTCAAAATCTGTGAAGCACAGTATCTCAGGCTCTATGTATTTGATGACTGGTTTTCTCAGCCTCTTTTCTTCACTCTCTCTGCCTTACATTTGGTCATCTCTCTTAGTAGTAGAGGCTAGACTGTTTCAATATGGATTTTCATTTGACTCCACTTTTCAGGCCATTCTACAGAGCCTAATTGGGTCATTCTAAGAATGACCACTCTTACCACTGGTCAGTTACATATCCCTTTCAGAACTATGATATTTAGTTATGGGGGAAAATTAATTTTTCAGCAGTTTTTGAAGAATAATAAGCTATGGAAGACTCCCAGAAATAATGGCATTAAATTTGGGGTAACATTTGACTTCACCATGTAAATAAAATCATTGCAATTTTCTACCATGTTTAAGCAAAATATGAGTGTCTATTCTCTGAAATATAGGTTGCATATCTACAAAATGAGAGCGAGAAAGGGAGGGAGACAAGGAGAGATCATGTAAGTCTGTAAATCTATTCACTCTCTGTTTAGAATTCTTTTTGTTCTTTTGGTAGTTCTGTTAAAATTTTTTGGAAGTTTGGGGAGAAAAAGCAACACCTCATTGTCTTCAATAACCTAAGGCAATTATGTTTGAACATCACTCAGGGTCCATAGTTTGTACCCCAAGGAAAGTCATTCAAATAAAAGCATCTATTCTATGTGCATGTCTTCTCTATGCACTTGCTGAGGCCTGGTTTTGTCATAAAAAATACCTCTTCTATCTTCCTCCATCACTGGATCTCTGACAGGTGAGTAATTAAATGGAATTGTCTAGAAGAAGCAGGGAAGGTAATATATGGATCTTAGTGGGGACTATGGTAAAAAAAAAAAAAATGCTTGAAATTTATATATAATGGATATTCTTATTAACTTTGTAGCTACATGACACTTGTAAAATGACTCCAGTGATTGAACTCTTTACTTTGAGGGTCTGTTATGGAGTTAATCAAATTCAAACTTGTATCATAGCTTCTGTATGCATTTTGTCCGTGTGTGCTACTATATAGTCAACTCCTTAGGGGCAAATAGTGTTTTTAATTCAGCTCTTGTCATTCCTGTAAAAAGTTCATCCAAATAATTATTCAATAAATACTTGATGAATAAATGAAATTCTTTTCAAAAAGATAACATATTCCTGACAAAAGAAAACTATAAAACAAGCTGTAATTATTTGATGCCAGAAATAAAAGAATGTACCATAAAATGTCTCTGGAACAAAGAGAACAAATGTATTTATATAAACATTATTTTTATGGCAAGATCATTTGTTCTATCTTGTCTGAACATGAAAACTTGAGGAGTATTAGTTAAGAAACTTATGTTAAAATGCATTTGCAAAACAACCACAGAATTTTAGTCATTTAACATAAAAAAATGTTTGTAGTTCATGGCATATAACTACATTTGAATTTGTTGTTATTTGGAATAGATTAATTTTTCTATTTCTTTTTCCAGGTCTTACTGCTAAATTCAAGACAATCTAGTGTGGGGAGAGCAGTCCAAGATGGCAGTATAGGATGACTTAAACTTACCTCCTTTCACAGATGCAATCAAATATAAAAACAATATCTCCTGATAAAGAGCTAAGTGCTAATTGAACAGCTTCAGCATAACAAATGATAGAGGGACCATGTAGAGAAGGGGAGGAGAGAAGATTCACTGTGATAGGAACACGTCCCACAGTGCAGCAACTTATAGGAGGGAGGGATAAAACTGAGAAGCCCAAGCACAAACTTGCCCACCCTTCAAAGCTGTTTAAAGAGAAACTAGTCTATAAGTAAAGAAAAACATTTACTTACCCCTTAATCAAGGTGAAACGAAGTCTCTCTGTGCACATGATGGAGTCTCTACCATCTGATAATTTTACATGACCCCGTGGTCTCTTTTTTTCATTACACTAAGTGAAAAAAGGGCATAGCACACTTGTTATCCTATAATTCTACCCCAAACTTTAGTGATGAATACCTTCTACTAAAAACCCATTGACCAAAAGGAGCCATATCACCTCTCCTGAATTCACAGGGGCTAGAAGATACAGAGAAGCATATAGCTATTTAGATAACAGTAATTACTTTTTCTTTCAGGGAGGAGGTATAAAACTCAATTAAACGAATTTTTTGTAGGAGGTGTCTGTATGTGAGGTATATGTATATCAATCAACAAACATATTCTGACAAAATTTATGACATGTCATTAGAAATATAGCATATACTAAAATGTATAAGGTGTGCCACCTGCCTCAGACACTTTTAATTCTAATTGTGAAATGTATAATTTATTTGTGAATTTTAATTGTAAATTTTGTAATTCTAAGTTAATTCTAATTATTAAATATTCTATCTTTACAAATTACTTTGTCATTTAAGTAGTTTGAGATGTTTTGGGGGTCAAATGTTGCCTCTTATTAAATACGCTATCTGTATTTCTGCCAAAAATCACTAAGGCATTAATTGAACCATATGCAAGATTTAGGAATTATGCTTTTCTAAATACAAACAGATGGCTCATAAGAATTTACTGCAGATTCTTTTACCTCATATTATTGCTTTGGCTTCCTCATTTAAATCATTGTTCTAAATATAAAAATTAAAATATTAGATTAAAATCTCATGTATTTCTTTGATAAAACAGCTTATAAACCACATCTATGTTGTATTAGTTTATAAAAGAGACTAAGTGGCAAGTAACAATATTTTCAGAATGTGGAAACTCAAGTAATTTTTCTTCCCTTCTTATGCTAAAGCAAATAACTTATGATATATTAAATTAGTACTCTCCCCAAAATCACCAAAAATTTCAAGGTCTCAGCAGAAGTTCAAGAAATGTGAATGTTTGTGTAACTTTGTAGGTACTCAATAACTAGGAAATAAATACAATTTTCTATTTTAGGTTGTAATCATGACACTTCCTAGTTTACATTCCTAATTTATGAAGAACGTCTAAAGAAGCTTTCAATAGATAGATTTAGAGAGCATTAGAGATTAGATTAATTGTACTAAATGTATATGTTGAAGATAATTTATATTTTATGACATTATTACTTCCTATCCAAGAAAACGGGGTGACATTTATTTTGTGTTTTGTCTCAGTAATATGCACTCATATTTTTCATATATGTTCTCTTTCTTAAATTAAATTTATGGTTAAGTATTTCATAGTTCCTTAATTTTTTTTTGTTGTTGAATTTGTTGTTATTTGGAATAGATTAATTTTTCTATTTCTTTTTCCAGGTCTTACTGCTAAATTCAAGACAATCTAGTGTGGGGAGAGCAGTCCAAGATGGCAGTATAGGATGACTTAAACTTACCTCCTTTCACAGATGCAATCAAATATAAAAACAATATCTCCTGATAAAGAGCTAAGTGCTAATTGAACAGCTTCAGCATAACAAATGATAGAGGGACCATGTAGAGAAGGGGAGGAGAGAAGATTCACTGTGATAGGAACACGTCCCACAGTGCAGCAACTTATAGGAGGGAGGGATAAAACTGAGAAGCCCAAGCACAAACTTGCCCACCCTTCAAAGCTGTTTAAAGAGAAACTAGTCTATAAGTAAAGAAAAACATTTACTTACCCCAGAGTGTCTGACAAAGAGGAGAGAAACTGCTGGCACTCTCTATGGAGTTGGAGATAGATGCTAGTGAGCACAGTTTTTGAGGTCTCCCCTCCAACTAGTTAGTGTGGATAGGAGTATGGTCCTGGCACTCTATCCAGCCTGCTAGGGCCACCTCAGTGGGACCAGGTCCCTAGGCCAGCTTTCCCCTGAGTTGGCTCTGGCACAGTGAACTCCAGGAACCATTGAACCAGAACCCGACCAAGCCATATTGCCAAGGCAAACCAGGCATGACATGCCCTGGGACCCACTGGTTCATTCCCCCTCCAGCTCTAGTAATCCCTACAGGGCAGCCCCAGTGTGATGTAAAACCCTTTCAGTCCCTGATGTAGTACCAGCTGTCCTGCCAAGGTGTCTCTGAAACAGTATGCCCCAAGATTCCCTGCACAGCCTGCAATAATCCAGCTGTGCTACTAAGGTGGCCCTGCTGTTATGGCACCCAAAACATAACTTTGTTTCATTAGGTTCCTCACCACCACTCCAGGGTTGTATATTGTTCTTTCATTTGGAACATATTTCTGTTTCTCATTTTGTTTGGCTTTCTGTGTTTATTTTTATGAATTAGGCACAACTACTTTTCTCAGTCTTGAAGGAGTAGCCCTGGATAGGAGCATCTCCTGGTTTGGCACCTCAAGTCTAGCTATCCCAGTAGGATGGACCCAGTACAGACCACCCTGGTACCCCTTGGCCAATTCTTGTTCAAGCTCCAGCAGTCCCACCATTCTGGCAACCATAGCAGCTCCAGTGACCTGACCAGGGTGGCTCCAGTGTGGCATGCCCCAGAACCCCATGGCCTGCATCTACTTCAGATCCAGCTGCCTTGCCAGAGTAGCCATGAAGCAGTGCACCCCAGGGCCACTCCAGCCTCAGCCAGCTGAAGCTACCAGGCCCATGCAATCTACACAGGAGATGCTCCTACCCAGGGCTACTCTTTCAAGACGGAGAATAGTAGTTGTGCTTAATTCATAAAAATAAACACAGAAAGCCAAACAAAATGAGAAACAGAAATATGTTCCAATTGAAAGAACAATATACAACCCCAGGGTGGCAGGGGGAACCTAATGAAACGAAGATAAATAATTTACTTCATAAAGAGTTAAAAGTCATGGTCATAAAGACAATCACCAAATTTGGGAGAAGAATGGATAAACACAGTTAGGCTTCAACAAACAGAAATATAAGAAAAAAAAAAAAAATCCAAGCTGAAGAACACAATAACTGAAATTTTAAAAATACACTAAAATGAATCCGGGCGCCTGGGTGGCTCAGTTGGTTAAGCGACTGCCTTCGGCTCAGGTCATGATCCTGGAGTCCCGGGATCGAGTCCCGCATCGGGCTCCCTGCTCAGCAGGGAGTCTGCTTCTCCCTCTGACCCTCACCCCTCTCATGCTCTCTCTCTCATTCTCTCTCTCAAATAAATAAATAAAATCTTTAAAAAAAAAAAAAAATACACTAAAATGAATCAACAGCAGATTAGATAATGCAGAAGGACAAATCAACAATCTGAGGATGGGTAGAGGAAATCACCCAATAGGAACAGAAAAAAGAAAAGGGAATCATAAAGTAAAGGTAGGTTATTGGACCTCTGAGACATCAAGCATACTAACATTGACTTTATAGTGGTCCCTGAAGAAGAGAGATAGAACGTGGCATAAAACTTATTTGAAGAAATAATGGCTGAAAAATCCCCTAACCTGGGTAAAAAAGAGACATCTAGTTCCAGGAAGCACAGAGAGTTCCAAACAAGATGAACGCAAAGGGATCCACACTGAGACATATTATAATTAAAATGGAAAAAAAAAATAAAGATAAATAGATACTCTTAAAGGCAACAATATAAAAACAAAGATTCACAAATAAGGGAAACCCGATAAGATTTTCAGCTGATTTTTCAGCACAAACTTTGTAGGCCAGAAGGGATGGCAAAACATATTCAAAGTGCTGAAAGGGAAAAACTTAAAAGCAACAGTATTCTTTCTGGCAAGATTATCATTCGGTATTGGAAGAGATATAAGATTTCCCCATATAAGCAAAAACTAAAGGAGTTTGTCACCACTAAACTTTACAAGAAAGATCACAGGGTATTTTTTTAAGCAGAAAAGTCCATAACTAGAAATAAGAAAATATATCAAAGAAAAGTCCCTGATAAAGACAAATATAAAGGAAAGGGAGTGGATCAGTGACTCAAACACCTAGCATAAAACTTAAAAGGCAAAAAAAAAGTAAAAATCAACTATAATAACAATGAGTACTTAAGGGATACACAAAAAAGATTTAAAATAGGACATCAAAAACCTAAAATGGGAGTACAAATGTGCTTTTAAATGTGTTCAAACTTGTGACTATCAACTAAAAATAGACTGCTACATTTATAGGTTGATATATATGAACCTGATGGTAACAACAAACAAAAACCTACAATAGAGAAACACTAAAGAGAAAGGAACCTAAATATAACACAAAGAAAGCCATCAAACCTCAAGGGAAGATGAAAGAGAGGAAGAGGGGCACCTGGGTGGCTCAGTCATTAAGCACCTGCCTTCGGCTCAGGTCATGATCCCAGGGTCCTGGGATCAAGCTCCTCATAGGGCTCCCTGCTCAGCGGGAAGCCTGCTTCAACCTCTCCCACTCCCCCTGCTTGTGTTCCCTCTCTTGCTGTGTCTCTCTCTGTCAAATAAATAAATAAAATCTTAAAAAAAAAAAGAAACAGAGGAAGAAAGAAATAACCAGAAAGCAATTAACAAAATTGCAATAAATACATACCTATCAATAATTACTTTAAATGTAAATGTACTATATGCTCCAATAAAAAGACATAAGGTGGCAGAATGGATAAAAAAGGAAGAAAGAAAAGAAAAGAAAAAGAAAAGAAAAGGCACATCTATATTCCACCTACAAGAGATTCAGTTCAAATCTAAAGACACACAGACTGAAAGTAGAGGATTGCAAGCCAAAAGAAAGATGATGTAATAAGGCTGACCAAAAAAAAAAAAAAAAAAAAGACTTTAAAGAAAAGACTGTGACAAAAAAAAAAAAGGAATACTGCATAACGATAAAAGGGTCAATCAAAAATATATATATAACATTTATACACATTTATGGTCCCAACATAGTAGCACCTAAACATTTAAAGCAAATATTAACAGACATATAAGGAAAAGTTGATGGCAATACAATAAGAGTAAGAGAATTTAATACTCCATTCACATCAATGGATAGAACATCTGGAGAGAAAATCAATGAGGAAATATTGTCCTTAAACAACACATTTGACCAAATGGCCTTACTAGATACATACAAAAAATTCCATCCAAAACCAGCAGAATACATATTCTTCTCAAGTGCACTTGGAATATTCTCCAGGATAGATTACATGTTAGGCCACAAAACATGTGTCAATATTCAAGAAAACAAATCATATGAAGCATATTGCCTGAGCACAATGGTATGAAGCTAGCAATTAACTATGAGAAGAAAACTGGAAAAAATAAATAAACATGTGAAAACTAAACAGCAAATGAGTCAATGAAAAATGAAGAGGAATCAATGAATACCTGAGATAAAAGGAAATGAAAACACAATGCTCCAAAATCTTTGAGGTGCAGAAAAAGCTGTTCTAAAATAGAAGTTCATAGTGTAAAAAGCCCACTTCCAAAAAAACAAACAAACAAGAAAAATCTCAAATAAAATATCTAACTTTACACCTAAAGAATCTTGAAAAAGAAGAGGAGGAGGAGGAAGGAGGAGGAGAAACAGTCTCAAATCAGTGGAAATAAGTAAAATAGAGACTAGAAAACATGATAAACTCTAGCCAGATTCACCAAGAAAAACAGAGAACTCAAAATCAGAAATGAAAGAGAAGGTACAACTGATAAAGCAATGTAAAGGATCATAAGAGACTACTACAAATAATTATACCTGAACAAATGGAAAAAACTTGAAGGAATGGATACATTTCTTGAAATGCACAACCTTCAAAGACTGAATAACACACACACACACACACACACACAAAAAAAAATTAGAAAAATTTAAATAGACTGCTTACAAGTAATAAATTACAATTATTAATTTAAAAAATCCTCAAATAAGAGAAACTCATAACCACATGGCTTCACAGGGGAATTCTACCAAACATTTAAAATAATTATTACTGGGGCGCCTGGGTGGCTCAGTTGGTTAAGCGACTGCCTTTGGCTCAGGTCATGATCCTGGAGTCCCGGGACCGAGTCCCTCATCGGGCTCCCTGCTCAGTGGGGAGTCTGCTTCTCCCTCTGACCCACCCCCCTCTCATGCTCTCTATCTCATTCTCTCTCTCAAATAAATAAATAAAATCTTAAAAAAAGAAAAAAGAAAAAAAAAGAAAACCGAAGCCCAATTATTGTGATGAACATAAATGCAAAATCCTCAACAAAAATTAGCAAATTGCATTTAACAATATATTAAAAGGATAATATGTCATGATCCAGTGGGATTTATTCCAGTGATGCATGGATATTTCACCATCCAGAAATCAAAGTGATACACCACATTACCAGAATGAAAGATTCAAATTATAATCATCTCAATGGATGCAGAAAAGGTATTATTTGATAAAATTCAATATATAGATGAAAACTCTCAGCAAAGTAGATACAGAGGGAACCTACTCAACATAATAAAGGTCACATATTACACAACCACAGCTAACATCATATTCAATGGTGAAAAGCTGAAAACTTTTTCCTAAGATGAGGAACAAGAAAAGGATGCTCACTCTCAGCACTTTTATTCAACATGGTATTAGAAACCTTAGCCACAGAAATTAGGCAAGAAAAAGAAATAAAATTCCTCCAAATCAGAAAGAAAAAAAGTAAAATAGTCACTATTTTCAGTTGACATGATAAAATATATAGAAAATCCTAAACACTCCATCAAAAAAACTATTACAACTAATACCTGAATTTAGAAAGGTCACAGGATACAAAATCAATATATAGAAATTGGTTGGGTTTCTATACACTTATATAAGCTATCAGAAAAAGAAACTAAGGAAAGAGTTTAATTTACAATTGCATCAATAAAGTAAAATATCTAGAAAGAAATTTAACCAAGTAGGCTCCATGCACATTGATTGGAATAATCAATGTTGTTAAAAGCATATAACCCAAAACAATATGCAGATTCAATGTTAACCCCAAAAAATACCAAAAACATTTTCCACAGAACTATAATAATCCTAAAATTTGTATGTAATCAAAAAAATACCAAATAGCCAAAACAAGTTTGTTTTTTAAGCTGGAGATATCATGCTCCTTGATTTCAGATTATACTACAGAGCTGTAGTAACCAAAACAGTATGGTACTGGCATGAAAAAAGTCACAGAGATGAATAGAATAGATAGCCCAGAAATAAAACCACATATATATATATGGCCCATTAAGGTAGGACAAATGTGGCAAGAATATACAGTGGAAAAAATATAGTCTTTTTAATAAATGGTGTTGGGATTGGCCACCAGAGTGCCTCAGTCTATTAAGCATCTGACTCTTGGTTTCAGCTCAGGTCATGATCTCATGGGTTGTGAGATGGAGCCCCATGTCTGCTCAGTGGGGAGTCCGCTTGAGATTCTCTCCCTCTGCCACTCCCCCCACATGCTCTCTCTCTCTCAAGTAAATAAATCTTAAAAAAAAAAAAAAAAATTTTTGTTGGGAAAACTGGACAACTGTATGTAAAAGAATTAAATTGAACCACTATTTCATATCACATACAAAATTACTTCAAAATGGATTAAAGATGTAAGTCTTGCATGTAAGACTGAAAACTATAAAACTCCTAGAAGGAAACATATATAGTAAGCTCTTTGACATTAACCTTAGCGATATTTCTTTTTTGGACAAGCCTCCTCAGGCAAAGGCAACAGAAGGTAAAAAACAAATTGGATTATATCAAACAAAAGTTTTTTCACAGCAAAGGAAACCATCAACAAAATGAAAAGGCAACCTACGGAGTAGAAGATATTTGCAAGTGATATATCTAATAAGATATTAATATCTAAAATATATAAAGAACTTATACAACTTTATATCAAAAACCATACAACCCAATTATAAAATGGGCAGAGGACTAGAACAGACATTTTTCCAAAGAAAACATACAGATGTCCAAAAGGACCATGAAAAGATTCTTAACATGACTAATCAGGGAAATGCAAATCAAAACTATAGTAAAATATCACCTCATACCTCCCAGTTGGCTATTATAAAAAATAAATAAATAAAAAATAAGTGTCAGAAAGAATGTGGAGAAAAGGAAACACTTGTGTACTGTTGGTGGGCATGTAAATTGATGAAGTCACTATGGAAAACCCTATGGAGGTTTCTCAAAAAAAGTGAAAAAATAAGTAGCTATCCAGTCTAACAATTCCACTTCTAGGTATTTATCTGAAGAAAATAAAGCATCAATTCAAAGAGATATATGCACCCCTATGTTCATCACAGCATTATTTACAATAGCCAAGATAGGGAAACAGATTCTAAGTGTCCATCAATAGATGAATAGATAAGGAAGATGTTGTATATATATATAAAATGAAATATTATTCTTGCCATTTGGATCAACAAAATGGACCTAGAGTGTATTATGCTAGGTGAAATAAGTCAGACAAAGACAAATACCATATGATCTCACTCATATGTACTATCTAAAAGACAAATGAACAAACAAAACAAAATAGAAACAGATTCATAGATACAGGAAACAAACAATTGGCTACTAGAGGATGGGAGGGATTAGGGGACAGAAAAAATAAGTGAAGGGGATTAGGAGGTACATATTTCCATTATAAAATAAATAAGTCATGGGATGTAATATACAGTGTAGGAAATATAGTCAATAATATTGTAATAACATTGTATGATGACAAATGATAACTAGTCTCTTTGTGGATATCATTTCATGTTATATAAAACTATCAAATTATTGTACACCTGAAACTAACAGGATATTGTACATCAATTATACTTCAATGAGAAAGACAATCAACTAAATTTTTAATCATTGCTTTACAATCAAGTCACTTTATCAAGTTATTTATTTTAATAGTTTGGAAGGGAAGATGGGGACTGTGGGTACAAATTAGACCATCAAAAGGAAACATACTTTTTTTTAATAAAATTTATATTGATTATTAAAATATTTCATGTTCCCATATTTGCTAAAATCTCAAGGAAATGTTGCACAATATGATGAGAGTTGGACTCCTATTGACTTACTTATTTTAAATAAGTTTAGAATTTTTTCCTATAGGATAATGTTTGCTCAATTATGTTGGATTATAGTTTTATTTCTTTTTTCTTCTATTTCTGTTGTGCCCATACTGTTCATTGAGAATAAATTTTCTTATTACCAAATGCTTTATTGGAATATACCAGTGGAATTTTTCACTTTTTTCCACATTTTTGAATATGTGAAGAAAAAAATATGATAAATTTCTTATGCTGAACTTTACCTTGATTAATGGAATAAACTCTGCTTAGTAATTATACATTATATTTGTATGCATTACTTGCTTCTATTTGTTACTACTTTATTTAGGATATTTGTTTTTGTATTCATAAATAATTTCTCTTTCTCCCTCTCTCATTTCCTTTTGAGATTGGAAATGTAAAACAAGTTGGCTTTATAAAATAAACTGGAGAATTCTTTGCCTTTCTTTACATCTTGGGCTAATTTAAATAAAATTGGAAACAAGTTATCTGATGGTTAGCTAAAGCTTAGTCTACTTCCTTTTTTTCAATACTGTAGCTTTTAAATACATATTCTCTTCTATTGTAATTCATTTTTAAATTGTCTATCTCTTGGATTAATTTCAGTAATTTGTATTTGTTAGAAATCATCCCCTTTCCCTGAGTTTTTCCAGATGTGTCCTATAAAGTTTAATATGAGATCATGTTAAATGACTTCAATTTCTTTTACATACATGAATGCTTCATTTTATCACATTTCACTTCTTTGTGCTTTGCAGATATTCCATTTTTCTCCCACAAATTGAAGGTGGCAGCAATCCTAATTTTCATTGTAACTGTATTTGTTATGGCGATCTGTGATCAGTGATGTTTGATGTTACTAATATTGTACTTGTTTTGGGGAACCAGGAATCATGACCATATGAGATGGCTTAAATGTTGTGTAGGATCTCACTGCTCCATAAATGCCCATTCCCCCATCTCTCCCTCACCTCAGGCTTATTTCCTAAGACACAAAGATAGTGAAATCAGGCCACTGAATAACCCTACAATGGCCTCTAAGTGTTCAAGTGAAGGGAAGGATTACACATCTCATTTTAAATTGAAAGCTAGATTAAATTTAGTGAGAAAGGTATGTCAAAAACTGAGATTGTCTAAAAGCTAGACCTCTTGTACCAAAGAATTCACCAAATTTTAAATGCAAAGAAAAGATACTTGAAGGAAATTAAAAATGCTACTCCAGTGACATAAATATAAGAAAGCAAGAGTTTTATTGTTGAAATGGAGAAGTTTGAGGGGCGCCTGGGTGGCTCAGTCGTTAAGCGTCTGCCTTCGGCTCAGGTCATGATCCCGGGGTCCTGGGATCGAGCCCCGCACCGGGCTCCCTGCTCCGCGGGAAGCCTGCTTCTCCCTCTCCCACTCCCCCTGCTTGTGTTCCCTCTCTCGCTGTGTCTCTCTCTGTCAAATAAATAAAATCTTTAAAAAAAAAAAAAAAAAAAAAGAAATGGAGAAGTTTGAGTGGTCTGGATAGAGAATCAAACCAGCCACAACAGTCCCTTAAATCAAATATTAATCCAGAGCAAGACCCTAACTGTCTTCAATTCTATAAAGGCTGAGAGAGGTGAGGAAGCTGTAGATAAGAAGTTTGAATCTAGCAGAGGTTGGTCTGTGAGATTTAGGGGAAGGAGCCATCTCCATAGCAAATAAGTACAAGGTGAAGTAGTAAGTGCTGATGTAGAAATTGCAGAAAGTTATCCAGAAGATAAGATAATTAACGAAGGTGGCTACACAAAACAATAGATTTTACATGGAAACAACACATCCTTTTATTGGAAGAAGATGCCATCTAGGACTTTAACACCTAGAAAGAAGTCAGTGCCTGTGTCCAAAGGTTCAAAGGACAGGCCAACTCTTTTGTTAGGAGCATACAGACCTAGTGACTAAATTGAACCCAATACACATTTACTATTCCAAAAATCCCAGGGCGCTTAAGAATTATGCTAAATCTACTCTGCCTGTACTCTACAAATGGAACAACAAAACCTGGATGACAGTACATCTGTCTACACCATGCTTTACTGAAATTTTTAAGCGATTTTTGAGATCTACTGCTCAGGAAAAGAGATTGTTTTCAAAATATGCCTACTCATTGACACTGTGTACCTGCTCACCCAAGAACTCTGATGGAGATGGACAATGTGATTAATGTTTTCAAGCTGCTTCTAACACAACATGCATTCTGAAACCCATGGTTCATTCCAACTTTCAAGTGAAATTATTTAAGAAACCTATTTTATGAGGCTATAGATGCCATAGATAGTGATTTATCTGATGGATCTGGGCAAAGTCAATTGAAAACCTTCTGGAAAGGATTCACCATTTTATTTATTTAGTTTTATTTTTTCATTTAAATTCAATTAGCCAATATATAGTGCATCATTACTTTCAGATGTAGTGTTCAAAAATTTATCAGTTGCATATAACACCCAGTGTTCATCACATCATGTGTCCTCAATGTCCATCACCCTATTATCCCATCCCCCTACCCACCATCTTTCCAGCAACCCTGTTTGTTTCCTATAGTTGAGAGTCTCTCATGTTTTTTCTTTCTCTCTGATGACTTCACATTCAGTTTTCTCTCCCTTCCCTATGATCCTCTGCACTGTCTCTTATAGTCCACATATGAGTGAAACCATATGATAATTGTCTTTTTCTGATTTATTTCACTCAGCATAATACCCTCCATCCACATTGAGATAATGGTAAGTATTCATCCTTTCTGATGGCTGAGTAAAATTCCACTGTGTATATATACCACTCTTCTTTATCCATTCACCTGTCGATGGACATCTTGGCTCTTTCCACAGTTTGGTTATTGTGGACATTGCTGTTATGAACATTGGGGTGCAGGTACCCCTTCAGATCACTATATTTGTATGTTTAGGGTAAACACATAGTAATGCAATTCCTGGGTTGTAATTGTTGGGTCACAGGGTAGCTCTATTTTTAACTTCTTGAGGAAACTCCTTACTGTTTTCCAGAGTGGCTGCACCAGCTTGCATTCCCATCAATAGTGTAAGAGGATCTCAGCATCCTCACCAACATTTGTTGTTTCCTGTCTTGTTAATTTTAGCCATTCTGACTGGTGTGAGGTGGTATTTCATTGTGGTTTTGATTTGCATTTCCCTGATGACAAGTGATGTGGAGCATCTTTTCATGTGTCTGTTGGCCATTTGTATGTCTTCTTTGGAGAAATGTCTGTTCATGTTTTCTGCCCATTTTTTGACTGGATTATTTGTTTTTTGGGTGTTGAGTTGATATCTTCGATACTAGCCCTTTATCTGATATGTCATTTCCAAATATCTTCTCCCATTCTATCGGTTGTCTTTTAGTTTTGTTGCCTGTTTCCTTTGCTGTGCAAAAGTTTTTTTTTTTATCTTGATGAAGTCCCAATAGTTCATCTTTTCTTTCGTTTCCCTTGCCTTTTTTTTTTTTAAAGATTTTATTTATTTATTTGACAGAGAGAGAGAGAGGGAACACAAGCAGGGGGAGTGGGAGAAGGAGAAGCAGGCTTCCCACGGAGCAGGGAGCCCGATGCGGGGCTCGATCCCAGGACCCTGGGATCATGACCTGAGCCGAAGGCAGACGCTTAACGACTGAGCCACCCAGGCACCCCATTGTTTCCCTTGCCTTTGGAGAGTGTCTAGCAAGAAGTTCCTGCAGCTGAGGTCAAAGAGGTTGCTGCCTGTGTTCTCCTCTAGGATTTTGATGGATTCCTGTCTCAAACTTAGGTCTGTCATCCATTTTGAATTTATCTCTGTGTATGGTGTAAGAAAATGGTCCAATTTCATTCTTCTGCATGTGGCCATTCAATTATCCCAGCACCTTTTATTGAAGAGACTGTCCTTTATCCATTTGATATTCTTACCTGCGTTATCAAAGATTAGTTGACCATAGAGTTGAGGGTCCATTTCTGGGCTCTCTATTCTGTTCCATTGATCTATTTGTCGGTTTTTGTGCCAGTACCATACTATCTTAATGATGACAGCATTGTAATAGAGCTTGAAGTCCAGAATTGTGATGCCACCAGCTTTGCTTTTCTTTTTCAACATTCCTCTGTCTATTCAGGGTATTTTCTGGTTCCAAACAAATTTTAGGATTATTTGTTCCATTTCTTTGAACAAGCTTGATAGTATTTTGATGGGGATTGCATTAAATGTGTAGATTGCTTTAGGTAGCATTGACATCTTCACAATATTTGTTCTTCCAATCCATGAGCATGGAATATTTTTCCATTTCTTTGTGTCTTCCTCAATTTCTTTCTTGAGTATTCTATAGTTTTCTGAGTACAGATTCTTTGCCTCTTTGATTAGATTTATTCCTAGGTATCTTATGGTTTTGGGTTCAATTGTAAATGGGATTGACTCCTTAATTTCTCTTTTCTCTGACTTGTTGTTGGTATATAGAAATGCAATTGATTTCTGTGTATTGATTTTATATCCTGCCACTTTACTGAATTCCTGTATGAGTTCTAGCAGTTTTGGAGTGAAGTCTTTTGGGTTTTCCACATAAAGTATCATATCATCTGCAAAAAGTGAGAGTTTCACTTCTTTTTTGCCAATTGGGATGCCTTTTATTTCTTTTTGTTGACTGATTGCTGAGGCTAGGACTTCTAGTACTATGTTGAACAGCAGTGGTGAGAGTGGACATCCCTGCCATGTTCCTGACCTCAGGGGGAAAGCTCTCAGTTTTTCCCCATTGAGTATGATATTCGCTGTAGGTTTTTCATAGATGGCTTATATGATATTGAGATATGCACTCTGTATCACTACACTGTGAAGAGTTTTAATCAAGAAAGGATGCTGCACTTTGTTAAATGCTTTTTCTGCATCTGTTGAGAGGATCATATGGTTCTTGTTCTTTCTTTTATTAAGGTATTGTATCACATTGATTGATTTGCGGATGTTGAACCACCCTTGCAGCCAAAGAATAAATCCCATTTGGTCATGGTGAATAATCCTTTTAATGTACTGTTGGATCCTATTGGCTAGTATTTTGGTGAGAATTTTTGCGTCCATGTTCATCAGGGATATTGGTCTGTAGTTCTCCTTTTTGATGGGGTCTTTGGTTTTGGGATCAAGGTAATGCTGACCTCATAAAATGAGTTTGGGAGTTTTCCTTCCATTTGTATGTTTTGGAACACCTTCAGAAGAATAGTTATTAATTCTTCTTTAAATGTTTGGTAGAGGGGCGCCTGGGTGGCTCAGTAGTTAAGCGTCTGCCTTCAGCTCAGGTCGTGATCCCAGGGTCCTGGGATCGAGCCCCACATTGGGCTCCCTGCTCCACGGGGAGCCTGCTTCTCCCTCTCCCACTCCCCCTGCTTGTGTTCCCTCTCATGCTGTGTCTCTCTCTGTCAAATAAATAAGATCTTTATAAATAAATAAATAAATAAATAAATAAATAAATAAATAAATGTTTGGTAGAGTACCCCCGGGAAGCCATCTGGACCTGGGCTCTTGTTTTTGGGAAACTGTTGATTACTGCTTCAATTTCCATACTGGTTATGGGTCTGTTCAGGTTTTCTATTTCTTCCTGGTTCCAGTTTTGGTAATTTATACATCTCTAGGAATGCATCCATTTCTTCCAGATTGTCAAATTTGCTGGCATATAGTTGCTCATAATATGTTCTCATAAATTTTTTTATTTCTTTGGTGTTGGTTGTGATCTCTCCTCCTTCATTCATGATTTTATTTACTTGGGTCATTTCTCTTTTGTTTTTGGTAAGTCTGGCCAAGAGTTTATCAATCTTATTAATTATTTCAAAGAACCAGCTCCTAGTTTCATTGATCTCTTCTACTGTTCTTTTGGTTTCTATTTCATTGATTTCTGCTCTGATCTTTATTATTTATCTTTTCCTGCTGGGTTTAGGCTTTATTTGCTGTTCTTTCTCCAGCTCCTTTAGGTGTAGGGTTAGGTTGTGTATTTGAGACCTTTTTCGTTTCTTGAGAAAGGCTTGTTTTGCTATATACTTTCCTCTTAGGACAACCTTTGCTCCATCCCAAAGATTTTGAACTGTTGTGTATTCATTTTCATTTGTTTCCATGAATTTTTTTAATTCTTCTTTAATTTCCTGGTTAACCCATTCATTCTTTAGTAGGATGCTCTTTAGCCTCCATGTATTTGAGTTCTTTCCAACGTTCCTCTTGTGATTGAGTTCTAGTTTCAAAGCATTGTGGTCCAAAAATATGTAGGGAATGATCCCAATCTTTTTTTACTGGCTGAGACCTGATTTGTGACCCAGGATGTGATCTATTCTGGAGAATGTTCCATGTGAACTAGAGAAGAATGTGTATTCTGTTGCCTTGGGATGGAATGTTCTGTGGAATATATCTGTGAAGTCCATCTGGTCCAGTGTGTCATTTAAAGCCTTTATTTCCTTGTTGATCTTTTGCTTAGATGATGTCCATTTCAATGAGGAGGGTGTTAAAGTCCCCCACTATTATTGTATTTTTGTCAATGTGTTTCTTTGATTTTGTTATTAATTGGCCTGTATAATTGACTGCTCCCATGTTAGGGGCATAGATACTTAAAATTGTTAGATCTTCTTGTTGGTTAGACCATTTAAGTAGGATATAGTGTCCTTCCTCATCTCTTTTTATAGTCTTTGGTTTAAAATTTAAGTTGTCTGATATAAGGATTGTCACCCCAGCTTTCTTTATGTCCATTAGCATGGTAAATGGTTTTCCACCCCCTCACTTTAAATCTGGAGGTGTCTTTGGGTCTAAAATGAATTTCTTGAAGACAGCATAATGATGGGTCTTGTTTTCTTATCCAATCTTATACCCTGTGTCTACCCTTTGAATATTTTTTTAAAGATTTTATTTATTTTTTGAGAGAGAGAGAGAGAGAGCAAGCAAGAGAGCACAAGCAAGGAGAGCAGCAGAGGGGGAGGGAGAAGCAGACTCCCTGCTCAGCAGGGAGCCCAACTTGGTGTGGGGCTCAATCCCAGGATCCTGGGATCATGACCTGAGCCTAAGGCAGACTCTTAACCAACTGAACCACCCAAGCACCCCTACCCTTTCAATAAATTTTATTAGACTTTTAAAAATTTTACTTCTGAATTTATGTATATTGACTACTATTCTTTTTATTAACTCTTATTTCATCTTCATTAAATTCATCTTTCTATTTTATTTTGGTTTATGTTCAATTATGTTGTTCATTGTCTACTTGTTTAAATTAAAACTTTTAAATTCAGGCATTCATTTCTTTAAAAATTCGTACCTACCTCTTCTATTCAATAGAGCATACTGGAAGGCAAGTGAATGAGGATGATTTTTCAGTTTGGGCCTTCATTTTTCTCTTTAAAATAATAATGGTAATATTTAAGGCTACATATTTCTTAGTGCATAAGATCCATCCCATAGATTTTGATATAAAGGTGTTTTTGTTTTTGTTTTTGTTTTTTTAGATTTTATTTATTTATTTGTGAGGGAGAGAAAGTGAAAGACAGAGCAGGTGTAAAGGGAGAGGGAGAGAAGGAGAAACGTCTCCCTGCAGCAGGGTGCCTGACTCAGGGCTCAATCCCAGGACCTGGATCATGACCTCAGCTGAAGGCAGACACTTAACTGACTAAGCCACCCAGGTGCCCCTATAAAATGTTTTTCTAAAAGACTTTATTTATTTGAGAAAGAGAGAGTACCTTAGTGGGGGGAGGGGCTGAGGGAGAGAATCTCAAGCAGACTCCATGCTGAGCATAGAGCTCTATACAGGGCTTGAAGTCATGACCCTGAGATCAGGATCTGAACAGAAACCAAGAGTCAGACACTTAACCAACTGAGCCACCGAGGCACCCCTTGATATAAAGTGTTTTCATATTTATTGCTCTCCATATGTTCAATTTCCCATTGGATTTTCTTATACTTCCAAGTGTATTCTAGAATTATGTTTCTGAATTCAAAAGTAGTTAGAACTTTTTCTCATCAAATTATTTAGTTCTACTGTTTTGAACGATGACTAAAAAATGGAACCTAAAATGTTCAACTTTATAGAATTTGTTAGTCATTTTATGAATTTATGAGTTTCCAAACATGAGGTATTTTATACGTTTTCCACTGATCTACAAAAGTATATGAGATACCTATAATTCTATGTATTCCTATTAAGTTGATTCTCTTAATTGCATTTTTGCTCTGTGTCTTTTGCATCTCTGAAACTATAAGATTATTGAAATCTATAATTCTAATTTTAATTTTTAGTTTTCCTTGCATTTACCAGCTTTTATTTTATATATTTTTCTGTTGTTTGCTTTGTAAGAATTTTTAAGTCTTTTATCATCTATGTACATTTGAATCATCAAAACATACTTATCTGTTCTCTTCAATGCTTCAGCCTTAAATTCTATTCTGTTTAAACATATTTCCAACTCATTATTACAATGTGTATTTTAGACCATATCTTCTTGTTCATTTTGTTTCATTTCAATCTCCTTTATCTTTTGATATTATTTTTTCTCTTTGTGCTGTTATTATTAAAATCATATAACTAAGTAGAATATTTTGACCTATCTAACCACTTACTTTTTTAATGGTTGTCTTTTTTTTATTAAGTTTTTTTAAAATTTTAATTCCAGTATAATTAGCATACAGTGATATATTAGTTTCAGGTGTACAATATAGTGATTTGACAATTCTATATATCATTACTCAGTGCTCATTATGAAAGTGTACTCTTAATCCCCTTCACCTATTTCACCCATCCCCCCACCTACCTCCCCTCTGATATGCTGTATTTTAAATGAATACCCTCAGTTAAAGTTTTTTTTTTTTTTCAAAAAGAACGTTTTTTACTGAAGAATACTTCAGAATACATGGTTCCAGAAGAGATATATAAAACATTCCATCAACGAAAAATAGAATACACACTTTCTTCAAGTACACACAGAATCCTCTGATTAAATCACATAAAAAGAGAGATAATAAATTTGCAAATTTAAGAATTGAACTTATACCATATGTTTTTCAACAACAGTGGTAAGAAACTAAAGATCAATAATAAAGCAAAGCTGAACTATCTACAATGTAAATATTAAATATTTAATATGTGAATATTAAATATACCTTACTGCACAAGAAATGAGCCAAATAAGAAATCAAAAGGCAAATCAAAATATGTCTCAAAACAAAAGAAAAAGAAAACACAATATTCCAAAACCTATGGGGTACAACAAAACAGATGTTAGAATGAAATTTATGCTATAAATGCTTGCATTAAGAAAAAAAAGTTGAAATAAACAACTTAACATTATACCACAAAGAAGTAGAAAAAAGAAGGAACTTAGCTGGAATTTAGTAGAGGAAGGAAATAACAAAGAAAAATCAGAAATAACAAAATAGAGACCAGAATAAACAATAACATCACATTGAAAGTAATGACCAGTTACATTAAGAAAAAAAGAGAGAAGACTCAAAATCCAAAATGAAAAATGGTTATCAATAGATAACCACAGAATACATAGTGTGATAACAGATTACTATAAATAATCATATACTAATGAATCAGATAACTTAGAAATAAAATCCAGATAATTCCTAAAAACACACAAGTTGCTACAATTGAATCATAAATCTTGAATCCAAGAAATAGGAAATCTTCTTAGACCAATAACAAGAATGAAAGTTGAATTAGGAATCAAAAATCTCCCAGCACAGAAAAGCTAAAGACTACATCATCTCTTTGGTGAATTTTACCAAACATTAAAAAAAATAATTAATGACAATCTTTATCAAAATCTTACAAAAAATATAATAGAGGGAACATATTCAAATTCATTCCATGAGGCCAGTACTACCCTAATACCAAAGCAGGATAAAAACAATATAAGAACAAAAAAAATTGTTTGAGGGGCGCCTGGGTGGCTCAGTTGGTTAAGCGACTGCCTTCGGCTCAGGTCATGATCCTGGAGTCCCTGGATCGAGTCCCGCATCGGGCTCCCTGCTCTGCAGGGAGTCTGCTTCTCCCTCTGACCCTCCCCCCTCTCATGTGCTCTCTCTCATTCTCTCTCTCAAATAAATAAATAAAATCTTTAAATAAAAAAAAAAAATTGTTTGATACAGTTTTGCTACTCTGACTTTCTTTTGACATCTATTTGCTTGATAATGTTTCTCCAACCCCCCACTTTCAATCTACAGGTGTCTTTAGGTCTAAAATGAATCTGTTGTAGGCAGCATATAGATGGGTGTTTGGTTTTTTTGTTTGTTTGTTTATCCATTCTGACACTCTATGTCTTTGGATTAGGGCATTTCGTCCATTTACATTCAAAGTAATTATTGATTAATGCCATTTTGTTACTTGTTTTGTCATTGTTTGTAGAGAATCTCTGATCCTTTCTTTTCTTTGTCACTTTTGGTCACTCCTTTGCACTCAAAGAATCCCCTGTAATATTTCTTGCAGGGCTGGTTTAGGGGTCACAAACTCCTGTAGTTTTTGTTTGTCTGGGAAACTCTTTATCTCTTCTTCTATTCGAATGTTAGCCATGCTAGATAGAATATTCTTGGCTGTAGATTTTTCCCATTCTGCATTTTGAGTATATCATTCCACTCCCTTTTGACTTGCCAAGTTTCTGTTGAGAAATCTCCAGCTAGCCTTATGGGTTTTTCCTTGCAAATTAAGGACTTCTTTTATCTTGCTGTTCTTAAGTTTTTTCCTTTATCACTATATTTTGCAAAATTAGTTGCAATATGTCTAGGTATTGGCCTGCTTTTGTTGATTTTGATGGGAGTTCTCTGTACCTCCTGCATCTGGATGTCTGTTTTCTTGCCCAGATTAGGGGGGTTTTGCTGTTATTTCCCAAAATAAATTTTCTGTCCCCCTTTCTCTCTCTTCTTCTTCTTCTGAGACTCCTACAATATGAATGATATTAAGTTTGATGGAGTCACTGAGTTCCCTAAGTCTATCCTCAAGTTGCATAATTCTTCATTCTCTCTTTTTTTCAGCTTCATTATTTTCCTTTATTTTGTCTTATAGGTCACTAATGCATTCCTCTACTTCTTCCAACCTGCTGTTTGTTGCATTCAGCCTGTTTCCAATCTCATTTATTGTATTCTTCATCTCTGATTCTTTTTTAATTTTTTCATCTCTGTTGTGTCTCACTGATGTCTATTTTTTTTTTCTCAAGCCCAGTGAGTATCCTTATGATTGTTGTGTTAAATTCTCCATCAAGCACGTTACTTATATCTGTTATGCTTAGATTTCTTGCCATGGTCTTATCTTTTTCTTTCCTTTGGGATAAATTCCTCCATCTTGGCATTTTGTCTAAGTCTCTGTCTTCTGTGTGTAAGAAAAGCCCGTATGTTTCCTCTTTCTGAAATTTATGACCTTATGAAGTAGAGGTCATGTAGTGCCCAGGGCCTGGAGCTTCAGGGAGTATCTCTGTTGTGTGCTGGGTATACTCTGATGTGTTTTCATTGCTCTATCCTTCAAGCTACTAATCTTCAGAGGCTCTCCTTGCCTGCTGTGGGTAGTGTTTGATCCCCGGCCTGAATGTGGTGAATTTTAATTAGGTGTGCTCTGGTCTGCTTGCGAGATGAGACCTGACACCAAATCCACCAGAACTGAGGCACTTCAGAACTCTTTGTTTGGAAGTCATGGTGCGGGCACGGGTTTGTGCTGGTCTTCTGGGGGAGGGGCTCACCACTCTGGGAGTGAGGCAAGTGTGACTAAGAAGGGGTTCCAGAGTTCGGGGGGGGGTGAGGCTTGGTGTAAGCAAGTTAGGCTGCTTCTCTCAAGTGGCTCTGTGTTTATGTTAAGGGGTGGAGGTAGGGAAATAGCACCAGCTAGCTCCTTTGTCCCAGGAGAGGCATCTTCCTGAAAGTTGCCTCTCACGGAAGCCTTCCTACAATAGCAAATAATCTCCCCACTGTCTGCCCCAGGTGTTTTTCAGATTGCTGTTTCCTTGCTATCTGCTCCTGGGTTTTTGCCTGTCTTCTCTCCAGCAGGAGTTCAGTGCCCTCCTGGCTTTATCCCAGCCAAGCCTGCTGATCTTAAAACTCCAGGGTTTAGAGACATGGTGTGAGTAGGGGCCTGTGCTGGTCTTCTGGGAGCTGGGGGGGGGGGGCGGGGGAGGGCACCATGCTGGAGCTGAGGCAAGCTTGACTGAGAAGGACAGTCCCACCAGAGAACAGGGAAGTAATGACCTATTTTTTTTTAATGAAAGAATTAATGTATTCACATTCAGTGATGATGTGTAGACAATTCTATTTCTTACACCTGACTTTCTTTTTTTTTTACTTTTTTAGTTGCTCATTTTGTATTTCCATATTTTAGTTGATATAATTTTTTAAAATATTTCTTCCTTGTGTTTTAGTCATCTGTATTTTGAAGGGAGAGGGGTAGTAACAAACAACTTAATATCAGCAACCTTCTAACAACAACCACCAGCCCCCCCCTGCAAAAAAACATAGTTCATAATCTCATTTCATGCCATGTCCTTAGTTGCTGTTCCCTAAACTTTTTTTTTTTTTTTTCAAAGAAAAGTATTTAATGAGGGCCATGTTAATCCATTTAGAGAGTTTATCAGAAAGGGGATGACCTTTTCAACCTAGGTAATTTTTATGTTCATATCTTGTTTATCTAAGCAGGAGTCTCCCAAATATTTAGGCCTATATAACATGAGTGACTGCCTTCCGGGCTCTTATTATAGATCAACTGCCACTATCAATGTCTCCTTATTTCATTTGTGTTTTTCTTTTTTTAGAACAGTTATCATTTATTCAGCTTTACAGCAATGATTACAAATATCACTGTCCTCAAATTATTTATTTCTCACTTGCAACCTATGTTGGTAGTTACAGATCAGCTTCAGCAGCCCTACTATATGAGTCTACTAATATTATTACCTAGGCTGATGCAATAAACTTTGTTTGGAGTATTTATTCTAATTGCACATGAAAAAGAGCAAAAGAGTGCCAAAAACACACTCTGGTACTTAAAGTGGTTGTTCCAATAGGTTATGTTATATCTACTCTAATTGCATTGACCAAAGCTATTGAATGATGAAGTAAACCTTCAGTGCGATGGAGATGTGAAAATCCACCCATGGAAGCTCTGTACAGTAATTGGCTGTAGGAGGAGATGGTAATCTTTATATAGGGAATCGGAAGAATGAGTACACAAAAACAATACTGTGCTGTATGTTCACCCCACTTAGTAATTTTGATGTCCTCCTTTACCTTTCCTTTAATGGCTATCTCTCTTTTACTCCACACTTCCTCATACATATTTATTAACATATTATAACAAGATGATTATGTCTCTCTCCTCACACCCCCACCAACTCACACTTACATGATAAAACTATAATAAACTCATAGGAACACTCTTGTTCTATCATGGGAATGGTATCATGAGAGGATTCTAATTGTTTTTTCTAAGTTTTCTCTAGATATCCATCCATTAATTAGGGGTTTTATGCACTTCACTAGTTCTAATATGATTCTTTTCCATTTATAGGTAACTTATCTATTCCCAGAGGCTTGTAAGAAATTATCTGTAACTTTAAAATAGAGAAATGTTATCATTGTGTGTGTTTTATTTCTTTTACCAACAAACACTCCTGAAATTTAGTGAAACATCTAATCGGCAGGCTTAAATCTTTTGTTTATTTTTTTATATCAGGACAATTTTCTTCCAGTATCTTTTATCAAGTGTTATTCCTTTCCCTCTGTATTTTTTTTCTTTTTATGATTAACATAAGTGTTCATCCCCATTTGCCATGAACAGCTCTAGTTTATAACTGTGGTTTTAGCAAATTTATTAAAATCTGTCCTCTTTCACTCTCAAAAGTGTCCGATTCCATAATGTTATGGTCATCTTACTTATAAATTCTACTATTTGCATGTTAGGCTCCCAGCTATTCTCTAAAAACCTTACATTTTCCTTAATATTTATGTGTAGTTGATTAAGTTATCATCTCCAAATTTCACCCCCTCCCTGTATCTACAGCATTTTCTATGGGACTGCAGTTCCTCTGTAAAAGGTGGTATAAAATTCCCATCTCTTGACTTTTGGCTCAGCCATATGATTTCTTTTGACCTATGGGATACAGACATGATTAAAACAAAATATGAAACATGCTTGTGCAATGGGACTTGGACTTTTGTTCTTCTTTAATCACTATTTGAAGATCATGTTCCAGTTAGCACACAGGTGAAAGGAAAAAGTGTCACATCTACATCTAACCTATACCAATCTGTAATTTGGAGCCACGTTCAGATGAACTCTGCTCACATCACTGCCCACAGTGACTTCTAGGTAACTGACAGATGTATAAGCAATGTTGAATATCAGCAAAAAAAACAGATGTCCTCTCTTTATATGTTTTACTATGTACTCTAAAATATGTCTTTTATTTGATATTTTAGATCAAGTTTTCTTAACAGTAAACATCATTTACTTATTTCACTACCTTTATTTTTCTTAAGTTGGGAGATTTTGTTTCTTACGCACTAGAGACTCATCCTACCAAGTAACTTAGTCTATCACTCTATTTCACTAAAAATGTTTTCTATTTGTCCTAATTTCTAAATTCTATTTTCTTAAAACATTTAAATAAAATTCTATTTTCCTTTTCAGCTCATTTGGATATATATGTTAGTGATGGCATATCACTAATGTTGTCAGTCCCAAAAGTGTCAGAATATGACGTTTTTTTCTTCTTCTTTGGGTTAGTGCTTTAGAAGATATAAGGATACAAGGTATTCTCTGATGTGGCACCTGGAGAGAGTCCACTGGTAGAGCAGACCCCCCACTATACTCTTAAAATCAAGTGTAGGGAGTCTTGAGCCAATCATAGTCAGATCACTCATTTAACTCTTGTTTCTGTTCTTGAAGATCTAAGAGACTAAATATATTCCATAATGGCCTATCCTAAAATTCAGCAAGAAGTACAAATATTTCAAAGGGCCAACATCCTACTAGAGTTGATTATTTAATGATTCTCATTTGTGGTTCCAACATTAGGCTCTATTAGTTTCAAAATTTGAAAGTCCCAATTGGCTTCCTCCAGAGGATTCTCACATAACTCCAGGGTTTTTTTGCTCTTAAGACTTATAGACTCAATTACTGAGGACATCAAATTGGTGTAGTAGGAAGATCTTGATCTCCCATGGACACACCAAAATTTGCAACTACACATAGAACAACTCTCTCTGAAAATTAGCTGAGGATTAGTAGATCTTACACAACTAAGGATATACAGAAAAAGCCACATTGAGATGAGTATGAGGGGCAGAAACACAGTCTAGTCAGGATCCATACCTCCAGCATAGTGACCCACAAGAGAGATATCACAACTACAGAGGCCTTCCCTGAGGAAGAAGGGGTCCAAATCTCAAAATGGACTATCCAGTCCATGGGACCTGCAATGGAAAGATGAGCCCCTAACACATCTGACTTTGAATATAAGTGGAATTTATGTCTGGGAGAGCCAGAGGGCAGTAGGAAACCAAGACTCTACTCTTAAAAGGATGAGTACAATTTCACTCACTCTGAGTTGCAGAACAAAAAGCAGTTTGAAAAGTGCTTGGGTTACACATGAAGGACATCCATTTACTAATTCTAGAGCTTGCACTAGAAAGATAGAGATCTGTTGAAATGTTCTCTGAGGATAGCAGTGCTGGTAGAAACCTTTTTTTTCCCTTTTACCTAGGTAGACTGACACTGATGGGAGCCATTTCTGACATTTTCCATCTCTGTGCTAGCACCATAACTCCGCCCCGGTGTTCTGCAGACTCACCCAATGCAAATCACCTGCCCCAGTGCCTCTGTCAAGTAGCCCAGAGCCCCGCCACACATGGCAGATGGCCTTGGTTGGCACTGGAGCTGCCCCAAAGTGTCCAGCTGGTCTGCCATAACTGGTAGGGGGCCTCAGTCTGCACACACAATCCCTGTGCCAGTAGGCCAACCCCGCACACTAGAGTTCCTTCAATGGTTACAGCTGGAAATCACAGTTGCACTGGCTATCTGCCCCACATGCCAGTGAGTCCACAGTTGTGGGCTAGCCAAAACAGAAGATTGAACATAGCCCACATGGGGGGCACCATGCTCAGGTGAGCAGGAGTTTTGCAATTCTGGGCCTCGTAGGACATCTTCATCAAGCCACTCCTTCAAGTCTGAGAGACATAACTGATCTACCTAATATATAAAAAGAAACAATGAGAGTTAGGTAAAATAAGACCAAGAAGTATGTTCTAAACAAAAGAATACGACAAAATGTCAGAAAAAGACTGAACTGAAATGGAGATAAGAAATCTACCAGATAAAGAGTTCAAAGTAATGGTCATAAAGATGTTCACTGAACTTGAGAAGAATGGATGAACACCATGAGAACTTCAAAAAAGAGAGAGAAAATACACAAAAGAATCAATCACAGCTGAATAATGCAATAAATGAAATAAAAAATACACTAGGAAAAGTCAACAGTAGAATAATAAATTGGTGATCTGGAAAATAGGGCAGTGGAAATCACACAATCTGAACAGCAAAAAGAAGAAAAAACTTTAAAAATGAGGATAGTTTAAGGGACATCTGGGATAACATCCACTGTACTAACATTTGCATTATAGGGGTCCAGAAAAGAAAAAAAAAATGAAAAAAGGATAGAAAAACTACTTGAAGAAATATATTTCATGCAAAAGAAACAAAAAGAAAGCTGTGATAGCAATACTTATATCAGAAAAAATAGACTTCAAAACAAAGACTGTAACAAGGGACAAAAAAAAAAAGTGGCGTTAAATAATGATAAAGGGATCAATACGACAAGAGGGTATACTTGTCAATAGTCATGAACGCAACATAGGTGCATCTAAACACATAAAGCAAATATTAACAGACGTAAAAGGAAACATTAACAGTAGTACAATAATTATAGGGGACTTTAACACTCAGCTGACATCAATGAATATGTCATCCAGGCAGAAAATCAATAAAGAAACATTGGCCTTAAATGACACCTTAGACCAAATGCCCTTGATAGATACACACAGAGAATTCCATCTAAAAACAGCAGAATATGCATTATTCTCAAGTGCACATAAAACATTCTCCAGAATAGGACACATGTTAAGCCACAAAACAAGTCTGAATAAATTTAAGATAATTGAAATCATATCAAGCATCTTTTCCAAACATGACAGTATGAAACTAGAAATCAGCTATAAGGAAAAAAAAAAAAAAAAAACTGGAAAAAAACACAAACACATGGAGAACCATTAAAAGTATTATATACCATGATCACTTGGGATTTATTTATTCCAGGGATGCAAAAATGGTTCAATATCCACAAATCAATGTGATACACTATGCTAACAAAAGGAATAATAATTATATGATCATCTTAATAGATGCAGAAAAAAGCATTTGATAAAATTCAATATCCATTTATTATAGAAGCTTTCAAACAAATGAGTATAGAGGAAACACACCACAACATAATAAAGGCCATACATAACAAACTCGAACCTAACATAACACTCAGTGTTGAAAAGCTGGAAGTTTTACTCTCAGATCAGGAAAAACACAAGAATGTCCTCTCCTGCCACTTTTATTAAACATGGTATTGGAGTCCTATCCATAGCAATCAGACAAGAAAAAGTAAAAATAAAAAAAAAAAAAAATTAAAAATGAATAAAACTGATACTATTTGAAAAGTACATAATTCTGTATATAAAGACTAAAGACTCTATCAAAAAATATTAGAATAAATGAATTCAGTAAGTTGCCAGATACAAAATTAATATAGATAAATCTGTTGCATTTCTATTTACTAATAATAAACTATAAGAAAAAGAAATTAAGAAAGCAATCCCATTTACGGTTGCATTGAAAAGAATAAAATACCAAGGAATAAATTTAACCAAGGAGGTGAAAGACCTATACTCTGAAACTATAAGACATTGATGAAGGAAACTGAAGATGACAAAATAAATGGAAAAATATTCCATGTTTATGAATTGGAAGATTATTGTTAAAATGTCCATACTACCCAAGGCAACCTACAGATTCAATGCAATCCCTATCAAAATTCCAATAAAATTTTATACAGAACTATAACAATCCTAAAATTTGCACAGAACCACAAGAGATCCCAAATAGCCAAAGCAATCTTAAGAAAGAAAACATAGCTGGAGGTATCACACCCCTCAATTTCAAGGTATACTATAAAGCTGTAGTAACCCAAACAGTATGGCACTGACACAAAAACACACACATACATAAATGGAACAGAAAAGAGTCCAGAAATAAAGTCATACTTATACAGTCAATAAATCTTTTGCAAAGAAGGCAATAATAATATACAATGGGGAAAATACATCTCTTTAATAAATGTGGGAAAATTGGACAACTACATTCAAAAGAATAAACTTGACCATTTTCTTACACCATAATAAAAAAAAAAACTCAAAATATATTAAAGACTAATGAATGCCTGGAAACTATAAAAGTCCTAGAAAAAAAAAAAAAAAAAAAAAAAAAACATAGGCAGTAAGTTCTTAGACATAGGTCTTAGCAATATTGTTTTGGATTTATCTCCTCAAGAAGGAGGGACAAAAGCAAAAATAAACAAATGAAATTGCATCAAACTAAAAAACTTTTATACAACAAAGGAAACCATCAACAAAATAAAAGGCAAGCTACTGAATTGAAGATATTTTCATATGATATAACTGATGAGGCATTAATATTCAAAATATGTACTCACAGAAATAAACAAACAACCCAATTTAAATGGGCAGAGGACCTATACAGATACTTCTCCAAAAAAAACCACAAAAAACAAAAATACAAAGGGCAAACAGAAACATGAAAAGATACTCAACATCCTTAAACTTCAGGGAAATGTAAATGAAACCACAATAACACCTCATACCTGTCAGAATGGGTATTATCAAAAAGAAGAGAAATAACATGTGTTGGCAAGGATACTGAGAAAAGGGAACATTCGTGCACTTTTGGTGAGTAGGCAAAATGATGGAGCCACTATGGAAAACAGTATGGAGGTTCCTCAAAAACTTAAGAATAGAACTACCATGCAATCCAGGAATTCCACCTCTGAGGAATTGGAGAAAAACAGTAATTTTATTTTTTTTATTTTTATTTTTTTTTAAAGATTTTATTTATTTGAGAGAGAGAGAGAATGAGAGACAGAGAGCTTGAGAGGGAGGAGGGTCAGAGGGAGAAGCAGACTCCCTGCAGGGAGCCCAATGCGGGACTCGATCCCGGGACTCCAGGATCATGACCTGAGCCGAAGGCAGTTGCTTATCCAACTGAGCCACCCAGGCACCCTGAAAAACAGTAATTTTAAAAGATATATACACCCCTATGTTTATTGTAGCATTATATACAATAGGCAAGGTGTGGAAGCAACCTAAGTGTTTACCAATAAATGGATAAAAATGTGATATGTGTGTGTGTGTGTATACATGTATACACACGTGTATGTGTATATATATGTATGTATGTATGCATACACACACATAAACACACAAGGGAATATTACTCAACCATAAAAAGAATGAAATCTTGCCACTTTTGTGACAACATGAAGGACCAAGAGGGTATTATGCTAAGTGTAGTAAGTCAGACAGAGAAAGACAAGTATCTTATGATTTCACTTATATATGCAATCTAAAAAACAAAACAAAGAAAACAAAATAATTCATAGATACAGAAAATAGTACGGTGGTTGTGAGGGCCAGGTGGAGGTTGGGCAAAGTAGATAAAGGGGATTCAAAGGTACAAACTTCGAGATATAAAATAAATAGGACATGAAGATTCAATGTACAGCACAGGGAATGTAGTTAATAATATTGTAACAATTTTATATGATGAGAGATGGTAGCTAGATTTAGCATGGTGATCTCTTTGTGATGCATTGAAATCACTATGTTGTCCACCTACAGCTAATATAAAATTGTATTTGAATTACACTTCAATTAAAAAATGCTTTTGGACTATAACACACATTCAGGGGAGGAAGATAAATCAATATATTTTTTAATCAAGGGAAAATAAATTGTGTTTAGATTATCATTTTCTTCATAGTTTCTCACATCTATATAACTCTTACACCATTCATCTTGCCTTTCTGTTTGGCCCTGTTAATTTACCTCCCTCAAAATCTTGAACTGGCTTTGTTGTTTTATTTTTGTTAATTACATTTAATTGTTTTCTCCATTTAAATTCAGTCATCAAACTTCTGTACTGTGGTTCATGCCATCACCATTCCAGGGAATCTCTTCTTGCTGATTCTGCAATAATCTCCATGTCCATAAATCTAATGGATACTTTTGAATCCTCTTTTTAATTAATATGTAAGCAGCATTGTCCATGATTGGCTATTCTCTCTTTTAAAATCTTTACTTCCTTCAGCCTCTATAAGGATGTAATATTTTGGTCTTTATGCCTTTTTAAGTTTTATCTTCCTCTTCAAAATTTTAAACATTTTATCTTTATCATGGCTCTCTTCTGGGTCATTTTTTTCTTTTATGTATGTATGTATGTACATATGTATTTTAGAATTCATTCATTCATTCATTCATTTATAGTTTTTATTTAAATTCTATAATTAACGTACAGTGTAATACTAGTTTCAGGTGTACAATATAGTGATTCAACACTTCCATACAACACCCAGTGATTTATTTTCTAAATAATCTCCTTCATTTAAATCTAATCTTGGGGTGCCTGGGTGGCTCAGTTGGTTAGGCGACTGCCTTCGGCTCAGGTCATGATCCTGGAGTGCCGGGATCGAGTCCCGCATCAGGCTCCCTGCTCAACAGGGAGTCTGCTTCTCTCTCTGACCCTCCCTGCTCTCATGCTCTCTCTCTCTCAAATAAATAAATAAAATCTTAAAAAAAATAAAAATAAAAAAAATAAATCTAATCTCTATGTTTTAAATTTAAGTGCTATGATCATCAGTCCTATATCCCCAGTTCACACATTTATTTTACTCCAGACTTATGAATGTGTCTAAGGCTTCTCAAATTGAACTCACACACTTTGTCTCCAAAAATCTCCTTTTGGGGGTTTCTCTCTGGAAATGATTTTCACACACTGAAATTCAGTTACTAAAACCTTAGAAGTCATCCTTTACCTCCCCTACCACTCAGTTAATGAATTATTCTGTCCTGTCTCTCAGTAACACTATCCCAGTGCCACCAGCATTTCTCACTTAAATTATTCCAATAGCCCCATATTTGGACATTCTTTAGCTCCTAATAAAACACTATTGAGATCAACTTTTTTAATCACCAAACAAATCAGGTCATTCCCTTTCATTTAAACCCTCTTAATAACTTATTTCACTTTAAAAATGTAAACAAAATCTAAACATGGCTAACAGAGCCATCATGCTTTGCATGGTCCTACCTGCTTAATATATCTATCTCACTGTGCTACACATCTCCCTTGCTGACTCTGATTCAACCATGGTAGGCTCTCCTAAACCTGAATCTCTCTCTCTATTTAACTTTTACTTATTTCTGAGGTATCAGCTAATGTATCACTTCCTAAAAGAAAACTTCCTTGTCATACCAGGGTAAATTCTCAAATAGCTCTCAATACTCTTTCCTTCACAGTCCTTTATTTATTATCACTTAATAATTTCTTGCAAATATTTATTGAATGTGTATTCTTATAGTCTTAAACTTTCCTGAGGCAAGAAGTCATGTATGTTCATTCAGCTATATATCTCCTGTACTTAATACATTCAATAAATATTGATTGACTAATTTACATGCCTTGAACAACATATGGCTCAACTTTAAGCATAGATATATATTTGTAGGAGGGCTATGGTATTGAGAAACAGAACATGGTATTTAATTGTTCTTTCAATTCTCTGGTAGGTCCTCATCCCTGACCTACTTTTTCACTTTGTCCCAGTTGTTCAATATAAGGAAATAGAGTATGTTTTTACTTGTGTATGTTGTACCCATAATTTTATCTCATGCTTAACTTCTTAAGCAAATGGAGGTTAAGTTCTTGAAGTTAAAACAACTTTTCAACTCTGTGTGCATGCACTAAAAACACTGGGGCAGAAAATTAATTTTGCATAATTTAGGCATATATTTCAATTTGTTTAATTTTCCATAGGGTCAGGATAAGTTTAAAAGAAGAGGAAGTAAGGAAGAGAAGGAAGGAAGGAAGAGAGGGAGGGAGGGTGGGAGAATGTAGGGAAGGGAAAGGAGAAAGAGAAGAAGGAAAGGAGGGAAAGGGGAAGAAGGGAAGTAACAGGGTAAGCTTTTCTTTGCAATAAAATATGAAATAATAAATGTAAAAGGACGGATGAAAACAGAAAATGATTGTTTGGTAACTACCAAAATAATCATTGCTTTAGATAAATATTATCAACGGATACTAAAACTAGTAGGTGAAAGTTCAAGGAGTAACAAGCTTTTTTATGTAGTCTCAGGGTAAATCTCTATGAGATACTTAGTAATTACAAAAGGACAATGGGGAAATCTGGCAAATACCACCTTAATCAAGTGATGACAGTAACCATCACCAATAACTGGACAAATTGACAGCACGTGCCTCCTGATAGGATGCACAAAGTAGAGCACAACATCACTTCTGTGGATTTCCTGCCAAATGTGCATAACCTGAATTTAATCAGGAAGAAACAGCAGACAAACCAGAGAAACCTCTTCCAAAATTAGTGACCTGTAACCTTTTAAAATGAAACACAGAAGATGACTGAGGAACTGGTCCAGATGAAAGGAGATTAAAGGAACATGACAACTAAATGCAATATGTGGTCCAGAATTTTCCTTATCTATAGAAGACATCATTAGGACAGTTGGCAAAATCTGAATATAGTCTACACATTGGATGATAGTATTGTTTTAATTTCCTCACTTTGATTATTGTACTATGGCCATATAAAAGAATGTCTTTGCTTTTATGAAGCACACACTGAAATATTTAGGGATAAAGGAATCAGGTGCAACTGACTCTCAAAGTTTTCAGAAAAAAAATATATATATTTGTGTAAATGGATATCAGTATATGTGTGCAAAGAGAAAGACAGAAAGAGAAGGAGAGGAGAGGGAAGATAAGGCCAATACACATTGCTGATATTTGGAGACTCTGCTGAGGAATATACAGAATTCCTCCAGACATGTCCTACTAATAAAATATATTTGTTATTTTTCAAATCTGGAAAATGGCTAACTCACTAGCATTGAGAAGATTAAATGAGGAGAATATGAACAAAATTTTTTTTATAAAATAAACAGTATCATTGAATTTTTTATTAATGTTAGTCTTATACAATTATGGAATGAAAATCATGCATCTTTATATTATTCATCGTCTTATTTAAACTAAACATAAGAAAAATAACCGCTACTGTTTTTCTAAAAAAGACTTTATCTTACAAATAATTATTATTTAGGCAATGCAGGTTATTTTAAAGGCCAGTGTTGTCAGGCAACGGAACTTTACTCAGGATCACTTCCTCATAAGTCAGAATCTAATTGGCTGACAGAATACTCAAATTAGGGATTTTAGCTGATCATAGCTAAAATTTACTATCACTGTCAATCTATGGAGGAAAACACTGACATGTGTTTGAACTGGTAAAATTACAGCTCAATTGCTTTAGTGCCCATTTTATAAACTATTGTATAATTGACATATTTATGAAAAGATTCTTCTACTCAGGATCCTAATTAGAAACTGATTCCAGAGACAGAGCTGTCACCACTTTTTTAAAGCTACTCTTACTATTCTCTCTGGCATTGGATTTTAATGGTCAGATCTCCCACGCTCAATGGTTATGCAGGTAGGCTCTGAGACACACAGTGCTTAAAGTTTAGGACCAAATGAGGCTTTAGACAGCACATATCATTTGTAGAATAATGATAGGGTGTATGCCCATTTGCACCAGCAATAAACTGGTCTCTCAGCAGCCATATGGGTCTACCTCCTTGAAAACTTATTGCTTAACTAAATTGAGGAATGTGTTTTAATGCTGCCAATAATGTATTTCTATGCATCTAACATTTAATGATACATAACTTCTTCATTATTCTCATTTGAAAAAATAGAATAATGATTGGATTCTTTGTTCTTTTGGTGTTGAGTTTGATGAGTTCTTTATAGATTTTGGATACTAGCCCTTTATCTGATATGTCATTTGCAAATATCTTCTCCCATTCTGTCAGTTGTCTTTTGGTTTTGTTGACTGTTTCCTTTGCTTTGCAAAAGCTTTTTATCTTGATGAAGTCCCAATAGTTCATTTTTGCCCTTGCTTCCCTTGCCTTTGGCGATGTTTCTAGGAAGAAGTTGCTGCAGCTGAGGTCGAAGAGGTTGCTGCCTGTGTTCTCCTTTAGGATTTTGATGGACTCACATTTTTCCAAAGAAGACATCCAAATGGCCAACAGACACATGAAAAAGTGTTCAATATCGCTCGGCATCAGGGAAATCCAAATCAAAACCTCAATGAGATACCACCTCACACCAGTCAGAATGGCTAAAATTAACAAGTCAGGAAATGACAGATGTTGGCGGGGATGCGGAGAAAGGGGAACCCTCCTACACTGTTGGTGGGAATGCAAGCTGGTGCAGCCACTCTGGAAAACAGTATGGAGGTTCCTCAAAAAGTTGAAAATAGAGCTACCATATGATCCAGCAATTGCACTACTGGGTATTTACCCCAAAGATACAAAAGTAGGGACCCGAAAGGCTACGTGCACCCCGATGTTTATAGCAGCAATGTCCACAATAGCCAAACTGTGGAAAGAGCCAAGATGTCCATCTACAGATGAATGGATAAAGAAGATGTGGTATATATATACAATGGAATATTATGCAGCCATCAAAAGGAATAAGATCTTGCCATTTGCAACAACGTGGATGGAACTGGAGGGTATTATGCTGAGCGAAATAAGTCAAACAGAGAAAGACATGTATCATATGACCTCACTGATATGAGGAATTCTTAATCTCAGGAAACAAACTGAGGGTTGCTGGAGTGGGGGGTGGGGTGGGAGGGATGGGGTGACTGGGTGATGGACACTGGGGAGGGTATGTGTTCTGGTAAGCGCTGTGAATTGTGCAAGACTGTTGAATCTCAGATCTGTACCTCTGAAACAAATAATGCAATATATGTTAAGAAAGAAAAAAAGAAGAAGAAGAATGTAGCAGGAGGGGAAGAATGAAGGGGGGGAAATCGGAGGGGGAGAAGAACTATGAGGGACAATGGACTCTGAAAAACAAACTGAGGGTTCTAGAGGGGAGGGGGTTGGGAGGATGGGTTAGCCTGGTGATGGGTATTGAGGAGGGCATGCTCTGCATGGAGCACTGGGTGTTATGCACAAACAATGAATCATGGAACACTATATCTAAAACTAATGATGTAATGTATGGGGATTAACATAACAATAAAAAAATTTAAAAAAAAAGAAAAAATAGAATAATGAATTATCAGTTATCTCTCATTTAAAATACTTTTTTAAAAAAGATTTTATTTATTTATTTGACAAAGAGAGACATCGAGAGAGGGAACACAAGCAGGGGGAGTGGGAGAGGGAGAAGCAGGCTTTCCACTGAGCAGGGAGTCCGATGCAGGGCTCAATCCCAGGACCCTGGGATCATGACCTGAGCTGAAGGCAGACGCTTAACAACTGAGCCACCCAGGCACCCCTCATTTAAAATACTCTTTGAAAGAAAGTTTAAAGTCCTATGTATAAAATATTAATTACTCAAATAACTTATTATGATATAAACTAAAATACTCAAGGCATTTTAGTGATATGAGTTCTAAATCTATCTTCAACATATTCATTTCCAAAATATGGACAGTTGTTAGAGCTAGAAATTAATCAAAATAGTCTTTGAGCTCTTAAACTTCACTAACTACAATATCAAATTTAAACAAACTATTTCTGTACTTTTTCTGAGTAAAAGTGAATCATTTTGCTTTCACTTACAATCATGCATCTATAATTTCAATCTGGTTATTTTTTTTATTTCGCACTTTGCACAAGAAAATTAAAGATGTTGCTGAACTACAAGAAGCATTTCAGCACAACCACCCATTTGCTCCTAAGACAACACTGCTATGCTAAGTTGATTTTTACTACTGTTGCATTTTAGAATATAAACAACAACACCGTGTTCCTAGTCTAAAAAGCAATGTTTAGCTGAAATAAGATTTGCTCAGCAGCATGTCAAGACAACTTGATTTATTTTAAAAAGAAAAAAATGAAAAGTTATAAAACCTAAATAATGCTAATATAATTATTGTTGAAAATGCAGAAAAGTACATTTTTATAAGAGACTTAAATTGCAAGATAGATACCATTAAAAAACAAAAAAAGTCTTTAAAATTAGATGCTGCTGAATAAATTTATTGGGTTAAAAATGGAAATAAAACACTTGATGAAAAATAAAATCTTAAAGAATGTTTAAGATCAAAGTGTATATAGAATTATACATAAATTTTTCTAAAGCACTATGAAGGACTTCTGTGATTTTGGATTATATATCAAGAAGCATAACATGAAGCTACAAGATGATAATAGACCCTTGCTATCCAATTTTGTTGTATTGCACTATAAAAACTGTATTCAATTTTAGGAACCTCATTTATAAGAAAATATAAAATGCCAGACAGATTTCTGAAAAGACCAACAATAACATTTAGGAATCTGGAGAGGGTATTTTTTTAAAGATTATATTTATTTATTTATTTGAGAGGGGGGGTGGGGAGGAGCAGAGAAGGACAAGCAGACTCCATACTGAGCGTGTAGGCTACTGCAGGGCTCCATCCCACAACCCTGAGATCATGACCTGAGCCAAAATCAAGAGTCAGATGCTCAACCGACTGAGCCACCCAAGCACCCCTGGAGAGGGTATTTTTAATAAGATAATGTTCACAGCAGTCTTTATTTCACATGTCCAGAATATGATTAGATATATGCTTATCATGGATATTGTGTAAGCACACAGTCTTTTCATTTTAAAAAGTTGTTTAAAATCAGATTATTTTCAAAAATTTTCTAACCTGAAAGAATCAATAAGGATCACCTTATCCAAAACTGTCATTTAAAAATGGGGCCTTGGGCTCAAATTGTCATCCTAAACAAGTTTCGGGAGCTTGTTAGTGTCAAAGCCGACATTAAAACCCACACTTATAATAATAAAAAGATTTTTCTAATTTGTCACATACTTTAAATTGTCTCTAGCTAGTGTCATTTTACTGAGTTAAAAGTGCCACATTATTAACTTTTTTCCAAATATATTTTGGGCATTCTTACTATCCAAGCACCTGGGCTTTGGTATAAAACAACAAATTTCAGTCTTTGTTCTATAAGCTTGAAATTTGACCTTGGCCTAATTACTTAAGCTTTCATTTTTGTCTAGAATTATTAACAGTAGAAACTTTATAGGGTTTTTGAGTCTTATATGAGAAAACTGAAGTAATGTGCTTAACCGAGAATCTGGCACATAATTCAAGTTTCATCTTTGTTGATGATAATTATGAATTGTGGAGGAGAAGCATAAACAGGTAGATGAAAAATATTCTTTATACCTTCCAGAAACTCTCCTCAAGTGACTAAATACAAAGCAAACCATAACTGGAAAAATCACAACAAAGTTACTAAAAAATGGCCAAAAAAAGTGGTTTCTTTGTTGTTTGTTTGTTTGTTTTGTTTTTTGATATATTGCCTTCAAATGAATAACAAGAGACTGACAATGGATTCCTCAATAGAAATCATGGAAGCCAGATGACATTGGGTGACATTTTGAAGTGCTTAAGGAAACCGTCAGTCTAAAATTCTACACCCAACAAAAGTATTCTTCAAAAATAAGGATAACTGAATAAATTTCCAGACAAACAAAAACTAATACAGCACTCATTGCCAAACACATGAAAGGTAGGAAGTGGGGAGGTTGTTCTTCAGGTAGGAGGAAAGTGATCTCAAAGGATGTAAGATAATGTACTAAGCAATGAAATGTAGTAGAATATTCAATTATTTGGATAAATGTAAATAAATATTGACTGTTTAAATTTATAATAATAGTAATTTTGTTTTATGTGTTTTGGAAAATATTTAAAATTTAAATACAATAATAATATAAATGGTGAAAGAGTAAGAAATGGGGTTATTGGTGTGGTATGAACTGTGTGTGTCACCAAAAAAGTACTCACGGAATCATTTTGTAATATGCACAGCAATCATTAAAAGAATAAAATAATGCATGCCTAGGGGCGCCTGGGTGGCTCAGTCGTTACGCGTCTGGCTTTGGCTCAGGTCATGATCCCAGGGTCCTGGGATTGAGCCCCGCATTGGGCTCCCTGTTCATTGCGGAGCCTTCTTCTCCCTCTGTCCCTTCCCCTGCTTGTGTTCCCTCTCTCGCTGTGTCTCTCTCTGGCAAATAAATAAAATCTTAAAAGAATAAATAAAAATAAAATTTATTAAAAAAAAATAATAATGCATGCCTAGAAAGCTAATAGAGAGGTAAAAAGAAAAAAAGGAATTTTTTTTAAATAGGTAAAAAAGATAACAGATTTATAATCACCTGGAGAAGTACTTAAACATTAAATGTAAATAAACAGAATAGTCCAAGTAAAAAGCAAAAATTATCAGACTGTATACAAGAGCAAAAGTCAAGTATATAATCTTTGCAATAGGCACACATTAAATATGAGGATATAGAAATCTGAACATAAAGGTATGCAAAAATGTATAACATGAAAATGGTAATCAAAAGAAAGCTGGTATAGTTAATATTCATTCAGAAAACTAGAGTTAAAAGCAAGATTTATTTCCATCAATGTAAATGAATATTGCATAATGATATGAGTTCATTCAATAGGAGCTATATATATATCCTAAATTTGTATTCACATAAAAACATAGCTTTAAAATATTTAAACATTGACATATCATAAAGGATAAGGAGACAAGATTATAGTGAAAATGGAAATTTTAGCAAAATTTCCTCAGTGTATGATGAAGTGAGCAGACAAAAACATCAGTAAAGAACTAAATACTTTGAATAGCATGATTAACAAATTTGGTTGAATTGAAATTCATAGACTACTCACTCACATTCTTTATAAGTGCACATGGATTATTTTCCAAATTGAACATTTATTATGCCATAAAGCAAGTACCAATACATTTTAAGTGACTGAAATTACTCAGTTTGTTCTCTGCCTACAGAAGAATTAAGCTAGAAACACATGAACAAAAATGATAGCTAGAAAATCTAAGAATGCTTCAAAATAAAGCAATACACTTCCAAATTGTTGATAAATCAAAGCCAAAATAAGAAGGAATTTTCTATACTAAATGATAAGGAAAATACATTTTATCAAAATGTGTGTTTTGAAGTTAAAGCCATGTTTTGAAGGACATTTATTGCCATAAGCACATACATTACAAGACTGAAAATCGAGGATTTAAGTATCCCTCTTAATGAACTAGGAAGAGAAAGGATTGATAAGAACAAAAATCTATGACATAGAAAACAGGAAACAATAGAAAAAATCAATAGAGCTAAAAATTGGTTGTATGAAAAACGTCATTAGGAAAAAAACCAACATGGCTAATAAAATAAATTACAAATCACTAATATGAATGAAAAGCAAACATCACTTTAGATTCTCAGATATTATAAAGATATTAAAGGAATATTCAACAATATTAAAAATTACTTTGAAATTTTAGATAAAATGGATAAAGATTTTGAAAAGCACAACCTCATAAAACTGATAAAAGAGTTAACATACAACTCAATATCCAAAAACCATAAACTATCTGGTTTTAAACATGGGCACGGGGCACATGGGTGGCTCATTTGATTAGGCATCGGACTTCTGATTTTGGCTCAGGTCATGATCTCATGGGTCGTGGGATCAAGCCCCAAGTTGAGCTCCACACTCAGTGGGGAGTCTACTTGAGATTCTCTCTCTCCCTCTCCCTTTGACCCTCTCCCTACACCCCCACTCTCTCTCTCTCAAATAAATAAATAAATCTTTTTAAAAAATGGGTACAGTAACCTAATAAGCATTTTTCCAAAGAAGACACCTAAATAATCAAGAGATACGTGATCAGATGCCCTACATCATTAAACATCAGAGAAATGCAAGCCAAAACAACAAGACATCACCTCACACCTGCTAGAATGGCTACCAACATCAAGAAGACAAGAGGTAACGGGTGTTGATAAGGTTGTGAACAATGGGAACCCTTGAACGATTGTTGGGAATGCAAATTGGGTCAAACTGTGGAAAACAGTATGGTAATTTCTCAAAAGATTATAAGTAGAACTACCATATGATGCAGCAACCCCATTTCTGGGTATGTATCCACAGAGAATGAAAACAGGATACTAAAAGATATATGCCCTCCAATGTTTACTGCAATATTATCCACAAAAGTTAAGATATGGAAACAACTTAAGTGTCCGTTAACAAGTGAATGGATAAAGAAAATGGTGTATATACATACAATGAAATATTCAGCCATGAGAAAGAAAATCTTGCTATTTGCAACAACATGGGTGGACCTTGAAGGCATTATGCTAAGTAAAATAATCCATACCAAAAAAGACAAATATTTCAAGATATCATTTATATGTGGAATCTAAAAAAAGAAAAATAGTCAAACTTACAGAAACAGCATAAAAGAGTAGTTGCCAGGGACTGGAGGGTGGGTGAGTTGAGGAGATATTTAAGGGCAGAAACTAGCATTTAGTAGACAAATAAGAACTGGAGATCTAAGGCACAGCACAGTGATTATAGTCAGCAATACTGTATTATAAACTTCAAAGTCACTGAATGACCAGGTTTTCATTGTTCCTACCCCCAAAAAAGAAATAATAATTACGTGATTTGATAGAGGTGTTAGCTAACACTACAATGCCAATCATATTGTGATATATATATGTACCAAATCATGTTGTACCCCTGAAACTTTTACAATGTTATATGTCAATTACGTCTTCATAGAAGATAAATAGAAAATCCGAATTCTCCTATACGTAGGAAATAAATTAAATCTCTAAAAATTTAGCTCCAAATAACTTCTGTGAATTACTCCAAACATTGTAGAATAATTGCAGCCGTATTAAATATTTCCAGATATCAGAAAAAAAAGGGAGAAATCCACAATTTATTTCAGGACATCAGTATAAATGTAATAACAAAACATGAGAATACAAGAAAGAAATGTTAAAAGACACCACTAGTGAAAAACTAATCCATAAATTGATAGAAGATATTATAATACCGATTACCAAAGAGAGACTCAGGGTCAGAACATAGAAAGAATTCCACATGACTATAGGAAAAAAGACAATTTAAGAAAAAGAAAGAGAAGAAACCCCTCCAACAGGCAAAAGAAAATGTTCAAGCAGTAAACAAGTATGTGAAATGGTATATAACATTATTAGTGATAAGGGAAACACAAAATAAAACCAATGTGATCAAATATAGGCTCACCAAAATGGCTAAATTAAAATGACTGGCATCACCTACAAATAATGAGGATGACTGTAAGCAACTATAATGCCCATATACTCCTGAGTGTCATTTGGTTTAATTATTTAAAAAAAAAAAAAATGTTTGGCAGGATCAACTAGAATGGAATGGAATGCAAACATTCTCTGGGAGTCAGGAATTTTCATATTTGCACACAGGACACATCCAATTGTGTTTATATAGCAGTATTATTTCTATTAGTTATAAACTGAAAGCAACCAAAATGTCCAGCAATAAGAGAATATATTGATCTTAATTATAAAATAGAATGTCATACAAAGATTCTATTGCAACCACAAAAACATGTTTAAATTAGACTTCATGTTGAGTGAAAAAAACACCTACTCATACACAAGTGCAAATCATGTAGTCCCAGTGTTTGTTTGTATGTGCATGTGTTTGTGTGTGTGTGTTTAAGTTGTAAAACAGGCTCAATCACTGAATAGAATTCAGGTTTGCAATTACTTTCAGGAAAAAAATATCAGGGAGCTGGCATTTTTCTAATTTTTGATGTGAGTAGTGGTTGCACAGTTGTATTCACATTGAAATAGTAGAGCTTTATATTTTATAACGTATTTTTTATATGTGAGATACATTTTAACAGAAAAGTATAAAATACATGAATACAAACTCATATTATTTTCTTGAATGCTCTTCTTTGGATTCTTGTTTCCTAAAAAGTTTGTCATTTTCAGGTTCTTTTTTGGCCTTTTGATACTCCATTTTTCATAGGTTAGTTTATAGTTTTCAGTCTTTCTCTGCCAACTTTTCAGTAGGTACTTAAAATATCTGTTCAAAGGCTACTGCCAAATTTTTTCTGCTCATGATATTCCACTGAAAACATGACTCTTTTCATTTGTTCTGAAGAACACATCTCCCATCTCATCTGCTCAAAAGCTTTTTAAAAATGCTTTTCCGAGAAACTCATGACTAACATCATTATTTTGATGTGAAAACAGCTAACATCTGTGGCTTAGGGAAAAATAATAAAACATGCTTCTGAAAGAACTTGTTCCATGTACTCTGCAAATTCTGTATTATCAATGCTTGTACTTAGAAAAAAATCTGTTCTAATTATTTTTTCCAGCTTATGCCAAAAAAGAGAGAAAAAAGAAAAGTATTAAACCCTACTTGTTCATAGTTCACTTTTGTTAGTGGTAACAACTGATCTTCAAAAATTGATATTGGTTTATGTTTTAATTACTTATTGATTATTATTATTATTATTGTTACTTTTACTAAAGTCAGCCTCATGTCAGCCTCATGCTGAGGAGAGTCTTAAACTGGGTGGTGTGTTAGGATCCATGTATCTGCATGCTTAATACATTTTCATCTTATTGTTTTATTTTGTTTACTCTATGGCATTTTATAAGGATTTTAATCTGCATTTTACTTTTTTAATTTTAAAGCATTCTTAAGAAATAAGTATCTCTTGCAAAATCCACTTGATGTCACTCTCTTTTAATTATGTGTTGGGATTTAAGCGTAGAATTTTATACTTAGAGATAGTTTATATCATAGAATGATATGAATGAATTACTCTCATGGTACTCTATAGACAGTATAAACATTGTACTTTAATTTGATCAATCAATGCATCAAAGCATAAGCTATATAAGCATTTTTCATAAACAGTTCAGCAAATATGCACATTTGAAATTCAAATGGCCATTCCTATTTACCAATAACTATATTTACTATGGTTACCAGATAATAACTTAAAGTTCACCTAAGTTATTTATAGCTATTAGATGTACTGAAAGAAATTTATTCATGAGCTTAAATATTGTCAGGTAAGCCACATTTTGCTTTCTGGGAGGTAGGTAAGAAGAAAAGCAGAATTAAGTAAGATCAACATTATTCCTCCTCAAAAAAGCTTTTCAAGGTACGAAGAGAAAATTCTTAAGAAACTTTTTTCTGGCCTGTTAAGTAGAGATACTTTATCAAATGTATGGGCCTAGAATGTCATGTTCTTTTGACTGAACAGAGTTCATTTTAATAAACTGGAATAAGATTGGAGAGAATTGTGAGAAGTTTCATTTGGGATCATGCTGGAGAAAATTAAGAAGAAATGATTTGCCAGCAGCTATGTTTATGAGGCTAATTTCTATAGCATACCCAGTATAAATATAACTAAAAAGAAATAATAATATAAAGAAATATTTTTTTTTCACAGAATCTTGACAAACTATTTCAAAACTGAATATTTCAGGTATTTTGTATCAAAAAAATTCCCCAAGAGATGAATAACTATATATTTGTTAATCAATTCAATGAATATATAGCTTTAGCTCTGAGTGGGTTTGAAGACAGTGAAAGCCTCCACATCAAGGAATCCTATTCTATTTTTATTAATAAATGAATGTTGAGTACTTACTATTTGGTATCCTAGATACCAGGGATACAAAGGAACATAAACATCAATCTCTACAGCCAGAGACTTAATAGATTGGCAGAAATTGCAAAAATTACAGATGACGACACGGTAGGATCCATGAGATAATAAAGATGTACAGAGAGTACAATGGGGGAAAACAGGGAGGAAAAACTATGTTGTTACTTGGGTCATAAAATGGTTCTTTTCAGGTGAGGAAAAAATAATATCAACCCAGCAGAAAAAGTGCATTAGAAGAGTAGCAAAATAAGAAGGCATGGTTTAGGGAATTATAAACAGGTTGGTGTGAATTGAGTATATGTTACTAGAGGAAAATGTGAAAGGTGAATTTTGATAAGGAATTTAAAAAGACAAGATATTTTTATAAGTACAATAAGGAGAATGGATTTAATCCTACTTGCAAAAGAGGGGGCCTTTGAAGAAATTTAAGAGTGACTTGTGCCAACTTTTACATTAGAAAGACCACTTGGACTACAGTGCAGGACATGAACTGGATGACAACAGAAACAAAGTGGTAAGGCAGCTGTTTCGCAAATCAAGGGAGAAATGATAAGAGCCTAGACTAAAATAGTGGAAATGGGACTAGAGAGAAATATGGTGATTGTTCATATTAAAGAGTGAGTATAACCAGCACTTAGTAATCATTTGGATGTGTGTGGTAGAGAGAAAAAAGTCACGGATATTTATGAGCTGATAAGGTTGACAACTTGGTGGACATATGATGTTCAGGAAACAGTGGACATAGTTTCTGAAACTAAACAAATTGATTTGGACTAGAGATACTAATTTAGGAGTTACCCAGCATTTCTTACTGTTGAAGATGAATGCTTCTCCCAGAGGAAGCAGGTAGAAAGAGTTTTTGCACCTTGGTGAACACTAAATTTGAGGAATGTGAAATGGAAGAGAAAGTTGATAATGGACCTAAGAGGAAGCATGGAATGAAAACACAATGGTGTCATGGAATCCAGCGAAGGAAGCAAGAGTTTTAGGTCAAACAATTTTGATAAATTCATGCTGCAGTTATGTTAATAAGATATGAACTAAAATGCCTCTGTTGAATTTAACCATAATGTTTTTGGTGAACTTGATGGGCTGATTTTACTGTTGTGGAAGTAATAGAAGCCAGATCACTGTGAGACCAAAAAAATGTGTGTGTGTGTGTGTGTGTTTGTGTGTATAAATCTGGAAGTAACACATATAAATTACATTTTTCAAAAGCTGACAGGGAAAAAGACACAAGATAAGAAATGCCATATAATATTTTCAATTGTGCTATAATAACAAATAAGTTTAATATCTCACTGTTTAAAACACCAAAGTGTATTTCTTGCTTAGGCTTCACGCCCATCTCAGGCCAGCAGAGGATTCTGACCCACGCTGTCCTTACTCAGAATGCAAGCTAATGGGGCCTTTAAAATTTGTAGTTATTGTGGCAGGGAAGGAAAAGAAACACAAACCATTGTGCACTGAATCTTGAAGACTTCTGCTCACATATCATGGCCAAAGAAAGTCAAATGTCCATCCATGCCTATATTCAAGGGGGTGGTAGTGCAATTTACTCTCTTTCAGAATGAAAAAGACTGGAATATTTATGAAACTATAAAAACTATTGCAATCTATTCTGGTCAACAAATATTGCTGAAAACAGGGTTTACTCATCTCAGCCGTAAATCCCATTTAAGCATGGCATCAAACTAAAAGTACCAGTTTTCTCAGTGAAAAGGTTTTTCTTTTAGAATAATGGATGTGAATTTTAGATAAACCATGGCTGTGGCTATTCTTGTTTTGGGGACCTATCAATGTATTATCTGCCCCTACAAACATACCCCAATAAACATTGGGAGGACAGGGCTTGGGAAATAACATTAAACATTCTTATTTGGAAAAGGGAAGAATGAGACACATCAGAAACCAATTATCTTTTTCCACCATCTTCCTTTGCCACAGTCGAAATAGATATCAGGGAATAAGCTCTCCTTGGATGCTGCAAATAGTTAGTTCTCAGATTACCTTCTGTCCATAGATATTTGGGGCCAAGACTCATTTCAAGTCTCAAACAGCAGCTGACTCTTATGGTTCAAGCTGGTTGTGTTTTTGACAAATTATTTTTAAAATTATGGTTAATTTTAAACAATTTAATTCCAATCAGCTTCATTTTTATATGTCAATATTCATGACCACTTTTCAAGACATATATCTCATATATACTATATTTCCCTTGAGCACTCTCTCTCTCTCAATACGTTGACTTACCAAATACCTGGAGCTCATCAGGCTTGGCAGGTGCACACCCTTAGTCTGTTTTCTGAGAATTTTGTCCATTTGAAAATATTTACTGGATGCCACAATTTTAATTTGCATTGTTTTCCTGATGCAGTTTAATCCAGATGGTTTTAAATATGTCTGTCATGGTCATTTCCTTAATTTGGTTTTTGCTTGGAGGCAATTTAATCAGTCAAAAATTGTTTACATTTTTTTTTTAACCTGCAAAGCTTAATTTAAATCTACATTTTATTTGTTCCTCCAAAGTTTCTTTATTTTTTTCCTACTATTTCATGTCTAAAAACAGTTTTCTTTTAATATTACAAGGCTCTAAATTTTTAGGAATTTATTCCCTTCTATTCATTCTTTTTTTTTTTTTTTTCAAAGATTTTATTTATTTATTTGAGACAGAGAGAATGAGAGAGAGCGAGCACATGAGAGGGGGGAGGGTCAGAGGGAGAAGCAGACTCCCCGCCGAGCAGGGAGCCCGATGCGGGACTCGATCCAGGGACTCCAGGATCATGACCTGAGCCAAAGGCAGTCGCTTAACCAACTGAGCCACCCAGGCGCCCCCCTTCTATTCATTCTTGAAGACTAACCAATGTATTCTGAGCTCTTACTCTTCTTGTAATACCTTGCTAAATACGCTAAAGAGTAACAAATGCACTCTGCTTCCTTCAGTTTATCAACCTTTAACTTTAACATCTACTAGATGTACAGTCTACTTTCACATCTACTAGATGTATGGTCTACTTTCTAAATTACAACCAACGGTATTTTACCAAAAATTTTGCTACTATATAATATATATCAACCATCTCTGTAGCCTTAAAATAACAGTTTTTTCTTTGCTGACCATATGGTGAGAAATTCTCTTATATTTTAGGTTTTTATTATGCTAGCACTCCAATTCTAAGAATCAATGTATATATTAAGCAGGATAAAAGAGGTTATGCTTTGGAAAACAGCAAACTCCAAATCTCATAGCTTAAAAATAAAGGTTTATTCCTACTCACACATTATTTTCATATCAAAACAAGGATCATCTCAAGGATATCTACTCAACATTATTATCACTTCGGAACTTAGGCTGACAAACATCTGTCTTCTGGACTGTCACCTTTTGCATGTGAGGGGTATGTCTCATACAGGCTTCTGCTCAGAAGTAAGGTACATCATATTTCATTGGTAACCCCACCACATGCCTGGAAGAAGAATCTGAATAGAGGTGAACTTATTGGCTAGCATAGGCAACATCTGGAGAGGCAAATGGAATTGAAGTATCATGTTTACTTTTATTTTTAAGGCCTACATGATTGAATATGTTTGTTTGCTGATGAGAAATGTCCGACAGAGTGAGAATTATAAACTCAGGAAAGAATGCTGTTAATTATTAAAGTATTGTTGCTGAGGAAGCTAAAAAAGACAGGGTCTGTTTAGAGGTGAAATCCTCTTTGAAAAATAAAATAGACATTTTTCTTTCTTTTGAAAATGGAAGAAAGTCATATACATATAGATGAAGATAAATTTGAAGGTGAGGAAAATCATACCTGAGAACCAGGACTTTCTTAAGGAAGCTGAAAGTCATTGCAAAGTCATCAGAGTGCATATAGTATATTTAAAACATCTTCTGCCGTATAGGTTTATTTAAAAATATAGTAGAGGAGAAAAGTTTACTTGAAATAGAATTTCTATCTGTAGTACAAGCAGGTATTTCATATCAGAGCTAAAACTTGGTATTTCATAAGAGCTAAAACTTGGAAAATAAAAATATAATATTAGACATCTTAGCCAAAGGAGACAAAGAAGAAAATCTGTTTACAAAGTATTCCTGATATCCCTGCTAGGCTCCCTAACAGAGAGATGACTACAGTATTTCTAAGTGTATAGTAAAGAATGAAGAAAAGAGAAGATGGCAAATAAAAGGACAAGTTTACACGTCAGCAAAGATTTTCTTTTTTTGCATAGAATTTCTGAGTGATTCCACCATCATGAGGACGAAGCTTATGCAAAATTTCATAAATCAATACAGGGAAAAGCAAAAATGCTATGGTCTGTCTTTGTTGTTGTAGTATTTTTTCACTTTAGATACTAGATATATATATATATATATATATATATATATATATATATATGTTTACATTTATATACAGTATACATACTTATATAAGTATTTTTATATGTAACAAACTATATTTTTTATTTCCTAAGTACTTTCTCCTTAGTTTCATTTTAGTGAAGATGGTGATTATTACGGAAAATAAACTGTTATAAGATTAGCCAGATCTAAAGGATAATGATAAAAAAGTGAACTTAGAACTCATTTCCTAAAGCTTTTTCATTTAACATTTATAACTTCATTTTTTGGACAAGTATTTTGAATGCCTAATATGGTAGTCTAGTAAGATACTGACCCTCTTTGTAGAATTTACACCAAAGAAGAGGATGAGACACACACATACTTTATCAACTGTACCTCAAATTTGGACATACAGTTATATATTTTACATGCATGTTCTTATATGTCCAGATGAGTAGAAATCCAGTATATCACTTCCTCAGTCTCCTATTCATTTTCCCACTTCCTTTGACTAAGTCATCCAAGGACATCTAAGGAAGAAAGGAAGGAAGGAAGGTTGTCCATAAGGTAATCCAACAACCAGACATTGCACACAGACTTTGTAGGCAAGATCTGAACCACATCTAACTTTCTTCAGGAATACAGGTATGATATGAGATTCATTTGACATACTTATTCAGGGTATACATTCTCAAAAAAAGAAGATAAACCATTGCCCACACACAGTGCAAAAGTGTGCCATCTCAGCTAATTTCCAGAAATGATTTGGTAAACCAGGGGCCCACTCCATCCCTAACACTATGGAGCAAAAGCTATTGACCCTCTCAGCTCCCACTTCTTTTAGGTTTCTGGATGCAATGTATTCCTTATTTACAGATTTTATTCAAACTCATTTATGATGTTATTTGCAAATTACCTCATTTTGAATGGGGCTCTTTCCAACAAACTTTTCTAGTATCTGTCTAAATTAAAATGCAACAAGCACTTCTATTGGTGCCATTTAGAGACTCCTTCATTGTAGAGGTTTTAGCAGCCTTCTTTCACACCTTCTCGAGATTCAGGGCCATCCATATGGCTATAAGTGGTTCTTAGGTTTCTGACACATGCCACTGCTCTCCTTAGCTCCATATTAGGTGCCATTAGGGCAGCAATTGCTTGCCACATACTGGGTTTCCCTGAAAACAGAGATTCTCATAGGCCGAGCCTGTGACCCTCCATACCCACTTGTTCATCATGTCTTCAGTCATGAAAACAGTTCCTTGCAAGCTTGGCATAGCCACCCACACCTTTTTGCTATAGGATAGGCCCAAATCTCGGCCCTCTGGCCTCAGTCTCTTGCCAGATATCACAGTACTGAAGGAGATCATCCATCTCCTAGACTTCATGGCTCCTGATGAGTCACTTGGGATCAAGAGAGTGAACAGTGAGAGTCTATACATAATGGCCACCATCATATGTGTCAGGACTCAGTGGGATATTGCTTCTTTTCATCCCTTATTCACTATGCCCTGTTGAAGGACAGGGCTCAAGGTCCAGCAAAATTGGAATAACTTTAGGCAGCCATCTTAGTACTGCGTGCCCTGGTCCACAATCTACTCAATCTGCACAGTTTTATAGAGCCAATGCATCTGGTCTGGCTGTTTGATCAATCCCATACAGCAACAGCCATTTCTTATATAAGATTATCTCTTTGGTATAAAGAACTCTAGGAATCTCTGACCTCAGCAGTACCCAAAATATAAAAGCAAGGTCATGCATATCTCTATACCTATAAGAGGCAAAATGCAAGTTCTCATCAAGACATTCCTTATCCATTTCAGAGTCCTAGATACTATAGTGACCAAGGCAACCATTTCACCTCTCAGAATTAGAATACACAATGCTGGGCTCTTGCACAAGGTGGTTGGCAGAACTTTCACCTCTTTTACCAGTTTCAGGCAGCTGTCCTCATAAAGAACCATGATAGTTTACTTAAACAGCTTGAAATTCAATTAAATAAAAATGGTAAATTGTAGTCATTGAACATCAGAAGTGAATTTCAATAAAAAGCCTGACTCCATTTTTGGACATTTGTTTGTTGACAGCTTTTAAGCCTCATCACTAGCTTTTCCCCTTCTACTTCACATCTGAGAAAGCTGACAAAAAACACCGATACTCCTTTGGCCCTCATGTAAGGTTCCAATCACGCAAGCCCCTTCCCTTGCTTAGGGACCCACCCTAGCACCATCCCCTGACAAACAAACAAGCAAACAACCACAACAAGGCAGTCTTCTTTTTCTGATATTTCAAGCCATTTCTAGACCAGTTTGGAGCTGTTCTGCTATTCCCAGAAAGTTTCATTATGTGACGAATAAATCTTTTCACATCCTCTTGGTGTGTGTGTGGCATCATCAATCTCAAGATCCGAAACCAGTTTTGAGTGGAGCTTTATCCTGTTTTTGATGAATGGTCACAGCAGATAGGCACACAGAGAGGTAGATGATGGAGACTGAGGTTGAAGCAAACCCACACCCCTCTAAAGATAATGAGGATTTCTCAGCCTGCACTCTGTAACATTTGTTATAGAATTTAGGAACTTGGCTATATTGGCCTGCTCTAGAGCAGTGCTTCTCAATTCTAGTGTGCATATGAATCACCTAGGGATCTTATTAAAATATAGATTTTGACCCTGTAGAGGTAGAGTGGGGCCTAAGATTCTGCATATCTAACAAGCTTACATCAGGTTCTCAGTATCTGATTAAGGTGCATGGCAGGTATTTAATTCACAGCCTTCCAACATCACACACCACTAACAGAGAGGTAATCCCCTCAATAAAATTGGGAATTGTAGCCAAGTTAAAAAAAATGGGGAGGATGTTAATAACAGGTGTTGTGCACAAAATAACTAATGCTCCTACCGCTTGGAAAGTAAGTTTCTTCAGCTGAGTAGTGCCTTAGTGAACTGATTTATTTCTCCCTGAAACTCCATTTTCCTCACTTGCTAGCAATTACCCTTTCAAAACTCAGAGCTCATACTTATTACTACTACCATTGAGAATAACTAGACCATGCTAACCAGACGGTCCAAGGCGACAAAACTTGTCTCTACTGTCATGCCATACAAACCAAGAAATAATGTTTGCAATCTGGCACAAATTTCTGGGTTACATTTTGGTGTTTGTCAGCTTTACTCTTATCTTTCTTGGTGATCTTTCCTTAAAACTTTCAGTTTCTATTTGCCTTAGCCTGTTTCTTGTCAAACCCTTCAATATCCCCAAGTCAGTAGAATCTTTGTGAAAATGATCACAGACATAATATGTGCAAGATAGCATGCATATATGGAAACTATTTTTATTTGCAACTCTTTATGCAACATCAATACAAACCATATGATTTTGATCAGATTCACATAGCTTTCTCTCCTACTATTAATTTAGTAAATGTGTGGGTTTTTATTAATGTTTATTTTTATAATCATTATCACATTACGAAACACTCATCACATTACTTTCTCTGCTGTAGCCATTGTTGGTGTTTTCATTACTGTTTGTTTAATGTCCCCTTGTGATCTACAGTGGGAACAAGTTGTCTATTCCTAGATTGAGCTTTTGCTCTCTGTTGTGTACAGATTGGGAGTACAGAATTTTTAATGAAGTTTATTCATGTTTACTTTTACTGTATGCCAAATGATGAGGCTTTATTATAGCAATTCCCTTGCCTGCCTTAAATTCTGTCATCCTGCACAGCTCGGATGCCTGTTGGACCACAAGACATTCACCAATTGTCACAAACTTGAAATTACATGGTTTGTTTAATAAAGTCACTGGGTCATTGCTAATCATTGAGCCTGTTTCTGGCTATTTGCAATATTCAATCTGTTGGAGCTCTTCATATATACGTGCTTTTAAGTGTAACATTTTGGTATTGTCCTAAACACACTGATAATATTAAGAAAACATTACTTTGATTTACTTCGTTGACCTTCACTTTCTGATTTAAGCATTTTCTTTCTCTGCTGCATGAAATTCATGACTAATAAGTCAGTCTACCTTGATAACATAACTATATGTGGAAGTACTGAGCTGCCTATTGTCATTCAGACTTGGCTAAGTGCCTATAAATTCTGCCACTTCAAAATTACATGCATACTTGGAGCACCTGGGTGGCTCAGTCATTAAGCATCTGCCTTCAGCTCAGGTCATGATCCCAGGGTCCTGGAATCGAGCCCCGCATTGGGCTCCCTGCTCCACGGGAAGCCTGCTCTCCCTCTCCCACTCCCCCTGTTTGTGTTCCCTCTCTCACTGTGTCTCTCTCTCCCAAATAAATAAAATCTTAAAAAAAAATTACATGCATATTCAACGGCATTAGTTTTTCTTATGTACCTATTACAAAGGATACAGGTAATTTTTTTTTTTTTTCATTAAAGAGAGATTCCTCTGTTGTAATAAAAACATAAGAGGGGGCGCCTGGGTGGCTCAGTCGTTAAGCGTCTGCCTTCAGCTCAGGTCATGATCCCAGGGTCCTGGGATCGAGCCCCAGATCGGGCTCCCCGCTCCGCGGGAAGCCTGCTTCTCCCTCTCCCATTCCCCCTGCTTGTGTTCCCTCTCTCGCTGTGTCTCTCTCTGTCAAATAAATAAATAAAATCCTAAGGGGAAAAAAAAAAAAACATAAGAGGAACGGTCTATTCATTGATCTCACTCAGAACTAATCACAGTCAAAACTAGTCTACAGATATTTCCTTGATATTATTTTTCATTTTAAATATTATTTCCAGGTCATTAGAACTTATGCTGTAGAATCCAAAGACCCTATTCTTGGAGTTTATCTTTTTTTTTCCCCCCACACATTTTCATTCCTGCCACTTAATTTCTTTCTGCTCCATTTTAGAAGACTATTTAATGTTAAAACCAACAATGGCCTCTATCAGTGAAGTCAATGAAATGATAGTACAGAGATATAGTTTGAGAATAGAAGCTGGTTGTATAATCTCCTCTCTCTATGTTGATGCCATAAATGATCATAGAGCTTTGCTTGCTACATGCTTTCAGAGATAGGGGTCATATAATAGAAGAATATTTTTGAGAAAAATACATCCTTTAAAGCAGTGCCCTTTGGTAGCCTTCTTCTCTAATCAAAAGAGAATAAATCTATAAATATCTAAGTTAGAAAGAGAATCCATATAGCAACTTGAATTCTTCCAGTGTACCCATATGTAGAATTATAGTGAGTATATTCTTGGCTATGTCTCCAAAATGAATACAGACATAATAGAACTTGTTGGAAACTTTGGGAACACATCACTCACTCTTCTCCTCTGGATTCTAACTATTAGAAAAATCAAATAGTGAGTGAAATGATAATCAAAATATTCATGTAATTAATAGGATCAGTTAAATAGTCAATATGCAGAGCTCCCTGTAAACTTTTGGATGGAAGAACACTGCTTAGACTCCTGTCTTTTATTCTACACTGATACATCCAGGAATCCAAGGGTCAATCTCATTTTGTGTACCCACATGAAGAAAGAGGTTAGCCTGATGAAATAAATCCCACCTAGCGTTCCACTCACAGGAAAACATGAATTGCAAGAATTTACAGTCATTGGGCTCAGGCAGGTCCAGTGAAAAGCAAGAACTAAAGTAGCTGAGCGCTCAAATCAGTACCCATGTCAATGCAAGAATATTGACCTTTCACTCATAAATCCAAGTGAGTAGAGAAAGATGGCCAAGAATATGTCACTTTTTCAATAACTAGGAAAAATCATTACTTCTCCCTAGGTGTCTTAGGAAAATATAGATGGGTAAAAATGTTGAAAAAAAATGTCATTCTTTCTTTACTAAGGAAGACATATCAGTAGAGAAATAGAAGGGGTTACCCTCACCAACCTCTTTTTATCTAAGTCTAAAGGTACAACTCAAACCTTGTTCTTTTGTGTGCGTGTTTTTTATTAAACTATCTCTTAAAGAGTGTCATTTGAAACTACATAATGCCCACTATGCATAAGGCACTACTCTAGGTGGTGCAGATATAGCAACAAATCAAACAGAGAAGTACCTGGCTTCCTGGAGCTTACACTTTAGATCAATAATTTGTATGCCACTTTTTTAGTCTTTTTCAGAATTCCAGGGCTTCAGATCAGGAAAACCTAAAGGCCATGGATTTAGAAAATAACCTAATATAATCTTCTGATTTAAAATACAAAGAAACAAGTTATTAACGATTATGACCTTTAACCTATTTTTTTTAAAGATTTTATTTATTTATTTGACAGAGAGAGACACAGCGAGAGAAGGAACACAACAGGGGGAGCGGGAGAGGGAGAAGCAGACTTCCCACTGAGCAGGGAGCCCAAAGTGGGGCTCGATCCCAGGACCCTGGGGTCATGACCTGAGCCAAAGACAGATGCTTAATGACTGAGCCACCCAGGCACCCTAACCTATTTTTTATTGTTATTTATTTTGAAGTCTAACAACCTCAAGGATTACATTTTTACTCTGCAAAATTCCCACAATAATCCATGGCAGTTTAAAAATATGCTAATTATGTTGATGTAAGCATGATATAAACCATTTTTCCAATCCAAATTGAATTGTCACTTAGGTGATGTTACTGCTGTTAGTTATTGGACCACATTTTAAGACTAGGAATGATTTTTTTTTTTTTTTAAAGATTGTATTTATTTATTTGACAGAGAGAGACACAGCGAGAGAGGGAACACAAGCAGGGGAAGTGGGAGAGGGAGAAGCAGGCTTCTGCGGAGCAGGGAGCCCGATGCGGGGCTCGATCTCAGGACGCTGGGATCATGACCTGAGCTGAAGGCAGACGCTTAAGGACTGAGCCACCCAGGCTCCCCAAGACTAGGAATACTTTAAAGCTTAAATGAAATCTATGATTTCACAACATAAGGGATATTGTGAGATGAAGGAAGAGGAAAAGGATGGGTACAAACAAAATTTGGACCACAGATTTGGTGATGGGAAGACAGAGAAACTCCAATTTGTGTCTTCTGACTTGCCAATACATGTGAGACAAAACTGCATGTGAGAAGAAGGGGATGCGGAGGACAAATACAAGATGGAGGTGAGTGGGGACAGTATATTTCTAGGCAGAATAAGATTCCATTTAGAGTTGATGTCCACCAATTTTCATTATTGTCAGCCTTGTTCATTTGATTTACTGCAACAGTTTTCTGCTGCTTTCCTTAAGAAATGGAGAAACAAGTTCTTAAATGAGGGTTGAGTTTTGTCAAGTGTATATAATACAAGAAGAATGAAAATAGTGAGGGAATGATGTTGGAAATGGAAGAGTGATAATTATGAACCATGGGCTTCAGGCTGCATAAGAAAGCAAATGAAGACAAGTGTTGGGATAGTGGGAAAAAAAAAGTGAGCAACAAAATACTCATGGAACAGGAAATCAAAGAATTGTACGTGTAGACATACGATAGTAACAGAGAAGTACAAATAAAATTGTGAGGCAAAGACCATATGTTTTACTTTATATGTCTATTGTTTGAGGCATAGTGCCAAGAATTTAGAAGATTCTTTCTTTGAAATGTTGCATATCAATTAATCAGTAAGAGAATACATTGAGATAAAAAGCTTGAGTACTGTGAATTTTGAATCACATCTATATTGTTATTATAGACAAATAGTATATGGACCATAATTGCTACTACTATTACCACCACCACCACCACCATCACCACTACGACTACAAATAGTTAATTCATGATAATATGCTATTATAGTAAGAGCTAGTAGTTTATAAGTATCTGGTTTTGGGATTTCTAACTCTTTCAACACATCATCTTAGAGTACTCTAGACATTCACTAATAAATATTTACCAAGTGCCTAATCTATGCCAAATACCATTCTTGGCACCAACATTATTATTTCATGTTATTTTCACATGAAGACAGAAACCCAGAGAATTTAAAGTTCCAATTCAGAGTACACATTTTATGTGGTTTTTATCATACCATGCTTTAGCAACTTGAGAGTATGATTGCTTCTCTGGATAGTAACAGGATTTCTATAATTCATGTAGTTCACACATTCATGCATTTTATGTTTATATTCTTTAAAAATATATTGAGTATTCCTATATGCACCTTATTTTTTACCAAAGAGAAATGCATTAACATTAAAGAGCTTTAAGTAAAGTCATAATCTTCTTCGATATCAGTAACTCTTTATCAACATGCAACTTTCTTCAAAGCATTTGCCTATAGTCCTACTTGTCCTGTCATGTGCCTACTGCAGAGTTCTCCTTCATGGACTCTGTGCTGAAGAGAAGGGAATGAGACCCAGATTAATTCATTTAGATTGCAGGATTGCTAAGGGATTAAAAGTTGGTCCAAAAATGCTCCAAATAGGTCTGAGCAAAAATGTTATATCTGTTGATAATGCTATATGTACCAGAACTTTATTGCCACATTATTTGCAATGACAAAAGAAAAAGCCACTGGAGTGTTCATTAATAAAGGACTACTGTATTCGAATAAATAATGTTATGTTTAGAATAGGGAATATTGTTTGAATTTAAAAATAATTATGTAGAATTCTATATATTAGAGTGGAATAATTAATTGAAAAAAAGACCATAAAATAATATGTATGTTATAATCAAATGTATGCGTGGGCACAAGCGTTAATAATTGTAGGCAAAGAATGAAGGAGAAATAATTCTGTCAGTTAGTCATTGCATCAATCAATCAAATGTTACTTTCTGAGTGCTTGGCACTACTGCTTAAAATGCGTACATTGTTATTGAACAATTTAGACTAAAACACAAAGAAATAAATATACAAAAATATCTTCCCAACCTATTCCTGTGGAACATACTGTGAATTTTATTTTAAGCATGGTTGCATTATCTATCTATCATCTATCATCTATATAACATGTAATATAACATATAAATTACATGATAAATGGTCCATAGGACCAAAATGTGTAATTCAATCACACTGACCAGCTCTACTCACCACATAACTATATGCCTAACTTAAACCTACTGTTGATAAAGGAGGTAACTTTGTGAAAAGAATAAAGTTGTTGAAGTTCTTTGCATTTGCCTGGATTGGAGTCTTAATCGATTCCAGGAATAAAATAATTCCAGTATCATTTCAGACAATAATGCATCTTTGATTAAGTCAAATTTAGCTGATCTCAGAGAAATTTTCGTTTGCAGATTTTATTTCCCTAAGTTGGACACTTTGCAGAAAAAAAGAAAAAGAAAAAGAAAAGGAAAAGGAAGGGAAGGGAAGCGAAGGGAAGGGAAGGGAAGGGAAGGGAAGGAAAGGGAAGGAAAGGAAAGGATTTAAATGCAAAGGCCTACCCAAGTAAATACCTGCTCTTTATCCCTTTTCCTTTTCAAAATATCAGCAGATGAGGAAATACTTTTCTCAGCCATCAAACCAAAACTGCTTACTAAAATTTAGTTAATATGCCATGTTTGGTGATGTAACTTTGATCTGCTCTACTTCATTGGTAACACAGCAGTCATGGACATATCAAAGGTTTAACTTGGTCATTTCAAAAAGCAGCATTCTTTTTAAAATTTGTTTTTCTAGAACCTCTAAAAGAAATAAATGCTTATCAAGTAAAGCCTTAAATTGTAGATGTGAAGGAATTTGATATTTACTGAGTTCTACCCAGTAATAATTTTAAGCTTCTCAGTGATTCAGAGCCCTGTAGGGCAGGCATGACATTATTTAATCTTTACATATCATAAAAATCCTTTATTCTATTGATCAGATAAATGCTTGTATAAAAGTAAAGAGTGAAGTTTTAAGACTTGAATTCAGACTCTACCGCTATCCTAATGGTGTGTGACTTTGCCCATATCATTCAACCTACTTCAGCTTCCATTCCCTCATCTGTAGTATCAGAATAAAGTACATGAAATTATATGTAATGTATTTAGGGGGAAGCCTGAAATATGGTCATAAAAATCAGTAATGTATAGACAACTGACTTCACCTGTCCCAGGCCATGTTCTAAGGAATTCATATGTATCACCTCTGGAGTAAGTATAACAATGATTCTCATTTACAGATGAGGAAACTCAAGGAACAGAAAGGTTAATACATTTGACCAAGGTAACACGGCTAAGAAATAGGAGAACCAGATCTGACTTTATGCTAAACCGCCTCTCTTCTTAAGAATTCAATCGATCGGGCGCCTGGGTGGCTCAATTGATTAAGCGACTGCCTTCAGCTCAGGTCATGATCCTGGAGTCCCGGTATCGAGTCCCACATCGGGCTCCCTGCTCGGCGGGGGCTCTGCTTCTCCCTCTGATCCCCTTCCCTCTCGTGCTCTCTGCCTCTCATTCTCTCTCTCAAATAAATAAATAAAATCTTTAAAAAAAGAATTCAATCGATTAAAGATTATCATTTTCTTTGTTAAACTAAAAGAATACCTGCTTATAAATTAATTATGAAGCTGTAATATTAAGAGGCCATTTTTTATTTCTTTCATCAGATGGCACAATTCTGGGTATATATATTTGCCCAATAGAGACTGATGTCTATTTTTTTTTTCCTAACATAGAAACTAAGACTTGGCTCTTATTTGTGAAATCTGTACAACACAAGGGGGGGGGTAGTGGATATTAATAACATCTTTAAATACCTTCGTTTTATAAATCCTTCAAGTTCACCACCATCTTTTATTTATGGAATGCTAATGTTTTCATATCTTTCAAAATGCCATTTTAATTAACATTACTTACACTCTTTTCTACTAAGCACAAAGAACTATTTTCCTAATTCTGGTGTTTAAACACATAAAGACCATTAATTAACTACCATCCAGCCTTCTCTCTTTCAAGGTCTATAATTCCTCTTACTTCTCTCTTTTTCTCCAATTCCCATCATAAGTAAATTTAATTAATTTCATGCCAATTCTTTTATTCCTTTCCAAGTCTTTTTCCAGCTATTATTACTGGTTGTGTCCCAGACTGGACACTGAACAATGAAAAAGAATACCCTTGATGCAGAATCAGAGGATGATTTTAAGAAACAAATGTGATTGAATTAGTAAAAGATAAAGCCTTCTCTAAACTTCATATATTCTCATTTCCATCTGCCATCTCCTCCATAGTGTTTCTTGCTCCACAGTTTTGAAATTCAAAGAATCTGTGCTTATCTATGTATTTCTTCACCCACACCTTACTCAGAGCAGATAGAGAATATTTACTAAATATCTAGCAGTGTCTTAGATCTGGGGTCATAAAGAAATATCTGAAGTACTTCTTGACCTAGAGCAACTTAGAATTCACTGGAAGAGAAAGATGGGTAAGAGACTGTGTTTTGTTTGATGACATATAAACATACATGCTCCCCTTCTGGAATTCCCCCTAGGGAGTAAATATCATTTATTTTGTAATTGCCAATGCTCTATGCTAAATAAATAAGGGGATAAACAAACAACATCAGGAAAGGAAAGAATACTTTCATGCAAGTAGAGATTGAATGCATAAATGTTTTCTCTGATTCTTTCTTATTGTGTGGTTTATACTACTATCACTAGTCTGTTGATAGCATGGCTGTTATTAAATTTCATAGCTTTTTTTTTCTTTTTACATTTTACCCCTTTAATAAATTCTTTAGTTTAGTTTATATTTAACTATTAGTTTAGTTATATTTAACTATTTAGTTTAGTTATATTTAATAAATATAACTAAATTATATATTCACTTTCTATTTTTGCCCTAATATTTATAATAAATGGATTCAGGACATAAATTTTGATAACTTGCCAATATAAGAAAAATATAATTGTTGCTTTGCTTTTTTTTTTTCTGAATCATTTTCTTGGTAAAAAATGGCATCTTGAGGGGCGCCTGGGTGGCTCAGTTGGTTAAGCGACTGCCTTTGGCTCAGGTCATGATCCTGGAGTCCCGGGATCGAGTCCCGCATCGGGCTCCCTGCTCAGCAGGGAGTCTGCTTCTCCCTCTGACCCTCCCCTCTCTCATGTATGCGCTCTCTCTCACTCATTCTCTCTCTCAAATAAATAAAAAAAAAATAAAATCTTAAAAAAAAAATGGCATTTTGATTTATGTATATTTTCCAAACAAAAGTTTTAAAAATTAAAATACCTGTTTATGTTGCCAAATTTAAATAACTTTACTTTTTTGTCTGATTATAAGGTTTACTCATTAAAAATATAGACACATAAGTATAATATAAATTTAAAATCACCATCATAAAAACTAAAATATTGACCTATTTGTATTTTCTAATTAAAAAAGTCCACAAATATACCTATATACTCCCTTTTTTTACATATATGTGAACATACCCTAAACACTTTTTATTAACCTGACTTTTTCATTAAGTGGCATGTAACTGATATATTTTCATTAATAATGGAGTGTCAGTAATGATGTCAATAAAGGCTTTGCTATATAGTATTGATGAGGGAACAGAAGGCAAGCTGAGGACAAAGCAGAAGCTGACACCCCACAACCCCCCCGCCCCGCCCTGGGATTTATGTGATATTCCTCAGGCACTCCTGGCTGCTCTAAAGGAAATACAAATAGTTAACTTATAGAGATCACAATTCTACAAGACAGGAGTCTCCCTCAGTTTACAAATGTCTTAGCAATCTACAAGAACAAAGCATTTCTATGAATGGCCTAGCTTCCAGAAGGGACTGTAGATACAATTAAATGTCCTTATAACCTGCAGCCCATTGACAGATACTTGAAGCAGGCAAAGTGTAATGTTCCTCCAGGAAGCTCCCAACTGTCTTACTGTTAATGTCTTAATAGAAGGAAAAACAACCTTAACTTGACAATGGCAAGGCCTCTGGTATCCTGTGAGTCTTCTTTAACATAAAAAATCCTTTTGAAACCTCCCTTTTCCTTATCTCCCCCAAGTCCCAAGTATATAATCAGCCACCCTTCACAACCGCAGGGCAGCAGCTCTTTCTGCCCATGGGTCCTGTCCCCATACTTTAATAAACCACCATTTTGCACCAGAGACGTCTTAAGAATTCTTTCTTGGTCGTCAGCTCCGGACCTCACTTATATTCTAAAACTTCATCAGTATCCCATTATAGATGTACGCAATATATTTAACCAATCTTCAATTGATGAGCAATTACTTTATTTTTAGAGTTTTCCTATGCATAAATGATACTGTGACAAACACTTTCCTAAGGAGAAAATCCCAAGATTAGAACTGCTTTGAAATTATTATTATGCATATTGTAAAATGTACTCATAAACAGTTGTATCAATTTATAGTTCCAACTGCAGGTTTTTGATTGTTCTTGTGTAACTGATTAATAAGTATACATGTATGGGGCACCTGGGTGGCTCAGTCAGTTAAGCATCTTTCTTCAGTTCGGGTCATGATCCCAGGGTCCTGGGATGGAGCCCAGAGTCAGTCTCCCTGTTCAGCGGGAGTCTGCTCCTCCCTCTCCCTTTGCCCCTCCCCCTGTTCATTCTCTTGCTCAAATAAATAAAATCTTTAAAAAAATAAGCATATATGTACATACACACATATATTCAGTGACTATATGAGATAGTTTGAGCTGTTAAACCCTCAATCATAATAGTTAATGGGTAAGATTGTTTTTGTTTCTTGACTAGAAGTATAAAGTCTACATTAGACAACAGAATTAAATGCATCAGGAACTTGAAATTATAAAAACAAAATATGTGCTACTTTTCGAAGCCTCTGCTATAACACCGATCTGAAATTTTAAAAACAAATGATGAGCACTGGGTGTCATCAACTGATGAATTATTGAACTCTACATCTGAAACTAATGATGTAGTTGGCTAATTGAATTTAAATTAAAAAAAAAAATCCAAATGCATGGAAGTATATGAAATCCAACCGAAGAAGTATTTTTTCATCAAATAATATTCAATGGCTTTATAAATATCTTTTAGCAATTCCAAGTTTTAAAAAAATCCATTGATTTTTCTCCTAGGAAAATGGAGATTAGGGCATCCATCATGTTTGCTGCTGTTTATTCTAAAATAGAGAGTCTATTTCAAACACTTTTCAACACCTATGCTTCATGTCATTGTATTCATGGCTGAAAGAACATGTAGATAGTGAGGGACAGAAGCCCCTTGAACACAAAAACAAATTCATTAAATTTGCTGCTTAAGTGAGTCCTGTTGTTAGGGCAACTAAACTTGTAAAAAAATTCATGAAAGAAAAGGACGTCACCTTAAGACAGGATTTAAGTAGTCATAGCAACTACTATTTTAAAACCAAGTATTGGTGCCAGTGTTTCCTTTCTTCCTCCTGATGTAAGAATTGTAAAATATTGTTGCCCTCTTTCCAAAGTTTGACTTGTATATCATAAAAATATAAATTTAAATGTGCCAAGCTGTCTCCAGTAGTTCTTCTGTCAGTGGAGGGATATCGCCAAACATGAGGTTGGCTTCGATTGTATTATTTCCTCCCAGACTTTGCAACCATTATGTTTCAATATCTTCTTGAAACTGAAAAGGTGCTTTGGAAATATCAGCAACAGCAATAAAAATAGTAAAATAGATTTGAGAAGCTCAAGATGTTTAGTGCAGTTGATCCTTGAACAACATGAGTTTGAACTGCAAGGATCCACTTACAGGTGGATTTTTTTTTCAATAAATCCCATACAGCACTGTAAATGTATTTTCTCTTATGATTTTCTTAACATTTTCTTTTCTCTAGTTTATCTTACTATGTGGATACAGTATATAATACATATAATATACAAAATATGTTTCAGGTGTTATCGATAAGTCTCCTGGTCAACAGTAGTCTATTAGTGGTTATGTTTTTTGGAGAGTCAAACATTAAATGTGGATTTTTAACTGTTTGAGGAGTTAGCACCCCTAAGCCCGACATTGTTCAAAAGTCAACTGTGGTTAGATTCTGTTGTTTTTTATAAAACCAAAATCAAATTTACCTCTAATAATAATTTTATCATTTGCTTTTCTGAGATCTTGTTTTTGTTTTTGTTTTGTTTTTCACTTCCTCATCTTTCCCCCTCCCTCCACTTCTTTTTTCCTCCAGTTTGCCTGCAATAAAATATTTTATACCTCTGGGGGTTTAAGTCCATCCTAAAATAATAGCTATCTGTTAGTTTATACACTGTATTCTGTCTAGGGGGAGATCAATCCCTTTCACTTTTGACACATTAAATCTCTTTGATAAGTAAAGTCAAGGACTAAAAATAATAGTTTCACTTCTCTAAAGTGAAAATTTTCTTGGGAGAAGAAGAACAAACAAACACAAAGTTAAAGTATACTTTATGATTTTTCTCTCTCTCTCTTGACTTTTAGTATCTTCTTTAGATTGCATCTTATTGGTCTTATCTCTTGGGAGCCCATTCCATTCCTTAAAATCTTGAGTCTCCCTTATCTCTGATAGGAGTATAAGGAACAAGGAAATTTCTGGGGGTAAGAAAAAAAAAAAAAAAGTAAAGGAATCAGTGTAACTACTCTAGGCCTTAGATTGAAGAGCTTTTCCCATGATTGTATTTCCTAAGATGTGTCTCTACACTACATTGTACACGTCACAGAGTAGGTAATGGGTGCACTTTCACCCAGGGGCTGATTCCTTTTTTCTATAACCCTCACTTCTCTGCAGAAGAGTACAATTTAGGTATTGAAAAGAAAAGTGCAAACCTGGACAATTTAATGGACCTCAGCACAGTCTTAGGACATAGATGGGCATCACTTTTGATAGAAGATTGCTGGAAGATGATGCCAAAGGAGGACATGTGGTGTGCACTGCTCACTCACATTGTTACAGATGGCTGGAGCATTGGATCAGTTCCTTTCCTGAGGGTTTCCCAGGGCAAAACATACTGTGACAGTCAGTGTACAGTGTAGTGCTGTCCTCATCCCCTTGATGTGGTTCCCAGATCTAAATCCCTCACATTGGGTCCAACCAGTAATCTCATTTGGGGTTTTAACAACTACTCTGTCACACTTTTTTCCTGTCTTCTCATACAAGATCATACTGTCTAGTCTTCTCTGGGTTTGGGGTAGTCTGGTTCTTTCTCTACATGACTTCAGTAGTTTGTTATGGCTTGAACCTTATTTTGTATCTCAGCTTCATTTGGAGCTTTACCTTTGGTTTTATTTAGGGTTTTGTTTTGTTTTATTTGTTGTTTGCTTGGTTTTGTTTTGTTTTGTTTGAGCCTTTTTTATCTCTAAGTCTGAATTTGGCAAGGTAAATATTTTGGCTCTCATAATTTCTGTGTCTGGGGAGGAATTTAAGAGCCTATGCAGAAGTATCCTCATTCTTCAAAAAGTAATGCAGATGTCCCCATCTGACTGGGAGAATAGTCACTGACAAAGAAATGAGAAAAGAAAAAGCTAAAAGTCATAATTCAAAATGTTATCTGCATATATTTGTTGGGACGAGAGGAATTAAGAAGCCTTTTGCTTATGGTGTAAATGGAATCCTTATACGTGTGTTAGTCTGGCTTAAATCACTGAGATAGGAAACCACTAAGAGTAGTGTTTTCTTAAGCACTTGTTTCTCGGGATATTGATGCAATTTTCAAGTAAAATGAAATAAAAAGGGATGGTGATGTGTTATATACCAACATTTGAGAAATGCAATGTTAAGGTTTGTTTAACAGGTTCTAGTACCTAAGGACAATTAAGTCTTTAGTATGTTTATATGCAATGCAAATTTCTAATTATATCACAGATTTAATTAATAGGATTCCCCAAATGTTTTTTGAAAAACTCTATGTTCAGGGGTCATGCCTCTACCCTAATCACCACTTACTTCATGTTTATGTTGAAGAAAAATTTAGATGTTACATAGAGATAAAATAGCAGTTGTCACTTTGAGACATGCTGCTATAACCTAATAAACAATGGATAGTTTCCAGAACATTTCCCATTGCATGTCTCCCTTGGTAATTTGTACTCAAGTTCTCCTGGTTAAGGGTACAGAAATGTGGAATCTTTGTGCTCTCTTGCTTATTAATACTTCTACTCTATCACCATTTTTTAATGCTTATGTGGGAAGAAAATTTCAAATATTAGATAGATTAAATTGCAACATTGAGTGATTTTAATTGTTATGCAATCTGAAAAACAGTTACATTAAAATTATTTTAGAAGATGTATGATTTTAGTTTCTCTCTTGATAAACTAAGCCAAAATCTATGGCATTGTATATAATGAACATGAACTAAATAAACTATACCAAATATTTACTCTAATTTCTCTACCCCCATAAAGAAATTATTCTATTGTGTTTAATGGGTAAATACTTTTCACTTTCATGCATTACTGTAAATTAGGTATGTGTATGTATATTATATATGACATATATAATATACATATACACATATAATACACATATATAAATATCTTAATTAAGAAATGCTGAATTGCCCTCCCATATGAAGGGGTTGCCATATCACTTTATCCTCATGAGTCTTTTGTAGTATGACACTTTCTAATTGTACTAATATAATAGGATTTAAGTGATATCATTGTTTAATTCCATTTCTCTGATTAGTAATGATTTAGGCCATCTCTTAACATACTTGTCAGCATTTTTTTTAATTTCTTTTTTTATTCATTTTTAAAATTTCTTTTCTAAATTCCCTGTTCATAACTTTTTCTATTTGTCCATTGAGACTGATGTCTTTTGACTTTTTATTTGAAGGAAGATTGTTGAATCCTGATTCTTCCTTAGTTTCAAAGATTGAAAAAATCTTTTTCCATTCTGTAATCTACCTATTATCTTTATTTATAGTGTCCTTTATTTGGCAAAAAATGCTTAATCATATGAGGTAGAATTTAACCTTTATTTTTGTTTTTTGCTTTATGGTTTTTGTATGTGAATTTTTTAATACTTTCTACCCCTATGTCACAAAGGTATTCTGTAACATTTTGTCTATTAAATACACATTTTATTTTTCACAATATTGTTTTTAATTCATTCTAGATTCTACATTTGTGTGAGATATAATGATTAAAATGTAAAATTTACATTTAACTGGCCCTGAGATTCTTTTAGAAAGTGATATTTTCTAAGCAATTTTTTGATTCATTTCCATCCTTGAGACAATGTACATAGAGTACTTGACACCCAGAGAAGATCATTTTGGAAAGTCCTTTTCTTCCATATGAAAAAATTATTTTCATTAATTAGTATATCAATAAAAATTGTTTCCTTAATTGTTTAATTGAACAATTAATTTAAAAAGATAAATCTCATTTTAAAAGATATTTTCAAATTTAATGAAATATTTCATGCATGAACTACAATATGACTTATCTTTTTAAAAATTAATTAATTTATTTGAAAGAGAGCATGTGCACACACAAGCGGGTGGTGGGGCAACAGAGGGACAGAGAGAATCTCAAGCAGACTCTGCACGGAGCATGGAGCCCAACACATACTTGATCTCACCATCCTGAGATCATGATCTGAGCTAAAACCAACAGTTGGACACAACCAGCTGAGTCATACAGGCACTCCACAATATGACTTATCAAACAAAAATAGTATACCTTATGTAGCCACTGTGGATAACAGCATGAAGTTTCCTCAAAAAACTAAAAATAGAAATACCCTATGATCCAGTATTTATTCAAAGAAAACAAAAATACTAATTTGAAAAGATACATGCACCCCATATTTATTGCAGCATTGTTTATAATAGCCAAGATATTGGAAGCAACCCAAGTATCCATCAATAAATGAATGGATAACACACACACACACATACACACACACAAACACACACACACATTAGCCATAAGAAAGGATGAGTTCTTGTCATTTTTGATAACATGGGTGGACCTAAAGGGTAATGCTAAGTGAAATAAGCCAAACAGAGAAAGACAAATACCATATGATTCCACCTATATATGGAATCTAAAAAACAAAACAAATGAACAATTGCAAAGCAGAAACAGACCCATAAATACAGAGAACAAACTGGTTGCCAGAGGGGAGGGGGTTTGGAAGATGGGCAAAATGAGTAAAGGGGAGTGGAAAATCCAGGTTCTCAGAAAGTGAATGTCACAGGGTAAAAGACACAGCATAGGGAATATAGTCAATGGTATTGTCATAGTATTGTATGGTGACAGATGGTTGTTACACTTGTGGTGAGCATAACAAAATGTATAGACTTGTCAAATAACTATGTTGTACACCTAAAACTAATATTGCATCCCAACAGTACTTCAATAAAAACAAAACAAAAACCACAACATCTTAAATTTTGTACTGTTTCTCTGAGTTAAAATTTAAACACAAATAAAAACTTCATGTGGTCACATAGAATGACAGAATTGAAGTAAACAAAGTTCTATTTCTTCATTATTATATTTCCTGTGCTATCATGGTTTATTCTGAAGTTGCTATTTAAACACAGGTGTATGGAGTAGCATGAGGATTGGAGACAAGAATGGTATTCAAAGCAACCATGAATGATTCTAAGCTGTTACTGAGTCTTTAAATAAATGTGTGTAACTGAGCTCAAATGTGTCATGAGCCAATTGTATAACTGGAGATTCCCTGAATTAACTTACATGAATCATGGAATATTAATTAAAGAGTAGTAATAAAGCATAGGCTAATTGTATGTTTACATATATATTTTTAAAATTCACAATAACCACAGCAATTATTTAGAACTCAGCCTCAGAAAATATTTTTAGGAGACAATTTTATCACTAATATTATTTAGAATCACTAGTGTATGGTCATGGAATAATGATGGGCAATGTTTAGGTTTGGTTATAGTTTTTGAATTCCTTATAGACAAGGCACCTACATGTTGCCGCCATTGTGGACCATACCCACCCTCCCCCTACCATGCATTTGGCATGTGTTTTGAGATGAGAATGTGAGGCTTTAGTTCCAGGCCATGTATGTCTATACGGTCCCCAAGTTTAATTGCATGTCTACTGTAGAAGTTTTTGATCAGCAATGATTTCTGTGACTCCAGTAGGACTCTCCCTTCATCAGGGAACCATGACATCCGGTTATCTGTACAGTTGGAAAGAGGTAGGGAAAGTAGACACCTCTATTCATCTCCTTCTGGAAAGTTCCAACATGCACCCAAAAATAGGAGTGTCCTTTTTTTATTTGTGATGATGTTATATTCTATCCTTGCTGCCAAATAAATTGATGTACCACCTGGCCCTTTGGTGTGACTTCACAAGTTAAAAAGCCACAACACATCTTGAGCATAAATAAGCAAAAAGACCCCTGTCTAATGGAATGATTAAAAGTTTAAAATGCTGTTTTAATTCAATCAATTAAAAGCACAAACAGCATGGGCTTGATTGAATCAATTTAAAGAATTACACAGCAGTCAATGTGCTCATCAGCAGGAGTGAAAATTTCATGTATCACCTACACACAGCTTGAAATCTGTATCCTTCAATTAGGTATAACAAACAACCTTTTATCACATCACAGAAAGGTGACTTCTTTGCAAAAGGAGGGAATAGTGCTATACCAGAGATATACTATTAGTTACAAATGAACCATTGGCATCCAGTTTGAAATGTTTAACAAATACCGTATCTTGGTTATGAGTAATTTTCTGTCTTCGATATTCCTCCAAGTTTGATCATAAGCATGAAAATGTATTTCATCCCCTTATTAAAAAAATAATATTTGAATATCAAGATGTAGTCCTAAAATACAAAATGTGAAATAATAAGTGTACTAAAGGCAATGATGGTTTAAGATAGTCATGAAACTACTGAGGTAATTGTGTATCTGCTTACTATAGCAAGGAATTACTAAAATGGATATTAATATTTATAGCTGCAGCCAAACTAATAGAGACACTGATACACTTCAGCTTGCTGAAAAAGTTGGTAGATATCTCCAAAATCCTAATACACTCCCTTTTTAACATTTTTGGAGTCTGATTATAACTAATAGAGTGCTTTGAGGGGAAGAGCTTTTTCTATAAAATTTTCATCACTGTAATTGTGCCAAGAAAATCATATATTTAGGAAAGAAAAAAGAGGGTAACTCAGAATGCATGCATTTTCAAATAAAACAAAATAAATCACACTAGCCTGAGTGTTTCCATTTCACCAGCACAAAGCTTTATACATTTTGATTTCTGAAATTGTAAGAGTCTGTGTATAAAAAGCTTTATAATTTATATGCAAATAAAGAAATGTTGGATTCTTCTCTTATTATGTAATCTGATGTGTCGTTACCCCAGGCTTTACACTCATATCTATTCAGAATGTGTATGGAAACTGATCCCATGCACTGGATTGTCATGAGAAGAGTCTGGCCTAAAGTACTTGGAGAATGTTAGAATTAGTATCTTTCAGGCTTTTTATCAAATTATTATTATTAAAGTTGATTATTGCAAGTCTACAATAATTTATTCCAGACTCCTAGAGGTCATATATGTGTTTATTTATTTGAAATTCCCGGGGGCTTTGGACTTTAGAAATTTTAGAGTTTAGAATGGTAGTGTATGCGTGTGTTTGTGTGTGTGTGTGTGTGTGTGTGTACATGTATAATGAACCATAAGACCAGCTTAACACAGAGGTAGGGAGTAATATCTTGTAATCAAACATATTGATTCTTTTGTTATAAAACATATTAATAGTCATACTACTTACAATAAATAAAGTGTCACCAAATAAGTATATTTTTTATTATGAGAACTTTTTGGACTCTAGAGATATGCATCGCTACTCATAATAACGTTAAGTTAGAGCTATTTTTTTAAATCTATTTGAGAGATAGAGAAACAGTCCTGATTAAGTAATTTGTCTAAAATCACACAGCCAGGAAGTAATGGGGCCAGGATTCATCAAATCTAACTGGCTCCAAAGCCCACATGTTTATCCCTCCTTTATCCTTCTGTTTCTGATTATGGTAAACAATAAATATTTTGAACAGTTTTATTTTATGTCCTATATTCACCAAACCTCAGGTTTTTCTAATCTCAAATAGAGCAAGTGTTTCATAGGATAAGCGGGAAATAAACAATCTACAGTTTTGCCTGTGTACATGTCACATTACTCAAGACAGAGCTTATTCTTACAGTGTTCTCAGTGCACATGATCTAACAGAGTGGGGTAGTAATACTTATATTAGACAAAATAGACACTAAAACAAAAACTGTAACAAGAGACAAATAATGGCACTGCATAGTGACAAAGGAATCAATCCAACAAGAGGACATATCAATTTTAAATATCTATGCTCCCAACCTAGAAGCACCTAAATATATAAAGCAAAAATTAACAGACATAAAAGGAAAAATTGACAGTAATACAATAATAGTAAGGGACTTTAATACTCCACTTATATAAATGAATAGATCATCTAGAGTGATTATCAATAAGGAAACTATGGCATTAAAGGACACATAGGACTTAGATACACACAGAGTATCCCATAGGAAAGGAAGAGACTACGCATTCAGTTCAAATGCTCATGAAACATTCTCCTGGATACATCATGTTAGGCCACAAAATATGTCTCAATGAATTTAAAAAGGTGAAAATCATATCAAGCATATTTTCTAACCACAATGGTATGAAACTTGAAATCAATTACATAAAGCAAATTTTAAAAACACAAACACATGCAGGTTAAACAACATGCTACTAAACCACCAATGGGGTCAATAAAGAAATCAAAGAGGAAATCAAAAAAGACTTGAGACAAATGAAAATGGAAACACACTGGTCCAAAATCTGTGGGATGCAGAAAAGCAGTTCTAAGAGAGAAATTTAGAGTGATACAGGCCTACATCAAGAAACAAGAAAAATCTCAAACAGTTTAACCTAAATGAACAAGAACAATCAAAGCCTGAGGTTAGTTGAAGAAAATAAGATTAGGGCAGAAATAAATGAAATAAGGACTAAAATAATTGAAAAGATCAATAAAACTAACAGCTGGTTCTTCAAAAAGATAAATAAAATTGATAAACTCTTAGCCTGACTCATAAAAATGAAGTGGGGGGGCACACCAAGAAAAATGGGAAAACCGAAAAGAAATGGATAAATTCCTAGAATCATAAAATCTTTCAAGACTAAAGGGGGAACAAATAGAAAATCTTAAAAGAGTAATTATTAACAATAAAATTGAATCAGTAATCAAAAAAAAAACTCCCAAAAAACAAATAGGACCAGATGTCCTCACAGGTGAATTCTAACAAACATATTTTTTAAAGATTTTATTTATTTATTTGACAGAGAGAGACACAGCGAGAGAGGGAACACAAGCAGGGGGAATGGGAGAGGGAGAAGCAGGCTTCCCACAGAGCAGGGAGCCCGATGCGGGGCTCAATCCCAGGACCCTGGGATCCTGACCTGAGCTGAAGGCAGACGCTTAACGACTGAGCCACCCAGGCGCCCCCTAAAAAACATTTAAAGGTCAGTAAATACCTATCCTTCTCAAACTATTCCCAAAAAATGAGGAGAAAGGAATGCCTGCAAATTCATTCTACAAGGCCAGCATTACCCTGACATGAAAACCAAAAATACCACCTAAAAGTAAATTATAGGCCAATGTCCTTTATGAACACAGATGGAAAAATCCTCAACAAAAAATTAGCAAACCAAATTCAATAATATATTTAAACAATTATACACCATGATCAAGTAGGATTAATTCCAGGGACAATGTAGTTCAATATCTGCAAATTAATCAATGTGATATACCACATTGACAACATGAGGGATAAAAATCATATGATCATCTCAATAGATATAGAATAAGCATTTGACAAAATTCAATATCTATTTATGATTAAAAACTCTCAACAAAGTGGGTATAGAGGGAACATACTTCAACATAATAAAAGCCATATATGACAAACCCACAACTATAATAATTCTCAATAGCTGAAAGCTATTCTTCTATGATAAGGAACAAGACAAGGATGCCCACTCTCACCACTTTTAATTAGCATGGTACTGGAAGTCCTAGCCACACCAATCAGACAGGAAATAAAAGGCATCCAAATCGGAAATGAAGACGCAAATGTGTCATTATTTGCAGATGACATACTTCTGTATATAGAAAACCTTAAAAACTCTATCAAAAAAACATTAGAACTAATAAATGAATTCAGTAAAGTCACAGGATACAAAGTTAATATACAGAATTTTGTTGCATTTTTATACACTAATAAACTGTCCAAATGAGAAATTAACCCATTCAATTCATAATTTGATAAATATTTGTTGAGTTGAGCATCTATCATATATTATGCCAAATAATCAGGGAAACTGTTATGAGCAACACAGATCTAGGCTCTTCCTAGGAGGAGCCTAGCTACAGGGAGAAAGAAAGAGCAATAAATATGAGCTGCACTCAGTAAGTACAAAATATAATAGGATATATTTTAAAAGAGCTAATTTTGTTCCTCTCTGAGACTGATTCAAGAAAAATAATTAAGGAAATGTGGAGGGTGCATGGGGAAAAATCTTTCTAGGGAGAAGGAATAGTCTGGCTCCAGGAACAAATTGAGTCTATGAAAACTTATCCAAATTCTTGATCTCCAGTTCCTCATCTCTAAGTAATCATACATAACTCCTAGAACAGCTGTGTGGTTGACATTTACATAGAGAAAACATCTGTAGTAGCACCAGACAAATAATGAATAGGCCATCCACTATAACTATGATATGCCCAGTGTGAGTGGTGAAGAGAAAGTAGATTAGGTGAAATTCATGCAAGGGAAAGGTCAAGCCATGTCTTGTAAACCATGTTAAGGAATTTTGTGTTTATCCTAAATTTTCAGCAAAGAAGTGACAAGTTAAGATCAATCTGTTTAAAATATTACTTGGACACTGTATAGGAAATAGATTGAAGGGAAGAAAGAGAACCCAGTTACAGCGTGTTATGCACTGAATATCTGTTGTCCCAGAATCCTATGTTGAAGCCTTTAACCTCCAGTGCTATGCTATTTAGAGCTGGAACCTTTGGAAGGTAATTAGGTTAAACAAGGCCATGAGAATGGCACCCCATGATGGGATTTGTGCCTTTAGAAAGAAGAGAGACTGGAACTAATACTCATTCTCTCCCCTTTCCTCCCTCCCAGCAAGACTAAAAGCCAGGGAAAATTAACTAGACACCAGTTTTAAGATCTTACATGGAAAAACAAAATCATCCATAATGAATTGGTTTAATCCTATGAATTTTTGAACATCCCAAGTGCTATGGTTTTCCTTAGGGTTTCAAAAAGTAAAATTTAACCATAATAATGATTGTTCTCCTTCATACATATTAATAAATCTACTAATAAGGCAATCTTACAATTAACAAAAATGTCTGTAGGTGCCTGGCTGGCTCAGTCAGAACAGCCAGTAGACTTGATCACAGGGATGTGAATTCAAGCCCCATGTTGGGTGTATACATTATTTTTAAAATAAATAAATAAATAGAAATTTTGAAAAAGTCTGATCTATATGAAAAAATAAACGCTAACATATTAACATAGTCTCTAACAAAATACCTGGAATTTCTAACAAAAATATAAAATTAGCTACTTGTTTCTTTTTAATTTGTTCAAACATCTCTTTTAAAGAAGGTGTCGTTTTACATTTTAAAATGACCATATTATACATGAAATTAATATATTATTGAAGTAGATAATTCAGTTGTATAGTAAAATATGCATGAGATGCCAAATTATTAAAATTGAGATGTCAATACATAATTATATTTTTGTAAGGGCTTTAAGAGTATTTTATCCTTGGGGCGCCTGGGTGGCTCAGTCGTTAAGCGTCTGCCTTCGGCTCAGGTCATGATCCCAGGGTCCTGGGATCGAGCCCCGCATCGGGCTCCCTGCTCAGCAGGAGGCCTGCTTCTCCCTCTCCCACTCCCCCTGCTTGTGTTCTCTCTCTCGCTGTGTCTCTCTCTGTCAAATAAATAAATAAAATCTTTAAAAAAAAAAAAAAAAGAGTATTTTATCCTTCTGATAATATATCAGCAAAAATCAATGCATAAATAGCGTATTTTTATCTTTACTTTGCCTGTAAATACCAAAATCAAGCAAGCTTTGGTCTTACACAGAAGCCAGGCTTACCTTCATCCCATAAAACAAAATTGACTTCCATGATGTGATGAGCAATTTTTCTAGAGTTTGTGTCTCACAGAAAACAATGTATTTTAATCTGCTGTTATTTTTTTCCTGTTAAAAACATTACTAACCTATTCCAAAATTACAACAGGCTTATCAGGGACAGATCTTAGTTTTGTGGGCTCTGATTTTTTTTTTTTTTCTATTTTGGTTGCTTCTCTAAGAAAAATAATATGAAATTACAATTACCTAAGAAAATATTGAGAATAAGAAAATAAATTAAACACGTTATATATTTTAAGAAGCTGAAGATTAACCCAAATAACACAAAAATCCAGACAGAGAACTTACTGTATTTATCAATTAACTGTCTGGCACAACTTTTTTTTTTTTTTTCCCTACAATCCTGGCTTCATATTTTGATCACCTTTTTATGTGAAAACAGCTTTTGTAATTTAATTTTCTTTTGTGATTTAATTTTCTATAGAGATAATTGAAAGGTAATTCTATTTTCTTTATATGTGGTTGGTAGAAATATTTTTGTTATTGTTAATAATAGTCTAGAAAGTTTCAGCTTTGCTACTCATTAACATAAGGAATTTGGGGAAAAATTCTCTCAACTTTTATATATGAGCTATAACATTTGAAAGAGTTTTCCAAAGATGAGCTTTTGGCTTCTTAAATATAAAAAATTGTGCCTACTCACTTACCCACATACTCCCTGTTAAAATAGTAATGTGAATTCAGATCATGCACCTCCATGTTCAGACACCAATTAACTTGATATAATGAGTTATAGGATATTGCTGGGTGCCGTCCTTTCACTCAATGGGTAAAAATAATTTAACTACATAAATGAAATGACTGTGGAATCACATAAATATATATATTGAATGAGATTATATTTTCAGTAAGGTGATCTTTTGCTTGACAATCAGTCATAGCATCAAAAAATGGAAAGCTAGACCACTTAAAGATAATCAAGGACTTTATACAAATTCAATACAGTCTATATAATTATACATGGGACTATAAAACATTTTACACTAAACACAGCCAGATCAGAATAAATGAATTGATTGTGCTCAAGTATTCTCTTCTTTGTTTCTTTGTCATTTCTTTGTTTCTTTGTTTCTTTGTTTCTTTCTTTCTTTCAACCCTCATAAGACCAATACAAAAGAGTCTGATTATCAGCTTGGGAATTCATTTTATTTTGCAATCAAAGGGGATTGTCTCATATCATGATACTTTTTGAGAGACCAGAAGGTATATTTACTGAAAAAATAAATTTATTACTCTCAGAAGCTTTATAGAAAAATCAGGAAAAAAGATAAAGCGAGCTCAGTTAAAATCTCTCATTCCCTTTGAGATGGGGGTAGGAAGAGGTCGTTAGGGTGACTGTGTGCACGCCCAAGGCAGTGTCTTCTGAGAAGTTCTATCAGAGTCTGCACAGTGCAGGGAAAACAGACTGTACTGAACAGATCTAGCCAAAATAAGCAAACAAATAACAACAAATTTAAGTCCCAGAGTAGGAATCAATATGCAAATATGAAATAATATATTATCTCAAATATCCCATTTTAAATGATAATTATAAGGCATATAAAGAAACAGGAAAGTGTGAAAAAAATAAATAAAAAAAGAAACAGGAAAGTGTGACTTATACACAATAATAATAATAATAAAAAAGGTACAAGAGAAATTGTCTTTGAGAGAGCCTAGAAAGTAAACTTAGAGATAAAGACTTCAAAGGTGCTCTTATAAATGTATTTAACTAAAGGAAACAATGCTTTAGAATTAAAAGAAGTTACAGTAATGACATTGTGTCAACTAGAGAACATCAATAGGTAGAAATCTACATATATTTAAAAATAAATAGAAATTCTAGAGATGAAAACTACAATAAACAGAATTAAAAAAAATCACTAGAAGAGCTCAAAAGTAGATTTGAGCTGGTAGACAAAAGAATCAAATTTGAAAATAGAGACTATGCAATCTGAAGAACAGAGAGAAAAGAAAAGACAAAAATGAACAAATCTTAGAGCAATGTGGGGCAACATTACTTGCACAATCATATATGTAATGGGAGTTGCAGGATCAAAGAAGAAAAAGGAGAAGGAAAAATACATATTTTAAGAAATAATTACCAAATACTTCCAAAAATGAAAAACATTAGTCTACACAATCAAGCAGCACAATGAACTCCAAGTAGTCTACATACAGTTTTATACTCAGCTATATCATGTCTAAAGACCAAGACCAAGAGAAAATCTTTAAAGCAGCAAAAGAATAGAGACTGATCACATACAGAGAAACTCAAACAAAATTCACAGCTGACTTTTCATTAGCAACAGTCAAGATCAAAGGCATTGAGATAATATATTCACAGTAGTAAAAAAAAAAAAAAAGGTCAATCATGTATCCGATAAATGGCCTTTTAAAATTGAAAGTGAAATTAAAATTCCCAGTTAAATAATTAGTGAGGAAATTCACTAATAGCAGACCTAGTTTTTAAAACAATACTGGGAGGAGATTTCAGGCTGAAAGCAAGTGACCATATATTAATTTAATCCACACATATACAAAAGAGAATTAGTGAAGGTAATTGCAAAATACTGTACCTTGGTATATTGCTTCCCTTTATTAACTGATTTAAAAATAAATATCCCAAAACTATATGCATATAATTCTTATTTGGCCTATAGCATTCACAATTATAATATATTTGAAAATAACAAAACAAAGGAGGCAGGTGGAGCGAAATTGTATGGGATCAAGAAAATGGCACCAGATTGTAACAAATCTACAGGAATAAGTGAAGGAAATAAGAAATTGTAAATTAGAAGGTGAATATAAACTATAAATATGTACTCGGTCTCATTTGTTCTTCCAGCTTATTTAAAAAATATAACACTATGTAAAAATTACAAGAGTATATTTTGGAGCTTATAAAATAGATATAGGTATAGGTATAACATTATTAGCACAAACACAGGAAGAGGGAATACAGTTATATAGAAATGTGATTGCTAAATCTCATTGAAATTGTTAGCATCTGTATATTTAAAGTAGTTTATGATATACTTGCATTAACATAATAGATCTTAGTGCAACCAATAAGAAAGTAACTCAAAAATAATGTGAAAAAATACTGAAGAAATTTAAATGTTGCATTAATAATTTACTTAAAGTAAAGACAGCACTGAAGGAGGAAAAGAAGGAAAAAAAACATGACAAATGACAGGCATAAATCCAAGCACATCAATATCATATGTGAATAAATTAAATAATCTAATCAAAAGGCAAAGATAATTAGACTGGATGATAAAACAGAACGCAAATACCTTCTTCCATTCCATGGATTGCCTCTTTGTTTTGTTGACTGTTTCCTTTGCTGTGCAGAATCTTTTTATCTTGATGAAGTCCCAAAAGTTCATTTTCCCTTTTGTTTCACTTGCCTTTGAGGGTGTATCTTTTTTTTTTTTTTTTTTTTTTTTTAAGATTTTATTTATTTGACAGAGACAGACACAGCGAGAGAGGGAACACAAGCAGGGGGGTGGGAGAGGGAGAAGCAGGCTTCCCGCTGAGCAGGGAGCCCAATGCGGGGCTGGATCCCAGGACCCTGGGAACATGACCTGAGCTGAAGGCAGACACTTAATGACTGAGCCACCCAGGCACCCTGGAGATGTATCTTGAAAGAAGTTGCTGTGGCCGATGTCAAAGAGGTTACTCCCTATGTTCTCCTCTTGGATTTTGATGGATTCCTGTCTCACACTGAGATCTTTCATCCATTTTGAATTTATTTTTGTGTATGGTGTTAGCAAATGGTCGAATTTCATTCTTCTGTATATAGCAGTCCAATTTTCCCAGCACCATTTATTGAAGAGACTGTCTTTTTTCCATTGCATATTTTTTCCTGCTTTGTTGAAGATTATTTGACCATCGAGGTGAGGGTCCCTATCTAGGCTCTCTATTCTGTTCCATTGGTCTATGTGTCTGTTTTTGTGCCGGTACCATACTGTCTTGGTGATCACTGCTTTGTAATATAGCTTGAAATCAGGGAACATGATGCCCCCAGCTTTTTTTTTTTTTTCTTTTTCAACATTTCCTTGGCAATTCAGGGTCTTTTCTGATTCCATACAATTTTTAGGATTATTTTTTCCAGCACTGTGAAAAATGTCATTGGAATTTTGACTGGGATGGTGTTGAAGGTATAGATTGCTCTTGGCAGCATAGACATTTTAACAATGTTTATTCTACCAATATTTGCAAATGACACTACAGACAAAGGGCTGATATCCAAGATCTATAAAGAACTTCTCAAACTCAACACCCAAAAAACAAATAATCAAGTCAAAAAATGGGCAGAAGACATGAACAGACACTTTTCAAAAGAAGACATACAAATTGCTAACAGACACATGAAAAAATGTTCATCATCATTAGCCATCAGGGAAATTCAAATCAAAACTACATTGAGATACCACCTTACCCCAGTTAGAATGGCAAAAATTGACAAGGCAAGAAACAACAAATGTTGGACAGGTTGTGGAGAAAGGGGAATCCTCTTACACTGTTGGTGGGAATGCAAGTTGGTACAGCCACTTTGGAAAACAGTGGGCAGGTTCCTCAAAAATTTAAAAATAGAGCTACCCTATGACCCAGCAACTGCACTCCTGGGTATTTACCCCAAAGACACAGATGTAGTGAAAAGAAGGGCCCTATATACCCCAATGTTCTTAGCAGCAATGTCCGCAATAGCCAAACTGTGGAAAGAGCCGAGATGCCCTTCAACAGATGAATGGATAAAGATGTGGTCCATATATATAATGGAATATTACTCAGCCATCAGAAAGGATGAATACCCAACTTTTACATCAACGTGGAGGGGACTGGAGGAGATTGTGCTAAGTGAAATAAGTCAAGCAAAGAAAGTCAATTATCATATGGTTTCACTTATTTGTGGTACATAAGGAATAGCATGCAGGAAAGTAGGAGAAGGAAGGGAAAAATGAAGGGGGGGGGAATCAGCGGGGGAGACAAACCATGAGAGACTATGGACTCTGAGAAACAAACTGATGGTTTTAGAGAGGAGGGTGGTGGGAGATGGATTAGCCCAGTGATGGGCATTAAGGAGGGCATGTACTGCATGGAGCACTGGGTGTTACACGCAAACAATGAATCATGGAACACTACATCAAAAACTAATGATGTACTGTATGGTGACTAACATAACATAATAAAATTAAATTAAATTAAAAAAAAGAAAACAAAATGCAACTATATTCTGCATGCAGGATACACACTTTATATTTAAAGATTCAAATAATTTTAAGTAAAAGATACACTATGGCAAAGAGTTGCCATAAAGTGGGAGTAACTATACGAATATCAGACAAAATAGAATTTGAAACAAATGTTACTATAAAAATTTATAATACAAAGTTCAATCCATCAGACATAAATAGTTCTAAATATAAATATACCTAACCAAGTGGTCCTCAAATACATGAAACAAAAATGATAGAATTAAAAAGAGAAATATAATTCAAAGTAATAATCAATACCCCCCACTTTGAATAATGAATAGAGCAAATAGGTAGATGATCAACAAGGACATGGAAGTCTTCCACAACATTATAAACCAAGTAGACCTTTCAGACATCTGTAGAATAATTAATCCAAAGCACCTGAACACATATTCTTCTCATGAGTGCCTGAATCAAAATGGACTATATGTTAGGCTGTGAAACAAGCTTTAATAAATTTAAAAGATTTAAATAAGAGAAAGTATATTCCTTAGTTATAATAAAATGTAATTAAAAATAGGTAAAGGAGGGGCTCCTGGGTGGCTCAGTCAGTTAAGCATCTGACTCTTGATTTCATCTCAGGTTATGATCTCATGGGTCTTGAGATCCAGCCCCAAGTGGGGCTCCATCCTCAGCAGGGAGTCTGTTTGAGATTCTCTTTCTGTTTTCTGGTTTGGGGAGTCTGCTTGAGATTCTCCGCTTCCCCCTGCTCACACATGTCTGCTCCCCCCCTCTCTCTCAAATAAATAAATAAAAAATCTTAAAAAAAATAAAGGAAATTTAGAAAATTGACAAATATTAGAAAATTAAACAATGCATTTCTAAATAACAATTATGTCAAAGAAAGAATCACACTGGAAATTATAAAATACACTGAGATAAATAAAAATAAAAACATAACATACCAAAACTTATGGGATGAAGCAGTGCTTAGAGGGAAATTTACAGTTGTAAAAGCCTTCATTAAAAAAAACACTTCAAATGAGTAACTTAAACTTCTACCTTAAGACACTATAAAAAGAAAAGCAAACTAAACTTATAGGAATCAAAAGGAAAGAAGTACAAAATAGAACAGAAGTTAATGACATTGTGAATACAAAAATAATAGAGAAAATCAATGAACATAAAAGATGATCTTTTGAAACCATCTTTGAAAAGATCAACAAATACAAAAAAATAGATGCACTAAGAAAAAAAAAAGAGACATTTCAAATCAGAAACATCAGGAAGGAAAAATACAAGGATACCATACAAGAATTATAAAAGAATTATAAGGATTGTAAAGAATATTATGATTTCATGTATGCCAACAAAGTAGATAACTTAGATGAAATGGACAAACTTCTATAAAGATACAGATTATTAAAACTTCCTCAAAAATAGAAAATCTAAATAGTTGTTAATCTATAATAACTAAAGTAATTAAATTCATAATAATAATTTTAAAAACTTCCCAGAAAAATAAATAAATAACCCAGGTCCAGATGGCTATGCTGGTGTATTCTAATAAATTTTTATAATATATTCAATACCAATCATTTACCAACTATTCTAAAATATAGGACAGGAAAAAACGCATTACATCTTATTCTATGAGACCAGTTTTATGCTGACAAGAAAACCAAAGGCATCACAATAAAATAAAAATTCAGACCGATATCCCTTAGGAATATAGATTTCAAATTTCTGAATAAAAAGTTATCACGAACAGACATTTCTCCAAAGAAGACATACAGATGGCCAACAGACACATGAAAAGATGTTCAACATCACTCATCATCAGGGAAACGCAAATCAAAACTACAGTGTGGTACCACCTCGCACCAGTCAGAGTGGCTAAAATCAAAAACACAAGAAACAAGTGTTAGCAAGCATATGGAGAAAAAGGAACCCTCATGCACTGTTGGTGTGAATACAAACTGGTGCAGCCACTGTGGAAAACAGTATGAAGGTTCCTCAAAAATTTAAAAATAGGACTACCCTAAGATTCAGTAATTGCACTACTGGGTATTTACCTAAAGAATACAAAATACTAATCTGAAAACATATGCACCCCTATGTTTATTGCAGCATTATTTACAATAGCAAAATTATGAAAGCAGCCCAAGTATCCATCAATAGATGAATGCATAAGGAAGATGTGATATATATCTACAATGGAATATTATCCAACCATAAAAATGAATGGCATCTTGCCATTTGCAATGACATGGATGCAGCTAGAGAGTCTAATTCTAAGCAAAAGAAACCAGTCAGAGAAAGACAAATACTGTAAGATTTCACTCATCTGTGGAAGAAGCAAAAGAAACAAAGGGGAAAAAAAAGAGAGAGACAAACCCAAAACAGACTCTTAAGTATAGAAAACAAACTGATGATTACCAGAGTGAAGGTGGGTGGGTGGGGGGGGGGGGAGGTTAGGGTGAAATAGGGGATGGGGATTAAAGAGCACACTTCTCAGGATGTGCACTGAGTAATGCATAGAATTACTGAATCACTATATTTTACACCTGAAACAAATATAACACTGTATGCTACCTATACTGGAATTAAAATAAAAAACTTAATTTAAAAAGTGACCACACTGAATCCAGCATCATATAAAAAATATTATACATGACAGCCTAGTGGGATTTATCCCAGGTTTGCAAACTTGGTTTATAATCTGAAATTGAATTAATAAATCATATTAATGGAACAAAAGTAAACGCACACACGATAATCCCAATACACACAGGAAAGACATTTAAAAAATCCAACACTCTTTCACAGTAAAAATACTCAATTAAGTAGGACCAGAATGTAATTGTATCAACCTGATAAAGGCCATCCATGAAAACCCTACAGTGAACACACTCAAGTAAATTCTCACTTCCTCAGCAACAAAAGTAGTACCATTTCAGTATCCATCACAAGCAGGTAAGGGGAGAAAAACTAATCTCCCATCATGTACCAGTATTATTTTATTGTTTTGTTTAGTTTCTTATATCATATTAAAAAGTTTTTATACTCAAAATGTTGAACTACACATGAAAATGGAGATAGTACTCTAATATTCATTGTATTTTAAATGAATGGCCTTTATTTTTGAGCATTTTTAGGTTTATGGAAAAATTGAGCAGAAAAAATAGAGTCCCCATATACTACCTCTTCCCAGTTTCACATATTAGTATCATGTACTACTGTGGTACATTTGTTACAATTAATAAGTCAATATTGATATATTATTAGAGTTCATAATTTACATTAGAATTTACTCTGTGTTGTATATCCTATGGGTTTTGACAAATGTATAATGACATATATATACACCATTACAGTATCATACAGAAGAGTTTTACTACCTTAAAAAAATCTATTTGCTACTTAGTTATCCCTCATCCCCCCTAAACTCTGGGAGCCACTGATATTTTTACTGTCCCCATAGTTTTGCCTTTTCCAGAATGTCATACTACTGGAATCACCCAGTAGGTAGTCTTTTCAGAATGGCTTCTTTTGCTTAGCAATATGCACTCATGGCACCTCCCTGTCTTTTTGTGGCTTGATAACTCATTTTTTTTTTGTGCTGAATAATATTGCATTTTATGACTATAATAGTTTGTTTATTCATTTACATATTGAAGGACAGACATCTTGGTTGCTTCCAACATTTGGCAATTATGAATATAACCAGTGTAAACATTCATGTTCAGGTTTTCATGTGGACATAAATTTTCATTTGGTTAAATACCATCGAGTGCAAATGCTGTTCTAAAGAGTATGTTTACTTTTGTAAGAAACCATCAAATTGTCTTCCAAACCAATGTACCATTTTGCAGCAGTGAATGAGAGTTCATGTTGCTTGCCAGTTTTGGCAGTGTTTTGGATTTTAACCATTCTTAGAAGTTTGTCCTCCTTTATCTTCACCATTTTGTCTTTATATATTAATAAGCAGACAATGCTAAAATTTTGGGGGGATTTTAGTAGGTATTGCCATTTTTTTAATAAAAATATTATTCCTAAGTGCTAGTATATATGTAAAATAAATGAAAGAATTTTTGAAGAATTTATCTGAAATTTCCCTTGGTTTTCCATTTTGTTTAACAATTGTTATTATAAGAAAAAAATATACCACAATCTTGAAAATTGCTGTTTTGTTTTTTTGTTTTGAAAATTGATGTTTATACCAAAGTTTTTCTATCATTGAAGAAAGAAAATTATTTATTTTAACCATATATATACCCTTTTTTTTCTATTTTTAAGACCACTGAGGAGAGCCCATAACAATTTTTTTTTCTTTTGGAGAGTAATAAAAATAAATGACTATATTTCTTCTATGGAATATTTACACTTCTAAATATTCTCTTCATAAGACTAATTATTTGGATGCTTTTCCAAAAGATTTTTATCTAATATGTAGATTTTAGGTTAAGGAAAATTTAAGGTTACAATTTTAAATTTTCCACTGGTAAATATGTAAGAATTATTGTGGATATATATATACATATGCAAAGCAAAACTTTTCTAAGTGCAGGTCATCTTAATATAAAGCCTACAATAACAAACCTAACAATGATTTATTAGATTCCAGGATTTTCACCAGTAAACCATGAAAATCAAAGTAAACCATGACCCATCTTGACTTAATGTAGAGTTCTTAGTTGTGAGCAAAAAATATGTATTTTTAAAATTTCTAAGCTTAAAAAAAAATTCAAAGCTTTTGTCAATTGTTCTTGAAAGCTGCAAATTTCCATAAATGTGGCATTTTTTACTACATTATGTTCAAGATAAAGGAAAATTCCAGTTTATTAACTTATGTAAAATCATCATCATTCTTTTTTTTCTATACAGCAATCACCACATAGTTATTTATTTAAATATGACAGATGGGGCACTGGGTGGAACAGTCAGTTGAGCACCCTACTCTTGGTTTTAGCTCAGGTCGTGATCTCAGCGTTGTGAGATTGAGCCCCATATCAGGCTCGGTGCTCAGCACAGAGTCTGCTTAAGATTCTTTTTGCCTCTTCCCCTCCCCCCAACTTTTTCTCAAATAAATAAATATTTTTAATGAAAGAAAGAAAGAAATGGAAAGGGGAAGAAGAAAAGAAAAGAAAAAAAAGAAAAGAAAAAGAAAGGAAAGGAAAGGAAAGGAAAGGAAAGGAAAGGAAAGGAAAGGAAAGGAAAGGAAAGGAAAAGGAAAAGGAAAAGGAAAAGGAAAAGGAAAAGGAAAAGGAAAAGGAAAAGGAAAAGGAAAAGGAAAGGAAAGGAAAGGAAAAAAAGAAAAGAAAAGTCAAGTCATTTCTTAGACTTGGATGTCAGGATAAGATTTATTTTTTAAGCAAGCAGCTAGATAATAGATATGAGAATGCAAATACATTTTAAATTAATCTGGAGGCATTAGTTCAGCATTTATAAAATTGTATTTAAATGAAAATTTTACATGTGTGTACAGATGTATATACATACATAATTATCCAATATACAAAAATTTATATATATGCATATATAAACATTTCAGCAAAAATAAGATGTATACATAGATATCCCTCAATCTAATTTTTAATTCTATGAAAACATAATTATATCTATGATGGTGAATGACTTTGCCTTTTGAAGTATCCAACTGAACCATAAAAATCTATGCGTTTATAGATCCTGTCCTGAAAGGTGAGAGGTTAAGTACAAATAAAGAAGAGATGGTCTCTAACTGATAAATTTAGTAATTAACTGAATTTTTAATACACTATAGTAAAATGAAAACAAGTGGAATATATTTTTAAATCTTATAATTAAAGTGCTAAAATATTCAAACTGTTAAACCTCAAAATACCAAACTAAACGATTTCATGCACCACATCCTATGCTGAGAAAATTGACTCCATCAGACTGTAGGAGCCACTTAAGATTACCAAATTAGATACGGACAGGTGTGAGTATGTCATTCTCACAGATGGAGAAATTCAGACACAGAAGGATTAAGGCATTGTTTAGAAATCCACAGCTGTTCAAGTTAGTGAAGCCATGACTGGAACCCAGTGTGAATGGAATCTAACCCTGGGGTTTGTTCACTTAATTGACCTGTCTTTTATTTAGTTGTTCTATATTTATAATTTTTTTAATTTCTTGTTCGTAGAGTGCTATAAACACTCATGTAGGGTTTCAAATTAATAATAAAGTGCCTATTATAAAATCAAGAACTCTACCTATATTTATCTTTGTATTCCTGGGAAACTAATCACTAGGCTACAAGATCAGTTTATCTATTTAGACATCTACTTACATACAAATTTCCATCTCATAGCTATGTTCATATACCAATCTTGGAGTCACTATCTCCCTCTTGCTGCCTACCACCAACTTCCAGGTGAACAGAGGGTTTCAGAACACAGAGAGATACATTTTCCTACTTCTGGCTGAGAACCTAGGTCAATTATGGTTTAGAATGTACAACTGCCCACTGTTCCTCCTTTTTCTCCACTTCCACTTATTGTAATTATAATTACTATGTTGGAATTTGTTTAATATCTGCCCCCTCTGCAAATAGACAGGAGCCAGTTCTGAAACTGGCACAACACTTGACATTAAATAAATTGAACTTTATTAGCTGAAGATGATCAGTATTTCCTTAAATCCCCACTTTCTGTTCTCATATTCCTTCTATTTTACCTCTTTTCAACTCCCTCATTAGCATTGCTTATGTTTTATATTAGAAGGTTTATTTTTATTTTTATTTTTTTAAAGATTTTATTTATTTATTTGAGAGAGCGAGAATGAGAGAGAGAGAGAGAGCATATGAGAGGGAGGAGGGTCAGAGGGAGAAGCAGACTCCCTGCTGAGCAGGAAGCCCAATGCGGGACTCGATTCTGGGACTCCAGCATCATGACCTGAGCCGAAGGCAGTCGCTTAACCAACTGAGCCACCCAGGTGCCCTATATTAGAAGGTTTATTAATGGAACAAGGGGATAGTATAATTAAACTATGACACTGGATATTTATTCTGAGAAACATAAGGGTTCTTGTTCATTAATTATGTTAGTCTATCTAGACCAAAGCACAACATAATACTTCATGTATAAAAATGGAATATTCTGGGTTGGTCTCTGATTACTTTCTAAAACTAAATATAGATGATTTTACTTTTTTTTTTTACTATAAAATATACATTCTACTCATCCTCTAGAGATAATCAAGTGTTGACTATTCCTTCCTTGGGACGTGAGAAAAAGCATTCAGGGAATTCATTCCAACCTACTTTTTTTTAAATTTTTTTTTAAAGGGATCTCTACACCCAATGTGGGGCTCAAACTTACAACCTCCAGATCAAGAGTCACCTGCTCTACTGACTGAGCTCTACTGACACCTGACACACTAGCCAGGTGTCCCCCAACTTAATTTGATACTGATTAACTTCACTGGCATTTCTCTCAACCTAAATCAAAATATAATTGATATTGAACTTAATTGAATGTGTTTAAAATTCCTCTGTGAGTATAACACCATGACTTTTGTAGTCTTAGTTTCATTGTGAAAATAAATTTACTGAGCACCTAGGTGGCTCGGATGGTTAAGCATCTGCCTTCGGCTCAGGTCATGATCCCAGGGTCTTGGGATCGAGTCACACATCGGGCTCCCTGCTCAGTGGAGAGCCTGCTTCTCCCTCTCCCTCTGCTGCTCTCCCTGATTGTGCTCTCTCGCTCTGTCAAATAAATAAATTGGATCTTTAAAAAATAAATAAATAAATAAATTTACTGTTATCATCAATGTCATTCTAAAGGTCTACTGAATTTCCTCCTTTGGAATTTGGCATCACTCTGAAAATACTAATTGACATCATTTAATTTTATAGTGGAAACAATTTTAAAAAGAAAAGATACTTCAGAAATCGCTAAAAGAATATGCAAAAGACTTACAAGATTGGCCATTGCCTCTAGGTAAGAAAACAGAGTGTTGCAAAGAATTACTTTCTGATGATATTTCTTGAAATATAACATTTTGAGTATTTGAAAATTCTAGATATGTGTATGTGTGCGTTTGTATATGTATACATATATGTATAGAGTATATTGTATTAGTCTACTCAGGCTGCCATAACAAAATATCACCAACAAAATAGACTGGGTGACTTAAACAACAGAAATTTATTTTTCACAGTGGGGGGGGGATGGGTGAAATAGGTGATGGGGATTAAGAAGTGCACTTGTTGTGATGAGCACCAGGCAATGCATGGAAGTGTTGAATCACTATATTGTACACCTGAAACTAATATTACACTGTATGTTAACTAACTGGAATTGGGATAAAATCTTTAAAAAAAGAAGATATGTTTTTTTTCACAGTTCTGGAAGCTGGTATATCCAAGCAAGATACATTTCATTCTGAACCCCCTTCTGGCTTATAGGTGGTTGCCTTCTCACTGGGTGCACACAACCTCTTCTTTATGCATATATTGTGGGATGGAGTGGTGAGAGAGAGAGGGAGAACAAACTGCTATCTCTTCTTATGAGGACACTAATCCTATTGGACCAGGCCCCCATCCTTATAATCTCATTTTACCTAAATTTATCCTTAAATGCCCCATCTCCAAATACAGGCATACCTCTTTTTTTTTTTTAGATTTTTTTATTTATTTGCGAGAGAGAGAATGACAGACAGAGAGCATGAGAGGGGGGAGGGTCAGAGGGAGAAGCAGACTCCCTGCTGAGGAGGGAGCCTGATGTGGGACTCTATCCCGGGACTCCAGGATCATGACCTGAGCCGAAGGCAGTTGCTTAACCAACTGAGCCACCCAGGCGCCCCCAGGCATACCTCTTTTTATTGCACTTTGCTTTATTGAGCTTTGGAGATACTGTGCTTTTACAAATTGAAGATTTGTGGCAACCCAATATTGAGTAAATCTATCAGCACCATTTTCCAAAAGCATTTGCTCACTTGTCCCTGTGTCATATTTTGTGTTTCTCTGTCATAATTCTCTCAATATTCAAACTTTTTCATTGTTATTATATTTGTTATGATGATCTGTGATCAATGATCTTTGATATTACTATTGTAATTGTTTTGGGGTACCATAAGCCATGCCCACATAAGACAGCAAGCTTAATATACTTTGTGTGTGTTCCGACTTTTCCACTAACTGGAAGTTTCCCCTTCTACCTATTCTCCTCAGGCGTCCTTATTCCCTGAGACACACCAATATTGGAATTAGTCCAATTAATAACCTACAATGCCCTCTAAGTGTTCAAGTGAAAGGAAGAGTCATACATCTCTCACTTTAAATCAAAACCTAAAAATAATTAAGCTTAGTGAGGAAGACATGTCAAAAGAGTAGATATGCCAAAATCCAGGTCTTTTGTGCCAAACCATTAACCAAGTTATGAATGCAATGAAAAATATGTTGAAGGAAACTAAAAGTCCTGCTCCAGAGATACACAATGATAAGAAAGTGAAAAAGGCTCATCGTTGAGATGGAGAAAGTTTCAGTGGCCTACATGGAAGAACAAACCAGTCACAACATCCCCTTAAGCCAAAGCCTAAACCAGAGCAAGGCCCTAACTTTCTTCAATAGAGAGGTGAGGAAGAGAAGTTTGAAACTAGCAACATTTGGTTCATGAGGTTTAAGGGGGAAAAAAAATGTAACATCAGAGTGCACTAATGTATAAGCTGCAGCAAGTTGTCCAGAAGATCTAGCTAAGATATTTCATGAAGGTGACCACACAAAACAACAGACTTTTCAAGGTAAACAAAGCAGCTTTCTATTTGAAGAAGATGCCATCTAGGACTTTCATAGCTTGAGAGGAGAAGTCAATGCCTAGTTTCAAATATCAGATTGACTCTCCTGTTAGGGGCTAATGCATCTGGTGACTTAGAGTTGAAGCCAATCCTCATTTACCATTCCAAAAATCAGGGCCCTTGAGAATGATGCTAAATCTACCCTGTTCTTTATAAATGGAACAATAAATCCTAGATGACAACACATCTATTTAGAACGTGGTTTACTGAATATTATAGGCCCACTGTTGAGACCTGCTACTCAGAAAAAAAAAAAAAAAAAAAATTTCCTTTAAAAATTTAACTGCTAATTGACAATGTACCTAGTCACCCAAGAGCTCTGATGAAGAGGTACAATGGGATTAATATTATTTTCATGCCTACTAACAACATCCATTCTGAAGCCCATTAATAAAGAAGTCATTTCAATTTTCAAGTTTTATTATTTAAGAAGTACATTTTGAAAGGCTGTAGCTGCCACAGTGATTCCTCTAATGGGATCTGGGCAAAATAAATTGAAAATGTGGAAAGAATTCATCATTCTAGATGCCACTAAGAACATTTGTGATTCACACGAAGAGGTCAAAATATCAACATTAGTAAGAAGCTGATTCCAACAATCATGGATGAGTTTGAAGGGTTCAAGATTTCAGTGGAAGAAACAACTACGAATGTGATGGAAATAGTGAGAACTAGAATTAGAAGTAGAGCCTGAAGATGTGATTGAATCACTTTAATTTCATGTTAAAACTTGAAAGAATGAAGACATATTTCTTATACATGAACAAAGAAAGTGGTTTCTTCATATGGCATCTACCCCTGGGAATGATGCTGTAAAGATTATTGAAATGACAACAAAAGATTTAGAATATTAGATAAACTTAGTTGATTAAGCAGGGGCAGGGTTTGAGAAGCTTGACTCCAATTGTGAATAAGTTCTGTAGGTAAAATGCTATCAAACAGCATTAGATGCTACAAAGAAATCATTCTTGAAAGGAAGAGTCAATAGATGAAGCAAACTTCACTGTTGTCTTATTTTAAGAAATTGTTGTAGCCACCCCAACCGTCAGAAACCACTGTCCTGATCAGTCAGCCGCCATTAACATTGAGCAAGACCTTCCACCAGGAAAAAGATTATGTCTTGCTGAAAGCTCACATAATGGTTAGCATTTAATATCAATAAAGTATTTTGTAAAGTATTTTTATTTTTTTTATTATTTTATTTTATTTTTTTTTTTTAAAGATTTTATTTATTTATTTGAGAGAGAATGAGAGAGAGAGAGCATGAGAGCAGGGAGGGTCAGAGGGAGAAGCAGACTCCCTGCCGAGCAGGGAGCCCGATGCGGGACTCGATCCTGGGACTCCAGGATCATGACCTGAGCCGAAGGCAGTCGCTTAACCAACTGAGCCACCCAGGCGCCCCTGTAAAGTATTTTTAAATTAAGGTATATACATTGAATTTTTAGACATAATATTGTACACCTAATAGACTATACTTCAGTGTGAACATAGTTTTTTTTTTATTTTATTATGTTATGTTAATCACCATACATCATTAGTTTTTGATGTAGTGTTCCATGATTCATTGTTTGTGTATAACACCCAGTGCTCCATTCAATACATGCCCTCTTTAATATCCATGAACTAGGAAATTTAAAAAAATCCATTTGACTTGCTTTATTGCAGTATTTGCTTTATGGTGGTGGTCTGGAACCAAACCTGCAATATGTCCTGAGGTATACGCCTGTACAGCTAATTGAGGGTTGATAGATTTAGCATATGTATTTTGGGGGAAATGAAAACATTTAAACCATTATATATATTAACAATTTTATATATAGTTATATAGCTATTTAACTATATAGTTATAGCTTACATGTACCTATAATATATATACACATATAACTATATATGTAAGTCTATATGTATATATATATATATATATATATATATATATATATATACACACACTTTTTCATTAGCTAGACACTCATATAAATACATAGGACTGTACCTTATAACCTAACTCAACAGTGAGTAATACTACTAAGGAACACTTGAGTAACTTCTTGGAAATGTTCATAACAATTGAGCTCTCAGTATAAATGTGACTCTTATAATATAGTGATATAATACAGAGACTAAATCCTTTAAAGATTCCTATAGTATCCAGTGGCTACCAGGGGCTTTTTTTTTTTTTTTTTTTTTCCCTAGCAAGATAAGATAATGGCAAGGGAAAGGAAGTGAAATAGTACTGCTATGGTTCCATAAAAATAATAGTCTCTTTCTAAACTCTCACTGAAGAAATTTCAGGAGAGTGTGCTCTTGAATCAAGAGCAGGCTAAACAGACAATTTCATTGAAAGGAAATCCCATCAATTTTTATGGCAAAAATTAAAAAGAATAAAAGTTCAAATAATTAGAGAGAAAGTAGCAAAAACTGATGCAAAGACACATGATAGTTTTAGGGAGTTTGTGATGAAAAGATTCTTATCACTACAAGAATATTCAACTCACATATTATAATCTGGAAAGAAGGGGGATTAAATTCAGAATTATAAAAATATGGTGATTGCCATATTTCCTAAATAAATTTGATAAAATGCACAAAAATTGATGTTCTATAGAAGTTCAACTGGCCTTAGTAAGACATAAAAAAAACAGTGGTTGAAGTTAGAATCTCTGTGGGATGAAAACTGAATGAGAGTTGCTGCTTGTTATTCTACATATGATCATTTGCCCTTAACTGTTAGCTCTGGAGAAAAAAAGAGTATTTTAGATATGGCAAAAAGAAAAATTATGCATAAAAACCTGCTGCTCCTTCAAATCAGTCAGTATGTCACCAGCCCTCTCTGCAAGAAAGATGACAAATGCTGGAGAATATGTGGAGAAAATGGAACACTTGTACACTGTTAGTGGGAATATAAATTGGTACAGCCACTATGGAAAGCAGTATGGAGATTCCTCAAAAAATTCAAAATAGAAATACCATATGATATAGCAATCCCACCTCTAGGTATATATCCAATAGAACTGAATCAGGATCTCAAAGATATTTGCATTACTGCGTTCATTGCAGTATTAGTCACAATAGCCAAGATGTGGAAACATCCAAGTGTTCATTTAACAGATGAATGGATTAAAAAAAAAAAAAATGTGGTATATACATACAATGGAATATTATTCACTTTTTAAAAAGGATATCTCGCCATTTGTAAATGGATGAACTTGGAGGACATTATGCTAAGTGAAATGAGTCAGTCACAGAACAAATACTGCATGATTCCACTTTTTTTTTTTGAAGATTGATTTATTTAAGAGAGAGAGCACAGTGGGGGAAGGGGCAGAGGGTCTGGGAGAAAAAGAATGCTCAAGCAGACTCCCCACTAAGCACAGAGCCCGATGTGGGGCTCAATCCCAGGACCCCAAGATCATAACCTGAGCTGAAATCAAGTGTCAGCTGCTCAACTGACTGAGCCACCCAGGTGCCCCTGCAGGATTCCACTTTTATGAATTATCTAAAAAAGTCAAATTTACAAAAACAGAGAACAGAATGGTAATTGCCAGGGACTGGGGATTATGATATATGGGAAATTGTTCAATAGTTATAAACTTTGTTATGCAAAATGAATAAATTCTAGAGATCTGCTGTACAATATCATGGTTATAGTTAACAACACAGTATTGTGTATTTCAAAATTTGTAAAGAAGGTAAATCTTATGTTAAAGTTTCTTACAACAAAACAAAAACAGAAACAATAAAACCTAAAAAAACACAAGGAAACTTGGGGAAGTGTTGAATGTATCTATTACTTGGATTCTGGTGATGGCATCATGGGTATTTGCATATATCCAGATTTATCAAATTTTGTACTTTATTTTGTGCAGTTCTTTGTATATTGGTTATACCTCAATAACTGTTTTAAAAAAAACTTGACAAAAAGACCCTAGGGAACCAGAGTCTAATTAACCCATCATCCCCCTTTTCCACCGTGAGTTCCACATTTGCACATGATTACTTAATAAAAAGATTTCACATCTCATTCTCCACATCTGTGCATTTTTGCATAATTGTCATTTTATATACTGACAGCCTCCAGTAAAGTGATTTTTCCAAAGTCATATAAATAATAATTGAAGAATTCCATTCCATAACTTTTTACTTCAAGATTTAGGGCTCTCTTTTACTTTACCACTAATATCTCTGAGCATCTCCAAAACTAGAAAATAAGAACTAAGAAGAAAACATGAAAGAAAAGTCAAAGTAATATTAGCAACAAACATGAAATAAGACTGTGAAATCAGAGAACCAGAAAAATCATAGGGAAGAGTACCATATCCCATTACTGAGAATTTTTTTGGCCATTAAGAAACACCCAAGTGTACTAAGGGGACAGAATCATATCTTTATTCTTAGTCTGATTGAAAATAATCAATTTATTGTTAGATATCAAGCTTTTACGCCATCCCAAGTTTCCATGAAGAGGGATTTTTTTCTCCCACATCTCTCTCCACCTACTTAATATTTCTATCTTTCTTCCTCTGGTTTCCCAAAGGAAGCTCATGCTCCCCAACCACCATTCCCACACTAAGAAGCTGTCCCAGGTCAGCATCACCTAGAATTGGCTGAGCAAATCTCTCTAAATCTAAGACTCATATAATAGGCCCATCTATCTCTTACACTTTAGTTGTGTCTTCTTACCTAGATGTATCAATAGTAAAGGTGATGTATGGGACTCTATTACACTCCTTTGTTTTATTTTTTTCAAATTGCTCAGAACCAAGGGACAAGAGAAAGAGATGCTATTTATTAGGTGGTCCCCCAGGAGCTTAGCACCTCAAAAAAGGATAATAGACTTTCTGAATTGACTAAAGATTTATTGGCCTAATTTATTGGCCTAAAAATAAATTTGATGTGCTGTATTTAGAAGACCATAGATTCAGAGCTGCTTCCATAGAAAAGGATGAAGATGTTTTGTGCACATCTAAAGGGAGTATGGCTGACAGGTGATTCTCTGTGGCTAACCCCATAATGAACCTATAGGAAAATCCATTATGCATTATTCATCAGGCATTGCATTTTTAATAATCTCAGATAACATGTCGTGAGAAAACCACAAAATTAAAGGAATTAAACTAACTTTTTGAGAACTTAGCATGTGGCAAGTCCTTAGCAAGAAAAGGTGTCATTTTAGAGGTGAGGAAACTGAGCCTCACAGGAATTAAGTAACCTGTGCAAAGACAAATATCTAGTAATCAGTGGAATGAGGATTAAAACAAAGTTTTTTATTCTAAAATCTATTATCTTTAATGGTATATTAAATAACATTAAATAACAACAGTTATAACACTGAAAAGTTTCACCCTAGTTGCAATTGTAAGATTTGCAGTTTCAGATACATGTGTATAATTCTCAATCTCTCCTACTCCCCTAAAAAAAAGAATTAAAAATGAAAATTAGGAGCACCTGGGTGGCTCAGTCAGTTGAGCGTCTGACTCCTGATTTCAGCTCAGATCATGATCCTGGGTCCTGGGATTGAGTCCTGCATTGGACTCTGTGCTCAGTGGAGAGTAGGCCTCAGGATTTCTCTCCTTCTCCCTCTGCCCCCCCCCCACCCCCCACCCCCCACCCCCGCACTCATGTGCGCGCGATCTCTCTTCTCTCTCTCATCTCAAAATAATTAAATAAATCTTTAAAAAAATGAAAATTAAAATAATGATACTATAAAGTTTAAACTCAAGGCATTCAAGTTATGGAGGGAAAACATGAAATGAGGCTAATCAGGAATTGAGTAAAAAAAGAAAATGAAAAAATCATATATATCCATAAATATACACACGTGTATGTGTATTTCACATTACCTTCTTAATAGACACATCTTCCATTAACTTCAACAGGCAGCTGCTTGAATTGTACCCATTATATGTATAAATATATAATGTCCCAAGTGTACAATTATGCTAACCCACAGTGAAGAATGACTTGGTTTTAAAATCCATGTGCTGGAAACCTGACAGATTCTGAAATATTTGCATTTGAAAGGATAGAGACTCTTCACAGAAAGTGTCAGTAGCTCAATGCATCCTATTAGTGCACATTTTATACTAAAGAAAGAGCATTAAGGCTAGGAATTCTCTTTTTCTCCCCAGCCAGAGAGATATACTTTATCACAGTTTGAAGAGTCTGGGGTTAGTGGGCTTATTGCCCAGTCTTCAATACAGAACATTCTCTCCATGCACATTTGGGCTAATATATGTCCATATCCAAAACATAATATGGGCAGTTCATTTATTATTCAATCGATACTATCATTCATAGAGCTAAATATACATGTTTATTATTTCATCACAATTGCATTATCATCATTAAAAATCTTCCACCATCCTTTCCTAAGTGCTTGACCAGACACAAAATAATTGTGTATTTCCTTGGGAAGTTAAAAGTCTAAATAAAATTGCAGACTTTGTAAGTGTGGTGCATAACTGTATACAGAAGAGAAATTATCTGTTTAATTTTAAATTTGATTAATACATGTTTTATATAATCTAATTAAATTTCCATTGGAAAATACATTTTGAATAAAAAGATAACTTTTAATGAAAAAAAATCACTATATCCTTAACACCTACTGAACTTTGCTAAGTAAAACTAAGTAGTTTATTCAAGACATTATGCTATTATGGCCCTAAGGCAAATTCTAATAATGTTGGAAAGATAGGACACTTTTACAGGTGAAAATTAACTAAGGATATAAGGCATCGTATGATAAATATATTTTTTTAAAGTATCAGTTTAGGTGAACTAAAGGAATTCTGAGAAAGAATTGATCACAGTAGATTGAATTGAACATGGAGTATTGCATAGATTAGATGGAAGTTAAACCAGTCTTTGAAGGATAGATAATAACTGAAAACAAATTTTGAAGAAGTAATATGTTCAATCCCCAAGCCCTAGAGGGAAATCATGTTTGTACTGTGAAACAGATCTGAGGATGTTAATAAATAAAACAGATCATGCAGAACAAAGGAAGATGACATCAAGAAGTAAATAATTCAAAGTTAGTTTCCATCTTAGTTTCTAGCATTCACTGTGCTATGTTATACATCTAGAAGGGGTAAAAAACAAACAAACAAAAAAAGTAGAGTAAGAGAATGAATTGGTTCCTGGATGTGAGGACATTATACTGCACAGAGCCAATTAGCCAAAAGATCAGAGAGCTTAAGAAAATGGAAGCCAGGGGCGCCTGGGTGGCTTAGTTGTTAAACGTCTGCCTTCAGCTCAGGTCATGATCCGAGGGTCCTGGGATCGAGCCCCACATCGGGTCCCTGCTCTGCGGAAGCCTGCTTCTCCCTCTCCCATTCCACCTGCTTGTGTTCCTTCTCTCGCTGTTTCTCTCTCTGTCAGAAAAAAAAAAAAAAAAAAAAAAGAAAAGAAAATGGAAGCCAGGCAAAGGACCATTGCCACTGTGGAAGGTCCATTAGATAAGGATCTCAAGCAGATTTGTTATAGGGTGAAAGAAGGTGGAGCCCTATAAAATTGTTATTCCACTGAGTTTGTGGGCATTATAAACAATCTACTATATGTTTGTATTATTTATTTATTTATTTATATTTTTATTTATTTATTTTGAGAGAGAGAGAGGGATAGAGGCAGAGGGGGAGAGAGAATCTCAAACAGACTCCTTGCGAGCATGGAGCCTGAAACAGGGCTCCATTCCACGACGCTGAGATCATGACCTCAGTCAAAATCAAGAGTCAGATGCTTAACCGACTCAGCTGCCCAGGTGCCTCTATATGTTTGGAATTCTGCAAGATACTGAGGAAGTAAAGGTTAAGTGGAATACAATACTGCTTTGTAGGAACTATAAATTCTAACAGGAGTTGACAGATTGGATGGATGGTTAGAGAGAGAAAGAGAGATAATAGCAGCCTAATAAATTGTTTAATAGAATAAGGGAAGGTGCTTTTACAGAAGTAGGTACTTTATTCTGCTGGGGATACATGGCGTTTGAGCAAATTCAAAGTATTTGAAGGATGAGTCCCTAGAAAAGATTTATATTCCAATAAGATTTTTTACTAATACCTCTGCTTTGGACTGCTGTTGTGTAAGATATCTGTGCTGACCACCTTGGGCCATCTTAAAATAAGATTTTTTACTAATACCTCTGCTTTGGACTGCTGTTGTGTAAGATATCTGTGCTGACCACCTTGGGCCATCTTAAAATTATCTTGCTATAGTTGTCAGGCTTTCCTCAGTTTTGTGACACCCCAAATGTAGATGCAAATTATTCCCCTTAATTCTCTTAAGCAAAGCTAACACAAGACTACACTCTTTTTCACTCTTTCCCAAAGACTTGAAAGTAGTAGAGGGAAATACAAGATAGTAAAGGAAAACATGGAACTGGTGATTCTCAGATTCTCTTTTTTCTAGATCCCAGTGAATATTGTTCCTACTAGATATATTTTATTTTAGTATCAACACACATCTATTTGGCTAAAAAGCTTCATCTTTCCATGCACAAATTAACTTTTGTTTCTCTCGCTTTACTGCTCCCAACCAAGTTGTCACTATTATCAGCCAGAAAGAGTTAAAATTAGTTTATATCATATAGATATATATAGATACAGAAATTTTTATCCAAAAAACCCAGAATACACTTTTTTTAAAACTAGTGCACATGGAATACTCTCCAGGATAGATTACATGTTAGGCCACAAAACAAGTCTCAGTAAATTCAAGAAGACTGAAATGATATCAAACATCTTTTCCCACAACAATAGTATAAAGCTAGGAATCAATTACAAGAAGAATACTTGGGGAAAAAACACACAAACATGTGGAGGCCAAACAGCATGTTACTAAACAACAAATGAGTCAATAAGAAATCAAAGAGTAAATAAAAAATACCTTAAGACAAATGAAAATGTAAACACAAAGTCTATGGAATGCAGCAAAAGCAGTTGTAAGAGGACAGTTCATAGCAACCTATGAAAAATCCCAAATAAGCAATCTAACTTTATACTGAAAGGAAGAAGAAAAAGAAGATCAAACAAAGCCCAAAGTTAGTGGAAGAAATAAGAAAGATCAGAGAGAAAATAAATAATATAGAGATTAAAAAAGCAATAGAAAGACTAATGAAGCTAAAAGTCGGTTCTTTGAGAAGACAAACAAAATCAATAAACCTCTAGCCAGACTCATCAAGAAAAAAAGAGAGAGGGTCCAAATAAATAATACTAGAATTGAAAGAGAACTTACAACTGATACCACAGATACAAAGATCATAAGAAATTACTACAAACAGTTATGAATCAATAGGAAAACCTAGAAGAAGTGGATAAATTCCTTGAAATACACCAACTTCCAAGACCGAATCACAAAGAAATAGAAAATTCTAATAGAGTGATCACAAGTAATGAAATTGAATGAGTAATTTAGAAACTCACAAGACACAAAAGTTCAGGACCAAAAAACTTCACAGGTGAATTCTACCAAACATTTACAGAATAGTTATTACCTATCCTTCTCAAGTTATTCCATAAAACTGCAGGGGAAGGTATGTTTCCAATATGATTTTACAAGACCAGCATTACATTGATAGCAGACAAGACAAAGGTAGTGCTAAAAAAAAAAAAAAAAAAAAAAAAAAATTACAGGTCAATATTCCCAATGAACCTAGATGTAAAAATTTTCAACATAATATTAGCAAAACAAATTCAACAATACATTAAAAGGATTAACATCCACAATCAAGTGAGGTTTATTTATCCCAGGTATGCAAGGATGATTCAATAGGTTCAAAGTCATCAACTTGATACATAACATTAAAAAAAGGATAAAAAATATCATACAATCATGCAGAAGTATTTGACAAAGTTCAAAATATATTTATGATTTAAAAACTGTCAGTGAAGTGTGTTTAGAAGGAATGTACCTGAACACCTATGATAAACTCACAACTAACATCATACCCAACAATAAAAAAATGAAAACTTTTCCTCTAACATAAGGAACAAGACAAAGATATCCACTCTCATTGTTTTTATCCAACATAGTAGTAGAAGTACTATTCACAACAGTTAGGCAAGAAAAATAAATAAAACGCATCCAAATCCAGAAGGAAGAGATAAAAGTATCACTATTTATAGATGACATACTATACATAGAAAACCCTGAAGACTACACACACACACACAAAAACCTGTTAAACCTAATAAATGAGGGCGCCTGGGTGGCTCAGTTGGTTAAGCGACTGCCTTCAGCTCAGGTCATGATCCTGGAGTCCCTGGATCGAGTCCCGCATCGGGCTCCCTGCTCAGCAGGGAGTCTGCTTCTCTCTCTGACCCTCCCCCCTCTCATGTACTCGCGCTCTCTCATTCTCTCTCTCTCAAATAAATAAATAAAATCTTTAAAAAAAAAAAAAACCTAATAAATGAATTTAGTAAATCCCAGGATACAAAGTAACATACAGAAAATGGTTATGCCTCTATAAACTAATAAAAGCTATCAGAAAGAGAAATTAAGAAAAAAATCCCATTTATAATTGCTTCAATGATAATAATAACCACCATCAATTTAGGAATAAATTTAACCAAGGATTCAACAATCAACAAAGACCTATACTCTGAAAACTATGTAACATTGATGAAATAAATTGAAGATAAAAACAAATAAATAAAAATATACTCTGTTTTCATGGATTAGAATAATACTGTTGAAATTTGCATACTAACCACAGCAATATACAGATTTACTGCAATTCCCATCAAAATGCAATGGCGTTTTTCACAGAACTAGAACAAAGATTCCTAAAATGTTTGTAGAACAATGAAAGATTCCAAATAGCTAAAGCGATTGTGAGAAAGAACAAAACTGAAACCTTCCCTAATTTCAAACTATAAATCTATAGTAATCAAGACAGTATGGTACTGGCACAAAAACAGACACATAGATCAATGGTATATATTAGCCCAGAAAGAAACCCAGACATATATGGTCAATTGATCTATGAAAAAGAATATACAATGAGGAGAAGACAGTCTCTTCAACAAATAGTGTTGAGAAAACTGAACAAATACATGCAAAAAATAAAATTGGACCACTTTCTTACACTATATACAAAAATAAATTCAAAACGTATAAAAGACTTAGAGGTAAGACCTGAAACCATAAAACTCCTAAAAGAAAACATAGGCATGAAGCTCTTGTCATCAGTCCAAGAAATCTTTTTTTTTTTTTTTTTTTTTTGGATCAGTCTCTTCAGGCAAGGACAGCAAAAGCTAAAATAAACAAGAGGGTATACAATAAACTAAAAAGGTTTTGCAGAGCTAAGAAAACCTTCAACAAAACAAAAATGCAACCTACCAAATGAGGAAAAACATTTGCAAATCATCCATTCTATAAGGGGTCAATATCCAAAAGACATAAAGAACTTACACAACTTAATATCAAAACAACAAACAACCTGGTTAAAAAATGGGCAGAGTAATTTTTCGAGGTCATACAAATGGCTAACAGGTACATGAGAAGATGCTTAAAATCACAAATCATCGGGGAAATGCAAATCAAAACCACAATGAGACATCACTTCACACAAGTCAGATTGACTATTATCGAAAAGACAACAAGTGCAGGTGAGGATGTGGAAAAAAGAGAAACCTCAGGCACTGTTGGTGGAATGCAAATTGGTGTAGTTATTATGGAATATAGTATGGAAATTCGTCAAAATTTAAAAATAGAACTACCATGCAGGGTGCCTGGGTGGCTCAGTCGTTAAGTGTCTGCTTTCTGCTCAGGTCATGATCCTGGAGTCCAGGGATAGGGTCCTGCATCGGGCTCCCTGCTCAGCAGGAAGCCTGCTTCTCCCTCTCCCACTCCCCCGCTTGTGTTCCCTCTCTCACTGTGTCTCTCTCTGTCAAATAAATAAATAAAATCTTTAAAAAAAATTGAGGTATAATTGACATAACATTAGTTTCAAGTACAGAACATAATGATTTGATATCTGTATGTATTCTGAGATGATCACCACAATAACATCTTATCATGACACATAACTACAATTTTGAAGAGATACTCTCTTAGTAGCTTTCAAATATACAGTGAACTATTGTAATTATAGCCACCGTATTGTACATTAAATCCCTAGGTCTTATTTATTTTTATAACTGGAAGATTCTATCCTTTTATCCATTTTACCCACCCTTCATTCTCCTGCTTCTGGCAACTATCAATCTGTTCTCTATGAGTTTGAGGGGGATTTTTGTGTTGTTTTTTAGATTCCGCATATAAATGAAATCATATGGTATTTATCTTTCTCCGTCTGACTTATTTCACTTAGCATTATGCCCTCGACATCCATCCATGTTGTTGTCAGAAATGGCAAGGTTTCCTTGTTTTTATGGTTGAATAATACACTCCTATGGCTTTTCAATATGCTCAAGTCTCTTATAGAATAAGAAAAATCCTCATTCAAACCTCACCTCAAGTTACTTCCCTCTCTTCTACTTCCCTGGAAGTTTTGAAAGATTTGTTAGTATTTATTCTTTTTATTTACATATCTTCCATTCATTCTTCAAGCCATTTTAATATGTCTTCTTGCTTATCATATAAAATACAATCTTGTGGGGAGCCTGGATGGCTTAGTCGGTTGAATATGTAACTCTTGGTTTTGGCTCAGATCATGATCTCAGGGGTCCTGAGACTGAGCCCCACATTGGGCTCTGTGCTCAGTGGGGAGTCTGCTTGAGATTCTCTCCCGCTGCCTCTCTTCTCTCTCTCAAATAAATAAATATTTTAAAAAATACAATCTTGCTCGGGCGCCTGGGTGGCTCAGTTGGTTAAGCCACTGCCTTCAGCTCAGGTCATGATCCTGGAGTCCCGGGATCGAGTCCCGCATCGGGCTCCCTGCTCGGCGGGGAGCTTGCTTCGCCCTCTGACCCTCCCCCCTCTCATGCTCTCTCTCTCTATCTCATTCTCTCTCTCAAATAAATAAATAAAATCTTAAAAAAAAAAAATACAATCTTGCTAATATTTTTCTATATTTTTCCATAAAGACTTTGTATAGAATTGGAATTATCTATGCTTTGAATATTTTGTATAATTTTCTCCTAAGATCATGTGAACTTGGTGTTTTAACCAAGCACATTAAAGACTTTTAAATGGTTATCGAACTATTAATCTTTTTGATATCTTTTTAAATGAGTTGTCACAGGCTATATTTCTTTGTTATTCCTTCCTTTTGATTTCTTTGAGTTTATTTTTGCTTGTTTCACTAATTTTTAAGATGAATACTTATGTCATTGACTTTTAGCCTTTCTTTCATAAATAAGCATTTAGCTCAATTTTAATATGGAATACTTTCATTATTGTCTTGTTCATATTTAAATGTTGTCATACTTTCTTCTTTGACCTATTAGTTGTTTATAGGTGTATGATTTAACTTCCAAATATATTTAATATACTAAAATTGTCTTATATTTTCATTATAATTTAATAATATTGTGGTAATTTTCATAACTTGCTATGTTATCAATCATTTGAAGTTTGATTATGCTACACTATAGCTTATTTTAAAGTCCATTTCACATATATACTTCATATGTGCTTTAAAAAATGATATGCTCTTTAATTTTGGGATTCAGGGTTCAATGTATATTCATGAGAGCAAGCTTTTAACTGTATTGTTTTAATTGTCCATATTTTTACTAAGTTTGGGTATTGGACCTCATAATAGTGAGTTGAATGACATCTCCATGTATGATGGTAGATTTATTACATTCTGCTTACCATCTGTCAACTTTTTCTTTATGCATCTTTGAGTATGTTATTACATGCAAAAAGAAATGTAAAATTGCTCTATATTCCTCATATAAATTGAAAAGTTCATTCCAAATAATGGTTTTTGCCCTTAAATTTATTTTGTTGGATATTAAAATAAATTTACAGCTTTATCTTATTCTATGCTTTTTCTTTTAATCTCCCTAGGTCTTTATGCTTTATATGAATTTATTATGAATCACATATAAATGCATTTTAATACAAACTGATAATCCCTATAAGTGTTTCTTTCAACTCATTCTGTACTGTCTACAACCACTTGTTTTTCCCTTTTATAAAATGTACCTCTTTTAAATTGATACTTAAAATTTGATATTTTAAGTTGATTGCTATTTTAAATTGGTTAATACTTTTCTATTTACCATGCATACTTTTGATATCTAATGATTTATTTGTACATTTCAGTGGTTAAATATGTAAGTACAACAAATAAATTTGAAAGTAAGACAATATCTATATGCTTCTCGAAAACAAACAGAAATTTAGTGTATTTTTCTATGATCACAAAGTACCCAATGCTGTTTAATAAATATTCATGTTTTCTTTGTCAAATTCTGTTCTCTGTTATGTTTATACTTTTTTTTACCTATTTAGCAAACAATTAAAAAGGTTGACCATGTTTATAGTGGTATTTCAAGCACTTTTTTTATTTCTTTTTTATTTCAGTTTAAAAGTTGTATTTAATCCTCAAAATAATCCTTTGAAGATATATAGTTTTATTTCAACAATTTTATGTTTCTGTATATGCTTATCATTTTATTTTGCTTGCCATTCATTTCTAGATTAATGTCTTTTGTTCTGTATTCAATTTATTTGTTCCTGAAATATATGATTTAGAAGTTCTCCTAGTGAGAATGCATTGCTGATAAACTTCTACAATTTATGTGAAATTTTGCTCTTGTTCTTGAATGACAGTTTAAAAAAAAAGAAAAAAAGGGGCACCTGGGTGGCTCAGTCGTTAAGTGTCTGCCTTTGGCTCAGGTCGTGATCCTGGGGTCCTGGGATCGAGCCCCACGTCGGGCTCCCTGCTCTGCAGGAAGCCTGCTTCTCCCTCTCCTACTCCCCCTGCTTGTGTTCCCTCTCTCCTGTGTCTCTCTCTGTCAAATAAATAAATAAAATATTAAAAAAAAAAGAAAGAAAAAAAATCCTACATTGATGGTTATTTAAATTACCTCCTGCTTTACCTTTTGTACAATTTTCTAAATTCAGTTGGTGCTCAAGAGAAGTCTGGTGTTGGTATCATTGCTTTTTCTTTTAGGTAATTTTTGTTTCACTTTGAATGCCTTTAAGATCTTTCTGTCTTTGGGAAAAATTTAAAACTTTACCAACATTTGTTAAAATGTGGATTGCATTTTTATCATGTTAGTGTTTTATTGTGCTTCCTAAATCAACATTTCTGTCTTTCATCTATTCTAGAAAATTCTAGTAAATGATTCTTATACTCTGTGACTCATATATAATCTCCTGGATTTCTTTCTCTGGAAGTCCAATTAAGTATATCAGAGTTTCTGGCATCTATAACTACTCCTTTTTCATTCTTTTTCTTTTTAAATTTCATGATAGTATATAATTATATATTATATATGTGTATATATGTGTATATGTATATATGTGTATACACATACATATTTATACTTCAGGCCATAGAGCCATTCTCTCTTGAGCTATTTATAATTTTAACACATTCATCAAGTTTTTATTTTTCAATTTTTTAAATTTTTTTAATTTGTTTTCAAATTTATTGATTTTGAGATTTCTTCCATTGTTATATTAACTGATAAGGATGATAGAGATTTTCTATAACTGAAATCAGTGGAAGAAACCTCATTGAGTTTTTAATTGAAATATTTATATTTTGAATTTTTATAAGTTTTATTTAGTCCTTTTCTAAAGTTGCCCATTTAATTTTGCTTTTTTATTATTCCTCTCTCATATCTTTAGTTCCTTCTTTCAATTCATTAAACGTTTTATATAATTAGTTTATACTCTATCTAATGATTTCATTATTATTTGCCCTTGAGAGTTTGAAACTGTTGTTTTTGCTTTATATCATGGTAGTTTGCTTTTGATGTGTGGTATAATATGGAGTTATAAGCTAATGTCTGAGTGAGCATAATTTGTGAGAATTCTGAGAGCTTTATTCAAGTGTTCTTCTCCAAAAATTATTGGTATTGATGTTGTGTGTTGTCCCAAGGTGCTTGTGGTCATATTAAACAGAACTTCTTGGCTGGGGGATTTCCAGACTCCAAAAGTGAATATTCATTCTCCTTATACGAATGAGAGTCAAACTCTGGTTATTGATTCTCAGCATAGAGTTCATTTTCACAGTAAGGTCAAAGAATGACAAAGGCAAAATACCTTGTTGTCTCTCTTTTCTGGAGAGCAGGATTTTTGTTTGCTTTTATTTATTTTTTTCTCTATAGGAACAGTCATTTGAAGGTCTAGCCTTTGTTAAAGGATCTCAGTTCCAAATTCCACTTTGCACGGACCCAAAACTATGTCTCATGTACCCATATAGTTCTTATAATCCAAAGTTTTAAATTCCAACAAAATAAATTATTTTACAAACTGCCATTATTAGCTCAGAATTATCATTCGGATTTCAAGCCTTTCAGGTGCCTTTTGAATTGGGCTGTCAACAGTAATACTTCCTTCTGGACTCAGTTACATATTATCATTCTTTTCCAACAGCTTTGGAATTTGTGTGTGTGTGTGTGTCTGTTTGTGTGTGTCTGAGAGACTGAGAGAGAGAGAGAGAGAGAGAGAGAGAGGAGAGGAGAGGAGAGGAGAGATACATTGTTATTTAACTTCTTTTGCTAAAATCAATGATAATCTCCGTATCTTTATATCTTGTGCATATTTAATTATCCTTCTACAATTCAATTTACCTTTCAGGAGCCTTGAACCCTGTGGCTTCCCTTCCTTAAAATACTCTCATGACTTGCCTTCCATTATACTACCACACTTTTGTTTTTTTTCTTTCTGACTTCTTTAATACCTCATGCTCCTTTAACAGACTTTAAACAACAAAATTATCCAAGGTTTATTTTAGGTCCGCTCTTCTTCAACCATACTCCTTCTATAAGCCATTTTATTATAAATAATTAATAACAGATATTATTTTAAAGTACAAATCTGATTACTTCAGTCCACTGCCTACATTTATTTAGTGACTTTCAATACTCTAAGAAGAAAGATGAATTTTTTTTTCTTTAAGCATTATTCACAAAGGCCTTGGAGAAGATCTCTCCCCACCTACCTACTCTCCAGCACCAAGCTCCTTCTCCTCCCTTCATTTCAGCACTGACTCTCTATTGTGGTTCATACTCTCTATGCTTACTTCAACATAGAGCTTTTACATAGCATTTCCCTTTGCCTGACAGTCTTCCAACTCTTTTTCATCTAAACAATGTCAACCCACTCTTCAGAACTCAGAATTCAGTTATCTCAAGGTTGCCTTTACTAATTGCCTTGAATACCTTAAATCCATCTTAATTCACTGTCATTTATTCATTGAACAAATATTATCGCTAACCTACTATATGTCGGAATATATCTAGCAGTAAATAAAATAGACCAAATTTCTTCCCATATGGTTGGGGGAGGCAATAGGACAAAATGATAAACAAATGGACAAATACATATTTTAGAAAATGTTAGTTGGGAAATGGACCCCTTCTTAGCATTTTCCACAGTTGCTATTTTAAATCTGTGTTTATTTAAATTAATGGCACACGCTCTCTGCAAATTTTTGATCATTGGACCCCCAATATTTTCCATGATGTCTATCATACCATAAATGCTCACTAAAAATGTATATTTACATCATATTTGTGTGCAGGGATACATTTTATCTTGCATCTGCAGACATCCCAGTACAAAAATCATTCTTTTTTCATTACACAATAAATATTACTTAGTTTAAGTATATTTTATGTGTCTATTATATTCTATTAGATTAAGAAGTGAAACAATAAACAGATTAATAAAAATAATACAAAATAAAATTAAAAAATACAAAATATAAGACCTATCATAATAATTTTATACCTTTTAACAAGGGGCCACTACTCACCAGTTGGAGAACATGGATATCCTGGATAACACTGATATCATGATTTTAAGCTCTCTGAAAATTTTATCACCTCCAACATGCCATGTATTAAAATTGATTAGTCCAGAGCTAAAGCTAGAATTCAACTTCCCTACCATTCAAATAGATCACTTTGTGTCATGGTTTGTTATCCTCACATATGTCCCAAGATAATCATGTCTTACAAAATCAATTATTCTAGGATTAAGATTCCCATTGCATAAACAAAGCACCTAGTAGAGTGCATAATACAAAGTGTGTATTCAAATAATATTAGGTCCCTTAGCATACAAGTACATGGGTGTCTGCCTTTTTGAGGGGGAAGCGGTGGGGAAAAGGGGTTTGATTCAGAATGTATTCTATTGGTTTGCCAATTGGCCATAGGAAAAGGGATAAGAATGGGTAAAAATGTAACTTAGAAGCTGGGTACTAATATATAATATTGTAATTTCTAATCCTTTCCCAACTTCTATTCTTCAGGATTGTTCTTTTTCTCATACTGACTTAAGTTGTGAAGGGGATTCCAATACATATTCTACTTGAGTTATCCACTTAAGATGCAATAAATGGACATTTGTTCTACTCCCCTACATGAGACAAAATAAAATAAAATAAAATAAAATAAAATAAAATAAAATAAACAAGAAGAACCCAAAACTGAGAAGTAAACATATGCTACGTTTGGAAAAAAAGTGAGGTTATAAAATAAGATGAAGTCTGAAATATAAGTATGAGAAACAATGAATTTTAGGATTCAGTCAAGAGATACCTCATAGGCCCATATGCCTCTCTCCTATCAGGAGAACAGCACACACTGGAGAATAGAATCATTCTTAAAGACTCATCAACAACTCTTAACTTAAAGATAAAAGGAGTGGAGGAAAAAAATGGTAAAAAAAGGAAGGAACAAAAAATTAATGGAGATGGAATTTAAAAAAAAAAAAAAAAAAGAAGAGAATTGAAAAATACCCAACTTGGGGACCATTTTCACAACATTGAAAGGGGAAGTAAATACATATGAATTTTATTATTTCTCAACCATTTCCTATCTGTGACAGAAGAATGAAAGGGATTGACTTAGAGCAGAGGCAAGGATCATTAATGTGGGAACATGACTTAAGAGCTGCTGACCAAATACAAGACACAAGAAATAAAGAGTGATCCATCAAAAAAGAATGCTTTGATCCAAGAATTTTGAGTGACCTAGACTTCTGCCAGGTGATATACTCCACCTAAAGTGAGAAAGATATATATCCACTAACCCCCTTTTAACCTGTTCCCTGTTCCCTTCTTGGGAAAAGACTGGATTCAACATGGTGTAGGGAAGCTGCTCTCTGATTTTATGGTCTGGTTTCCTCTGAAACACAGGATGAACTGAAAGCTCATCAATGAGAGCAGTGCAGTCTCTCAGTCTAAATGCTGAAATAGTGATTTAAACAGTAAGCAGCTAGAATAGAATGGTGAGAAGAAACACAAAAGGGGAAAAATGGCCTAATTTACTTACCCTTCTATAGATTAGTTATAAGGTAGAGAGCAAGAAACAAATGAAAAACACTCAACATGGGAATAACTTCCAGATCGCACTACTTGGATACTGATGTGGAAAAAATGAGAAATGGGGTGAATCATATGACTTAGTGTTATAGAGATGATTATTATAACCAAAAATGGGTTTTAAAACTTACAGATTATCAGAAGAGGTTTTATCCATTATCTATCTCACACACAGACATGTAAAGACATACATGTAACATAGGTATAAATACATGAAAACATAAATATATATCACACGCATAAAATATGTATATGTATATGTATTGATATACACTTATTTAGATATAATAAGATGACACTGTGAAAATATATCTGTTCTGACACTAAATGAAAAAGGAATGAGACTCACACTTTGGGTCAAAAACATAAATTACATGCAGACTCTAAAACTCCAGGACAGGTTTCTTACTCTAAGACACTGCATATTTATATGGTACTATGTAATAATGGGAGATTCCTGGTCCAGGAAATGACCTTGTTAAAACAACAACAACAACAACAACAACAACAACAACAACAACAACAACTCTGGAGCCCAGTGACTGGTATTAGACCCTACCTACCTTAATGTCACTCAGAACAGCTCTAACTAAACTACAAAAATGGAGAAAGTAAACAAAAGAGGAATGCTAGCAAAAGGCAGGGAGCTTTGTAAGCCATTGGAGCTAGACTCCCTCAAGTTCAAAAATAATTGTCATAATAATTTTTGTAATAAATCATGTAGTATCAAAATATTCAAGCCAAACATCAAGAAATACAAGAATATTAAGGTAACACAATTGAAAATTTTGCCTCACTTCTTCCAAACTAGGGAAAGAACCTGAATTCTATAATTAATATGGGTGAATACACACACATACATACACACAGAAAAGGGGAATATTGATAATAATGATAACAGAATGTCTTTAGAATGAACCTACACATTAAACTACAGAGATAAGTTGATCTCAATAAAATTTGGTAAAAAAGAAATAAGAGAATCTTGAAATAGGATTACCTGTGTAATAATACTGACTCTATATGTTTTTTAATAGAATTTATTTTTTGAGCAATTTTAGGGGTATATAGAAATTGAATGGAAATTATAGAGTTCCCACACACTTCCTCATCCCCATCTTCTATTTTCCCCTATTATTAACATCTTGCATTAGTGTAATACATTTGTACAACTAATAAGCCAATATTGATACATTATTAACTCCAGTCCATATTAGGGTTTATTGTTATATACATGCTATGAGTTTTGACAAATGTATAATGATACCTGTCCACCATTACACTATCATATAGGAGAGTTTCACTGACCTAGAAATCCCCTGTGCTCCACCTATTCTTCCCTCCCTCCCTCCAAGCCCACTGATCTTTTTACTGTCTTTATAGTTTTACCTTTTCCAGAATGTCATTTAGTTGGAATCATACAGTGTGTAGCCTTTTCAGATTGGCTTCTTTTACTTAGCAATCCACATTTAAGTTTCCTCCAAGTCTTTTCTGATAATTTCTTTTTAGCATTGAATAATATTCCAATATCTAAATGTACCCATTTGTTTATCCATTCACCTACTGAAGGACATTTTGGTTGCTTCTAAGTTTTAAAAATATGAATAAAGCAGTATAAACATAAACATGCAGGGTTTTGGTGGACATGAGTTTTCAATTCATTTGGATAAATATCAAGAGGTATGATGGCTGGATCATAGTTTAGTTTTGTAAGAAACCACCATCCTGTCTTGCAAGGTGGCTATACCATTTTCCATTCCCACCATCAATGTATGAAAGTTTGTGTTGCTCCACATCCTGACCAATATCTGGTGTTTTGGATTTTAATCATTCTAATAGGTGTGTAGGGTTATCTCACTGTTGTTTTAATTTACAGTTCCTAATAACATATGATGTTGAGCATACTTTCTTATGGTTATTCTCCAACTATATACCTTCTTTCATGAGGTGAATGTTCAGATCTTTTGCCCATTTTTTGATTGGTTTATCTGTTTTCTTACATGTTAGATTTTTATGTTGTTTAACAAATTACCACAAACTTAGCGGCTTAATACAACTCACATTTATTATCTCATGGTTTCTATGGGTTGGGGTTTGGATACAGCACAACTCTTTCAAAATTCAGGGTCTCAAAATACTGTTGAAAGAGTCTGCAATCTCATTTGACACTCTAGGTCTTTTTCTAGTCTCACTGAATTCAGTTCCTTGCAGTTGTAGGAATGAGATCCCGAGCTCTTAGAAGCTTCCCCTAATTCCCTACCATTTGGCCCTTTTCGTAATATGGCAGTGTGCTCCTTCAAGGCCAACAGGTTAACATCTGTTGCTGCTTCAAGTCTCTTTCAAAGGACTTGCTGATTAGGTCAGGCACACCCAGGATGGCCTCCCTTTTGATTAAATTAAACTCAACTGATTGGGGACTTTGATATGTGCAAAATGCCTGACCTTTGCCATAGAACATAACTTCATCCATCATATTCACATATTCTGCCCACACTCAAGGAAAGGGAATGATGCAGGGCATCATTTGAGTCATCCTACTATATGTCTGCCACAGTCAGAGTCAGCTCTGTGGACTTCAGGCAGTCACAGTGATTGACAGCTGTGAGAGAAATGTGGGGACAACTACTTCAGCTTCATTGTCTTCCACATGGGACATAGAAGGTATGAGTTTTGTTCAGTATTGTCTCTGTAACTTGGCTTAATATTATATACTTGTTGAGATTCCTTTCCTTCTCATTCCTCTAATCCTCTATAAGCTTTTTCCTGGGAAAACTTCCTAAATTATTTTTTTTTCCACTTTCAAATAAATTCTTTTCTTAGGTTTGTTTCTGGTAAACTCAGCTGAAATCATCGATATTGGAAGGATCTTTCAAAGACCCTTCCAATTTTAAATTTAGTCATCCTTATAATCTAATTAGTGCTAAAGTATTAGAGACTGCTAATGGGTTGTTACTTCCAGATAAGTTATTTCTGTTTGTACACTGGAATTCTGGAAACAAAACCTCAATATGAAAGAAACTGTGGGTTATTTCAGGCACCCATAACAGACAGGCAAAATTTAATAGAAAATATGAATATTGGTTTCTTAAAAATATGTTACAGGACATTTTCCTTTACTCTTCATTTTTACTTATTACCAGCCCTCCCTGACTGCCACTGGATCAGTAAATAGCTGTTTCCATATTAAAATGAGTGTCAGAGGAGTTCTGAAGACCAGTTTCAGCTTGAGGTATGGAGCATTTAGAAGAAACAACAGAATCTTATTTCGGCTCCTCAGTGTGGTACCCATAGTGTGGTGAGGAGTACCAATATAGATCCCAAACGCATCTCCAAACCAGCTAATTTTCCTCATAGTTGTGCTGCCACCCTAAACCAATCCATCAGCCCTTTGAAATAGTTTCCTAACTGGCCTTCCTATTCCCTCTCTTAAAATATAGCACACAATTTTCTACATATCAGCCAAGGTAAGTTGTTTTATCCATAGTTTAAAACATATACTTTTTTTTTTTCTTGAAATCCCACAGTGGCTTCTCATTGAGTTAGGAAAAATTCTTGTGTTTTTTTGTTTGTTTGTTTAATTTAACATGGGTCTGGAACATTCCGGCCAAGCCCTGCTGACTTCAACCAGCCCAAGACCATATATTCCAGCTATACTGACCTCATTTCAGTTCCTTCACTCCTAACTCATGGAGATCTCCCTGCCCAATGCTCAGCCCCCAGCTGTCCATACCTGGTTCCTTTATGTTCAATGTATTCCCATATCAAATAGAGTATGTTCTGCACCATACTCTCATTTCACTATATGGAATTATCTCATTGATTTAGATGTTTGCGGGCGCCTGGGTGGCTCAGTCGTTAAGCGTCTGCCTTCGGCTCAGGTCATGATCCCAGAGTCCTGGGATCGAGTCCCGCATCGGGCTCCCTGCTCGGCAGGAAGTCTGCTTCTCCCTCTCCCACTCCCCCTGCTTGTGTTCCTGCTCTCACTATCTCTCTCTCTGTCAAATAAATAAAAATAAAAAAAAATCTTTAAAAAAAAAAAAAATAGATGTTTGCTTATTGTTTATGACCCTCCTACACACACACACACACACACACACGACTATGATAATGAGAATAATAAACTTGATGGTCTTGTTCATTGCCATATTCCCTGTACTCTTAACAGCAATGAAAAATCTGTAGAGACTAAAAATAAACGAATGAATGATGTCACAAATGAAAGAATAAATGAATGGAGATTTCCATGTCCTCTCTTCTGCTAGAGAAAATTACACAATTTGCCTGTAAGTCCCTGTTATGGAAGTCAGTGACTTAGGTGAAAATAAAATGAAACTTCATATAGAATGGAGCCAGAAGGCCAGCAGGGGGAGCTCTCACATCCTACCACTCCTCATCAATTGCAGAACCCAACAGGAAGAGACATACCATGCAAGTCCATACTACTTTAGCTATTACTTTACTATCCTAGCAGGAGGAAGGAAGTTTTTCCTCCAGCCCCGGCAACAGCCCAGCCAATGAGAGACTGTCACAAATCAGCCAACAAAAAGCCGCTATACTTCAAACTATCAGTTTACTCCAATGAAGTTTTTGTTTGTAATGGTTCTCCCAAATTCCCCTTTTCCTTTATAAAAAAGCATTTCTTTCCTTTGTTCTCAGTACTTGACTACAGTTTTACCATAGCTTGCTTGTCCTGGATTGTAATTCTTTTTTTTTTCTTTTTTTGGTGGGGGAGGGGTGTGAGAGAGGGAGAGAATCTCAAGCAGGCTCCATGCCCAGCTGGGAGCCTGACTTGGGACTTGATCTTACAGCCCTGAGATCATGACCTGAGCTGAAATCAAGAGTCAGACGCTTAACTGACTGAGACACCCAGGCACCTCTCTGCTATCTGCTATTTCTAAATAAGTCTTTTTTTTCTTCTTCTTCTTCTTTTTAGGTTAACACTTGCAAACAGTTTGTGTCATGATTGGACCAAGTTAAAACCACAGTCAGATATACTTTTCTTCCAACAAATAGACAACGATAAAATGAATCACACTACCAATATGCAGGAAGGTTTGAAGAAATAAGTACTTTAAGTCAGCTTAATGTTAAATTAAACATCCTACATTTGATACAGCAATACTACGCTTAGATATTTAGCCTAAGAAAGTGATGTATGTGTCAATGCAAAAGTTCAGCATTAAATTGTGGGATTAAGTGTAGAGACATACAAGCGGCCAATATTTGGCCAGCAAAAATACTAAAGGCAAATATTTATTAAGATAAAAGATATATTTTCTTAATATAACTAAGTCAAAAAGATGTTACTGTAAATATGCAGGATTTTTTCAATTTTTATAAAATACAGAAGTATAGATATACATGTACCCAATAAGTAATCTGAAAAGATGTATGAAATACATCAATAATAGTGAACTCTAGATGGTAGAGTTTGAGGTTATTTTTAATTTCCTTCATTTTGTTAACATATCTATATTTCATTAGTTTTCTCAAATAAATAAATAAAATATTTATTTTTTAAAAAATCTAGTCAGAAATATTCTAATATTGAATCCTCTTGGTGTGGACAGAATAAAACTCCTCCCCAGAAAAGTTTATGTTTCAGCCCCAGAACCTATAAAGATGTTATATTACATGGCAAAAAAGACATTGCAGAGGTGATTCGCTTACAAATCTTGAGATAGGAAGACTATTCTGGATTGTCAAAGTGAGTCCAGTGTAATAGCAAGAGTCTGTATAAGAGTGAGGCAGAGGGTCATAATCAAAAAAAGAAATGTGATGGAAAAAGCAGATACTGGGAGGTTGGAGATCAAGATGGCAGAATAGGAATATCCTGAGCTCAACTCTTCCCACAGACATATCAAAATAAATAACTACTTATGAACAACAGTCTCTGAGAATGAACTGAAGACTAGCTGAACAGAGGGTATAAAGAACACGCCACATTGAGATAGATAGGAGGGGCAGAGAAGCAATTTAGTCAGGATCCATACCTTGGGTGCACGGACTCACAAGCATGAGGAATACTACCACTGCAGAGGCCCTCTCTGAGGAGTGAGTGGTTCAACCCCCACACTGGGCTCCGCAGACCAAGGGACCTGTGGCAGGAAGAAAAGCACCCATAACATCAGGATTTGAGAACCAGTGGGGTTGTGTCCAGGAGAGTGAGGGAGCAGTAAGAAACTGAGATTCTGCTCTTAAAGTCACCCATACAAATAATTTCACTTGCTTCAAGTCCCAGAGCAGAGGCAGCAGTTTTAAAAGCACCTAGGTTACACAGAAAGGAGATCCATTGACTAATTTTAGGGCATAGGCCAGAGGGGCAGGGATCTATGGAGTCATTCTCTGGGGAAGAAGAAGCACTTGCAGACTACAGAAATGTCTACCTCCATCTCTACGTTTATCTCTATCTCTATCTATGGATACATAATTTATAGATATAGATATACTTTTTACTTCCTTTTTACCTAGGTAGCCCAGAGCTGGTGGGCATCCTTCTGACACTCTCCATGGTCTGTGCTAGCACTGCTCGCCCTACCCCAAAATGCATCCTAAGCAGAACCCCATCCCTGCCACGCCCTGCAAATACACAAGACTGACAGCAGAGCCCCTCCCAAACAGTAAACTGGACCAGACTAGAACACCTACAACAATCCCAGCCGGACAGTCCAGGAACCAGATCCACTCACCAGTGCACACATAGCAGCTGTAGTTTCTCAACAAAGAGAAAAGTTAAAAAAAAATCAGAGCTGAAGAATACAATAACTGAAAAGAAAAATACACGAAAGGAATCAACAGCAGATTAGATAAGGCAGATGGATAAATCAGTGATATGGAGGACAGACTAGAGATCACACAATCAGAACTGAAAAAAAAGAAAAGGAATTTTTAAAAATGAGGATAGTTTAAGGGATCTCTGGAACAATATCAGCATAATAACATTCAAATTATAGGGGTCACAGAAGGAGAAAAGAGAAAGGGAGAGAAATGCTATTTGGAGACATAATGGCTGAAAACTTTTCTAATCTGGTGAAACAGACATCCAAGCCTAGGACACGCACACAGAGTCCCATCCATGTAAGGTGAAGCCAAAGAGACCTACACCAAGACACATTATAATCAAAGTTGCAAAAGTTAAAAATAAAAAGAGAATCTTAAAAGCAGCAATAGAAAAAACTAATCACATGCAAGGGAAACCCTATAGGACTATCAGATGATTTTTCAGTCAAAAGAGAGTGGCACAATATATTCAAAGTGCTGAAAGGAAAAAAAAAAAAAAAAGACACAACCAAGAATACTCTATGTGGCAAGAACATCACTCAGAAATGGAGAGATATGGAGTTTCCCTGAGAAGCAAAAGTTAAAGGAGTTTATCAAAACCAAACAGCCTTATAAGAAATGTTAGAGACTTCTTTAAATGGAAAAGAAAAAAGTCATAACTAGAAATATGAAAATTATGAAAAAAACCCTCATTGGTAAAGTTAAATATAGTGTATTTAATATAGTGAAGATAGTGTATCAAACCACTACATAGTTAATACAAAAGTTAAAAGAAAAAAGTAGTAAATCATCTAGACCCGTAATAGTCAAGGGATTCACAAAATAATAGGATATAAAATATGCAGAAATATAAAATGTATATGTGGGGGAAGTAAAAATGTAGTGCTTTTAGAACACACTTGAATTTAAGCAACAATCAACTTAAAATAGACTGCTATATACATAGGATGCTATATATAAATCTCATGGTAACCAGAAACCAAATATATATGTTAGATAGACAAGAAAGAGAAAGAAAAGCAAACATAACCCTAAACGAATCACAAGGGAAGAGAACAAGAAAAGAAAGGGACAGAGAACTGCAAACACAACTAGAAAACAACCAACAAAATGGAAACAATGTGTACACATCTATCAATAATTACTTTAAATGTAAATGGACTAAATGCCTCAAAAGACATAGGGTGACTGAATGGATAAAAGTACAAGACCTGTACATATGATGCCTACAAGAGATGCACATCAGAACTAAAGATACACACAGAATAAAAGTGAAGTAATGGAAAAAGGTACACCATGCAAATGGAAATGAAAAGAAAGCTAAAGTAGCAATACTTATATCAGACAAAATTGACTTTAAAACAAAAGACTCTAACCAAGAGACAAAGAAGAGCATTACATAATGATAAAGGGATCAATCCAAAAGGAGAATATAACAATGGAAATATCTATATACCCATTACAGGGGCAGCTAAAGGCAAATATTAACAGACGTAAAAGGAGAAATTGAGAGTAGTACAAAAAATAGTAGGAGACTTTCACAACCCATGTACATAAATAATAAATCATCTAGACAGAAAATCAATAAGGAATCATTGGCCTTAAACAACATATTAGACCAAATGGACTTAAGAGATATATACAGAGCATTCCATCCAAAACAATAGAAAATGCATTATTTTCAGGTGCACAGAAAATATTATCCAGGAGAGATCACATGTTAGCCCACAAAACAAGTTTCAGATTTAAGAAGATTGAAATCTGACCACAACAACATCAACTAGAAATCTGTTACAAGAGGAAAGCTTGAAAAAACACAAACATGTGGAGGCTAAACATGTTACTATATAGGATAAATAACTAATGGGTAAATAAAAAAAAAAAAAGAACGAAATAAAAAAAAATACCTTGAGACAAATAAAAATGAAAACACGACTGTCCAAAATCAATGAGATGCTGCAAAAGCAGTTCTAAAAAGGAAGATTTAGCAATACAAGCTCACCTCAAGAAATAAGAAAAAAAAAAAAAAAAAACCTCAAATGATGTAATTCTATAGCTAAAAGAATGAAGAAAATAAAAAGATCAAATAAAGCCAAAAGTTAGTAAAGGAAGGAAATAGTAAAAAATCAGGGCAGAAATAAATTAAAACTAAACAAAAAATGGAACTGGACATATGGGGTTTAATATCTAAAATATATAAAGAATTCACACAATGCCATATCAAAAAAAGAATCTAATTTAAAAATGGGCAATCTAATTAAAAAACAAACTAATTAAAATCTAATTAGACATTTCTACAAAGACATAGAGTTGGCCAACATACACATGAAAAGATGCTCAACATCACTCATCATCAGGGAAATGCAAATTAAAACCACAATGAGATATCACCCCCATACCTGTCAGAATGGCTAAAATCAAAAACACAAGAAACAAGTACTGGTGAGGATGTGGAGAAAAAGGACTGTCATGCATTGTCGGTGGGAATGCCAGCTGGTGCAGCCACTGTGAAAAATAGAATGGAGGTTCTTCAAAAAAATAAAAATAGAATCACCATATGACCCAGTAATTCCACTGCCAAATATTTATCCAAAGAAAACAAAAATACTAATTCTGAAAGATAACCACCCCTGTTTATTGCAGCATTATTTACAATAGCCAAGATATGGAAGCAACCTAAATGTTCATCAATGAGTGAATAAAGATGTGGTATAAATATATACAATGAAATAGTATTCAGCTATAAAAAAAGAATGAAATCTGAACATTTGCAACAACATGGATGGACCTAGAGGATATTATGCTAAGTGAAAAAAAGTCATACAGAGAAAGACAAATGCCATATGATTTGACTTATATCTGGAATCTAAGAAAATAAAACAAAACAGAATGACCATAGATGCAGAAAACAGTCTGGTTTTTGCCAGAGGGGCAAAGGGGGATGGGGCAAAATAAGGAAAGGGATTTAGAAAGTATAAACTTCCAGTTATGGAATACATAATAAAGGGAATCCAATGGACAGCATAGGGGAATATAGTTAATAAGGAATACAGTTAATAATATTGTAACATTTTGTATGGTGACAGAGTACAGCTAGATTTATCATGGCGATTACTTTCTATGGTATATAAATGTTGAATCACTGTGTTGTGTGCCTGAAATTAATATAATATTGTATGTCAACTATAACTTAATAAAAATAAAGTAATACATGCCAAAAAATAGCGTTTACAAAGTTCTATTCGCAACAGCCAAAATATCAGAAACAACGCAATTGTACACCAACAGCCAAATTGGTAAGCAAAGTATGCTAGGTATAGCAGGGGATATTACAAAATAATAAAAACAAAGGAGCTATTGATAGACTCAGCAATATAGATGGATGTCAGTTATAATGAACAAGAGTTCATACTCTATGATCCCATTTATATTAAGGAAATGTAAAACAAACTGTAGTGATACGAGTCAGATCAGCGGTTGCCTGGGGCCTGGAAGGTAGATGTGCCTTAATGGGGACTAGGGGACATCTTGTGGTGATAGTATTTTCTCTTGATTGTGGTGGTTTCAGGAGTGTAAACTTTTGTCAAATCTCATTGAACACTACAAGTGAAAGGGATCTTACTGCATGGAAATTATGCCTCGATAAAGCTGATTTAAATTGTTTTTGTTTTTTTTTTAAAGCAAAGGTTGGATTAATGCTGGCACACCTAGAAGCTGAAAAAGGAAAGGAAATGGGTCCTTCTTTACAGATTCCAGAAGCAATATAGAGCTATAACAAATCCATTCTGGACTCCTAACCCCCAGAACTGTAGGATAATAATAAATTTGTGAGTTTTTTTTAGGTCATGATGTTTGTGTTAATTTACTAGTATATCAACAGGAAACTAATACACCTTGACATATAAAAATTAAAACAAAGTTATAGGATATTTAGCACAATATTCATAGAGACCTACACAGACCATATTAAAATCACATTTTTATTGATGTTCAAATGTAAATTTGAGCCTATTTCTTCAGGAATCCAATACGCACACCAAGACTCATACAAAGGGATTCTGAAAGTAGTGTTGAGGCATGCCAATAGCAATAACAAAATTATACTGCTCAGACGTGTACATGAACACTCCAGAATACCCTCCACCACAATGTCGTTCTCTCATAATCTTTCCCCTTCAAATTTGCCTTACTTGCTCATTTTAATCATTATTTTTAGCTTGAATAAAAATGACAAGGGGAGTGAAAGAATGTAATTTACTCTCAGACCTGCCAAGTATAAAATGTGGCTCATTACTTGCTTTTTTAACAAAACAAAGGCATGAGTTTGTGATTTGGTAACATTTGTCTCCACCAAGATAATGTAAATTTAATTGTAAGTAAGTAGAAATATTTTTAGCCTACTTCAGAAATGTGGTTGTTTAGAAGCATTCTTCTCCAAAACCTATGATCACGGTAAGCTTAAGAGAGGTTTCTTTCCACTGATTTTGAGCTGCCAGTTTGCAGAAACAGCATACCAACTTGTTGAAGTGGGAGAAAGTGTATATTTTTCATGTTTTTTTCAAAAATTGTTCAACTGATTACCCTGATGGCATAGAGGAAATTCTACCTTCTGGCTGAAGTCAAACATGTTAAACTTAACAGGATTAATTTCTGAGTGACTAAAAAGGTTTTGTATAAAGTGCTGTGTAATAATTAACTAGGTTTGGATTGTTATTGCTTTCTTTTAGTTTATAACCTGTACTGTCATTCTGGATTTAAAGTTGTGGCAGCTGATGGGAATGTGGTCCAACCTGCTGAGTCATGCAAAGTGCGCTGGATGACCCAAAGGCCAAAGACAGCCTTGGACCAAATTATGAAGCTGACAAATGGTCTTTGCTTCCTCCTTATGTCTCTCTTGATCCAGCTTCCTCCAAGCAGCCTAGCAACTGCAGTCCTCACATCACTGCCTCTGTGGCTCTCCTGGGACCCACATCATTCTGCTATAAGTGGCTTTTGTGCTTTTATCCACAGGAAAGAATGCACCTTATTCCTTTTTCACTTGGAATTTTGTCGTGTAATTTGTCTAACAATACTGCTAAAACTTCCAATCAGGATGGCTTTGTGAGCTCATACTTTATGACTTCCATTCCAACATCAAACACTAAGGTATCTGAAAATAGAAAAAATTAGCACTGCACAAAAAAATGAAATAGTATTTCTGTGGATATGAAGAGGAACAGACACACAAAGGAGCAAGTCTGGACTGAAGGTTTAGGATTGCTGGATCTGGGTCCAGAATCAGTCAGAGGCAGATGGGAGCTTGCTTCCTCCAAGTTTCCCCATATGAGGTAGATATTTTAACTATGCAGAATGATAGCTGACATGGATTAAATTTCCACAAACTGGAAGTCCATCTATATATTTTTAATTTTACCATTATGTTAGTGGGTTTTTTCTTCTTTTGTACTAAGAAATGGTTATTCCAAGGTTGCAAGGGTTTTTCTCTTATATTTAATCTATAAATTTTATAGTTTTAGCTTTTATATGTAGGTCTGTGAACCTTTGGAAATTAATTTTTGCTAATCTTGTTTCATGTGTTTATCCAGTTTTTGTAGCACCATTTGTTAAAAAGTCTATACTTTCATCTTTAGTTACCATAGTGACTTTGTCAAAAATCAAGTAAACTGTATATATGTTATTCTATTTCTGGACTCTTTATTTAGATTAAATGACCTATTTGTCTATCTTCAGACAAATGCTAGATTGTTTTGATTAATAATATAGCTATGTAAATCTTAACATCAGGTAACATAAATGCTCAAATTTTATTTTTTATTGAAAGTGTTTAGGCTATTCAAGGTCTTTGCATTTCCATATATATTATTTAGAATTAATTTATTCATTTTTATTAAAACATTTCTGGAATTTTGATAGGATCTTTTTAATCTATAAATCATTTTTAGGAAAACTGACAAGAGTATTGAGACTTCTAATCTGTAAGATGTATATATTCATCTATTTAGGACTTTAATTTCAGCAGTATCTCATATTTTTATAATGTGGAAGTTTTTGATGCTGTTTATAAATTGTTCTATTCATATTTTTTTCAATTTTTGTTGCTATCATAAGCTGCAATTGAATAATTGAAACTGAATTTTCTATGTTGGCTTTGTATCCTACATTCTTGCTAAATTCACTTATTAGTTCTAGCAATTTAGTTCTAGTATTATAGTGCATTACTTAGAATTTTTTATGTAGACTTTCATATTGCCTAAAAATAAAGACAATCCCTAATTCTTTTTTTCTTTTCCTTATTATACTGGCTGGGTCATTCAATCTGATGATGAACAAAAACGGTAAGGATGAATACCCCCTCCTTTTTCTGATTTCAGAGGGAACATGTTCAATATATTACCATTTGGTATGAGGTTATCTGTACACTTTTACAGATGCTGTATTAGTTGACTTGGTCTGCCATAACAAAGTAACACAGACTAGTCTTCTTAAGCAACACATGTTTATTTACTCACAGTTCTGGAGGCTGGAAGTTCAAGATCAAAGTGCCAGTAGAGTTGGTTTCTGGTGGTGCCTTTCTCCTTGGCTTGCTGCTAGCAACATTCTTGCTGTGTCCTCACATGGCCTTTCCTCTCTGCAGAGAGAGAGAGAGGAAGAGCGTGCTTCCTTTTCTTATAAGATCACCACTCCTATTTAATTAGGGCCCCACTCTTATGACTTCATTTAACTTTAATTACCTCCCAATGGCCCTTTCTCCGAATGCAGTCACATTTGGGGTTAGGGCATCAATAGATGAATTTCAGGAAAAACACAATTCAGTCTATAACAAATGTCCTATAATACAATCAGAAAGTTTTCATCAATTTCTACTTAGCTGGATATTTGATCAGGAAAGGGTGCATAACTTTGTAAAATAATTTTTCTGCATCTATTTAGGTGCAAATATATTGCAATAGTAAATTATATTGTTTGATTCATGAATATTGAAAGAACTTTACATTTCTGGGATAAATCCCATTTGCTAATAATATATTTATTCTTTTATATATTATTATTTTTGTATATATGTGGTTGGAGGAACATAGATTTATAATTTTCATGTAATATCAAGAAAATCTGGCTTTGTAATTTCAGATTTGTATATCATTACATAGGCTTTATGAAATAAATTAGAAAAAGTTCCCATCTCCCAAATCTTCTGAAAGACTTTTTGTAAGATTGGTATTACTTTTTCCTTAAATTTTTGATAGAACTAATCTGTGAAACCATCATGGTCTGTAGTTTTCTTTGTAAAAAAAAATTTGTTAGCCCAGGTGCCTGGGTGGCTCAGTCATTAAGCATCTGCCTTTGGCTCAGATCATGATCCCAGGGTCCTGGGATCAAGTCCCACATTGGGCTCCCTGCTCAGCGGGAAGCTTGCTTCTTCCTCTCCCTCTCCCCGTGCTTGTGTTCCTGCTCTCGCTATCTCTCTGTGTCAAATAAATAAATAAAATCTTTAAAAAAAAAATTTGTTAGCAATTTCAATTGGATTGGGGCTTTAGATATAGATATTAGATATATTCATATTTTCAATTTTTTAAATCAGTTTTAATGTAGGTAGATAATGCGAACAAAAAAGAAAGTATATTCAGAGAAACACTGGCATTAAGTAATTTAAAACAATATTTAATGTAAAAGATTTTTTTAAAAAGCTAGTATAACTATATTCAGACAGTAAGTTAGAATTAAAGATATCAATACAAATGAAGACATTAAATTCATTAAAAATATAACATTTTTAAAATTTTATGAACCTAATAAAACATCAAAATATAAAAGACAAATATTAATAGAACTTCAAAGAGAAATTGACACATTTACCATCATAGTGGATTTCTAGCATACTTCTCTCAGAAGTTGATACATCAAGGAGGGGGCGGAGCAAGATGGCGGAGGAGTAGGAGACCTGGATTTCGTCTCCTCTCAGGAATTCAGCTAGATAGGGATCAAACCATTCGGAACACCTACAAACTCAACAGGAGACCGAAGAAAAGAAGAGCAACAACTCTCTGAACAGAAAAGCGACCACTTTCTGGAAGGTAGGACGTGCGGAGAAGTGAATCCGAGGCGATATTCGGGAGGATAGACGGCGGGGGAGGGGCCTCCGTCCACCGCTTCTGGCAAGTGATAGAGCCGCGGAGACAAAATCGGAACTTTTAGAAGTCTGCTCCGCTGAGGGACATTGCTCCAGTGGCTAAGCGGGGGGTGGAACCCTCGTGGGACAGGGTGGTCTCAGGACCCTCGGGCTCACAGAAAGACCGGGGGTGCCTGAGTGCGGCAGAGCTCCCAGGTATCTGAAGAGGGAAGCCGGCTGCAGAGACGGAGCGGAGGCGTGGGCTGTCAGCTCGGGGTTGCCATAAACTGTGATCCGCGGCACAGTCAGGCCACTGCTCCTCCAGCAGGGACCCAACAAGTGGCAGATCCGGGGAGACTCACCTTCCCACAGGAGGAGCGGCGTGGGAGCGCACCGCAGGGATCTGCTGGGTTTGGAGACTCCACACGGGGTCAGGTGCCAGAGATAGAAACGCGCGGTCACAGGCCGGGTGAGCACGGAGTGTGGCTGGAGACCGGGGAGACGGGAGTGACTGACGGCTTTTCTCTGGGGGCTCACTGAGGAGCGGGACCCCGAGTTCTTGGCTCCTCCGGGGCGGAGACTGGGAGGCTGCCATTTTCACTCTCTGCCTCCAAAGCTGTACTGAAAGCTTGCAGGGAACAAAAGCTCCGGAGAGCAAACCCGAGCAGATTACTTAGCCCGGACCGGGCAAGGGCGGGGCAATTCCCCCTCCGGCAAAGACATTTGGGAACCACGGCAACAGGCCCCGCCCCCAGAAGATCAGCGAGAACAGCCAGCCAAGACCAAGTTTACCGATCAATGAGAACAGCAGAACTCCAGTGCTAGGGGAATACTGCACATAGAATTCATGGCTTTTTTACCATGATTCTTTAGTCTTTCAAAGTTAATTTTTTTTTAACTATCTTTTTTTTCTTTTTTTGAATTTTTCTTTTTCCCTTTTTCAACCAACATCTTATCAATCCCTTTTTTAGAAAACATATTTATTTTTCATTTTTAGAGTCATATTCTATCCCTTCATAGTAGTTACCCATATTTTTGGCATATATATATAAGTTGTTCTCTCTTTAAAATTTTGAGATAGTTTCTTCTAACAGATCAAAATATACTCTAAATCTCTAGTGTATGTTTTTTTTCTACTCCCCTGCCTGATCACATTCTCTCCCTTTTTTTTTCTTTTTTTTTTAAATCCTCTTCTTCCTTTTTTCAAACAACTTATCAATTCCTTTTATAAAATTTTTTATAATTTCCATCTTTACAGTCATATTCCATCCCTTCATCATATCAACCCTTATTTTTCTACATATATAAGTTTTTCTTTCTTTAAAATTTGGGAGGCACTTTCTTTTAACAGACCAAAATACACCCAAAATCTAGTGTGTGGCACTGATCTATATACCAGCCTGATCATATTTGATCACATTCTGTTTTTGTTTTGTTTTGTTTTGTTCTGTTTTTATTTGTTTTTATCTTTATCTTTATCTTTTTCTTTTTCTTTTTTTTTTTCTTTATCTTTTTTCTCTCTTTCCCTTTCTTTTCCCACTGCTTCAGGTCTTTTCTGATTTGTTTAGATTATATTTTCTGGGGACGTTGTTACCCTGCTAGCATTTTGTTCTCTCATTAATCTATTCTCCTCTGCACAAAATGACAAGACGGAAAAAATCACCTCAACAAAAAGAACAAGAGGTAGTACCGACTGCCACGGACCTACTCAATACGGACATTAGTACGATGTCAGATCTAGAGTTCAGAATCATCACTTTAAAGATACTAGCTGGGCTTGAAAAAAGCATGGAAGTTATTAGAGAAACCCTTTCTGGAGAAGTAAAAGAACTAAAATCTAACCAAGTAGAAATCAAAAAGGCTATTAATGAGGTGCAATCAAATATGGGGGCGCTAACTGCTAGGATAAATGAGGCAGAAGAAAGAATCAGTGAGATAGAAGACCAAATGATGGAAAATATAGAAGCTGAGAAAAAGAGATAAACAACTACTGGATCATGAGGGCAGAATTTGAGAGATAAACGATACCATAAGATGAAACAACATTAGAATAATTGGGATCCCAGAAGAAGTAGAAAGAGAGAGAGGGGCAGAAGGTATAATGGAGCAAATTATAGCAGAGAACTTCCCTAACTTGGGGAAGGAAACAGGCATCAAAATCCAGGAAGCACAGAGAACCCCTCTCAAAATCAATAAAAATAGGTCAACACCCCGACATCTAATAGTAAAACTTACGAGTCTCAGAGACAAAGACAAAATCCTGAAAGCAGCTCGGGAGAAGAGATATGTAACCTACAATGGTAGAAACATTAGATTGGCAACAGAACTATCCACAGAGACCTGGCAGGCCAGAAAGGACTGGCAGGACATATTCAGAGCACTAAATGAGAAAAATATGCAGCCAAGAATACTATATCCAGCTAGGCTGTCATTGAAAATTGAAGGAGAGATAAAAAGCTTCCAGGACAAACAAAAACTAAAGGAATTTGCAAACACGAAACCAGCCCTACAAGAAATCTTGAAAGGGGTCCTCTAAGCAAAGAGAGAGCCTAAAAGCAACATAGACCAGAAAGGAACACAGACAATATACAGTGACAGTCACCTTACAGGCAATACAATGGCACTAAATTCCTATCTTTCAATAGTTACCCTGAATGTAAATGGGCTAAATGCCCCAATCAAAAGACACAGGCTATCAGATTGGATTAAAAAACAAGACCCATCGATATGCTGTCTGCAAGAGACTCATTTTAGAACCAAAGACACCCCCAGATTTAAAGTGAGGGGGTGGAAAACCATTTACCATGCTCATGGACACCAAAAGAAAGCTGGGGTGGCAATCCTTATATCAGACAAATTAGATTTTAAACTAAAGACTGTAATAAGAGATGAGGAAGGACACTATATCCTACTTAAAGGGTCTATCCAACAAGAAGATCTAACAATTGTAAATATCTATGCCCCTAACATGGGAGCAGCCAATTATATAAGGCAATTAATAACAAAAGCAAAGAAACACATCGACAACAATACAATAATAGTGGGGGACTTTAACACCCCCCTCACTGAAATGGACAGATTGTCTAAGCAAAAGATCAACAAGGAAATAAAGACTAAATGACACACTGGACCAAATGGACTTCACAGACATATTCAGAACATTCCATCCCAAAGCAACAGAATACACATTCTTCTCTAGTGCCCATGGAACATTCTCCAGAATCAATCACATCCTAGGTCACAAATCAGGTCTCAATTGGTACCAAAAGATTGGGATCATTCCCTGCCTATTTTCAGACCACATGCTTTGAAACTAGAACTCAATCACAAGAGGAAAGTCGGAAAGAACTCAAATACATGGAGGCTAAAGAGCATCCTACTGAAGAATGAATGGGTCAACCAGGAAATTAAAGAAGAATTAAAAAAATTTATGGAAACCAATAAAATGAAAACACAACTATTCAAAATCTTTGGGATGCAGCAAAGGCAGTCCTAAGAGGAAAGTATATGGCAATGCAAGCCTTTCTCAAGAAACAAGAAAGGTCTCAAGTACACAACCTAACCCTACACCTAAAGGAGCTGGAGAAAGAACAGCAAATAAAGCATAAACCCAGCAGGAGAAGAGAAATAATAAAGATCAGAGCAGAAATCAATGAAATAGAAACTAAAAGAACAGTAGAACAGATCAATGAAACAAGGAGCTGGTTCTTTGAAAGAATTAACAAGATTGATAAACCCCTGGCCAGACTTATCAAAAAGAAAAGAGAAATGACCCAAATCAACAAAATCATGAATGAAAGAGGAGAGATCACAACCAACACCAAAGAAATACAAACAATCATAAGAACATATTATGAGCAACTCTATGCCAGCAAATTAGATAACCTGGAAGAAATGGAGGCATTCCTAGAGATGTATCAACTACCAAAACTGAACCAGGAAGAAATAGAAAACCTGAACAGACCTATAACCACTAAGGAAATTGAAGCAGTCATCAAAAATCTGCCAAAACACAAAAGCCCAGGGCCAGATGGCTTCCCAGGGGAATTCTACCAAACATTTAAAGAAGAATTAATACCTATTCTTCTGAAACTGTTCCAAAAAATAGAAATGGAAGGAAAACTTCCAAACTCGTTTTATGAGGCCACCATTACCTTGATCCCAAAACCAGACAAAGACCCCATCAAAAAGGAGAATTACAGACCAATATCCCTGATGAACATGGATGCAAAAATTCTCACCAAAATACTAGCCAATAGGATCCAACAGTACATTAAAAGGATTATCGACCAAGTGGGATTTATCCCTGGGCTGCAAGGTTGGTTCAACATCCGCAAATCAATCAATGTGATACAATACATTAACAAAAGAAAGAACAAGAATCATATGACCCTCTCAATAGATGCAGAAAAAGCATTTGACAACATACAGCATCCTTTCTTGATCAAAACTCTTCAGAGTATAGGCATAGAGGGTACATACCTCAATATCATAAAAGCCATCTATGAAAAACCTACAGTGAATATCATTCTCAATGGGGAAAAACTGAGAGCTTTCCCCCTAAGGTCAGGAATGCGGCAGGGATGTCCACTATCACCGCTGCTATTCAACATAGTATTAGAAGTCCTAGCCACAGCAATCAGACAACAAAAAGAAATAAAAGGCATCCAAATTGGCAAAGAAGAAGTCAAACTCTCACTCTTTGCAGATGATATGATACTTTATGTAGAAAATCCCAAAGACTCCACCCCAAAACTGCTAGAACTCATACAGGAATTCAGTCAAGTGGCAGGATATAAAATCAATGCACAGAAGTCAGTGGCATTCCTATACACCAACAACAAGACAGAAGAAAGAGAAATTAAGGAGTCGATCCCATTTACAATTGCACCCAAAACCATAAGATACCTAGGAATAAATCTAACCAAAGAGGCAAAGGATCTGTACTCAGAAAACTATAAAATACTCATGAAAGAAATTGAGGAAGACACAAAGAAATGGAAGAACGTTCCATGCTCATGGATTGGAAGAACAAATATTGTGAAGATGTCAATGCTACCTAGAGCAATCTACACATTCAATGCAATCCCCATCAAAATACCATCCACTTTTTTCAAAGAAATGGAACAAATAATCCTAAAATTTGTATGGAACCAGAAAAGACCCCGCATAACCAGAGGAATGTTGAAAAAGAAAAGCAAAGCTGGCGGCATCACAATTCCGGACTTCTAGCTCTATTACAAAGCTGTCATCATCAAGACAGTATGGTACTGGCACAAAAACAGGCACATAAATCAATGGAACAGAATGGAGAGCCCAGAAATGGACCCTCAACTCTATGGTCAACTAATCTTTGACAAAGCAGGAAAGAATGTCCAATGGAAAAAAGACAGTCTCTTCAACAAATGGTGTTGGGAAAATTGGACAGCCACATGCAGAAGAATGAAACTGGACCATTTCCTTATACTACACACAAAAATAGACTCCAAATGGTTGAAAGACCTCAGTGTGAGACAGGAGTCCATCAAAATCCTAAAGGAGAACACAGGCAGCAACCTCTTCGACCTCAGCCGCAGCAACTTCTTCCTAGAAACATCGCCAAAGGCAAGGGAAGCAAGGGCAAAAATGAACTATTGGGACTTCATCAAGATAAAAAGCTTTTGCAAAGCAAAGGAAACAGTCAACAAAACCAAAAGACAACCGACAGAATGGGAGAAGATATTTGCAAATGACATATCAGATAAAGGGCTAGTATCCAAAATCTATAAAGAACTCATCAAACTCAACACCAAAAGAACAAAGAATCCAATCAAGAAATGGGCAGAAGACATGAACAGACATTTTTCCAAAGAAGACATCCAAATGGCCAACAGACACATGAAAAAGTGCTCAACATCACTCAGCATCAGGGAAATCCAAATCAAAACCTCAATGAGATACCACCTCACACCAGTCAGAATGGCTAAAATTAACAAGTCAGGGAATGACAGATGTTGGCGGGGATGCGGAGAAAGGGGAACCCTCCTACACTGTTGGTGGGAATGCAAGCTGGTGCAGCCACTCTGGAAAACAGTGTGGAGATTCCTCAAAAAGTTGAAAATAGAGCTACCATATAACCCAGCAATTGCACTACTGGGTATTTACCCCAAAGATACAAAAGTAGGGATCCGAAAGGGTACGTGCACCCTGATGTTTATAGCAGCAATGTCCACAATAGCCAAACTGTGGAAAGAGCCAAGATGTCCATCAACAGATGAATGGATAAAGAAGAGGTGGTATATATATACAATGGAATATTATGCAGCCATCAAAAGGAATGAGATCTTGCCATTTGCAACGATGTGGATGGAACTGGAGGGTATTATGCTGAGCGAAATAAGTCAAACAGAGAAAGACATGTATCATATGACCTCATTGATATGAGGAATTCTTAATCTCAGGAAACAAACTGAGGGTTGCTGGAGTGGGGGTTGGGGTGGGAGGGATGGGGTGACTGGGTGATGGACACTGGGGAGGGTATGTGCTCTGGTAAGTGCTGTGAATTGTGCAAGACTGTTGAATCTCAGATCTGTACCTCTGAAACAAATAATGCAATATATGTTAAGAAAGAAAAAAAAAAAAGAAGAAGAATGTAGCAGGAGGGGAAGAATGAAAGGGGGGAAATCGGAGGGGTAGATGAACCATGAGAGATGATGGACTCTGAAAAACAAACTGAGGGTTCTAGAGGGGAGGGGGGTGGAAAGATGGGTTAGCCTGGTGATGGGTATTGAGGAGGGCACGTTCTGCATGGAGCATTGGGTGTTATGCACAAACAATGAATCATGGAACACTATATCTAAAACTAATGATGTAATGTATGGGGATTAACATAACAATAAAAATTTAAAAAAAACAACAACAAAAAAAGAAGAAGTTGATACATCAATTAAACAATCGAAATAATTTCAACAACAAAGATAACAAGCTTAACCTAATAAATTATAGGGAATTTATTCCTAAAAATATAATAGAAAATGAGCTTCATCATTTTTTTTTTTTTTTTAAGATTTTATTTATTTATTTGACAGAGAGAGACCGCGAGAGAGGGAACACAGGCAGGGGGAGTGAGAGAGGGAGAAGCAGGCTTCCCACTTAGCAGGGAGCCTGATGCGGGGCTCGATCCCAGGACTCCGGGATCATGACCTGAGCCGAAGGCAGACGCTCAACAACTGAGCCACTCAGGCACCCCACATCATATTTTTATATATTCTTTGAAAACTTGCTTTTATGTTCAGATCCTACAATTATGAAATATAGTTCCATTGTAACTTTGCCATAATATGCAACTTATCAGCAGTCATTATTTTGTTTTCTAGTTCTCATGAAGCAATAAAAACACCACTGCTAAGAACTGTATGTAAATTTAACAGCATATTTGTAAGTGGAACATTAATGTAAAGAAAGAATACTCAGATATTAAAATTTCATAGTTCATCTAGATTTTGATGAAGTTATCATCAAAATATATTTTCTTAAAAATCAAATAAAACTCTAATGCAGCGTAACAGCAGCATGTAAAAATGAAACTGAAACAAAATACAGGCCATGGCACAAGAGTTATTCAAATTTAGTTAAGAAAAGAACAATTTTTATTCTTTAGTAATATTGAGTGTGTTTGGAGAGAAAACAATTTATAAAGCACCATAAGCAGTACATTCCAGCAACAGACAATATGCTTCCTTTGCTTTTAAATAGTTTCCAAAAATGTTAGGGAGATACTGCTTTATGGTGATAAAATATCTTTGCTACTGTATCAATATAAAGTAATGCTCTAAATGATGCACAGGACAGCATATTTATTGGTTGTAAAAGTATGTTCATGGGATTAACTTTACAACCTTAATGGAGTAATAATTTAGAGGCTGCTGAAACCTGAAAAATAACTCAGGGTTTAAGCCAGATTAAAGCAACAATTGATATTGAGAACTACTGGCAAATTCCCCAAGCCATTACTGTTTGTAGATTTTAACTGGTTGTTGCCAATATTTGTTGTAAAGGAGATGCAAAAAAATATAGCACAGTGTTTGCTTTATTTTTTAATGTCTGTTCATTGAACAAATGTTTGGAATATGGAATTGATGTTCTCAACTGAGAAAAGTACGTTAGCTTAGAGCTTGAGATTTAAGAATTAATTAATCAAAAATAGTATAACAAAACCCTTATGATTCATAAATGTTACTCTGTAAAAGACTCTGTAGAGTTTATGCCTGTTTCTTTGCTCCTTCACTTACCCATCACTTTCTCTCAATTTTCCAAGCTTTGTAGTGGGAAAATGATTTAGCTTTGAGACAAGAAGCAAGGCCTGCTTTGCTACACTGCTTCCATTTAACTACATGGAGGGCCTGAAGGAAGCCCTCTTCCACTTATTTTTATAGGTCAAGACTGTGTCACATGACCAACCTGATTTGGAAAAAAGGTAGGAAAATAGGTTTTTTTGGTTTTTGGTTTTTTAGTTGTGCACATAGCCATGTCAAACAATCATCAGTTTCTGTCAGTGAAAAGAAGATCAATGGATATTGGATAGGTATTTAGCACTATCTACTTCAATGATCATGATCTAACATTAATTATCTTTGAGTTTTACAACAAAAGTTCCAAAAGGACAAAAAAAAAAAAAAAAAAGAAAGAAAGAAAAAGGTCAACTACCTTTCAACTTGGAAAACCATAGGGAAAGCCAAAGAGACTTATCAGCAAGAAGTAAATACTCAGAGCATTAAGTCCCAATGGATTTTTTTTCATAGATTCAAACAATTTCAAAGAGCAGTTTCAGAATTCTTATGTATATGACATATCAACTTCTAGAAGGAATGCTATGAAATGGTTTGTGGTTTTCTCTGAATTTTCATAAAAATAGAAACCAGCTTTATTATTAAGCTACTGTTATATAAAATTCAAATTCACATCTTTAAGCTAGATCTGGGTTCTTTTTTAAGAGGTGAGGCTTTCATCAGAAAGGATGAATACCCAACTTTTACATCAACATGGATGGGACTGGAGGAGATTATGCTAAGTGAAATAAGTCAAGCAGAGAAAGTCAATTATCATATGGTTTCACTTATTTGTGGAACATAAGGAATAGCATGGAGGACATTAGGAGAAGGAAGGGAAAAATGAAGGAGGGGAAATCGGAGGAAGAGATGAACCATGAGAGACTATGGACTCTGAGAAACAAACAGGGTTTTAGAGGGGAGGGGGGTAGGGGGATGGGTTAGCCTGGTGATGGGTATTAAGGAGGGCACGTACTGCATGGAGCACTGGGTGTTATGCACAAACAATGAATCATGGAACACTACATCAAAAACTAATGTTGTAATGTATGGTGATTAACATAATAAAATAAAATTAAAAAAAACAAACAAAAAAGAGGTGAGACTTTATTGGTACTCAGATTCCTTTGTTCGTTTTATGTATTTATTGGTTTTTACATGGTGTTTATTTCTGTTGCTTTCAGACATTTAAAAAATAAACTTACAGCTAATTTAAAGCACTTTTTGTACCCTTTTCCAGTTTCTCCCTCTCTCCTTATATATCGACACAAACCAGTTTGGAATTATTCTAACAATAAACTGTTGTGATTGTTGAACCCCCCAGTGTTCAAATACTTTTCACATGTTTGTCGAGTATTACACATCATCACAATTCTTCCAAATATAGAAGTTAAAACTCACTTGCTTCGCCTTCCTTGTAACCAGACTGTCAGTCAGAAGCAATCATGTGAGACTTGGGTTTGGAAGCATGATGTAAATGGTGTTACAGGGAATCCATTCTGTAAAGGGTATTTAGCAAGATGCAATTTTCAAAGTGAAATAAGTAACAGAGAAAGACAAATACCATATGATTCTACTTATATGTGGAATCTAAAAAAACAAACAAATGAACAAACAAAAGCAGAAAATCCATAGCTGCAGAGAACAAATTGGTGGCTGCCAGAGGGGAGGAGGTGCAGAGATGGGAAAAATGGGTGAAAAGGAGTTGAGGTACAGGCTTCCAGTTATGGAATGTACAAGTCACAGGGATGAAAGTCTCAGCATAGGGAATATAGTCAATGGTACTCTAATAGTATTGTATGTGACAGATGATAGCTACATTCGTGAGCATAGCATAATATATGGACTTGTCAATCACTCTGTTATACACTTGGAGCTAATGTAATAATTGTGTGTCAACTATACTTCAATTAAAAAAATAAAAGATTTAGCTTTCAGCTTCTACTTCTCTGCTTCAGCAAGTCAGGAACAGTGGATTTTTTCAGTTGTGGTGGTAGTCGGGTCTTTGCTGCATTGTCCTAATTGGTAATATAGGCTCTAGTCCCAGCAGCCAATTCTGAACACCTAGACCTTTTGGATATTTGGTGCATTTTCTAATTGCTCAAACTACTGTGTTTTATGAAACAAGCATAATCAGGACTTAGGTAAATTGATACATATGGTCATACTAAACAGAAAGCAGTTGTTAATAAAGTGGAGCATAGGAGAAAGATAAAAACTGAGAGATTTTTGAGAGTCATTGTTATAATCATGGTAATTAAAGATTAGGATTAGCTTTAAAAAAATTAACAACAACAACAACAACAAAATCACTAGTAACTAGCCTTAACAGAGTGACAGAGGAAACTAAGAAGTGGGCATGGTTTTGAAGCAAAGGGAAAAGAAAATTTTTAAGAAAAGCAACAGGTAAACACAGTTAAACACATCCATAAAAAGGACAATTAGTGGTCAAATGAAGCCATTGGAAAGACTCATTTTTTGGAAACAATTTCACTGCAGTTATTGAAGAAATATATATGAACATGCCCAGAAAATGATCCAAGTTTCTGGAAAATAATTGGCACAAACACTATTATTATTTATGTCATTGTACACTCTAGCTTTACAGACTCCTTTGTAGTCTGACGTTTAAGAAAAAAGGTAATTAAAGAGAGGATATGTTGAGAAGGAAGCTCTATAAATAACACTGATCTTAAGTACAGAGTTAACACTGTGTCCCACACATGTCCCTCACAAAAGGCCAATCATTGCACAAAAATGTATTTTTCTAAATGAATACATGATCATGGAAAGGAGAGGTTGTAAACGATCCCTTTAAAAAGGAAAACTATTGTCACAAAGTGCCACTGAAATTATAACATACTTTACCGAGAGTGAGATCATAACCAGGGATTCCGTTTATATAGCAGCTTGTGTTTGCCCTTTTTTTCCCCTCCCCAGGAGAGCAAAAAGTCTGTTACTGTTCATCTGGACTGAATTCAATCCTTCTACCTGCCAAGATTCAATTTAGTAGCTGGATCCATCACTAACTAAATATTAAATCCTTTAAAATATTAAATGACTTGGAAACTATTGGTTTTGTTGTTACAAGAGGAAGAGCCAAAGGCCCTGAGGGATGAGACAAAAGCCACAAGATAACATGTCATAAAGGTTTGTCACCTTACCCTCCCCATGTGACATGAAAGAGTCAAGTGGGGGGAAATAGTAGTCACTCTTTGTCACAACTTTAAACCAGCTGACAAACACTTCTCACTTGCCATTCTCCTTTCAGATAATAAATGTTTCACCTTGTGAACCACATTGAGTATTTGAGGAATTAGATGTCCAGAAGAAAACATCATATGACAGGGTGACATTTTAGTGTGTGGCCAACATACAAGTAATGCAGAGATATTGAACAGAACCTCTCAAATTAAGCACTGCTGTAGAATTCTAATTTTTTTTTCAATCTTAAATTAGGGTGTGGGGTAGAGGAATATGTAATCTAACAAGGGAGATAACAGCCAGACTGACAGGAGGAAGATTGGAAGCCTGGGCTAGTGCTTGAAATCAATAGCAGGTACATAAAGCAGGTATAGATTTTGACAATTTCCAGATAATTCAACATTGACATTAATCTATGGTGATATCCAAAGTCTTGGTGCACTTTCGAAGTTTCCCTTCTGCTAAAGCAAGAATGGGATATCCAGTGAATACCTCTCTCATCAGTTGACTGTGGCCGAGGCTTTATTGTTTAAGATAAAGTGTTTAAAATCATTGTCCAATCTAGAATTAGATGGCCCCTGAAGTAAGTAGTACACACTTGAGATTCTTTTGTTGTAACTATCATCTTTGTGCCCTACCAGATCATGGAATAACTCAGTCTAAGTCTTGTATTGAAGAAGTGGTTGAATTTTTTTCAAACCTTTTTTCTTCCCCACCCACTTTCAAGGGTACAATTAGTGAAATGACATTGCCATTGACTGTGGATCTTACATTATTTTGTCATAAATTTCCCTTTGGTTATTACACCCAAACCACACTGGTCTCTCAGTTTCATGAAATCACTGTTCCCTCTCCCACCTTAGGGCTTCCCTACATTGTCCTCAGCCTAGAAATATTCTTCTTTTACCCAATATTATTAGCCCCAAACCCCATTCACCTGGCTGATATCTAATCAACATTCAGGTTCTTACAAAAAGTTAACCTAGTCCCTTCATTGCATGTTCTCAAACCTCCCTATATTTCCCCTTCATACTACTTGCAATAATTATAGTTAATATTCTGTATGTAACTATTTGCTTAAAGCCAGACTTCAATAACACTTAATATCTATGAATATAGAGAATTGTTTGTCATTATCTTCTGTACCTAAATTGTGCCAAACAAATAGTTGGTATGCAACAAATACTCCTTGAGAGGATTAATGATGTAAAAAAATACTGTTTTACACATATAAATGTCTGTGGAAAGGCTCCTGAGTGTCACCAAGAGAACCTCAATGACAATCTTGTTCATATGTATGTTAGCACATTGAAGAAATGACGGGGGGGGGGGGGGAAATTGGACCAATTTGCAGTTCAATATTATTCAGTCCTGCTAAGTTTCTTTCTATCAAGCCTGGCACTGAGAGAAAGATTGTTAAATAAAACCTTTTATTTAAAGTTGGCTAAAGACTCAAACACCAAACTAAGAATAAGGAGACTTGAGTTTTAGCTGTACCACCTGGGAGTCTTATGATTTAGAACAAATCACAGAATTTCTGTTAACCTTAACATTTTCATCTGCAAATTGGAGAAATTCTTCAGTTAACTCTGGTGGTCAATCATTGTGAAGATCTCTAATGCTAAGTATAGTATAGATGTAAATAATTATTATCATGACTGGTCCATACCTAATGAATATATAACTAGAAGGAGAAAAATGTACTTCCAACTTATTGTAGTTTGAAAGGTACACAGAGACATATGTTGCATTGTAAAAATGTTGTTGATTAAAATATAGTTATAATTTTTTATATTTATGCTTTATATAAGCCCAAACATTTGTTCTTACCTTGCATAGTTAAGAATATTAATGTGGTGTCCTGAAAAGAAGTCAGACCCAGATTAATACCTGTCTCTTTGACAACTATTTATGACTAATTAGCAATATAAATTTTACATATATTTGAAGTTTTCAAGCATAATAAATAAAGATGCAAACATGATCCAGATATGCTGTTTTAATCAAGTCAAAGATAAAGTAAGCTTGTGCTGACTGTAATAGAAATTTCTGTCACAGGTCTTACTAGTGCCATTACACAAAATACTAAATTTATTAATGCTACAAAGAATATATTTATTTTCTGAAGTGAAACCTATTGCTCACTGGAAAAGTATGCCAATTGGATTTTATTGGTTCATTAGTACTGAATAGGAAATAATGTGAGTATGTTATACAAGGGTAAGAAAGCAATATATTTTTCTGGGTCAAATTGAAAATTAAAAATTAACTGTCATTTTATATTTTATTTTATACTCTTAATATGATAATTTTGATTTTTTGTCATTCTAGAAATTTAAAAACACAAAAAGTTTATATTTAAAACACAAATTAACATTTCTCTTTCTATGAATATTCTGTGAGCTTTGATCATTTTTCTATTGGAATTATTTTTTTTTTTTTTACTTAACTATAATCACATTTTATTTATGAAGAACTTTAACCTTTGATCAGATATTTTTCCTGGCTTTAGTGTTTGACATTCTATCTTATTTATCATGTATACTGATGATTTTCTTCAAATTTTAAGTCAGACTTGCTTCTTTTGTTGTGTTTTTGTTGCTGTTGTTCCTGGTGCTTTCTTTCACTGCTTTTATGCTTAGGAAGGACTCTCATGTTTCAAAATGATAAGAGTAATTGACATTTTGGTTTAGAATTTCCGTTTCCAAATTTACATTTAAATGTAAATGCTTCTTCAGTTTATATCTGCATGTGAAGTGAAATATTGATATTTTTTAATGTTTTTAAAATATTATAATTCCAAGAATCAATAACCAAGTAATCCTTCTTTCCCTGCTGATTTGATGGTCAAATTCATCATATACTCAATGAAAATCCATGTGTAGCTATGTGTTAAGGTGTGTGTGTCTGTCTGTCTGAGATACTGATTTTGGGCCAATGCTTAGTCTTTACTATATACTCTTTATGTTATTGTAACTTTCTAAATATATTCTGATATTTAGAAGCATAGCTGTCCTTCAAATATCTAAACATTTTATACTTCCAGATTAACTTTAGTATGATTTTATCAAGTCACCACAAAAAAATCACATGGGGCTTGCAATTGGAAAGTTATTAAATTTATAAATTTAATAAGATTTGAAATCTTTATAAATTCAGAGACCCTACCCAAGAGCTTCTATTTCTCTAACAAGTATTTATTTACATATTTGAAAAAAGTTTGTTTTCTCCTTATAAATTTCATAACGCCTAATATTGTTAAATTCTTGCATAGATTTTTTTTGATGCAGGTAATAATTATATTTTTAATTTTATAATCTATAAAATATTCATGATGTTATTTAATAAAACTGTGAATATTTATTTCTACTTGTTTAGTACCTGGTCATATTGTTGATATTTTATAGCACATAGAATGTTTCAATTTATTCTCCTAGTTTCCTTAGGTAAAGTTAAATTTATATGTGTTTCTTCTGACTTTAGTGCTCTGCTCCAATTTTCATGAAAACACAAGTCTAAAGTTTCATTCAGTTTTAAAATTCTATAAAATAATTCCTCTAGAAATCTCTCTACCAATTGCAATTGTTTGGTAAAGTGAGTTTGGTAAATGAGTGAGTTTGGTAAAATAAATTGTATATCTGATTAATATATTCTTGTCATATCTGCTAGGATACAACAAGCTATCTAGGAGCTAGTCTGTATTTTATAACTGTCTCAGTATAATAGCAAGCTGCTATGTATTATTATTTAAAAAGTTATATTAATGACTACCAGATGAGTTTTCCACCAGTTGTAAAGCATTAAAGTTGTTCCAAAATATTTCAAATGTTCCACATGAAGGAATTATATTTGTGGGTCCAAATTTTCAGGTCTTACAGTTTGGCTACATTAGACTTTTCTTCTAATCAACAACTCATTATATAAATTGAGGATGACAGGGATCAGATTTACTAGAACTCCATATGTAGGAGTAGTCTTCCTCAGTGTTCCTCCCCAACTTCTATTTCTCACTTTCCATTCTACATGAAATTTCCTCTCCAGTAATATATACAGCCTTTAGTTAAATGTTTGTTTTCTCTTTGGGTGGGAACAATTCACATTTCTTGGGGCTTTCTGTTCCCTGTGTTGTAGACTTCCCTGGGATTTTGAAAAAGAATTACAAGATTCTCTCTATTTCTAATGTAGATGCCTCATATCTTTCTGGTTAGACTGAGCTCCAAAAACCAAACTAGCAAACACCTGTAAAAGAATGTACCACAATATCTAATGAGTTGGAAATGACAATTTTGAGGTTTCAGTTTTTAGACTGATATTCAACCATGACACTTTATCTAAATAATTAAATTCTTAGCTAAAGAATAGCGTCTGTAGGATAAGTTAATTACATCTCAATGTCCCCCAATGTTAGAGCTCAGTCACTATATGCATATGAAATTCAAGTTTCCTGAGCAATTTACAAGATTTTACTACAAATTTTTTAAAGTTATATATTTTTTTTCATAAAAAGTGACAACTCTTGATATTTGAGCCTCAAGTCAATTGAAATAGTTTAACAACTATCCTAAGCTTTTGGTTCTCTTGAGGAAAAAAAAATGTCATTTATCCATATCCTCATCCTCAGTTCTCCCCTATTATTCCACACAGTCATAAGGTGTAGATTTAGATTTGAAAAATTAAACTTAATGTAAGGATTTCTCAATTATCCTGACCTAATACACCATTAGTAAACAGTTCCGCTATGAAAAGTAATTGTGTATTTATCCAACCTGAGTTCCTTAAGAAAATATTCTCTAAATTTAAAACAAACATATCCGCGCTCTACCTGAGCTATCATTTTTTTTTTTTTGAAGGCTATAATTAGCACATGTCACCTTTTAAAAGTGATTTTTTTTTTTATATCTGAGGACTTCAGAATGTGAACATTTGAAATTAAATTATGGTGACCATATAGTTTCCCCAATTTTTCGTATTACTTCTGGTGTCACTGCTAGGAAGCTCCACAGGGTCTAAATGGTATTTAGATAAAGGACATCCTATCAGACTGATGCTAGGTTTTTCTTTCCTATCCAAGAGTTTGAAGTCATGTAGACACACCTTAAACAGTTTAATTAAATTGTTGACTCATTATCTTGTACATCTGAAACTAAGATAACACTTAATTATACTTGATTTAAGAAAAAATAACAGTTTGTTAAAGGAATGCGAATCTGAATTGGAGCCCAAATTCATAAAATGTATGATTATAGCAATTTATAGGAAAATAAATTTCAGAAAGTAATACCATACCAATATATGGAAAAGAAAATTATTGCAGAAAGCCAGCTTCATGTAACAGCATCACATGTATTTAAAAAAAAAAAAAAACAAACAAACAAACATAAACAAAAACCAACCAGGGAAATAAGGCAAAGTTAGTGAATCCTCTTTAAGGTGAATGTCACAATGATTTCTTGGCCACCTACATAAAAAGCCTACTATGAAGAAAGCTCAAGACCTATTATAGAGTAGCACAGTGTCACTTCTGTGAGTCCAACTAAAGCCCTGAGGAAATTGGTACATTCTGTACGTTCCTCTGTGAAATATTAAATTACTTAGTTCTGAAGTGCCATTCTTAAGTTGCAGAGCTATTTGCTAATAGCATTCCTCAATGTGTCACAGATTGCTTTAAAAAAGAAGTTGATGACGATAGAAAAAAAAAAAAAACAATAACAGTATCAGTGGTGGTTTTAAAAATCTAGACTAACAAATTCAGGGCTGGATGAGCAGCAGCTGTCTCACATAAATAGATGACACTCAGCTACATATGAGAGAGCATATGTATATGAGGAAAGAAAGAAACTTCCTGTCTGCTCTTTGAGTGTTTATAAAAGTGCTAATATCACAGAAGAGTTAAAATGGAATTTCAATTCATTCATATCTGGTGACACTCTGAACTCTACCACTGCACCAATTGTTTAAGCCTGATCAACTTATTAATCTTGCAAACTTCAGTTGCCTTATTTATGGATACCTATAATATAGTATCAAATTGAATTATATAAAAGAATCCCTAGTGATCTTGAAAAGCACTATAAACAATAGTGATTATGAGTACTGTGATGACTTTTGTTCTCCGTAATCTTATGCATAAGTAAATGCAAAAATGAACAGGCATCCGCTGTGAGACTACTACTAAACTATATTACTGGTCATTTTTTCATTAATTCATTAAAAAATATAAAATGAACACCTATCATGTACTAGACATTAATCTAGGTACTTGGAGTATGCAAGTAAATAAAACATAGATCTCTAGTCTCATGGAGTTAACATTCTACCAGACAATAAATAGTAAATAAGTACCCTAAATAAAGGAATAATGTAACATATTGGAAGGAGAGAGGTGATATGGAAAAATATAGAGATTAGGATAAAGGAACTGGGAATGGAAAATGGTGCATTTTAAATAAGTTGTACACTCTTTGATAAGGTGAATTCTGAGGAAATATTTGAAGGAGGTATTGATGTGAGCCATCCATCAGGAATAACTGGTGCAAAGACCCTGAATCAGCAAAGACAAGTGTAGTTGGAGCAGGACCAGCAGAGCAGAGAGAAATAAGAGATGAGGAGAACAGGAGGTAAGGAGGCGCAGATCAGCTATTACCTTGTCAGTCACTGTAAAAGCTTTGAATTTCTCCCTCAGTAAAATGAAGAACAATTTTAGGGTTTTGTTCAGAGGAGTAACATGATTATATTTGTTTTTAAATGATCATTCTAGATGCTCTGTTGAAAATAGACTAATGGGTAAGAGGGTAGAGAGACCAGTTAGGAGGCTATTAAAGTAAGATAGGAGAGAGATGTTGATGACCCAACCAGGGTGATAGCAAGGAGAGAAAGGGTCACATGTTAGATATATTTTAAATATAAATTCAACATGATTGCCTGTCAGACAGTATGTGGATTGTGAGAGAAATAGAAAAGTCTCCAATGACTCAAAGTTCTTTGACCTGAGCAATTGTAAGGAATTTGGGCGGGGGGAAGACTTGGGATGAATTCAGTAAGAGCAGAGTGATTTGTGTGGTTTTCTTATTTATGTGGTTCTCTTTTTTTTGGGAGGGGGGCAGTAAGGGAAAAGAAAAGGAACAAACTGAGAATTCAGAAATATTTTGAGCTATGTAACAGATAGCCAAGTGAAAATATCAGACAGCTGATAAGTCTAGGGTTCAAGAAAGAAGTCTGAGTTTGGGAGTCATCAACATATAACTGGTATCTCAAGCTATAAAACTGGAAAATTTCACCATTTGAGTGAATTAGAGAGGAGAGAAAAACCAACATCATATTAACAGGCAGGGGACAAGGGAGAAAGAGAGATTTTAGAGTGTCCAAACGAGTAGTAATTAGTTATGGCAAATGTTCCTAAGAGATAAAAGATGGCGAGGATAGAGAAATAACCTTTAGAAATAACAACATAGGTCATTTGTGACTTTGAGAAAGCAGTTTGTTACTATTGTAGTAGAGGCAAAAACCGGAAGTTGGTTTAAGAGAAAATGGTGACAGTGAGTAGAAAAAACTATGTATTTTAGAAGCTTGCCTCTCAGGTTCTAGCAAGCAAGAACGAAGACAGGAAATTATGAAAGAGAGAAAAAGCTGTGGTGGAAATCTGGGAGAGCAATTCCTTGGCTTGCCGCTACATAACCTCTGATCTCTGCTTGTTTCACATAGCCCTCTCTCCTCTGATTCTGGGTCTTCACGTGGCATTTCTATAAGGACACCTGTCCTTGGATTTAGAGCCCATGTAATCCTCTATGACTTTATATTAACCTGACTTCTCATTCATAGGATTCCTAACATGGAATAATCCTAAATAACACTCTCCATCAAGAGTGCCAATGTATAGTTAGCCTTTTAAAATAAACTTGATTATTGGTTGAATTTCAGATTATTCCTTTTAGTAAGACACTGAAAATAGAAGAAACAGCAAAAATAAGCTGGAATAACAATGAAATCAACCCTGAGATAACAAAAGATAAATAAGTATAATTCATAATGACCCCAGTCAATGACAAATTTCAAAACTTAGACTGATCCATCAATTACCTTAATTTCTCTATCATGAGTTAGATGTGTTATTTCATGCTTACCTGTGCACAGATATCCTCACACCTTCAAGTAGTCCTAGACAAGACCAGCAGGACTGAGCTCTGTGTTTGGTTGTTATCAATCTTACCCTTCAAAACTCCTCCTAACCCCAAGGGGAAGTAGGAAATTGGGGCTGAAATCTATCTTGTGCTTTGCTCACCCCTATCTTTACATCTCTAGGCCCTGAAGAAGGTTTGTTTTTCTTAATTTTTGCATAAATTCCATCTGTGCTAGCACGAATTGCTGGGTTTTAGTTCTGCAGTAATGAATTGAAGTGGCCACAAAATATATTCATATTTTGGTGACTACAATCATGAAAGAGAGTGCTTACCCTCCAACAATGTATAGTGGAAAATATAACTTTAAAAAGCAACTTCCAGATTATATGATAACTGCTAATACGGGTGGGGGGGAAGGTTCTGGAGAAATTCTTAAGAGGTACCAAGAGAAACAGTCTAAGTTTCTAGGGTACTCTCTAAATCAAAAGCTCAAGATTAAATAAGAACTAGCCATGTTAAGAAATGAAATGGAAGTTTCAGTTAGAGAAAAATCATTTGTAGAGTCCAAGAAGCTAGCAAGAATATGCTTATGCATGAGATGGCAACATTCTCAGTTTAGCTGAACGTTAAAGTAGGTGGGAAGGACAGAAGGCAAAACTGTACATATAAAAAGGCCAAATTATGCTGGGGCGCCTGGGTGGCTCAGTCGTTAAGCGTCTGCCTTCGGCTCAGGTCATGATCCCAGGGTCCTGGGATCGAGCCCCGCATCAGGCTCCCTGCTCGGCGGGAGGCCTGCTTCTCCCTCTCCCACTCCCCCTGCTTGTGTTCCCTCTCTCGCTGTGTCTCTCTCTGTCAAATAAATAAATAAAATCTTTAAAAAAAAAAAAGGCCAAATTATGAAAGATTTTGACTGTATGTTGGAGCTAACAAATAGGGCCAATGACATCTTTAAATCAGGGGAAATGAGCAGGTTAAATATTAGAATAATATGTAGCAAGAGAAATAAATAAGAAGGCAAAACTGGAACCTATTGAGCAGATGAATGCAAAAACCAAGGAGAAAATATGTGGCATGAAAGATGATTTTGGAAGAAAAGTGAACATATTTAAAAAATAATAAATTGATGTAGTGATTGCATCTGGAGGTGAGAAATAAAAAAAAATCAAGAAAGTTTTCTTTGGTTCAGAGAAGATGGCAGGGTATTAGGATGCTAAGGTCACTTGGTCCCACAAACACACTGATATAATAGCTACATCTATGCAACTAACTCTGAAAACAACCCAAAGACTGACAGAATCAACCTTGAACAATTAATCATTAAGGGCAGGAGGGGTAGAAATACAGTTGGGAACCAAACTGCTGGCAAGAATAACCACTAATGGGACGGACAAAAAAGCATAGAGATGTGAGAGGATCAGATGCCACACAAGACACCCAGGACCTGAACTGAAAAGACAAGCTCCCATAATATCTGACTCTGAAAACCAGTGAGGCTTAACTTCAGGAGCTTTTAAAATCAGTGGGCTTAACTCCGGGTACTTTAAAAATCAAGGGGCTTAACTCTGAGAGAGCCTAAGGATGATAGGAAACCGAGTCTTCACCCTTAAAGAGCCAGCATAATAAATAAATCAGGGAGACACAGCACAGAAGCCAGAGTTCAAAAAGTACCTGAGGTACATGTGAAGTTGTATTTACTAACCTCACAATCTGTACTTCAGGGGCAGAGATCTTCAGGAGATTTCTCAAGGAACGAAAGTGCTGGCAGGCACCATTTCTTTTCTCCTCTTTCAATCTAGATAGATACTTTCAGGAGCCAAGGCCAATGCTCTTGATATTTTGCTAGCACTGTGGTTTGCCCTACGCACATGTTCCCCTGTGGACCTGCCCCATCCAACCAGCCTGCATCAGCAGGCGTCCCTCCAGGGTGGCTCCTACCCCACCATACCCTTCAAGAAGCCTTCACAGGGATCAGTGCTCATTCAAAGTAAGTCCTGCCCTGGGGAGAGGGGAAGATAATCCTACACACCAGTGTGTCTGTAGTTCTCCCAGGCAAGCCTTTTAGCTCACTGTTCAGAAAGCAAGTCCTGACATTTGGTGCACCTGCAATTATGACAGAGAGGTTAATTACAGACATTTAGTGTGACTCCACCCACCTATGAGCTCACAGTGGCCTCAGATAGGCCCCTCAACAACACACTAAACAAGCCCTGCCCAGTTCACCCACAGCAGGCAAAGTAGGTCATTGCAGCCAAGTGGGCTGAAGGCAAATGCAACTCAGCCACAACATTAGGGTGCATGTAGCCCACATAGGAGAAACCCGTGGAGCAACTTGTTCTAGTGACCAGGTGGGTACTGTAATGCAGGGCACCACAGGAACTCTTCTACACAAGGCCACTACTTTCCAGAACATGATATATAACTGACTTTCCTAATAGAGTTAGACAAGATAAAGAGACAGAGGACTATATCCCAAATGAAAGAAAAAGACAAAATCAGAACAAAAGAGTTAAATGAAACAGATAAGCAATATGCCTACTGAAGAATTCACAGTGATGGTCATAAAGATATTCACTGGACTTGAGAAAAGAGTGGATGAACTCAGTGAGAATTTCAACAAAGAAATAGAAAATATAAAAAGAACCAGTCAGAGCTAGAGACAATAACTGAAATGAAAAAGACACTAGAGGGAATCAATAGCAGATTAGAGGAGATGGAAAAACAGATCAACAATCTGGAAGACAGGGTAATTGAAGGCATCAAAGCTGAATAGCAATAATAATAATAATAATTGAAAATGAGAATAGGTTATAGGAACTCAGAGACATTATCAAGAGTAATAACATTTACATTATATAAATCTCAGAGAAGAAGAAAGAGAGAAGAGGAAAGAAAAATTGAATAAATAATAACTGGAAACCTTCCTAATCTGGAAAAGAAAACCAACATCCAGGTCCAGGAAACACAGAGAGCCCTACTAAGATTAACCGAAGGAGGTCCACAACAAGATACCAAGATACATAATAATTAAAATACTAAAAAGTATAACAATAAGTCAAAAAGTTATGATAAAGAATTTTAAAAACAACAAGAGAAATTAAAAGTTACATAAAGGGCGCCTGGGTGGCTCAGTTGGTTAAGCAACTGCCTTCGCTCAGGTCATGATCCTGGAGTCCCAGGATCGAGTCCCACATCGGGCTCCCTGCTCAGCGGAGGGTCTGCTTCTCCCTCTGACCCTCTTCCCTCTCGTGCTCTCTGTCTCTCATTCTCTCTCTCAAATAAATAAATAAAATCTTTAAAAAAATAAAAATAAAAGTTACATAAACAGAAAGTCCACAAGGTAATGAGCTGATTTTTCAGCAGAAACTTTGTAGGCCAGAGGGGAGTGGAATGATTTATTAAAAGTGGTGAAAGGGAAAAAAAAAAAAAAAAGACAAAACAAAACAAAACAATCTGCAACCAAGATTACTCTATTCTGTTAGGTTATCATCCAGACTAGAAGGAGAGATAAAGAGTTTTCCAAACAAAGCTTAAAGGAGTTCATTAGCACTAAACCAGCCTTACAAGAAATGTTAGAGAAAGTTATTTGAGTGGAAAGTAAAGGGCATAACTAGAAAAAAATTATGAAAAGAAAAAGTATCACAGATAAAAGCAAACATACAGTAAAGTAGTAGATTAATCACTTTATAAGGCTAATATGAAGACTAAAACACAAAAATAGTAAAAATCAATTATATATACAAAAATTAGTCAAGGGATACACTACATAAAAGAATTTAAAATATGACAAATAATAAATAAAACATGGAGGGAGGAGTAAAAACTTAGTGCTTTTAGAATGTGTTCAAACTTAAGTGAACGTCAACGTAATATAGGCTGCTATACACATAGGATGCTGTATGTGAACCTAATGGCCACCACATATCAAAACCTATTATGGATACATAAAAAGTAAAGAGAAAGTATTCCAAGCATGACCTTAAAGAAAGTCATCAAACCACAGTGAAGAAAGCAAGATAAGAAGAAACAGAAAAGAACTACAAAACAATAAGAAAACAATTAACAAAATGTCAATAATTACATACCTATCAGTAATTACTTCAAATGTAAATGAACCCAACATTCCAATCAAAAGACAGAGTGAATGATTTAAAAAAAAAAAAAAAAAAGAAAGACCCATCTATATTCTGCCTTCAAGGGACTCACTTCACCTAAAGACACATAGAGACTGAAAGTAAAGGTATGGAAGAAGATAATCCATGCAGATGGAAGTAAAGAAAAAGCCAGGGTAGCAATACTTAAATCAGATGAAATAGACTTTTTTTTTTTTTTTTTTTTAATTTAAATTCAATCTCATTAACATAATGTGTTATTAGTTTCAGGGGTAGAATTTAGTGATTCATTAGTTGCATATAACACTCAGTGTTCATTACATCACATACCCTCCTTATTTCCCATCACCCAATTACCCCAATCCCCTAGCCCCACTCCCCTCCAGCAACCCTCAGTTTGTTTCCTATAGTTAAATCTCTTATGGTTTGTCTCTCTGATTTCATCTTATTTTGTTTTTCCTTCCATTCCCCTATGTTCATCTGTTTTGTTTCTTAAATTCCACATGAGTGAAATAATATGGTATTTGTCTTTCTCTAACTGACTTATTTTACTTAACATGATACCCTCTAGTTCCATCCATGTTGTTGCAAATGGCAAGATTTCATTCTTTTTAATGGCTGAGTAATATTCCATTGTATAACTATACCACATCTTCTTTATCCATTCATCTGTCAATGGACATCTGGGTTCTTTCCATATTTTGGCTATTGTGTACATTGCTGCTATAAACATTGGGGTGCATATGCCCCTTTGAATCATTATTTTTGTATCCAATAGATAAATACCTAGTAGTGTAATTGCTGGGTTGTAGGATAGCTCTATTTTTAACTTTTTGAGGAACCTCCATACTGTTTTCCAAAGTGGTTGAACCAGTTTGCATTCCCACCAACAGTTTAAGAGGGTACCCCTTTCTCACATCCTTGCCAAAATTTGTTGTTTCCTGATTTGTTAATTTTAGCCATTCTGACCGGTGTGAGGTGGTGTCTCATTGTGGTTTTGATTTGTATTTCCCTGATGCCAAGTGATGTTGAGCACTTTTTCATGTGTCTGTTGGTCATTTGTGTGTCTTCTTTGGAGAAATGTCCATTCATGTCTTCTGCCCATTTCTTGACTGGGTTTTTGTTTTTTGGGTGTTCTTTATAGATTTTTGATACTACCCCTTAATCAGATAAGAGATTTGTGAATATCTTTTCCCATTCCATATGTTGCTTTTTAGTTGTGTTGACTGTTTCCTTTGCTGTGCAAAAGCATTTTATCCTGATGAAGTCCCAATAGTTCCTGTTTGCCTTTGTTTCCCTTGCCTTTGGAGATGTGTCTTGCAAGAAGTTGCTGTGGCCAGGTCAAAGAAGTTACTTCCTGTGCTCTCCTCCAGGATTTTGATGGATTCCTGTCTCACATTGAGTTATTTCATCCATTTTGAGTTTATCTTTGTATGTGGTATAAGGGAGTGGTCCAGTTTCATTCTTCTGTATGCGGGCTGTCCAATTTTCCTAACACCATTTGTTGAAGAGACTGTGTTTTCCATTGGATATTCTTTCCTTCTTTGTCAAAGATTAGTTGATCCTAGAGTTGGGAGTCCATTTCTGGGTTCTCTATTCTGTTCCATTGATCTATGGGTCTGTTTCTGTGCAAGTACCATACTGTCTTGATAACTGCAGCTTTGTAATACAGCTTGAAGTCCAGAATTTTGATACCTCCAGCTTTGGTTTTCTTTTTCAACATTACTTTGGCTATTTGGGGTCTTTTCTGGTTCCATACAAATTTGGGGATTGTTTGTCCCAGCTCTGTGAAAAACGCTGGTGGTATTTTGATAGGGATTGCATTGAATGTGTAGATTGCTTTGGGTAACATAGACATTTTAACAGTATTTATTCTTCCAATCCATGAGCATGGAAGGTTTTTCCATTTCTTTGTGTCTTCCTCAATTTCTTTCATAAGTGTTCTATAGTTTTCATAGTACAAATCTTTTACTCTTTGGTTAGGTTTATTCCTAGGTATCTTACGGGTTTTAGTACAATTGTAAATGGGATCAATTCCTTGATCTCTCTTTCTGCTGCTTCACCGTTAGTGCATAGAAATGCAATAGACTTCTGTGCACTGATCTTATATCCTGTGACTTTGCTGAATTCCTGTATCAGTTCTAGCAATTTTTTGGTGGAGTCTTTCAGGTTTTCTACATAGATTATCATGTCATCTGCAAAGAATGAAAGTTTGACTTCTTCTTTGCAAACTTGGATGCCTTTTCTTTCCTCTTTGTTGTCTGATTGCTGAGACTAGGACTTCAAGTACTATGTTGAACAACAGTGGTGAGAGTGGGCCTCCCTGTTGTGTTCCTGACTGAAGGGGAAAATGTTTCAGTTTTTCCCTGTTGAGGATGATATTTGCTGTGGATCTTTCGTATATGGCTTATATGATGTTGAGGTATGATCACTCTATCCTTACATTGTGGAGGGTTTTTATCAAGAAAGGATGCTGCATTTTGTCAAATGCTTTTTCTGCATCAATTGAGAGGATTGTATGGTTTTTATCCTTTGTTAAGGTGGTATATCATGTTGATGGATTTGCAGATGTTGAACCACCCCTGCAGCCCAGGAATAAATCCCACTTGGTCATGGTGAATAATTATTTTAATGTACTATTGGATCCTATTAGCTAGTATCTTGGTGAGAATTTTTGCGTGCATGTTCATCAGGGATATTGGTCTGTAATTCTCCTTTTTAGTGGGGTCTTTTTCTGGTTTGGGGATCAAGGTAATGCTGGTCTCATAGAATGAGTTTGAAAGTTTTCCTTCTATTTCTATTTTTTGAAACAGCTTCAGAAGAATAGGTATTAATTCTTTAAATGTTTGGTAGAATTCTCTGGGAGGCCATCCAGCCCTGGACTCATTTGTTGAGAGATTTTTGATTACTGATTCAATTTTTGTTGGCATATAATTGCTCATAATATTCTCTTATAATTGTTTGTATTTTTTCAGTTTTGGTTGTGATCTCTCCTCTTTCATTCATGATTTTATTTATTTGGGTCCTTTTTCTTTTCTTTTTGTTAAGTCTGGCTAGGGTTAATTCTTTCAAAGAACCAGCTCCTAGTTTCATTGATCTGTTCTACTGTTTTTTTTGTTTATTTGTTTTTTATTTCTATATCATTGATTTCTGTTCTAATCTTTACTATTTGTCTTCTCCTGATGTATTTGGGCTTTATTTGCTGTTTTTTTTCCAGCTCCTTTATGTGTGAAGTTAGGTTGTATATTTGAGATTTTCTTGCCTCTTGAGAAAGGCCTGCATTGCTATATACTTCCCTCTTAGGGCCACCTTTGATCCATTCCAAAGGTTTTGAACTGTCATGTTTTCATTTTCATTTGCTTCCATGTATTTTTTAAATTCTTCTTTAATTTCCTGGTTGACCCATTCATTCTTTAATAGGATGTTCTTTAACCTCCATGTATTTGAGGTCCTTCCAAATTTCTTCTTGTGGTTGACTTCAAGTTTCATAGCATTGTGGTCTTAAAATATGCATGGTATGATCTCAATCTTTTGGTACCAGTTGAGGTTTATAGAACAGGATAGCATCCAGAAATAAACTTATAGGTATAAGGTAAATTAATCTCTGACAAAGAAGGCAAGAATATACAATGGGGAAAAGACAGTATTTTCATAAATGGTGCTGGGAAAACCAGACAGATACATGCAAAAGAATGAAGCTGGACCACTTTCTTACACCATACATGAAAATAAACTCAAGATGGACTAAAGACCTAAATGTGAGACCTGAAACCATAAATTTTCTAAAAGAAAACATAGGCAGTAATCTCTTGAATATTGTCCTTAGCAACATATTTATGGTTAGGTCTCCTGAGGCAATGGAAACAAAAGCAAAAATAAACAATTGGCACTACACCGAAATAAAAAGCTTTTGCACAGCAAAGAATATCATCAACAAAACAAAAAGACAACTCAGGGAATGGGAGACGATATTTGCAAATGATGTATCTGATAAGGAGTTAAAATCCATAGTATATAAAGAACTTATACAACTCAACACTAAAGAAATAAGGACTCCAATTTAAAAGGGGGCAGAGGATCTGAACATACATTTTCCCAAGATGTACAGATGGCCAATGGACACATGAAAAGATTCTCAACATTACTAATTATTAGGGAAATGCAAATCAAACCACAATGGGATATCACCCCATATCAGTCAGAATGGCTAGTGTCAAAAAGACAAGAAATAACAAATGTTAGCAAGGATGTGGAGAAAAGGGAAGACTTTTACCTTACTGGTGGAAACATAAATTGGTGCAATACTGTGGAAAACTGTATAGAATTTCCTCAAAAAATTAAAAATAGAAATACCATATGATTCAGTAATACCACTCCTGAGTGTTTAGCCAAAGAAAACAAAAACATTAATGCAAAAAGATATATGCATCCCTATGTTTATTGCAGTATTATTCATAATAGACAAGATATGGAAGCAACCTGTGTCCATCAATACATGAATCGATAAGGAAAAAGTGGAGTGTATATGTACATACACATGTGTATATATACATATATGTGTATGTATGCATTTGTATATGTGTACATACATGGTATGCACACACACACACACATACATAAACACATACACACAATAGAGTATTAATCAGCTCCAAAGGGTGAGATCTTGCCATTTACAACAGTATGGATGGACCTAGAGAGTATCATGCTAAGTGAAATAAGTCAGAGAAAGACAGAGTTCATATGATTTCATTTAAATGTGTAACCTAAAAAACAAAACAAATGAACAAGCAAAGAAAGAAACAAACAAAAACAGACTCTTAAATATAGAGAATTACCTAGTGGTTGCCAGAGGGGAGGTGAGTGGGGGCATGGGTCACATAAAGGGGATTAAAAGGTACAAACTTCCCAATAAAACCTCCCACCTGTTAAAAAAAAAAAAAAGAGGTACAAACTTCCATATATAAATTCAATGTCACAGAGATTATTAGTAGAGCATAGGGAATATAATCCATAATACAGGAATAACATTGTATAGTGACTACACTTATTGTGATAAGTATTGAGTAATGTAGGGAATTGTTGAATCAATATGTTATACAGCTGAAACTAATATACATTGTATGCTAATTGTACTTCAATTAAAAAAAGGAATCAAGGAAGATCTGAGGATTTGAGAGGACAAAATAGGGAATAATGGAGGAAGATGGGTTGAAGAATAGGGAGATGGTGGATTTGATTATGGATAGGTTTGGTTTGAGGTCATAAGGTATTTTTAGTGGAGATGTTGAATGATAAATTATATATACAAGTTCCAGAGGCATATTAAGCATGAAAATTTGTGAGTTATCATCATCTGCATATACACACACATGTCAGCTGAATAAAAGCAGTGGAGTAGGTGAGAACCACAGAGAGAATATATAGGAAAAAATTAGAATAGGGCTCATAACAGAACATTGAAACACACTGAATTTTATGTCACAGATGGAAAAGAGAAGACTACGAAAAGAATTTAGAAGTAGGTCAAAAATATATGCCGGGATATGAAAACTGATAGAAAGGAATGTTCAAGTAGAATGAGGTCACCAGTTTCAAAAGATGCAGAGGATTATTGTAGATGAAGACAGAATATCATTTTGATTTGGCCACAAGGAGAAATGTTAAATGCAATTACTGGTATAAAAAGTGACTGAATCTCTGACCTGGTCCACATTGTAATTTTAAAGTGTTTTCATTAAGAATATAAGGTCACAAAAATAATAGGAGTAAGTACTAATAAATAATAGCTGACTAGTCCTTCAATACCATCATCAGGATCAACCAGAAGTCTTATGAACAAATTGAAGGAAACATTTTTATAATGGTGGAAATTGCTTCTTAATTAAAATTATTTTCTAAATATTGCTGAATGCCAACCAACCCTTAGACTATATCCATGGGTCAGAAATCCAAATAATCCATGTTTTTTGTTTTGTTTTGTTTTGTTTTGTTTTTTATTTTGTAGATACACCAGAAAATGGAGTCAGGCTTAGAATTCTGAAAAAATGATAACTCTACACCTTACAGAGTTATTTGGCAATATTATGAAATCGAGATTTGTCTTAGGAAAAATGGCTTCCTGTAAATGTTTGTGTTACCTCCACAGTAAGTCCTCCGTGGATGATTGGCAGTGGAAAAATGATGAAATCAATGAACATGTGGATGAATGAAAAAGAGTGTAAGTGTGTAATAGAAAGCAGATTAGGAAAGGCTAATGGGATTAACCCAGATTGTCCCAAAGAGAAATATTAGTTTGGGATTCATAAGTAAGTAAGTACTTTCAAGGAACAAAGAAAAATTACAATAGGTAGTTACCTCTATAGGTGATATTTGTCTTGTTTGCCCTTTCTCTTTTCAGCACCCTCCTCATATAAGATTTCTATGAACAAATGTCTCTTACTGTCACAGTTCTGTTTTGAAATTTGCCCTCTAAACTCTCCATAAATCAAATACCATTCTCTTCCCTCTCTCACCAATCCAAGGGAATCTGCCCCTCATTCTTGGTTTAGCAAGCTAGCTACTCAGATGAAATAGTCTACAGTGTGGTATACTAGTGATATCCCAATCCCTGTCCAACTACACATAGGAATTTAATAAAGCATTGGTAGACAATTTCAATTTCTCTCCACCCTTAGAAGCATGGAAATGCATTTTGTTGTTAAACTAGTGTCTAGCAAAAACAGGCATTCTAATTTCTTCAATTTTAATTGTAATTTTTTTAATAATTTGATTTTGCCACAATGTTTCATTAATTCAAAACAAGGTTGAAGAGGAAAACAATGTCAATCAAGTTTTTCAAAAGCTATATTTTCAAGGTCATCATATTTCTTCTCTAGCCAACTGCTGGTGTGTCCGTAGAAGTTTGAGATACATATACACACACACATTGTTCTCAAAAAATAAAAAAAAATAAAAATACTGCAAATCTTCAGAACTCGGTGATATGCCTCATGTAAAAGTGAAGTTACTGAATAATTATGGAACATATTCAGAATATTCAGATTCAGTAATGAATATCCTAATAATTCGGAGCACTTGGGTGGCTCAGTCATTAAGCGTCTGCCTTGGCTCAGGTCAGGATCCCAGGGTCCTGGAATCAAGCCCCACATTGGGCTCCCTGCTTGGCAGGAAGCCTGCTTCTCCCTCTCCCACTCCCCCTGCTTGTGTTCCTGCTCTCGCTATCTCTCTCTCTGTCAAACAAATAAATAAAATCTTAAAAAAAAAAAAAAGACTATCCTAATAATTCCATTCTAATTTATGCTTTGATTCAGATCTTTAAAAAACAAAAGGTTGAAGAAAAAAATAATCAATCTCTTTCTTTCCAAATCTTTTTTTGGTAGAGATCTTATCAAAGGACATAAAAATCCTCAGGGATGATATTCTCCATTTCCCCCAAATAACCCTTCAAAATATTGTTTTATCTTAATTTTTCTAGAGATTTTGACTTTCAAGTATAACATTCTGAAGATCTTCTCCTGACAGAGCTTGAAAACTAGTCTTCCCACATTTAATGAACCTTGATTCTCAGTTGCATTTTTTTTGGTTACCTGGCACAGATTTTAACATAAATGTAGCATTTAAATCTTCTTAGACTCTGAAAACACATATAATATATAAGTACCCTTGAGATAAATATAATTATGGTATACCATATTCTAAATTTGATCTCCAATCCCCTTTATGAACTTTTAGGATTCCCTTATTACTTCTAGTATTTTTCTTTCAATTGGCAGCACTCATTACATGTCATAAGTAAAAGAATACTACGGTAATGGCAATCCTGGTATCATGCATTATTCCACATGGGTAAGATATTTCCATTTAACCTTCATTAATTAGTTAATTAACTAATTAATAAAAGACACCAGCAGTAAGTATTTGAGCTTTCATAGCATTTTCATAAAGGATATTTTAAAGCTTGCCCATTCTCTAACCCCCAAATCAAACTAAATAAATAACAAACTATTCTATCCCTGCTGAAAGCAAGCTTTATATCTTTTAGATTGATCAATGATGCAGCAGACAACATCAAATATTGAACTAAGTTCACCTGTTATTCTTGGATATATACCATTGGAATTTGTATCAACATTTAGCACATAGTGTTTGGAAGCACATATCAGTGATTTGACCTGAAATGTCCCAGTAGTTTTTGAACACTCACAGCAACTTCACCCCTTCCAGTCCCCAAAGACCTAATCTTAGAAAGCTTTCAAAACAAGAAAGTGGAACAAAATCTCTTTTGAAGTTGTGTTATCTAATCCACTCAATATTTTATAAGTTATATGCAAAGTCATATATTTTTAAATAATATTTTAAATGGCTAAAACAAAACAAAAGCAAAAAAGAAAAATAAACTCTACCTAATCTCTATAACTGCCTTCAAAAACTTGAGATAACTTATAGGTATTATAAAATTTTTACAAAAATCAATTAAACATTTAATTGAAAGACTTTAATGAAATATCTTAAAAGCTGCCCCTTGACCACAGGATAAATTCTAAAGCCAATTAAATGTCATGCAGGGCCCTATGCAAATTGATTCTTAATAAACTTCTAAATTTCATTCTTCTTACCATTTACCTCTTTGCTCTCATTTACCTTGGGGCCTTTCCACATTTTTTCTCCTGAATCTGGACCACTATTCCCTCCAGGTTTTATAGCTCAATCTTTAAATTTCACTGAAAGCATTAACTCCAGGAAGCATTCTATCCCAAACCCCTTTGCATCCCCAGATCTCCACTCACATATATTCAAGTTTGTATTAGGGTTTTCTCTTATGTGGTTCACCACACGTGGGATTTTGTTCATCACAGTCCCAATCACATTACATTCTAAAATTTCCTATTTAAACTATTATCCTGGAGAGTAGGCACTATGCTCATCATATTTACACTGTATCTCAAATTCTTAGCCCAATAGTTAGCATATAGTAGATACTCAATATTATTTATTTGCCGTGGATGAATAATTGAAGAATTAGCATAAGAATTAATGAAAATACACAACATCAAAATAAAAGGGAATGCATTTATTTAAATGAGTGTTAAAACAAAAGGCTTTGCTAAAATAAAGAGGAAAACATAATTTAAAAAAAAAACACTATACATTTGTCATGAAAGTTTAAATTAAAACTATCTTTCACCTCTTTGAGAAAATACTATAGCAAAATAAATTTATTTTTGAAATAAATTACTTTAAAGGTATATGCATTTGACCATTCTAAAATTATAACTTTTCCATTTATTCTGCTGTGAATTCCTTCTTATGCAGGGTAATGTGTGTTTTAGTTACTCTGCACATCATCATTATGGCTTATTATTATACATTTATAAAATAACCCTTACATCTATAACTGAGGTTTCCAAGTCAAGTTAAAAGCAAAAAAAAAAAAAAAAAATTTACATTTTTTAAAAGCGGTTCAAGACAGAGTTGACTCTTAAGAATGTCATGAGTTCTTTTCCATTTCCTGGTGCCTCTAAAAGGTCTTTTGATTTAAAAACAGCAATTTTTCCACCAATTTTATGATTTTAACAGGAACTTTATTTTATGTGTTAACATGAGAATTTTTCTGAAAAACTTTAGAAAGTAGAGCTCCATTTAAACACGATATATGTCTACCCATCATATTTATGTATGTATTCATTATTCATCATTATATTACATGAAACCTCAAAAATGTAAAAATGAAATTATCATAATAATATTAAGAGTTCCTTATTGCTAAGGGTTTTAAATGTGAGGTTTATTATAATACCCACCAACACTGGATTGCATTATATAGTTACAGTAATCATGTGCTTAGTGCACCAGCAGTGACTGAATACCCCCCTCCCAATAGAGAATGAGGAAATTATTTGATATTTAAGGTTTTTATAGTATCATTTAATTATTTATCATAGCAAAAATAAAACTTGTGTCAGACGTTTTTCCAATTAATTTATGGTTTAGAAATATTTTCATTTTGAATTGCATATGAGGAAATTCAATAAACAGGTCAGTACTTGGGGCTTTTAAAATTCTTAATTTACCCCTATTTGTTACAACAGTCCTATAAGATAATAATAATCTCTAATGTACTGATAAAGAAATGGAGGTTTAAAGATAGGCAGTAATTAGTTTCAAATAATATGGCATATAAAATTCAGGATCAAGATTGGAATTCAGGTAGTTCAACTTGAAAATTGACCTGTTAAGACCATAGTAGCTGCTTTCCTCAAAGCAGAGAATGTCTCCATCCCTGTTCTTATTTTCTCAAAGACGTAGGAAATGATCCAGCATTGAAGAAACTATACATGATGGATTCTGTGGCCAGCACATTAAAAATCAGGGATAGAACAGAGCTATTTCACCTATGCATGCAAAAACCTACAAGACATCATTGATTCATTTCATCTTCCTTAGAGCATAGCCAAATTAAAATTATTAAGTGTTTCCTGATAGCTCTCAATTGTTAAACATAGTGCTGAGAAACTGAATATGTAAATGGACAATGGATTGACCAAATATAAAAAGAGAACTCTGACCCACAACCTACAGCAATCTGCTCAGGGAACTAACTCCTTATCTATAATAAGCAAACAGAAAGGCAGATTTCTATTTCTAGTGACAAACCAGTAAGCTAAACAATAATTTAACAATCAGCTCCAAATGGCCAAGACTTGATTAATAATTGAAAGGTTTCCTAATTTTTGTCCCTGCTTTTAACTTAGGATCAACCATAAAGAGACAAATATTCACCTCTACAGAGTCACACAGTATGCTCCACATCTAGTTGCCCGCATACAGCTTCCGCATGCCAACAGCCTCCAATCAGGGCATACCAAAGTCTTCCTTTTTTCCACTATAAAGCTTTCCCAATCCTTTGCTTTCCTTTCAGTCTGTCAAAACTCAGGTGACTGTGGCTGACTTCCTTACTACAGTAAGCTCAAAATAAAAAGCCTTTGCTTTTCTCATTTGTTTCACCCTCATATATTTCCACAATGTTCATTGGTTTGGGGATACAAAACAATTGAAAGATAAGTCCCTGGCTTTGAAATGCTTATAGGCTACTTGAGAAAAAAAGATATGTATGTGAAAATGATTTAGAGAAAAATAGGAATCCACATTCAGGTAAAATAACTGACCATCCACTTTTTTTTTGTAGCTTCAAGTTTTTATTTAAAAATTCCAGTTAGTTAACATACAGTACAATATTAGTTTCAGGTGTAGAATTTAGTGATTTGACACTTACATACAACACCCAGGGCTCATTACAAACAATGCCCTCCTTAATACCCATCACCTATTAAACCCAACCTCTGCCCACATCCCCTTCAGCAACCCTCAGTTTGTTCTCTATAGTTGAGAGTCTGTTTCTTGGTTTGCCTCTCTCTTTTTTCCTCTATGGTCAGGAACAAGACAGGGATGTAAACTCTCACCACTGTTATTTAACATAGTACTGGAAGTCCTAGCCTCAGCAATCAAACAAAAAGAAATAAAAGGCATCCAAATCAGCAAGGAAGAAGTCAAACTTTCACTATTTGCAGATGACATGATACTCTATGTAGAAAACCTGAAAGACTCCAGCAAAAAACTTGCTAGAACTGATACACAAATTCAATAAAGTGACAGGATACAAAATCAACACACAGAAATCTGTGGCATTTCTATACACCAGTAATGAAGCAGCAGAAAAGAAAATCAAGGAATTGATCCCATTTGCAATTGTACCAAAAAACATAAGATACCTAGGAATAAACCTAACCAACCAAAGAGTGAAAATATCTGTACTCTGAAAACTATAAAACACTTATGAAAGAAATTGAGGATGACACCAAGAAATGGAAAAATATTCCATACTCATGGATTGGAAGAATAAATATGTTAAAATGTCTATACTACCCAAAGCAATCTACACATTTAATGCAATCCCTATCAAAATAGCAGCATTTCTCACAGAGCTAGAAGAAGTCTAAAATTTATATGGAACCCCAAAAGACCCGAAATAGCAAAGCAATCTTGAAAAAGAAAAGCAAAGCTGGAGGAATCACAACTCCGGACTTCAAGTTGTATTACCAAGCTATAGTGATCAAGACATTATGGTACTGGCACAGAAACAGACACAAAGATCAATGGAACAGAATAGAAAACTCAGAAATACACCATATACTTTAAAAGATTTAGGAGGTATTATAACGTTTATTCAAGTTTAGGCATTACATGGGCCTGGAATTAAATATCAGCTATATGCTATATGACCTCCTATAACTTTTGGTTATTTGTTCAGATTCTAAACTCCAGATTTCCCTTTTCTCAAATGAAAATATAAATACATCAAAGATAACATTTGTAATTGTTTAATATATGTTAAGCAATTCATTAAAGTTCTTTTTCTTTGTTATTATTTATACAACTGAAAGGAAATATATTGAGGCAATATGGACATATTTTTATGGATAAAATATGAATGGGATCATTTCATGGACTAGTGAAAAGGAAAAATGGGTATTCCAGGTGGAGAACATTATAAAAGAGCTATTAATGAACATGTTTTATTGCTAAAATAAGGAAACCAACTCCTTGGCTATAGAAAATGATGCATAAATAAATTTAAATAGTTTAAATAATCAACATACTGAGGCTCTTTGACACAGACTAAGCAACTGACCCGAAAGACAACCAAGAATAATTATTGTTCTTCAGCATGGAAATTACCAAAAAACATTTTAGAAAAATAACATTATTAGTGAATATTTTCAAAAAGGGTAATATTTAGATCCATTTAAGTAGCTATTAAAATAACACAGAAGCAATAACTGTAAATATTAGTAGTGCTTGTCAAATAATTCCAAGTTTTCAAGCGTGAAAATCTTAGATTGAAAAGGAAGGGGTAGATAATCATACAGGCTCTATATTATGTGATGATGGCATTTCATAGTGGTGGTTTGAACTCACCTTGAGTTATTTGAACTCCTCTTGTTTCCATAACTTTCTGCGTTCTCCATCTTTCTCCCTAGCATCCCTGTAACTGGTTTTTTTTTGCCCAAATTTTAGCTATTTTTAAAATATTCAAATGCCATGTGAAATTGTTCATGATCATTCAAGTTAATGATGGTGTGGTATCTATTATTCCTACCCACCAGTATTTACAGTTTTACTTATTTCAGGCACATAGTAGGCATATAAGAGGATTACACTTTCACTATTCCCTGAAGTTGGGTGGGACCATATACTTTGGTCAATAAAATATGTGTCATGACAGGTGGAATTCTTTAAAAGACAATAATGCATACCCCTTAATTTTCACTTGCCATAGATTTAAGTTTCAATTGGCTGTGTCCCTAAAGAAGCATACAATGTGTTTAGGAAATGAATAAATAATTAATAACCTTCTGAAAGAGAAATTCAAAGCTCCAATGGGTTCACTGGTAAACTCTACCAAGAGACCAAACTGTGTCTCTTATACACAGACCAATTCTGTGTATAAATAAATCCATCTACCCCTTCCTACAGTTGGGCAATGTAAAACTTGCATGGCCATATATAATAACCCTCTTATCCTTTGAATTCTGAAAATATACAGCATAGTTCTATACATATATGTTTAACAAACATTTCTTTCATAAGTGACTAAGATGTCCCACCAGCAGTTGAGAACATGGAACTGGAGCTTGATAGGTGATGACTACCAAAAGAATTTCTATTCTGATGTTACAAGTACTAGCTCTTCAATTACTGTGCATTGAATTTTCTGGTAATGCCTTATCTATATCCTATAATTACTGACTACTTATCAAATGGATGAATAAAAGTAGTTTTTAATTTTTACATTAGGTAAATGACTTGTTTAATTTTCAATCATTATCCTTAGGAAATAGAACCCATAGTTTTATTTTCATTATTTACCTTTAATAATGTTTGTCATTTGATTGTGTTCATGCATTTATCAAGCACTTACTGAAGACAAAATATGTGTGGCTCATAGTACTAAGTGTGAGCAGAGACCACAAAGAATAAGATATACGACAGTTATGCGGTGCCTGGGTGGCTCAGTCAGTTAAGCATCTGATTCTTGATTTCAGCTTGGGTCATGATCTCAGGGTTGTGAGACTGAGCCCCACATTGGGCTTCATGCTGGGTGTGGAGCCTGCTTGAGATTCTCCCTCTCCCTCTCCCTCTGTCCCTCCCTTTGCTCAGGCTCTCTCCTTCAAAAAAAAAAAAAAAGATATAAGACGGTTTTAAGGTATTGCTGGGGTTAAAATAATGTGGGATAAGGATAAAATAAGCTTATATTAAAACAATATTGTCTGGGAAAATATAAAGAAGGTATATGGGAGTGAAATGAAGAAAAAAAACTAATTTTCACAAGGGGAATTGAGAATAGAGTTTAAAAAGAAATGTTCAAATTTTCAAAAAGTACCTCTCAAAGATCTGTAAAAAGAATAAAGATTTTACTGTAATTCTAGATACTAGAACTCAGTTACAATCCCAAATTTACATAGCATTACCAAGGAAAGATAAGCACATGTATTTTCCCTTTATAAAATTCTGATTGCAAGCAACTGATCATCTCCATATACCTGCAATTATCCATAATAATTTCACATTTCATTTAATTAATTCTTCTGCTTCCCTACATACAAACACATAATGATATGGACCTCCCTTACCTTGCCTATTGTTCTAATTATTGTTTCATTTTATTTAGTAATGTAATGAAACTGGAACATTCAATCAAGGGATTATCGCTCATACTTTGAAGAGAACATTATTAATTATGTAGTATCAAGATTGCTGCTTCAGGGCCATGCAGAAGGTTGCCTAATTACCCAGTGATTTCAGGACAATTTACACTGTCAATCTGGGTAAATAAATAAATAAATAAGATAGAATAAGGCTGTGTTTCTACTCCTTCCTTCATTTACAGTCTGTCTTCTTCATGGATATACTTGGCTTAAGAATGAAAATAAATTTATTTGGCAATTCTATAAATTTGGTGCCTTAGGGCTAAGTTTTTTTCCTATATTTTAAAAATTTCTTTTTTACCCCACACCCTACTCCACTCCACCCCCTCCATAAAAGGTAATCATTTTTACTGACCTCATTCCTAGAAAGACTAATCTGGAATGATGTATAATGTTTTATGTTAGAATTTTCCAAAACAAACTCAACACTTGTTACTTAAAATCTATTTGCTAAAGCTAATGTTAAGAAGGAAAACAAGGGCATTAATAAATTCCAGATAAATAAATGTCAGGATGTAAATCTACTAGAAATCTTCCTGATATGGGACATCAAGGGCCAGGTTCAAAGACTGCGGCGTGCTTCCAATTCTAATCTCTATCAATTACTCTGCAATAAACAACTAGAACTAAAATTCCCACACCTGATGCATTAGTTCTTATTCTTCAAGGAATAAAAATTCTGCCAAAATCAACTGAAGTAACCACTAATGTTACAAACATGTAACTCAGAGTACAGGGTTAAATTAGATGACAATTCACATTAAAGAGGGCATGTGATGTAATGAGCACTGGGTATTATATAAGACTGATGAATCACTGACCTCTACCTCTGAAACTAATAATACATTCTATGTTAATTAATTGAATTTAAATTAAAAAATAAAATAAAAAAACAAATCAGCCAACTAGTTAACACACACACACACAAAAAGCAAACAAAAAAAGAATAAACATCAAAGTTCATTAACTGTATCTAATTAAAACAATAATAATGTTTCCTGATTTACTTCTTGAACTACCTGTATCACAAGTAACTGGGATGACTAAAGAAAGGTAAATTTCTAAAAGAAGAACCATGACATCAGAATTTTTTAACAAAACACCACATGTGACACTAGAAAACTATTGAGCTTAAAAGTGGTTCTCAACTCTAGAGATACAGAAGTTTTATCCAAGGCTCTAGGCCAGACCGGGTAAACAGGATCTCTAGAGATGAGGCTCAGATATTAGATTTTTTTTAAAGTCCCGCAGATGATTCCAATGTGTAGCCCATTTGAGAACCACTAGGAGGAGAGATGAAAGAGACATGAGAAGCATATTTTCCAACAAGCAGCATTTTGTCTACATCATCAGTGAGCTAAATTACAAAGACAATTACAAAACATGCAGGGCCTAAGGCCTCATATTCTGTTTTACAGTGGGAGGGTAGCTTTTCATTTATTCATTCACTTGCCATTGACATGTTGAGGACCTATATCATCATCATTCCACTAACAACAATGAAGTTTTTTCCCCTTCATTTCATGTATTTCCTGTCTTGTCCAATACATAATATCTGGGTTCCAAGTTCTTTGGTCATAGAATACAAGAAAAAGTCTATCTTTCAATGATGATGAGGGAGACAAAAAGACAGAGGCAGAGAGAAAGTGGGAGAGGGAGAAAATGACAAGTTGTTGGGGACAAGGGATGAACAATTTGCATCAGTTATGCAGTTGAAAGCACAAGGATGTGGGGCGCCTGGGTGGCTCAGTCGGTTAAGTGTCTGCCTTTGGCTCAGGTCATAATCCCGGGGTCCTGGGATGGAGTTCCCCATCCGGCTCCCTGCTCAGCGGGGAGTCTGCCTCTCCCTCTACTCCTCCTTCTGCTCATGATCTCTCTCTCTCACTCTCTCTCAAATAAACAAATTTTTTTTTTTGATGTAGTGTTCCATTATTCATTATTTGCGTATAACACCCAGTGCTCCATACAGAATGTGCCCTCTTTAATACCCATCACCAGGCTAACCCATCCCCCCACCGCCCTTCCCTCTAGAACCCTCAGTTTGTTTTTCAGAGTCCAGTGTCTCTCATGGTTCATCTCCCCCTCTGATTCTGCCCCCCTTCATTCTTCCCCTCCTGCTATCTTCTTCTTCTTCCTCTTTTTTTTTTTTTTTTTTAACATACAATGTATTATTTGTTTCAGAGGTACAGATCTGTGATTCAACAGTCTTGCACAATTCACAGCGCTCACCATAGCACATACCCTCCCCAAAAAGAAAGTACAAGGATGTAAGAGTATAAAACTGTGTCAGTCTTTTATATGAAGATTCTTCCATTAATAGAATAAAAATGATCAAGTTAAAGAAGGAAACCATTTCTGATTACACAGTTGAAACAAAAGCAAAGATACAGACATTTTTGTGGGTGATTGGTAATCATTAGAAACAATTAATGCATTTTATAGCATAAAAGATAGTTTCTTTTTCATGCTTTCTTCCTATTAGTATTTTTGTTAGAGTATTTTTGTTCTATGATCTTATAATAATAACAACAACAGTAACAGAAGGGGAAAAAAGGAAAAAGCATATCTGCTGCATTATGAAGTTTATTTGGAAGAAAGATGATGAATATATTTTTTTTACTAATATATTCAGCTTTCCCCATAAAGCAAGATTTTTTAACTTTTTCAAAACATGGGTTTCACTATTAACTGTCTTTGCATGTAAATTTATATTTATGCCTTTTTTTACAAAGTTCAGTATTATTTCCACCCAAATATAATTTTTGTGAAAATAAGAATTTTTTAAGTTATTATCAACCGAAGTTATATAGAGAATGTAGGCTGATTACCCCACTCTCCTCTTCTTTCTTAGGAAAATAAAATTTTATTCAAAGTAGCAACATGTCCAGCTAAATGACTGACTCTCCAGCTTTCCTCCCACTACACATGGTCAAGGAGATTTATGGGGAAGTTTTGGGTGATATCCCAGGGAAGGCTCCTTAAGACAAGGACATATGGATATATGGTATGGCTTTTTTATGATTCCTTGTCTCACTGGTATCTCCTATATGGACAGGAAAGCTGGACCCTCACCAGGCATTTGTTCTATAAAGCAATATTAAGGATGAAGCTCTCTAGAATGAAGATATGTCAAAATTAAGTTTATGGAACAATGTTATCAGTCCCAGACCACCTATACTCAAACTTCATTAATAGAGACATATAACTTTTTTTTTTAATCTGGTTTAAGCTGTTATTTCCAGAGTATCATTTAGTGATTCATACAGAATACAATTTTTTTAAAAAGAGGTAGGATGTAAGTATGCTGAATGCAAGATTTATTCTTAACCTCAAACAATTTAGACACTAAACTGTATACAATAAGAGAGGAAAAAGAATGTAGTAGAGATAATGGGTTGAATACAGGTACATTCAATATAATGCTTTTTCTCTGAAACATGTATACCTCTGCACTTAACCATGAGCCCACTTCAAAATTCATTATGAAAAATCTCAAATATGCAGAGTTATAGAGAAAACATATGCACCTATCATCTAGATTTAACAGTTAATATATTTGAAGTATATGCTTCACAGGTCTTTTCTTCTGTAGTATTTATGATTAATTACAAACTGACATTTCCCTCATAGTATTTATACATTTATGGGAATAAAAAACATTTCCTTACATAACTACAATGTCTTCATCACATCTAGCAATTTCAATAGTAATTCCATACATAAATTGCCTCAAATGTTCCCCAAATTTACTTTTTTTTTTTAAACATTTTTTTTAAGATTTTATTTATTTATTTGAAGAGAGAGACAAAGCGAGAGAGGGAACACAAGCAGGGGGAGTGGCAGAGGGAGAAGCAGGCTTCCCGCCGAGCAGGGAGCCCGATGCGGGGCTCGATCCCAGGACCCTGGGATCACGACCTGAGCCGAAGGCAGACGCTTAACGACTGAGCCACCCAGGCGCCCCCCAAATTTACTTTTGAGAGTGAGAAGCTCTCCTAATATTGATGGAGTATGAGCCGAGTGCCATAAGAGGAAAATGTTGGGGTATGAAAGAACGAACATATGGAGAAGAATCTAAAGAATGGGTAGAAGGGAACAGAGCAAAGAGAGTATCTAGGGAATGGGATGAAATATGAATAAAGGAGTATGTTTATATTTAGTCTGGAAAGTGAGCAAAGCACGGGGGAAGTTTTAGGAAATGTGGATGATATCTATAGTAGTCTGTTGGATACAAGTTTTATAAGCCAAGAGAAAGATGAAAAAAGTACTTAGAAATAAGCTCTTTGATACAGGGAGATCAAAATAATCCACTAAGAAAGTATTTACACAAGCTAATTGCTTGGGTAACTTTCACTTGTCTCCATGTGTGATGTATAAATATTTTGATTTTTCAACTTTATTTTGTATTTTTGCCATTTAGTCTAGCACAAGTATGTTAAAGGTAATTTGCCACAAATAAATGAGATAGGATAAGCATAAGACAAACTGTTTTGCTAGCAAAAACAGCTGGAAAACAGGAGTGAATGACCTGTTTGAAATGCAGCTGCTGCTCAGATTCAACTGGTCATTCCACTGTGGAAATGGAGAATTGAAGCATATTTTTTGGTTTTTCAAGGGAAAGCAGAAACCTGGATTTTGTTAAATTTAAAAGCCGGGATCAACATTCATTTTGTGCATATTAAACAAAAGAAGCACCTCTGTGGGCAGGATCTGGCCCCTGTGCTGCAGCTGGTTACATTTTATCCAACGAAAGGTGAAGAAGGAAAGGCTTCTAACTCAGGTGTAAACTTGTAAGACATTCTTCCAAAATGGTCGTGAGTCACCTCGATTTGCCTAATGGTCCTTAGTTTCCTTTCTGCTTCACTTTGGTCCAGCCCCAGTTAGAGAGTCACTGTCCTTAGTAACTGCTCCCTATTCCAAGATGAAAATGTAACTGATTCAATCATGTCTTAGACAAAGACCATTCTGCTGGTCAGCCTCCTTCAGGGAAAAGGAAATAAAATCAATTCTTCAAGTTGTACTTCTATTCCAGAAGAGAATGAGTCAATTTCACATAGCTAACTGATCAGGGAGTATATCATTCCTAATCTCTGCTGGAAGAGTAAGAGCCAGTCTAATCATAATTATTACAGAATGATACTGAAATTTGAAAATTTTCATTGTATCAGGTTGAAACTTTCACTAAGGATTAAATCTAATCCTGAGAGGAAATATATAATTTGCTTCAAATTTTCTATTTATCTTATACCTATTAATATTTATCTGCTAGAAGTATAAAATTCCATATCATTTGTAAAAGCAATGGATCATGAAAAAAACTTAAACATGTATGCCTTCTTTTCACTTTAGTAATATGTTTGCTATAAGACCCATCATAATCTTTTCCATAATTACTTTTTTGCCTTTATATTCATTTGACTTATCAACTAGACAGTGACCTCTTTGATAGAGAACAGGATTAAATTCTATTCTGCTTTATTCCATCTGATGCAGAATACCATAACATCTCAGAGATTCAGTGAATGCTTATTTAATTAAGGTACTTTAAAAAGTGAGATTGGATTTTTAAAGAAATTTTAAAAAACTGAATTAGACTTAAAAAATTGTAAGTTATAAATAAGTGAATATGAATATTTTAACATTATAGACATTTACAGAACAAATGCTATTCTAATGCAATAAACAATAGAGCTCATTTCTTACCTCCTTTCTAAAAGTATTTGAAAAAAAACTTTCTTGTATTATAGGAATATTCCCATATCGTTTTTTAATTTGGAAAGCAGAATTTTCCAGCTACCAAAAAGGCACTTTGTATTTTTCTCACTACACATCACTACATAATCTAATAACATTTTTATCTGGAACTGTGTAATCCTTGAAGCTTAGAAAATACATAAGCTTTTGACTTGATCAGAAAAAGTGACTGTGTTGTAAGGACTGATGGATGCAGCACTCACTGGAGGAAGCCCACATTCGTTCCCTAACTGAAGTCATGGAAGACAAAATATATGCTCACTCAGTAGCATTTTACTTAGGCAAAATTACTTTGTATTCAAGAATATATAGCCTATCAGGGTGCCTGGGTGGTGCAGTGGGTTAAGCATATGACTCTTAGTTTTGGCTCAAGTCATGATCTCAGGGTCCTGGGATTGAGCCCCAAGTAGGGCTCCGCACTCAGTGTGGAGTCTGCTTGAGATTCTTTTCTCCCTCTGCCCTTCCCCACCCCATGCTCTCTCTGTCTCGCTCTCTAAAATAAATAAAATATTTTTTAAAAGAATATATAGCATATCTGAACTGATGAATGAAAGTTAGACTATGTATTTAGCATTACTATCACTTTTGCTCCCATGAGTATATGATAGAAGAAATTGAGTTTCCTACTTTTCCTCTTTGGCTTCCTATTCTCAAGAGTGGCCAACAGAGGGCGCCTGGGTGGCTCAGTCGTTAAGCGTCTGCCTTCGGCTCAGGTCGTGATCCCAGGGTCCTGGGATCGAGCCCCGCATCGGGCTCCCTGCTCGGCGGGAAGCCTGCTTCTCCCTCTCCCACTCCCCCTGCTTGTGTTCCCTCTCTCGCTGTGTCTCTCTCTGTCAAGGAAATAAGTAAAATCTTAAAAAAAAAAAAAAAAAAAGAAAAGAAAAGATTCTCTCTCTGAAAAAAAAAAAAAAAAAAAAAAAAAAGAGTGGCCAACAGAGGTTTCTCCTTCATGGTCGATACACCCTACAGAACCAAAATTCAAAGATTGTCCTGATGTGTGGTAACTTACCTTATCTTTCTAATACATGGCATGCATACATTGTTATTGTAAATATTGAGACTAAAATAATTAGCAGGATATATTTTCCCTAAGGCTTAGATCACGGTAGCAAAATGAGTAGCATATAAGAAGATAATTAGGCCAAAACTCAAATTTTTACTTGGCTTGTGTAGGTATACAGTGGCAGCAAATGCCTCCCAGGAATTAAAGTTAATGCATTTCGACTGTTAAACCCATCTCCTCCTGTCTTGTTCATTCTCAATTATAGTTATCCCAGATTAGTTAGCCTTAAAATAGCCACGTGAAAATCCATGATGTCTAAGCATTCTTTATTCAGTGAAATCATTCTGTTCCCTTGTTTTATATTGTTAAATGGATTGTTTATCAAAAGATTATCCTCAGTTAACTGTCCCACTAGGATCCATTCATTTGTTCATTAACTTACGCATCAAGTCATAAAAAAAAAAAAAAAAAAAAGTATTTTCACTGATTATGTATGCTAAGCACCATGCAATATACTGGGGCTACAAAAAAGCACATGCCATTTGCCCTATATGGTGCCAAATATGATTGTCATCATTCACATAGATCACTGGCAATTGTGGTTAAAATATCAGATGTATTATCCCTGGGGACACAAGTTCTTACACCCAAATAGAAAGTATATGAAGATTAACATTTTATAAAAGGTCTTTGACTTGTTGTCAAACTTCTAATATACTGTTTCCATATTAGGTTTTTAGCCACAAAATAATAGTAATGCAACATTAAGTAGGAAATATTAACAAAGCTTTAAAATTTTATATTAATGCAAATCTTAAAAAGATTAGATTCATATGATGATTAACATCACATATGGGCATGTGCTCAAAAATGTCTTGATATTTTCTTTGAGTATGAAAAGATGTGCATTTCAAAATTTCTCTTTACTTCCTGGATGTCAAGTAAAAGCAAGAAATAAAATCACAAAAAAAATGTATTTCTAAAGGAATATAATCCTCAATCTCCAAAGTATGAGAAAAGGCAAAGAGTAGCTAAGATCAGGCAGGTCCCATACAGAAAGAATGAATAGTATTTGCATTGTCAGTGATAAGAGGGCCCAGTTGTAGCAGATCTAGGGAAAGCAGCAACAAAGCATGCTTCTTGAGGGGAAGAAGCATATTCTGAAGTACAAAATTCCATCTCTTGCTACAGCAATAATTGCAGAAAGTGTGTTGATAGGACACATGAAGAAATTGTTCTTAGCCTGGTTTGATTCAGAACTGTAGATGAGGCAGATCAACACAAAGAATCACTCAAGTGAGTCATATTTGCAGGACACAATCTCTCTGAAGCAGCAGAGAATTTGAGATGGCAAAACCACCCAGCATGAAAGATTAACTTGGTTGTGTAACCCCCTATTTTTCGCATAACACTTAGGAATCTCACAGACATCGAGGAATCCTAAGTTATTCATTTTTGAGCAATAAAGAAAACAGTAGAGATGCAATACAAATATACTATTAAACATAAGAGAAAAAAATGAGTAAGGATGAAATCATGAACATACAAATGACGAACTGGAAAAATATTATCTTTTCATCACGTACACAAGAGGCTAATCATTTTCGTATAAAAAGAGCTCCTACAAATCATGGCCAAAGGATATGAAGTCTAGTTTAAGAAAATATAATACCATTTGGTTACAAATATATTAAAAAATATGCTCATACTACTTATAGTAATATAAGTGAAAATTGAAAACCATGCTGAGATGCCATTTTTAACTTTTAGATTGGCAAAAGCCCAAAATTTGATGTCTCACTCTATTGGTGAGGCTGTAGAACAAAAGCCTTCTCATCCATTGCTGGTGGGAATGTAAATCAGTACAACTCCTATGAGGGTCAATTTGATAATTACATGTATGTGTGACTTGACTTGTTCATTTATTTGATAGTGTCTCTTGCAGGGCAGAAAATTTTAATTTTAATAAAATCCAGCTTATCAATTATTTCTTTCATGAATTATGCCTTTGGTGCTGTATCCAAAAAGTCATTGTCCTATGTACAGGTTATCCAGGGTCTATTCTATGTTATCTCCTAGGAATTTTATAGTTTTGTGTTTTACATTTAGGTCTATGATACATTTTGAGTTAATTTTTGTAAAGGGTGCAAGGTCTATATCCAGATTTATTTTTGCCTGTAGATATTCAGTTGTTGTAGCACCATTTGTTGAAAAGACTACCTTCTCCATTGTAACAGGCCAAAGACATTAACAGACACCTCACCAAAAAAGATACACAGATGGCAAATAATAATATGAAAAGATGCTCTATATCATGCCATCAGGGAAATGAAAACTCTAATGAGATACACTTAAATACCTGTTAGAACAGTCAAAATTCAAAACACTGACAACACCAAATACTAGTGAGGATGTGGGCAACAAAAACTCATTCATTGATAGTAGAAACGCAAAATGATACAGCCAGTTTGGAAGAGAGCTTGGTCGTTTCTTACAAAGCTAAATATACTATTGCCATATGATCCAGCAATCAAGTTCCATGGTATTTACCCAAGGAATTGAAAAGAGGTCCACACAGAAACTTACACACAGATGTTTGTAACACTTTACTCATAATTCACAAAACTTCAGAACAACCAAGATGCCTTTCAGTAAGTGATCGGACAAATCACAGGTGGTACTTTTAGACAATAAATATTATTCAGCACTAAAAAGAAAGGAACTCTTAAGCCACAAATAATATGGAGAAAACTTAAATGTGTATGACTAAATGAAAGAAGCCACTCTGAAAAGGGCAGGGACTGTATGATTTCAACTGTGTGATGTTCTGGATAAGGCAAAATTGTGGAAACAGTAAAAAGATCAGTATTTACCAGGGCTTAAGAGGGGAGGGAAGAATGAATAGGTTGAGCATAGAGGATTTTTAGGCAGTGAAACTACTCTGTGTGATATTATAATAGTATGAATTTGTCCCCACCCTTAGAATATACCCTAAAATGAACCCTAATATAAACTATGGACTTTGATACCAAGTGTGTCAATGTGGGCTCATTGATTGTATTAAATTGCCACTCTGACAGGGATGTTGATAGTGGGGGAGCTATGCATGTGTGGCAGCAAAGTGTAAATGGGAAATCTCTGTACCTTCCTCTCAAGTTTGTGGTAATCCTAAAGCTGCTCCAAAAACAAAGTCTTTAGTTAAAAAAAAGAAAGGGGTGCCTGCGTGGCTCAGTCATTAAGCGTCTGCCTTCGGCTCAGGTCATGATCCCAGGGTCCTGGGATCGAGCCCCGAGTAGGGCTCCCCACTCTGCGAGAGTCTGCTTCTCTCTCTCCAACTCCCCCTGCTTGTGTTCTCTCTCTGGCTGCCTCTCTGTCAAATAAATAAAAAAAAAAATCTTAAAAAAAAATCCTTTAAAAAAAAAAAAGAAAGAAAATATCAATTTTTTCATGATAAAGAAGTAGGTCCTGTTTGATCAACGCTGTTTGATCACTACCATGTGTATTTTGGCCTATATTAATGTTTGATCCATCACTATATGTGAAGATCAACCACATGGAAAGTAAGGAGAAAAACAGATCATGGGATTTATTATTTGTAGAAAATATATCTTTAATGTGATAAACATTTTTTTTTTTTTTAAAGATTTTATTTATTTATTTGAGAGAGAGAGAATGAGAGAGAGAGCACATGAGAGGGGGGAGGGTCAGAGGGAGGAGCAGACTCCCTGCAGAGCAGGGAGCCCGATGCGGGACTCGGTCCCGGGACTCCAGGATCATGACCTGAGCCGAAGGCAGTCGCTTAACCAACTGAGCCACCCAGGCGCCCTAATGTGATAAACATTTTATAACATTTATTTGTAATTGCGATACTGTTTCTTGTAGAGTGCACCAAAAGGAAAAACATCTCCAGCACAAAGAACCTTCCCACAACTAAAAACTATTATTGACATCCAGCTACATATGTTATTATAAAAAACAATACAGTATTGTCAGTTTCCAATTTGAGTTTTAGTATTAGAAGGCATTGGTGTGGGATCAGCATGACATAGTAAAGCATAGAAAAGGAGAGATAATAAAATTGGGATAAAATTTATGAACTCTCCAGAAAAATAGGACTATATGCATATAATAAACCAAAGCTTTTGTGTATGACTGGGGTACTTGCAAAATAACACTGAATCCTTCCTATAGACTTCCTGGGCTTGCATGAATTCCCAGTGAAGAACCTCTAGTTTAAAAGAAATAATTTTGGATAAAATGAATGGGAACAAAGCCCCAAACCTCAAATTTGGGACCAAAGTCTAGAAGCAATTAGGCAGGGCAAATTGGGGAAAATCTTCATCTTATAAACAAGTGTGCGAATCTAAATTATGTAGAAAATCAAGATATATGTTTTCATTACGTGTTTATTTAATGCCTATTATGTGCCAGACTTTTTAACACATGCTAAAGATTGGATGGTCTATTTGTTAGGATCAAGCCAAGTTCAAGTTACTAACAAGGAGAGACAGAAATTAAAATATGTACATTCAGTAGGTGAGAACAATGGGCCAAGGTCCGATGTCCAAGAAGATACTTGGGCACCAAACCAGAGTGCAGAATGACAGAATTTAACAAAAGGCAACTACACAAACAAGAATTGTCAGAATAGGTGCAGGACCTGCAGAAACCTGGTCATAGGAATTATGCCATTACTGTCAAAACCCTTTATTCATAGATTCAGATTCCCCAAGATTATAGATCAGAGCATAGACTGGGCTGTAGAATTCATCCAGAATAATTAAGCTCCCATCCAGGGAGATCCCTCCACCATATCATTGACAGATGGTTGCCTTATCTCTGCTTCAACACTTCAATAGCAGAGAGTTCACCAGTGTTTTCTAAATGTTTATAATGTGTATGTAAGACAGATAATGCTTTTTATATCCTAATCTTGTAAATAGCTCCCTTATGGAATTCTGTTGTTCATATGGGTTTTCATTTGACTTTCTCATGGTTTCCAGGTATAAAACCATGTCATCTGCAATAATGATTAGGGTTTTTTTTCCCCCAATGTTATGCCAATTATGTCTTTCTTACCTAACTGCATCATCAAGTACAGCCAGAAAGTGATTAAAAATAGTGGCAATATTGGGCATCATTGACTTTAATGGTAATGACCTAGTATTTCAGTTTTATTCATAACTGTGGCTTTGTGTGTATGTACATATATATTATAGAGTTTATCAGAAATGGATATTAATTTTTAATCAACTGACTTTTAAGCATCTATAGATACTTTTTAGTGTAATTTCTGCTTTGTTAAACCTAGATAGGTTTCTAATAATAAACTTTACATCTTATTATTAGAATCAATTCCACATGTCTTTTTTCTCTTTTAATGTGTTTTTGATTTCTATTTGCTAATATTTTAAAGCACTTCTGCATTGTTTCAAAAGTGAGGCTAGTGTATGTTATTTTTCCTTTGCATATTATGAAATTTAATACAGTGATACAATATTATACTTGCTTTGTAAAACTGATTTGTAATTTTCCCACTTCTCAATTCTAATAGTTTAGATAGCCGTGAGATTTTGTATTTCTGAAAGATTTGAAAGAACTCACATGTGGGACACAGACCTAGGTGCACTTACTTCACCGTTTTTCTAGGCTTCCTCTGGCTTGTTTTCTTGATCATTTTTCAAACCCTTTTAGATGATTAGATAATTTATTTCAATGTTTAGTAATATAAATATTTCAGCTATAAATATCCCTCTGAGTGCTGTCTTAACTTCCAAAATTTAGACGTGAAGTGTTATTTATAAAGTGTATGATTATTTTGTGGCAAAATTAAAATCAATCCTAAAGTTTGTATTTTTTTAATGTTCATATCACTGAGGTTTTGTTTTTTAGGTTACTGTTATTTTTAGATTTGATTATTAAAATTTCTATTCTAACTGAAGTTTTAAAAAGTTCCATGAGCCCTTGAAAAGCAAGTTCACATCCCATTTTCAGGAAATGAATTCAATATATGTCTATTGAATGTATTATTTAATTATGTCATTTATATCCTCTAGGATCTCTTTTGTGTGCTTTAACTCTTATGTCTCTGCCTCTCCTTAAAAGTTTTAATTATTGGTGTAATATTATATAACAAATTATCATGAAAGTTATGGTAGAAGTCACAGTAAGGTTCTCATAAGAAATTCAGCACGCATTACATTTCCTTTATCTGTCCTCCATCTTCATTTTATTTTGCTTTAGCTAGTGTTGGACCTCCATAATTCCTTCAATTCTGCCTTATATGAAAGTTTTCAGTCCCATTGTCCTGAATATTTTTTCTTTGTATAGTCTTATTTGGCAATGGCTTTCTAAAACATGTTAAAAATGAAGTAGAATGCCATGTTTATCTGACCAATAGGAATTGTTGACTCTCGATTTTGCCTAAATTAGTAAAAGCATGGTGGCTAAGATTGCTGAATCCCCTAAACGGCTAACATTGAATGTGAATTCAAGATAAATCCTGTTGGGAAAGGTAGTCCAAAAATTGCATACAGAGGACTCCTACTCAGCCCCATAAGAATGGGCCTTGGGCCTGGAATACTTCCTTACCAAGAGATAAAGAGACCTCACAGCTTGTGCTGAATTTATCACTTGTGTGGGAAGATCTTTCCCTATTCAGACTCAGTGTGTACTCCTTTGTTTTGCTTAGGTATGTGCGTCATATGGCACTTGGCCAACACTACTACTATATCTGTTCTCTGTGGGGATGGGACAGGGTCCTTCTGTTGTAGCACAACATGGGTACATGGAGGCTAATTGCCCTGCATCAGCAACTGGAAGAGACTGGCTTGCCATGGAGACCAATGCCCACTACTGAAGATGATCTTGCTTTGTCTCTCTACTCTATGTGAGTAAAACATTGTTTCATCTAGGGCTTGATGGCATTCCGTTTTCTTTGGCAACTGTGATATAAAAGTACTGTGGGCAGAAGTGTTCATACTTCTAGCCTGATAATAAGCAACAGATTTCACTGGCTTGACAAATTCATTAACACCCATTACATTATACTGCTACTTCCATTGACTTTTACGTGTACATTTCCTTACATATATTAGATACTCTAAAATAATCTGTTAAACAAAAAAAATGTAAATGAATACGTGATGTACACATTACAAAATTTATGTACTTAAGGTCCTTTACAAAAGGCAATATTTATTGATTTTATGTTTGAAGAATTTCATTCCAAATTTATTTCAATTAAGTCAATAAATGTCATTCTTAAAAGTTATGTATTTATAATTGCAGTCACTTACTGTAATTATGCAACACTTACTTTGAGAAAGGACAAGCAGTTTTGAACTGTGTGGCAAATGATACCTGATGTAATGTAAGCAATTTATAACTGTGTAACTCCTTACTGTTATAAGAGCTATAATAAGTACTCCAAGTAATGTTTTACTAGTATGGAAATAATTTTCTAATTAGTAATGCACCACTACAGAATGACAACAGCCTTATTAAAAAGAAGTATATGCTCTGCATTTTGGAGGATAAATTCTGGAGTTTAGAAGAAAGGAAAAGTCACATTATTAATACAGAACTTCTATTAAATAGTCCATTAAAATGGTTATAAAAAATATTCTTCAACATCCCCAATATGTGGTACTAAAAACATTGTTTCTAAATGTTAATCAAAAGAGACTTGATTTTTAATTTAATTATAATGATTATCATAAAAATATAATCTTGTTTTGCTACTACTACCTACATTTACTACTTTATTGGAAGCACATATCTTTAAGCTAAAAGTGATCATCACAATGTATTTTGTTAAATTATATAATATATATTATTAGTCTTAGGTGTTGCTACTGACAGAAGGAACCCAAGGATAAAAAGTACTACAACAATCTGTTTTACATCTGCTACTATGATTTATTATCAATTATTTATCATTTTCTAAAGTTTTAATATTTGCTATTTTAACTTTCTCCTCCTGAAATAAAGCAGATCAGGGATTATGTTTTTATCACTACTCTATCCTTGATAAGTAGAAGAACCTTTGGCACTTAGAAGCACTCAAAAAATATTGTGACATGAATGTACAATCACATCAGTTGATTGTTATCCCTGGTAACTTAGCTGAATACATCGTCAGAAAGACCATAGGGAATCATTGTAGCTAGGATAGTTGAAGAAATCCTCTCTGAAAAGAGTATCTTGAGTAAATCAGAATAATGAGGAGTTAGCTGGGCAAAGACATGGATCAAAAGAATTCCAAGCAAAGAGATATAAAAGCCTTGACTTTAGAATTAAACTCAGTGTGTATTATGTTTGCAGTACAGTGGCAAAAACAAATACAAAATTAATTGGATAAGACAGCACCCAACCAAAAGGAACTTACAACATTCTAAGGAGATGGAATTACCTGTGAATTAAGGGGTTTTTTTTTCTTTTTTAATTTGCAGATACATGTGATATACTCTGAAGATTCTTTCAAACATAATGTTATTATGTTAAATTCTTTTCCACTATTCATAGTTTCCAATAATTTCTTATGAATGGGTATTGGATTATAGCAAATGATTTTTCTGAATATTTTGAGAAAATTTTGATTATTACTTTGTTAAAATACTGAACAACTTGAGAGATTTTCAATAGCACGGCATTCTGGAATTCTTGAAATGCACCCCGTTTAGTTCTTGATATAACAGCCACTTTGTATCATTGGATTTTGTTGACTGACATTTGTTTTGGATTTTTACTCCCTTTTTTTTTTTTTTAAGGTTTTATTTATTTGAGAGAGATGAACGAGTGAACAAGTGAGAGAGGGTGAGCCTTGTGTGGGGGAGGGAGGGTAGAGGGAGTGTGAGAAGCAGACTCCCTGGTGAGCAGGCAGCCCAAGCTGGATCCCAGGACCCCTGCATAATGACTTGAGCTGAAGGCAGGCACTTAACTGACTGAGCCACCCAGGCACCCCTAGGATTTTTGCTTTTAAGTTCATGAATGAGATTGGCTATATTTATATTATCATTACCTTGTTATGTTTGATATCAGGGTGATATAAATTTCATTGATTCGATTAAGAAATATATTTTTTCTTAGTCATTATTAGTTTTTAAAAAAATGGATGTTATTTCCTCCTTAATATTTAGTAGAATTTATCAGTAATCTGGGCCTAGAATTACAGAAGGTTATTAATAGTAAATGTATATCAATAATTCTAATGTTTTATCTTTTATGAGCTTTGGTAAATTTATTTTTCTAGAACTTATATATTTAGTTTTTTCAAAATTATTGATGTAACTTGTTCATAAAAACTAACTCCCATAATATTTTTAATTTCTAAAATTACATATATAGTAATATGTTTTCACATTTAGAATATTTGTTACTTTATAGTTACTCTGTTCCCTTATCTTGCCAGGTGTTTCAAGCATTTGTAAATTGTATTGGTCTTCACAAAGAACTCACTTCTGCCTTGGTTAATCTCTATCAAAAGGTTTATTTTCTATCTTAATATTACCTGTTTATTTCTCTATCGTTTTCTATCTTTTACGATTTGGGGATATAATTTGCTGATATTTTTATAACTTTGTTTAGTATAGTCTTAGTTCATTGATGATCAAATATTTCTTTTTTTAATGTATGCATTTATGGCTCTAGATTTCCTGTTAGCATAAAATAGCTGCATCACCCAACTTTTGATATATCATGTTTACTCATTCCCACTGTAAAATTTTCTTGAAGTCTAAAAGTTATGAGAAATGTGCTATATGAATTTAAATTATCTGCAGGATTTTTAACTTTCTTTTTGTTATGATTTCCATCTTAATTCCACTAGGTCTGAAACACCTCTATGATTTTACTAATTTGAAATTATTGATACTTGCTTTATGCATCAGCATATGTTCAATTTCAGTAAATTATCTTTGAGCAATCTAAAGAGATCTTTATTCTTCATTCATTGGGTGCAATGTTGTTTATATGATAATTAAGTCATGTTTGTTGACTTCATTTTGGTTAAACTTTTCTATATATTTCCTAATTTTCAGTCTACTTGTTCTATATGTTACTAAGAGAACTATCTGAAAATCCCCAAATATGATTATGTATTTATTTATTCTTGTAGTTCTTGGTGATTTCATTTTATATATTTGAAATTTTTAATGTTTCCTTACAATTAAGAATTGCTATATATACTTGGTATACCAAAACTTATCACTGTTTAACAAAGGTTTTATTTTGATATTTTAAAAGTTTAATCAATTTTCTTTTAGGTAATATTAGTCTATTTTTTAATTTTTTTTTTATTTTTATTTTTTTTTAATTTTTTATTTTTTTTAAGATTTTTATTTATTTATTTGAGAGAGAGAGAATGAGAGAGAGCACATGAGAGGGAGGAGGGTCAGAGGGAGAAGCAAACTCCCTGTTGAGCAGGGAGCCCGATGTGGGACTCGATCCAGGGACTCCAGGATCATGACCTGAGCCGAAGGCAGTCGCTTAACCAACTGAGCCACCCAGGCGCCCCTATTTTTTAATTTTTTTAAGTATGTTTCTTAAGTAGAATATAATTGTTTTTTTAATCTATTCTGAGGCAGGGGTGGTTAGGAAGTTGGAAGGGTAGAAGGATCTTGAGCTCACTTTCTCTTACAAAAACATCAAACCTACAACAAACTACATATAGTGCAATTTCCCTTGAAAACTACCTGAGACTAGCAGAACATCTGTTTCATAGCTAATGATATATAGAAAAAGCCTCATCAAGAAGGGTGGGGAGTGTTAGAGATGTGCTCAGGAACTAAACCCTTGGATAGGAAACCCACAAGTGGAAGGTATGTCATAGGCATAGAGGTCCTCCCTGAGGTTTGAGGGAATCAAGACCTATATGAAGTACTCCTTGCCCTGAGGATCTTCATTGGAAAAACAAGCCCCCATAACACAACTGGTTTTGATAATCAGTGGGGTTTATCTCCCGGAGAGCCAGAGGACTATAGGAAATGGACACTCTACTCTTAAAAGTATAGCACACTATATAAGTCACTCTGAGGTCCAGCAAATGTAGCACTTTGAAAAGCACCTAGCTTATATATGAAGGAGATTTATTGACTAATTTTAGAATATGTGCCAGAAGGACAGGGATCTCAGTAAACATTCTCCAGGAACAGAAGTTCTGTCAGGTATCATGTTTCCACCTCCATCAGCCTAGCTGGCCTGATGCTAGCAGGAGTTAGTTCTGACACTCTCCATCTACCTTGCTTCACTACTCATCCTCCTCCAGAATTCCCTTGAAGACTTGCTCCACCCAAACCACCCACTCTGGCAGGTGCCCTTCCAATGCAGCTTCTACCCCACTACACCTGGCTGGCAGCCCCCGTCAAGACTAGTGCGCCTCCAGGGGCGCCTGGGTGGCTCAGTCGTTAAGCGTCTGCTTTCGGCTCAGGTCATGGTCCCAGGGTCCTGGGATCGAGCCCCGCATTGGGCTCCCTGCTTGGCGGGAAGCCTGCTTCTCCCTCTCCCACTCCCCCTGCTTGTGTTCCCTCTCTCGCTGTGTCTCTCTCTGTCAAATAAATAAAATCTTAAAAAAAAAAAAAAAGACTAGTGCCCCTCCATAGCAACTCCTGCCCTGAGGATGGAGGGCCAAGCCCCACCTAAAAGCATGCCTGAAACAGTTGTGGTGAGGCCTCTCAGACCTAGGAACTACACCTACCCAATAGCTTGTTTGCAGCATCTACAAATGGACATCTTAGCCCACTGCTCTGGGGCCAGCCCTGCCCACCAGTGCACCCACAATGGGTGCAGCTGGTCATTACAATCAAATGAGCTGGGAGCCAGCACCACCCACCAGCATGCTGATAGCGGTTGCAACCCAGTCATAACAGGAGGGTGCACACAACTTACACAAGTGACATCCATGAAATGCCTGGTTCTGGTGACAAGGGGATATTGAGCCCCACAGAATACCTTTATTCATAGCCACTACTTTCTGCTAAATACACAATAATGGAATTTAAAAAAATACACCAGATGGAACCAACAGATTATAGGAGGCAGAAAATAAATTAGTCATCCGGAAGACAAACAGTGGAAATCATCCAACCTAAACAGCAAAAAGAAAAAATAAGGTTTAAAAAATGAGGATAGGTTAAGAAACCTCTAGGACAAAAGTCAAGTGTACAAACATCCACTTTCTAGCTAGATAAGGGAGCAGAAAACTTCCTAAACCTTAAGAAGGAAACAGACATCCAGATGTCCAGGAAGCACAGAGAGCCTCAGACAAGATGAACCCCAAAGATCCACAGCAAGACAAATAACTAAAATGTCAAAAATTAAAGACAGAGAATCCTAACAGTATCAGAGAAAAGCGATTAGTTACATACAAGGGAAATCTCATAAGGCCATCAGCTGATTTTTCAGCAGAAACTTTGCAACAAGAGAGGCATGTTATATTCAAAGTGTTGAGTGGAAAATTCCAGCAGACAAAAGGGCAGAACCAGACATCTTCACAGGTGAATTCTTCCAAATATTTAAACAGTTAATATTTATCCTTCTCAAATTATTCCAAAAAAACTTAGAGAAAGGAATACCTCTAAATTCATTTTATAAGGCCAGCACTACCTGGTATGAAAACCAAAGACACTACAAAATAAGAAAATTATAGGCCAATATCCCTGTTGAACATGGATACGAATATCCTCAACAAAATATTAGCAAGCCAAATTCTATAATATAATAGACCATTATCAAGTGGGATTTATTTCACAGATGCAAGGATGGTTCAATACCTATGAATCTATCAACATGAGACACTGCATTAACAAAATAAAGTATTAAAATCATATAATTCTCTCAAAAGAGAGATAAATAAAAAGCATTTGACAAAATTCAACATCCATTCATGATAAAAAAAATCTCAATAAAGTCACTTTAGAGGGATCATACCACAGCATAATAAGGGCCATAGAAGACAAACCCACAGCTTCAGCATACTCAGTGGTGAAAAGTTGAGTTTTTTCTCTAAGATCAGGAATAGGAAAAGGATGTCCACAGTCTTATTCAGCACAGTACTGAAAGTACAAGCTGCAGCAATCAGACAAGAAAATAAAAGGCATCCAAAGTTTATAAGAAGTAAAATTGTCACTATTTTCATATGATATGATACTATATATAGAAAATCCTAAAGAAGCCACAAAAAAAAAAAAAATTAGAATCAATAAATTCAGTGAAGTTTCAGGATGCAAAATTAATATATAGACATTTGTTGCATTTGTATACACTAATAATGAAGAAGAAAAAATGTTAGCAATCACATTTACAGTTGTATCTAAAAGAATAAAATACAGAGAAATAAGTTCAAACAAAAAGATGAAAGATTTGTGCTCTAAAAACTGTAAGACATTGACTAAAGAAACTGAAGACACCACAAATAAATGAAAGATACACTGTGCTCATGGATTTGAAGAATCAGTACTATTAAAATGTACATACTACCCAAAGCAATCTATAGAATCAATACAATCCCTATCAAAATACCAAGAGTATTTTTTATAAAACTAGAACAAATAATCCTAAAATTACATGAAAAACAAAAAACCTTAAATAGTGAAAGCAATCTTGAGAAAATAAAGCTGAAGTATCACTAGGGAGGCTGGAAAGATGGTGGAGTAGGAGGACCATAAGCTAGCCTTGTCACACAGATTCAACTAGATAACACTCACATCAGTGTAAATAACCCAGAAAACAATCCAAAGACTGGCAGAACGTATTCCACAACTAAAGGTAGAGAAGAGGCTACATCAAAGAAGATAGGAAGGGTGAAGACACAGTTTGGGAGCAAAAGGGACCATGGCCATCCATAGCGGGGAGGGAGTCAGTGATGTGGAGAAGGGCAGAAAACAGACTTTCACACCAGGAAGCCCACATGGGGTAGAAGAATCCCCATAACATTTGGCTTTAAAAGCAATAGGGGCCAAATCTTGTGAGTTTTTAGAACCAGCAGGGCTTAAAGCTTGGAAATTTAAAAATCATCAGGCTCAGCTCTGGGAGAGCCTGTGAGGTATTAGGAAGCAGAGTCCTCACCCTTAAAGAGACAGTACAACAAACAGCTCACAGAGATACAGTGTGGAAGCAGCAGTTTGAAAAACCGTCTGGGCAGACAGGAGGGAGAGTGATTCAGCAGGACTATCATTCAGAACAGAGGAGAGATAAAGTTTCTCAGACAAACAAAAACTAAAGAAGTTCATGATCACTAAACCAGCACCTACAAGAAATATTAAAGGGAACTTTTGAGCGGAAAGAAAAGACTTATAAGTGAGAATATGAAAAGTAAAAAAAAATAAAAAACAAAAACACAAAGGCAGTAAAAGTAAATATTTCTGTAAAAAATCAGTCAAGGGATTCACAAAATAAAGGTGTAAAATATGACACCAAATTTCTAAAATGGGGGGGCAGTGAGGAGTAAAGAATGGTTTTGAAAATAAGTGTCCATCAACAACAAAGACTGCTATATGCAGAAGAGGTTATATACAAACATGATAATAACCATAAATTAAATACCAGTAATAGATATGCAAAGAATAAAGACAAAGGAATCCAAGTATATCACTAGAGAAAACCAGCAAACCATGAAAGAGAAGAAAGGATCAGAGAAAAAACAGAAAATGAGTAACAAAATGGCAATAAATACATATCAATAATTACTTTGATGTCAATGGACTAAACAATCAAAAGACATAGAGTGACATAGTAGATAAAAAAAAACAAGACCCATCTATATGCTGTCTACAAAAGACTCCTTTCAGACCTAAAGACACTTGCAGATTGAAAGTGAGGGGATGAAGAAACATTTATAATGCAAACGGATACTAAAAGAAAGCCAGAGTAGCAATACTTATATTAGACAAAATAGACTTTAAACTGAGGACTGTACCAAGAGACAAAGAAGGACACTATATAATAATAAAAATGGGCAATCCAAAAAGAAGATATAAGAACTCTAAATATTTGTGCACCCATCATAGAAGCTCCCAAATACATAAAACCGTTAATAACAAACATAAATGAACTAACCAATAGTAATAGAATCATAGTATGGGACTTTAACAACCCCACTTACACTGAAGTACAAATTATCCAAACAAAAAAAAAAAATCAATAAGAAAAAAACTGTGGCTTTGAATAACATACTGACCAGATGGATCTAACAGATGAATTCAAAACGTTCCATCCTAAAATAGCAGAATACACTTTCTTTTCAAGTGCACATGGGACATTCTCCAGATGACATTTTAGGCCACACAAGTCTCAACAAACTCAAAAAGATCAAAGTCATCCCATGTATCTTTTTTGACCACAACATTATGAAACTTGAAATCAACCACAAGAAAAAATCTGGAAGGAACACAAATACATGGACGTTAAATATTATGCCACTAAACAATGAATGGGTCAACCAAGAAATCAAAGAAGAAATAAAAAATTACATGGAAACAAATGAAAATGAAAACATAATTTTCCCAAACCTTTGGCATGCAGCAAAAGTGGTTCCAAGAGGAAAGTTTATAAGGAATACAGGCCCACCTCAAGAAGCATGAAAAATCTCAAACAATTTAATCTTACACCTACAGGAGCTAGAAAAAGAAGAACAAACAAAACCCAAAACTGGCAGAAGGAAAAAAAATAAATAAATATTTGAACAGAAATAAATGATAAAAGAAACAACACCACCACCACCACAATAGAATGGATCAATGAAACCAGGAGTTGGTTCTTTGAAAATACAAACAAAATTGATAAACCTCTAGCCACATTCATTAAAAAGAGAGAGGGAGGGGCTCCATATAAACAAAATCACAAATGAGAGTAGAGAAATAACAACGAATACCACAGAAATACAAACAATGGTAAAAGAATATTATGAAAAAATTATATATCAACAAATTGGACATCCTAAAGAAATTAATAAATTCCTAGAAACCTACCACACTGAAACAGGAAGAAATAGAAAATGTGAACAGAACAATTACCAGCAATGAAATTGAATCAACAATCAAAAAATACCCAACAGACAAAATTCCAGTACCAGTTGGCTTCAAAGGTTAATTCTACCAACCATTTAAAGAGTTAATACCTATTCTTCTCAAACCATTCCAAAAAAAATAGAAGAGAAAAAAAACTTCCAAATTCATTCTATGAGGCTACTATCACCCTGATACCAAAGCCAGACAAAGACACACACACAAAAGAGAACTAAAGGCCAATATCTCTCATGAATATAGATGCAAAAGTCTTCAACAAAATATTAGCAAACCAAATCCAACAGTACATTAAAAAAATCATTCACCACAATCATGTGGGATTTGTTCTTGAGATTCAAGTGTGGTTCAGTATTCACAAATCAATCAGTGTGATATGTCACATCAATAAGAGAAAGGATAAGAACCATATGATCAGGGGCGCCTGGGTGGCTCAGTCGTTAAGCGTCTGCCTTTGGCTCGGATCATGATCCCAGGGTCCTGGGATAGAGCCCCGCATCGGGCTCCCTGCTCGGTGGGAGTCTGCTTCTCCCTCTCCCACTCCCCCTGCTTGTATTCCCTCTCTCGCTGTGTTCCTCTCTGTCAAATAAATAAAATCTTTAAAAAAAAAAAAAAGAACCACATGATCATTTCAATAGATGCAGTAAAAGCATTTGACAAAGTACAGCATCCATTCATGATAAAAACTCTCAACCAAGTAGATCTAGAAGGAACATACCTCAATATAATAAAGGCCATATATGAAGTACCCACAGCTAATATCATCCTCAACAGGGAAAAACTGAGAGGTTTTCCTGCAAGGTCAGGAAAAAGACAAGGATGTCCCCTCCCACCACTTTTATATAACAGAGTACTGGAAGTCCTAACCACACATAGTACTGGAAGTCCTAACCACAAAAAGAAATAAAAGGTGTCCAAATTGGTAGGAAAGAAGTAAAACTCTCCCTGTTTACCAATGACATGATACTATATATAGAAAACCCTGAAGACTCTAAAAAAAAAAAAAAAAAAAAAAAAACACTACAAGACCTGATAAAAATCAATAAAGTCATAGGATACAAAATCAACATATAGAAATCCATTACATTCCTATACACCAATAATGAAGCAGGAGAATGTGAAATTAAGAAAACAATCCCGTTTACAATTGCACCAAAAACAGTAATATCTAGGAATAAACTTAACCAAAGAGGTGAAAGACCTGTACTCTAAAAACTATAAAACACTGATGAAAGAAATTCAAGATGACACAAAGAAATGGAAAGACATACCAAGCTCATGGGTTGAAAGAACAAATATTGTTAAAATGTCAATACTACCCAAAGGAATCTACAGATTTAATGCAATCCCTATCAAAATACCAACAGTATTTTTCACAGAACTAGAACAAACAATCCTAAAATTTGTATGGAACCACAAAAGACCCCACTTATTCAAACCCATCTTGATAAAGAAAGGCAAAATTGGAAGTATCACAATTCTGGACTTCAAGTTATAGTACAAAGTGATACTAACCGGGCGCCTGGGTGGCTCAGTTGGTTAAGCGACTGCCTTCGGCTCAGGTCATGATCCTGGAGTCCCGGGATCGAGTCCCGCATCGGGCTCCCTGTTCAGCAGGGAGTCTGCTTCTCCCTCTGACCCTCCCCCCTCTCATGCTCTATCTCATTCTCTCTCTCAAATAAATAAATAAAATCTTTAAAAAAAAAAAAAAAAAAAAAAAAAAAAAACAAAGTGATACTAACCAAAACAATATGGTACTGGCATAGAAGTAAACACATAAATCAAAGGAATAGAACAGAAAACCCAGAAATAAACCCACAATTATATGGTCACTTAATCTTCAACAAAGGGGGAAAGAATATACAATGGGGAAAAATGGTCTCTTCAACAAATGATGTTGGGAAAACTGGACTGCTACATGAAAAAGAGTGAACCTGGACCACTTTCTTTCACCATACACAAAAATAAACTCAAAATGGATCAAAGAACTAAATGTGAAAGCTGAAACCAAAAAATCCTAGAGGAGAGCACAGGCAGTAAATTTTCTGACACCAGCCACAGCAACATTTTTCTAGATAGGTCTCCAGAGGCAAGGGAAACAAAAGCAAAAATAAACTATTGGGGATACATCAAATTAAAAGTCTCCTGCAAGGCAAAGGAAACAATCAACAAACCAAAATACAACATATGGAATGGGAGAAGATATTTGCAAATGACATATCCAATAAAGTGTTAGTATCCAAAATATATAAAGAACTGATACAACTCAATACCCAAAAAATGAATAATCCAATTTAAAAATGGGCAGAAGACATAAACAGATATTTCTCCAAAGAAGACATCCAAATGGCTGACAGGCACATGAAAAGATGTTCAGTATCACTCATCATCAGGGAAGTGTAAATCAGAACCACAATGAGATATCACCTCACACCTGTCAGAATGACTAAAATCAAAAACACAAGAAGCAACAAGTGTAGGCTAGGATGTGGAGAAAAAGGAAACCTCTTGCACTGTTGGTGAGAATGCAAACTGGTGCAGCCATGGTGGAAAACAGTACAGAGGTTTCACAAAAAGTTAAAAAATAGAAATACCCTATAATCCAATAACTGCACTACTGGCTATTCACCCCAAAAATACAAAGCACTAATTCAAAGGGACACCTGCACCACTATGTTGATAGCAGCAATATTTACAATAGCCAAATTATGGAAGCAGCCCAAGTGTCCATAGATTCAGGAATGGATAAAGAAGAAGTGGCATATATTTATAGAGTGGATTGTTATTCAGACATAAAAAAGAATGAAATCTTGCCATCTGTATCAACATGGATGGAGCTAGAGAGTATAATGCTAAGCAAAATAGGCCAGACAGAGAAAGACAAATACCATACGATCTCACTCACATGTGGAATTTAAGAAGCAAAACAAACAAGCAAAGGAAAAAATTTAAAAAAGAGAAATAGACAAACCAAGAAGCACTCATAACTATAGAGAACTAACTGATAATTATCAGTGAGGAGATGGGTGGGAGGATGGATGAAATAGGTGATGAAGATTAAAGAGTACACTTATCATGGTGAGCACAAACAATGTATAGAATTGTTGAATCACTGTATTGTACACCAAAACTAATATAACACTGTTAACTGTACTAGACAAAAATTTTAAAAAAATAAAATAAGCTGAAGGTATCACGATCCCAGATTTCAAACTAGACTACAAAGCTATAATAATCAAAAGACTATGATACTGGCACAAAAATAGGCATTTATATCAATGGAATAGAATGGAGATCTCAGAAGTAAACCCATACTTAACATGCTCAATCTAGGACAAAGAAAGCAAAACTATATGATGGGAGATAAGAGAGTCTTTTTAAGAAATAGACAGCTACATGCTAAAGAATGAAACTGGACCACTTTCTTACAACGTACACAAAAATAAATTCATAATTGTTTAATGATATAAATGTAAGACCGGAAACCATAAAACTCCTAAAAGAAAACTTAGGTAGTAAACTTTTGGATATCGATCTTAGCATTGTGTGTGTGGGGGGGTGGGGGTTGGTCTCCTCAGGCAAGAGAAACAAAAGCAAAAGTAAGCAAATGGGTTTATATCAGAGTAAAAAGGTTTTGTACAGCAAAAGAAACCATCAACAAAACAAAAAGGCAACCCAGTGAATGGGAGAAGATATTCACAAATGAGGTTATCTGGTAAGGGGTTAACATCTAAAAATATATAAAGAACTTACACATCTCAACACCAAAAAAAGAAACAATTTAGTTAAAAAATGGACAGAGGACCTGAATACACATTTTTCCAAAGAAGCCATACAGATGGCCAACAGACACATGAATAGATGCTCCAACATCACTAATCAGCAGGTAAATACAAGTCAAAATCACAATGAGATAATACCTCACACGTGTTAAAATGACTAGAATCAAAAAGACAAGAAAAAACAAGTGTTGACAAAAATGTGGAAAAAGGGAGACATTGGTGCACTGTTTGTGGGAATGTAAATTGGTGCTGCCACTATGGCAAACAGTACGGAGGTTTCTCAAAAAATTAAAAGTGGAAATACTATATGGTCTAGTAATTCCACTTCTATGCATTTAACCAAAGAAAACAAAAACACCGATCCAAATAAATATGCACCCCTATGTTTATTGTAACATTTACAATAGCCAAGATATAGAAGTAAGCTAAGTATTCATTGAAAAATGAATGGATAAAGATGTGGTATATATATGCAACAGAATATTACCCAGCCATAACAAAGAATGAAATTTTTTCATTTGTGACAACAAGGATAGACCTAGAGGGTATTATGCTAACTAAAATGAGTCAGAGAAAGACATAGACTATAATATTTCATTTATTTTATTTTTTTTTTAAAGATTGTATTTATTTGACAGAGAAAGACACAGGGAGAGAGGGAACACAAGCAGGGGGAGTGGGAGAGGGAGAAGCAGACTCCCCGCAGAGCAGGGAGCCCGATGCGGGGCTCCATCCCAGGACGCTGGGATCATGACCTGAGCCGAAGGCAGACGCTTAACGCCTGAGCCACCCAGGCGCCCCTATAATATTTCATTTATGTTTGGAATCTAAAAAACAAACATACAAAGAAAATCAACAATAAAAAAAACAGAAATAGACTTCTAAATATATGTACAAATTGATGGTTGCCCAGATGTGGGGTGGGTAGGGGAGGTGGAGAGTGAAATAGGTGAAGGGTATTTAGAAGTACAATCTTCCAGTTATAAAATAAATAAGTCACAGAGATGAAAAATGTAACAGGATTATAGTCAATAATAATGTAACCAATTGTATGTTGAGAGATAACTACATTTAGTGTGGTGAGAATTTCATAATGTATATAAATGTCAAATCACTGTGTTTACACCTAAAACTAATACTGTATGTCAACTATACTTCAATTAAAAATATTGTTTTTGCCATTTAGTCATTATATTTAGTATAATAATGAATATATTTGAGTTTAAATATACCATTTTACTATTAACATTTAATTTGTCTCAATGTAGGCCTCTTTCATTACTTGGTAACTTTCAATGGATTATTGTTTTTATTTCATGTTTTCACCTCAGTAAGTTTTTTGATATCCAAACTTGCAGTGCTCTTACTGCGGTTTCTCTAGAGATTGCAACAGATACCCTTGACTCATTCGAATCATACCATTTGGGGGACAATACAGGACATAAACACATTAACCCCATTATTTTTCTTAGGCTGCATTTAAGATTTTTTCTATTTTCTAGCAGTTTTATCATGATTTGCCTAGATTTTATGAAAGATCCATTGTTTCATAGCATCTTACAGATATTGGTGACTATTAAATTTAAGATTAAAAAAAAAATCAATCTAGGACACCTGGGTGACTCAGTTGGTTAAGCCTCTCCCTTCGGCTCAGGTTATGATCCCAGGGTCCTGGGATCCAGTCAGGCATAGGGATCCTCAGTCAGTGGGGAGCCTGCTTCTCCCTCTGCCTCCTGCTCTCCCTGCTTGTGCTCTCTCTCTCTCTCTCTGATAAATAAAATCTTTCAAAAAATAAAAAATAAAATAAATCAATCTAATTGATGTATAATTTGGAATAAAGTGTATTCATTTAATTTGTAAAATTGCAATAGTTATCACGTCCGGTATTATAGTAAAGATCAGAACAAGAGAATGTTTGGTTGGAATGGTGGAGAAAAGGCATCTTTGTTTTGTTTTGTTTTTTTTAATTTTAGAGGGAAAGTTTGCTTGTTTTAAACCATTGCTTATGATGTTATCTGAAAGTTTTACCATTCTTGCCATTCATTAAGTTGGTAAAGTTCTCTATTTGATTTTTCAAAATTTGAATGTGTGTTGAATTTTCTCAACACACAGAGTATTTTTCAATTTTTTTGTCTGCGTATATTAAAATGATCATTTTCTTTCATTTTTAATATGGCTTTTTATGTTGAACAATTTGAGATTTTGTTCCAGATATTTTGTCATTTACACAACACCAGCCTCTTCACAACTGAAAAGCTGATATACAGATATGACAAGAACAGGTGTGATCATTGAGGCAACTCAGGCTTGTGCTGGGACAGAGCCTCCATCATCATTCTGGCTATCACTCACTCTTTTTGACCCTGGACTTATAGTTCTCTGGGTTCTGTTATATAGCTTAAAAGGGTATTTTTGTTTTATCTGACATTAACTTAGAAAGATTCAAAGTATAAATTTTGTCATGTCTGAAAGGTGTAACCATTTAGATCTCAGTTTAGAAAGTCTTGTGTACCATGCATGTTAGTAAGTAATAAACCAGGTAGACACAGTGGTAGAGATTATACATTAAGTTTGATCCCACTGTTCTTTCTGGTCCTCTCTATTCTGGGATTTTCTCTATGGTACATGTCTGAGGCTCCTTCCTTTAGTTTTTCTAGCCAGAAATAGGACAGGCCTTTCTTTTAGAGTTTAGTCACCAAAAATGTGAAATTTGCATGATAGTCACTATGATAGTCACTCACAACAAAATCTGCCTGCATTAGCTCAGATAGTTTTGTATCTTGGAGCGAATAGTTATTTGAATGATTTATTAGAAGTCTAATCCTTCTTATCAAAAGGGGAATTAAGTTTGGACAAAGTTTGAAGGGCATCACAGTCTTGAAGGACTTTCACTGGCTTCTTTCAAATTTTAGAAAATTCTTTTAGTATTATCTCTATAAATATTTATTGTCTCCATTTTCTCAATTATCCTTTTCTGTGACTTGAATTGGGCTTTCAAGAATATTCGGCCTTTTAATGGTATCTTATGTGTAGAGTGACCATGAGTCGTGGTTTCACCAATCAGTTCAAGTGCATACCTATGGAGATTAATTAATGTCTATTAACTGAGTAACCCAACTTTCATTCTCAAAACTCTTCCAGTTTAGAATTGTTATTTTATCCATGTCTATTTTGACCTTTTGTGTTTTCTCTGTTTCTTCAAACTTTAGTCTTGTTGTTTACTTCAGACCCATCTCCCTGATCAGACTTCTTCTCTTTATCCTGCCTAATCTATTATTTACCCACTGAGTTCTTAAATTCTGTTACAATATTTTACTGATATTCACCACATGTTTATATTTATAAAATTATTTTGTAGTTCTATATCAATCTCAGTAATCTTTCCTGTTATTTTCTCCGGTTATCTCCATTACTTAAGTTCTCCATAGGTCTCTTTCTATTGCCTATTGTTTCCCTTGCCTTTCAGTCATTAGAATTGCCTCCTGGGAGGTCTTTTTATTTTTAATGAACACTAGAAAATTTTACTAAAATATTCTAAAGATAATTTAGCTCTCTGATTAGTATTTTCTTTTGTAAGAGAGGACTTATATCTACCTCTGATAAATGACTATGCTAACAATCCCAGAACACCTTATTTCAAGCAGTTTTAGATAATTCAAACCTAAGAGAGTCCCTGTGAAAGCCCATCTATTTCCAGTTTATCCTCACTTCAAGGTTTAGTCTGTTGGTATTTCCATGCAAAGGCTGGGCAATTTACCAAGGCCACCCTTCCTTGGAATCTCTCAAATCCAAATTTTCAGTTTATGAAGCCCCTTTTGTTTGCCTAGTAAATTGAAGGAAATTTTCTGGATATCTCAGATCTGAAAAATTAACCTGAAACAAAAGGATTTTCCTTGATTCTTTCAGGAAAAAATTCTAAATTCTCTATAACATGGTACACTTATTTTCATGGGTTTTTTTTTAAGATTTATTTATTCGAGAGAGAGAGAAAAAGTGAGAGAAAGAAAGCGAGAGGAAGTGAGAGAGAGAGGAAGAGAGAGAGAGAGAGGAAGATAGAGAGAATGAATGGGGGAGGATCAGAGGAAGAGAGAGAGAGAGAGAGCGCATCCCAAGCAGGCTCCCTGCTGAGCATAGAGCCCAATGCAGAGCTCAATCTCACAACCCTGAAATCATGACCTGAGCCAAAACCAAGAGTTGGATGCTGACTAAGCCACCCAGACCCCACTCCCCTCTTTTCTTTTTTTTTTTAAGATTTGAGAGTGAGAGAGAGCACAAGTGTGGGGGGGTGATTTTCATATTCTTAAATATCTCTGTGTAAAGTAGATAGAATACAGACTTTTGGTAAAAAAAAATAAAAAGATTAAGGACATTGGATTCATACTGTTGACTTTGTCATTTTAAAAGGTAAAGTTACATAATCTGTGTAGTTGATCAAAGGGACTACAATTATGTCCAACTGTAGAAAAATTAGACACCTAGAATTTCTTCCTATTATGTCCTCCACATGATTACCAGTGACAAGGTAACTTCAAATATGTAACACCTTCAGAATTAAAAATAAAAATACAAGGACTCTTACTTATTCTGGTGCCTTATCAATAAAATCTCAAGGAGACAATACTGTTCTAAGAAAGTTACATATAAGACATTCAGTGATTTAAAAAGACTTTTGTAGATTTGGTTATCTTGATATTAACCACACAATCTCTTTTCATGTCACCGATACGGGTACTATGTGATAAGATAATTTATTCTCATGTGTTCCATACACAACACTATATGTCAAATTTGAAAGCAAACCGCTGTTCCCCAATAAGATATTAAGGCATCCCTTAGGTGACATCATGTAAACAATCACAATGCTGTCTTATTTCCCAACACATTGGTCTCAGTGTGTAATTAGGAAGAAATGAAACTGGTTATCAGATCCAAATAAGGATAGTGCCTCAACTTCTCTAGAACATTTCAATACTTACATATTTTATTGGGCAATTACTATATTTGGCCAACTATGAAAGGGCAAACCCTTCTCTCTATTGAAGGAGACTTTACAATTATGGTGATCTTGTGGTAAATTTGCTGCTGCTAGCCACTGTAATATCAAGACCAGAAGAAGATTTGGTGGGAGTTTTATGGCTATGTTTCAGTTACAAGATTTAACAAAGCCAAATTCTCTATTACTAATATTATCAAGTTATTGTGCAGAAAGTCATTGCTCTGTCTCCTACTTCCATCATAGCTTAGAAGATAGCATCAATTCTTTTTTTTTTTTTAAGATTTTATTTATTTGCGAGAGAGAGAATGAGAGACAGAGAGCATGAGAGGGAGGAGGGTCAGAGGGAGTAGACTCCCTGCTGAGCAGGGAGCCTGATGTGGGACTCGATCCCGGTACTCCAGGATCATGACCTGAGCCGAAGGCAGTCGCTTAACCAACTGAGCCACCCAGGGGCCCAGTATCAATTCTTTTAATCATCTAACAATATTTTTAGAAATCAACTATAGCCTATAAGTTGACATCAGTTATTGAATGGTCATAAAATAACATTTAAAACTAGAATCAGAATTAAAGAGAAAAAAAGATTGAGAACCAATATTTTTGCACAGAGAATGCATATGCCAGGTATTTAATGTAATATAATCTCATTAATTCTAATAACCACCATGTAAGGTAGGCATAATAATATCCATTTTATATATGAATATCCTGAGGCTTATAACATTTAAATAAAAGGACAGAAATTATAGGTAATTGGTGGCAAACCCTATATTTCAACTCTGAATGACTCAAAGCTGTGGAGGTTCCCATTCCAAAGAGCTCTGCTTCATTGAATGATTTTTTCAGCTTTGACATAAATAATCCATGTATCACACATTTTCAAATTATTTTCATTCAGTAGAATATGAATGAATATACTGATTACTTCAAATACATACTGATATTTTAGTAGGTAATTTAGGATTTTACGGAATCTCAGGTTCATCTACTTAAACAGAAATAATTAAGGTGCATACATACATGTAAGAAAATTCTCACAAAGCTTTCTAATTGTGTGGATTCTATTTAATGGGATTCTGCTTTACCTAGAAATAGTATAACTGCAAACCTCATGTTGAACATTACAAAATCCCTATCGTTACTGATACAAAGCTTTTAGGCAATGACCCATAGTCCAAAGAAGAAAGGTCATTGAAACAATGCAACGCATTGACTAGAAAATATTTAAAATTCCCTGCCTGTTATTTCTACTAGTACCCAGTGATACTGAGAACCAGAGGATGTGGAATACTCTCTGGGCTGATATCACTGAACATAGGAATTAAAGGCATTCATGGGGTTACTATTTGGTAAATTAGAACTTGTTATAAATCAGCACTGGTTCTATACATGTGATTTACCATTAGTTCAGATTATATCTTTTAAAATTATTTTTCTAGTTCTGTATTTATACATATAAGACAGAAAATTATTTTAAATTATTTTCCTTCAATTTAAATAACATGGTGATACAATTATTTCTGTATCAATTGAACAACCCTGTGGTCTCTTAAGTGAAAATGAAAAGCAGATACTATATTCTGTTTTCAGCAAAGAAGTAGCTGGTGTCTCTGTGAACTGGACATGAATTTGGCAAATTCATATCAGGTCCTGCCTGGCAAGTGTCACCATTACCCATCAGATAATGCTGGCTCTGTCCCTGGTGTATTTAGGGCAAAATTTCTAGTTCTTTTATTTTTCTCCAGCTGTTCTTTTGAGGATATTTATACAGTTCATCTATTCTTATATTTACTCACTCAATATTAAGAATTTGTGATATGTAAGACTCTGTGATATGAGGACTGGAGAAACTAAACCTAACAATCAGCAAATTCCAATTTAAATGATAGGAACAAAACAAAACAAAAAACAGAATGAGTTTGTTTTTTTCAAATAGCCCCATGGCTTATTAGAATCACACTTTTACCCAGATATCCCTAGGTCACTGATTACTACTTACCAAAAAAACAAACAAACAAACAAAAAACGTTTATCTATTGAATTGTATAGATTCTACAAAGCTAGGTAGCTTATATGTTGTTTGTTGTTTGCACTTCTGGCCAGCACTGCAGACATCTGAAAATACTATGTAGAAAGCTTCATTGTAAATACAGTCAGTTCTGCAATAAGCCTAATCTGTGTTCCTAGAAATCACTGGGCTATGTAAAATCCAGCCCTAAAAAAAATAAATCAATGATGGAACTTATTGGGAAAATTTTATTATGGCACAGCATGCAAAATGTCATCAGTGATACATTTAAAAACCAAAAAACAAAATAAGCAAAAAAGAATAAAATGTTATACATTAAATGATTAAGAACTATATCAATACTATAATACCACAAAACAGTTTATTGGAAAAGAAAGTGTGTTGATCATGAAGTGTTAGAAGAAACTAGAAGGGTTATCTGAGATCAGGTGGAGAGTTGAAACACCAGGAGTGCATGGGTATGGGTCAGCTCACACCCTGTCAACTGGATTAACAAACAAATGTTTGAGGTATGTGGGTATGTGTGGTTTGTATATCCCACCAGGTTCAGTTCATCTACGGACAGTATCCTACATCATTTAGTATTTTGAGGGGACCATTCACATATCAGTAAATGTGAAATTAATGTTTCACCCAAATGTTCCTTAATATATCAAACATGTCAGAACACATTTGCATTTTAAAAACAACTGTAAAGAAGAAATGACAGTATTTAGAATTGACCAACTGACCCATACTGATTGAGAAATATACCAGTAAGTCTGCACATAGAACTCTTATACTGCCAGCAATTTACTTTAAAATCCTTCAACATAGGCAAAGTGACACCTGGGTGGCTCAGTCATTAAGTGTCTGCCTTCGGCTCAGCTCATGATCCCAGAGTCCTGGGATCGAGCCCCGCATCGGGCTCCCTGCTCAGCGGGAAGCCTGCTTCTCCCTCTCCCACTCCCCCTGCTTGTGTTCCCTCTCTCACTGTGTCTCTCTCTGTCAAATAAATAAATAAAATCTTTAAAAAAAAAAAAAGTATGTATAAATTTGTTTTAATCTCACTCAGTTGGTAGTTACTAATCTGAAGAATCTCAATCAGGGAGAGCTCTTCAGAGATGCTTGGTTTTGATTTGAAATACTGAAATCCTAAACCCATATTCAGAGACGACTATTGCTTCAATTACCTTTATCACTGATCAAAATCCTTACTGAGCCTTTGTCAATTGACATAATAGGTATTAGAGAAAATATTTGTTGGTAGAATATGTAGAAAATATGTGAAATAGCAAGATATATTATATAGAGACTTCCTTGCACAAAAAAGTTTTAAGAATCAAACATGTTACATAGGCTAGACTTTAAGGAAGTATTCAAAGTTTAGCAGTCTGATAGAAACGCTGTCCAGAAAGTTACAGCAGCATTCATTCATTCTTGAAAGTTAGCTAGAATACTATCGCATATACATTTATGAGGCTTTAAAGAAAGATACTATCAAAAATTCCCAAAACTAGGGCACCTGGGTGGCTCAGTTGTTAAGCATCTGCCTTCGGCTCAGGTCATGATCCCAGGGTCCTGAGATCGAGCCCTGCATCAGGCTCCCTACTCAGCGGGGAGCCTGCTTCCCTCTCCTGCTCCCCCCTGCTTGTGTTCCCTCTCTCGCTGTGTCTCTCTCTGCCAAATAAATAAGTAAAATCTTTAAAAAAAAATTCCCCAAACTGGGTATATTCTACTAACTGTTTCTTTGTCATATGAAGTAGAATGAGTTTGAGATTTATCTTCATTTCCATTTGGTAAGTCTGTGAGAGAAGAACCTAGACTTCCATCCATTTTAATTATGGGAAATTTATCTACTAAAAACCACTTCATAATTACAAATGACCAAACTGACTTGGTTAAGTTTACAGTAATTCTCATGACCTACCCATCCACAAATATTTATTCAAGTCTTAACTTTTTCAAAATTGCTTAATAAACCAGATAATAATGCAAATATGTATACCTGATATAAACATACCAAATATATTTATAATTTATATGTATATGCACATGTTCACAAATCTATATCCTCATAAACACATTTATAGTTTTATTTGCAAAGCATTGTTATAGTCTTTCTAAGTACTTCTGTATCCAGAATATCATTTTCTTGCTTTAACAGTGCTTTGAGACAAGAATCATCTTCTCCATTTTACTCATAAGGAAACCCTGGAAGAACTGGAAAAGTCAAATGACTTGCTTAATGTAACTTAATTAGCCTGAGGCAGAATCAGAATCATTGCTTAGAGTCTTCTGCCCCATCCACAAATAACACTAATATTTCTGATGCAGTCTTAGAATTTGGGTTCACCCAAGAAATAAATTTACTTCTAGGTAGTCAATTAGAGTTTGTGGAGTTTCTATTTTTCTTTTAGTAGGTTTTTATTTTTGTTTGGTGGAGATCAGGACTCATTACCATTACTTGAATGACCAAGAAAAATTAAGACTTGTCCCCAAAGAGCCAACTCCGGTTAGAACTACAGGGCAGAGAGGAGCCCATCAAGTAACCATGAGATTCATTTTGAAACCCCTGGAGATTCTCTTAATGGAAACTTTTTTTTCATATTCTCACCACACCACTTAGTCATTTAGCCAAGCTGTAGTGAAATGGACAAGTGAATTTTCAGCCCTGATTCTCTCTCTTTCACACAGTCACACATTTATTCCCAGGGAATAATCTACCCCCTGGGAGTCTCCAGCTGATTGTGAAGCAATTTTCTCATGCTGGGTTTTCTGTAAATCTAATACAAAACCCTAAGTTTATGAGTTAGTGTAAGAATACAAATGACACCTGTAGACTACATTCTCTTCCTTGAAAAGGTGTAGAAATTAACTGTAGCTAGCAGATCTAAAATTATAACTGTCCAGGGCAGGTAAAATATGGGAATGAGTAAAATGACATATTCGTTACTGTGCCTTAAGGCAGAGTTGAAGACACTCTGGGGGATAAAGTTCTCACTCATTCATTCACTTACATAGTAAATTACCCTAGAAGTAAATTACAGCAAAGTGTTGTACAATGGTAAAATTATTGATTTAGTTTGGCTTTTATCCTGAGTTAGATGTGGAAAATCAATTGTTAATATTGTTTTGATCATTTCTAACAGTGCCCAGAGGCATATGAGCAATGACGCAATATATGGACAGAAACATAAATAAAGGAAAACAAATCCAGGAAAATTGGTCTCTACTTAAATTTGTTTTTTGGAAGTTAGCCTTTGTCCTAATGGAATGGCTACAAACTTCCATTTGGACAGCAAGGACCCTTATATTAAAGAATTCTTAAGAAATATTAAATATTTTTAAACTAAGTAGTTTTATTTAAAAAAAATACAGCATTCTGAAAAGTTCATCTTTTTTTTTTTTTTTTCTGGCAACAGTAATTTGAATATAAACAAGATAGTCTACTAAATGTGTTTCCCAAATGTTACATATTGGGTAAAGAAATGAAAATTAAATGTTCCTAGAATTACCTCGCTTATGTTCTTTTATCTGTCTCTCATTTCTTGTTTTTAACCATTTGTGAAACCTTAGCAGTTATACAATAAAGATTTAATTTGGTTGTATCCATTTCACTATTTATCAATCCATTTTGAATTGCAAACAGGAGACTAGTGTGGGAGAAAATATGTAAAGAAAAAATTAGAAATCAAGAAATAAAATTAAAAACAGACTCCTGAGAAAGTGAATCCATCTTCTATTTTATGCAATGGACTTGCCCGTTCTCTACTTTGTCATCCTTTAAAAAAACAATTCTGATCCTCCCCATAACTCTAAGAATGGTGTCAAATATGTTAGTTGGATACTTTGCTGCATAGCAATGCTGCAATAATATATTTATATTCACTAGAGAGAACATTTATTCAACACCTACTATTTACCAGATATTATTCCACGTTAGGTCAGCAATGACAAGGCCTCTGCCCTCATGAAAATTGTATTCCAGTGGCTATATTAGACTATATTCTAGAATGTTTTTTTTTTTAAAAAAACAAAAGATACACAATCCTAAATGTTAATCAGAGCTTTGAAGAAAAAGTTGTGTAAATACCAGGGGTTGGGGATTACTATTTTACATAGAGTGTTCAGTGGAGGCTGTCTTAAGATGTGAAGTTTTAGCAGAGAGCTGAATGAGATGATGAAGTCAAAATGATAGTTCGATAGAGCTATTTAAAGATTCCCTCCTATCTCCAAAAATAACATATGGGAAAACAATCTACTATCCAAGAGCTAGCATTTGACTAGCTCACTAGGGTTTCTGCTATTCTGATACTGAGAGTGTCTTTCTTTTTGAAGCCAAAATATGTCGTTTTAATGAATTCCTGAAATTAGCAGAGCATTGGGCAACTCCTACTCTGTATCACTATAAGCAGATCACTATCCTTCAAATAATTAAAATGCAGAAAAATTACATCTATTGTAGCCACTTGCATCCTTCAGGCACTTATTAGAAGCAAAATGAATTCACATTAAATGAATTAGAGGTATCTGGAAAGTCACCAATTTGATACAATCAAGAATATGGATTTTATAAATCTTATAAGATGGCAAGTGACTTTATACTTATTTGACCTAATTGATTCCATTTATAAAGATAGTAAACCCAATCTCTTCCCATTGAAGAAATCATTTTTGAACTTAATTGGTAATAAAATGACTTCATATATTTAAAGGTTATTAAACTATATTATTCCTTCTAATGAATATATTCATAACAGAGAAAAGAAGTTTGGAAATGCTCACATTGTAACATAAATCTGTTAACCTTTGAGTCTTTAAAATTTTATTCCTTGTCATCTTATTACTAAATCTTTTACATTTTGAACTATAATCCATAATCATCTTTACATTACATCAAAATTATAATATAAAATTTGTGTTAGCACAATGATTTCCATGGTAACATTCAACCTTGTCATAAACACTGCAAGAGATAACAGTATATAATGGTAGTCAGACCCAAATGTAAAATTCTCCAGTAATTAGAAATAACAGTCAACGAAATTATATTCTGTAAAAAGCGAAGTACTTTTTTGAAGAAACAAACCCATCATTTTATTTTAGTTTAAAACCGTGTATTGAAAATAAATTTCTAATAGTGTGTGGCATTGTAAACCTTAGGCAGTGTTTCATTAGGACAGAATATCTTAAATCTTAACTTTAAGCAGAATAGAGAATCTGAACAGTGGATAAACAGACCCAACCCCAATGTGAGCTGGATAAAAACAAGATCTCTTGGAAGTGGAATGTTTGCCCATATGAGGTAAATAAATTATTCATTAAAAAGATGAAAAAAAAAAGATAAGAAGTGAATTTTTCAAAAGTAATTATTCTTAGAATTTTACTGCAAAGGGACATTTGATTCTCTTCTATAGAAGGAATATTTTGATACATATCTTTCAATTAAAAATAAACCTTAATTGGAAGGTTATTATTCCTCAAAATCTTTTGCCTTAAAATACAGAAATTCCAATGTTAGTGATTTGCTCTAATTATAGTTATTAAATTTTCAGAGATTTTCGGGGGCTCAGATATTTCTTTTGCCATTTTTGTTTTCGTTGTTTTTTAGAGAGCATACGTATGATCATATTACTACCTATGTTAACAAATTTGATCTGTTGATTACAACTTTTGTTGGTTATAGGAAGAGAGGACATAAACATGGGTATTTTACAGGCAATTATTTTACTAGTTTCTAAAATTATCAAATTTTCACCTCAGTAGTTTCATGTTATGGCCATACAAAAATCAACAGAAGATTGCTAACTTTATATTTAATTCCTAATGGAAATACATTTAGTAGCCTAGTTCTAACTTAGAATATGCCATAAAAGTGAAATGGTCAATGGGATGAAATCAACATTAAGAGAAACAGGACATCCCAGAGATATATTTTACTAATAAAATTTATAAAGATCTTCGAAACACAGAATATGTTCATCTCAAACGTGTGTAAGAGATGTATGTAGTGACCAATAGTGGACTTCAAAATAGCTAATGAGCTTCAACTATTAACCTCTCATGCCTCTAATCTCCCACATCTGATAACCTGCTACTCACAGTGTAGTTCAAGAACCAGCAGCAAGAACCCACCACTGGGGAGCTTGCTCTGACTGCAGAAGTTCAGGCCCCGCTCAAGACTTTGATTCAAAGCATCTGAGTGGCTCAGTCTGTTAAGCATCCATCTCCTGATTTCAGCTCATGTCATGATCTCAGGGTCATAAGATCCAACCCTGCATCAGGCTCCACACTGGGCTTGGAGCCTGCCTAAGATCCTCTCTCTCCTTCTGCCCCCCCTCCCCCAAAAAGACAGACTTTTTGATTCAGAATCTGCATTTTCACAAGCTCCCTAGGTGATTTGCTGGCATATTACATTTTGAACAGCCCTAGATCTTTTCTGGAATCTTCATTTACAAATAAACAACATATACTTTTTATATGTCCTATTCCTATGGGCACTTACTTCTATCTTAATGGATTAAATAATATAAACCAGTGCTTCAAAAGTTATGAATTGTCTGACGCCATAGCTGTTTGTATTCTAGGGCATTGAGTTTACAAATGCAGTTCTGTAATGGCCACTAGTTCTGTGATTCTGAGGTCTCTGATGATGGCATCAAAAGGGTTTATTATATGGGTACTTTCCTTCCTACTTCTCTCCCTTTCTCCTCCCCTTCCTCCCCATTCAAGCTCTTGAGCTCTCTCCCTAAAATAAATAAAATCTTTAAAAAAACAAAGGGGGCTGGCGCCTGGGTGGCTCAGTTGGTTGGGTTAAGCATCCAACTCTTGGTTTCAGCTCAGGTCATGATCTCAGTGTCGTGGAACCAAGCCCACTTCAGGCTCCCTGCTCAGCTCAGAGTCTGCTTCAGATTCTCTTTCCCTCTGCCTCTCCCTGCCAATCTTCCTCTCCCTGCCCCTCTGCCTCCTGGTGCTCGTGCTCGCTTTCTTGCTTTCTCTCTCTCGGTTTTATTTATTTATTTGCCAGAGAAAGAGAGAGAGAGAGAGAAAGCACAAGCAGGGGGAGTGGCAGGCAGAGGGAGAAGCAGGCTCTCCACTGAGCAAGGAGCCCCATGTGGGACTCGATCCCAGGACCCTGAGATCATGACCTGAGCCAAAGGCAGATGCTTAACTGACTGAACCACCCAGGCATCCCAAAAAAGGACTTATTACATGGGTAAAATATCTAGGCTTTCATGAGTAAAGAACACCAAAATTCAGTAATTTTTTTTTGTTTTTAGTGTTTTAATATTTTAATGTAAATTTGCACTGTAATACATGCAGAATGTAGTTTTTAAGTATCAAAATATATTTGCATACATTTTAAAATACTAATAATTATAAACTTGTCTGGCACTTATGCACCAGACACAGTTATAAGTGCTTTTACATATATTAGCCATTTAATTCTTACAGATATCTGATGAAGGAGGTACCATAATTATCTGTTTTCCATATAAGAGAGTTAATGCTAAGAAACATTAAGTGACTTTCCTAAAGTTACACAGATAAAAACTAATGGGCAAGGATTCAAACCACATAGCTCACCTCTAAGTCAGTACAACATATAATTTTTAGATCTTAGGAAAGTTATAGGACATGAAATTTCAATTTTATCTAATTCTGTAAGTTAACCTTTGTGTGAGTTCCTCCTTTGATTTCAGGAAAGTTCTAAAGGACTGGAGAAGTCCCTGGACAGACAGAGGCAGAAAGTTACGAAGGGGATCAACATGTGTAGAATGACAGAGGCAAGCAGAAGATAAAAAGGAATGGCTCAGTGGCAGATGGGCAGAGCTGAGGTCAGAGGATGGGAGAAGGAAACTCAGGATAAAAGGTATAGGGTTTGTGAAGTTCTGTGGCTCAAGAGCTAAAATTATCAATGCTGGGCGTTCAGTTCAGTACACACTGTTTTCCTTTTATGTGAGGCCCAGAGCTCACTAGGGAGAAGGTGACTCCATCAGGGGGCTGGATCAGGTCAAACCGTTTTGGATTTACTTTGAAGTTAATTAACCAAATCATTCTAAGTATTTTCTTTGGAACAAAAGACTTTTGGCTCTCCATTTTGGCTCAATTCTAGCACAGCCTTGAAATGAAAGGATAGTTCCAATTTGAAAAACTCTTACGAACAACTCAAGTCTCAACTTTACAGAATATCACTTACCATATAGAAGTTGACCATCACTTCCCTAACACTGAAGTTTTCATTTAAGAGCCCCTTGCAAGTGTCCCAGTGCATCTAATTACCCTTTCCCCCTCCATGCTCACTTTAAGGTTTCACTTTTATTCCAGTTATCACACAGCATAATATTAGTTTCATTTGTGCAATATAGTGATTCAGCACCTCCAAATAATACCCAGTGCTTAACACAGAAGTGCACTTCTTAATCACATCACCTATTTAACCCATTCCCTCACCCACCACCCCTCCCTAGATGTGAGGGGAAAAAAGAAAAAAGGTAGATTGGGGAATATATATATATAAAATGGAATATTAGCCATAAAAAGTACAAAATCTTGGCCTCTGCAACAACCTGGATAGGACTAGACAGTATTATGCTAAGTGAAATAAGCCAGTCAGAGAAACACAAATACCACATGATTTCACTCATATGTGGAACTGAAGAAGCAATACTAATGAGCAAAGGAATCAAGAGAGAGAGAGAGGCAAACCATAAGATAGACCCTGCTCACTTTTTAAGAGCAGCTGATAGCCAGCTCCCAGAATTCCTCTGTTGTCTAATGCTTCAACTTCCTTATTAGAAGAAATCATGAATCAGGAAATTTACATTATATTAAACTCTTACTATGTGCCGGACACTAGGCTAAGTCCTTTACATTCACGATTGGTAACAATCACAGAACATTTATCCCTATTTTATAAACAACAAAAATCAAGCCTCAGAGTAGTAATCGTCCTGCCTCACTCACAGAGAAATAAAACCAGGAAATTAAGCTGAGGTCTAACTCCAGAGCTCTTCGCCTTTCCACCATAGGAAGCTACTTCCACTAAACAGAAGTGGGAATGCTTCTCTTTCTTTTTCTACTAGATGAAGATACCATCTTTATGCTACTCATCTTCCCTACTGTCAACTCATCAACTGCATAAAATTCATACACTTCAGATTACTAAAGTAACTTTTATCCCTAACACAAGAAATCCCATGCATGGATCTTCAATGAATTAAGGAATTGCTCCTGCTTTATTCCCTGAAAATTGCAAAATATATTTGGATTTCCATTTTCAGTACAGATGGCATAACAGAAATCACCTTTACCCTCCAACCTGGAGTAGACAAAAGGAAACAGTATATAGAATGACGGTGTTTGAGACACTGGACATCAGTCATCAAAAGACAGTGACCCTTGAAAGATGTGAAATGTATTAGCCTCCTATTACTGCTGTAATAAATTACCACAAACTTTGGGGCTTAAAACAAACAAACAAACAAAAAAATGCATTCTCTTACAGTTTTGGAGATCAGAAGTCCGAGATTAATTTCACCGGATTAAAGTGAAGGTGCCAGCAGGGCTGATTCCTTACAGAGTTTGCATGGAGAAGTCATTTCCTGGCTTTTTTCAGCTTCCAGTAGTCACCAGCAATCCTTGGCTGTGGCCCCTGACTTTATCTTCAAAGTGTTTCACTACCTTCTCTGCTTCTAACATTTCATTGCCTTCTCCTCTGACTCTGAAGCTTCTTTCACTTCCTCTTATATGGAGCATTGTGATTACATTGGGCCCTCCTGGATAAAGTAGGCTAATCTCGACATTGCTAGACTGACTCTTAAATCAATTAAACCTGCTAAGTCCCTTTTGCTGCATCAGGTAACACTCACAGGTTCTGGAGATTAGGATGTAGACATCTTGGGGGACTAATTATTGAGCCTACTGCAGAAAACCAATGAGGTTAATCCCCATGATTATCAAGACATTTCCCTAAAAGAATGGAAGGAGGGAAAGCCAGGCAGAGCCTTGTGGTATTGAATTGAGAAGAGAGAGCTGGAATCCAAAAAGACCAAGGCAGCTAGAGTTCAAAAGACAATGTGCCAGAGTGACCAGGGTTTTGTTTTGTTTTGTTGTTTTCTGGTTGGGGTGGGGGTGGAGCAGATGAGGGTTGGAAGGAGACAGAAATGGAAGTATACTTTTTTAAGATTCATATACTATTTGAAAAGTAGCATAATATCACTTAGTAGACTGTGATAAATTAAAGTTCTATGCTAGAATCCTTAAAGCAACCACTTAAATAAATATGACAAAGTTATGTTATTTGAATTCTTTTTAAAAAAACGCTAGTTACAGGGGTGCATGGGTGGCTCAGTTAATTAACTGGCTGACTTTGGCTCCTATCGTGATCTCAGGGTCCTGGGATCAAACCCCATGTCTGGCTCCCTGCTCAGTGGGGAGTCGTCTTCTCCATCTCCCTCTGTCCCTGCCCCTGCTTGTGCTCTCTCTCTCTCTCTCTGTCAAATGAATAAATAAAATCTTAAAAAAAAACACACACTATTTACATTAGTGTCAAAAACTATGAAATATGTAGGCCTAAATCTGACTAAAGATGTGCAAAGCTGATAAACTGAAAAGAAGAAAACAATGTAGAGATCAACTAAAGACCCAAATAAAAGAAGAAATATAGTTCCAAAGATTTAATTTAATAAAGTTGCCTGGGTGACTCAATCGGTTAAGTGTCCGACTCTTGATATCGGCCAAGTCCTGATCACAGGGTTGTAAGATCAAGCCCCCATGTCGGGTTCTATGCTGGGCGTGTAGCCTGTTTAAGATTCTCTCTCTCTCTCTCTCTCTCTCTCCGCGCCTTCATCCCTCTAAAAAAAAAAAAAAAAAAAGATTTAATATTGTTAGGATATAAATTTTCTCCAGTGATGTATAGATCGAATGTTATCCTAATCAGAATCACTGTAGGATTTGTTGTGGAAATTGACAAATTGATTCTAATATGCACACGGAATTGCAAAGAACCTACAAGAGCTAAAAAACTAAAAAAAGAAGACAAATTTGGAGGACTAACATTATGTGATTTCGATGCTTATTATAATACTATAGTAATTAAGAAGTTGTGGTTTGGGCATAAAGATAGCATAAAGATAGAAAGATGAAAAAACAAAACAAAACAAAAAATACAGTTTAGAAGTAGACCCACATGTATATGGACAATTGATTTTTGACAGAACTATGAAAGGCAATTAGTGGAAAATGATAGGTTTTTTTCTACAAATTGGTGTAGCAAAATTGGATATCCATAGGCAAATCAAATAAAATCAGAATTTTCATTCATATCTCATATTCATATTTGTATCTCATATACAAAAATCAACTCAGAATGATCATAAACCTAAATGTAAAACTCACACCACAAAACTTTTAGAAGATATAGGAGAAAATATTTGTGAACTGAGATTAGGCAAAATGTTTTAGATAAGACACATACAAAAATTGAAGACATAAATATTTTTTGGCTTCCTTAAAATTTGGTAAAAAAGAGAAAAACTTCAAGGGTGGGTATAAAACCTCCATACAAGCCCTGAGTGCAATTTTGAAAGTATAGTTCAGACAAATAAGGAAAAGTAGCCTCAAGCAAAAGCCCCATAATATCTTCCAATGTGATTTTACAAGCCTTGGGTCAAATCCCTATCTCCTGTTTGTAGTGTTTTATTTATAGGGCCATACACAGTATTTAATACATAGTAGGCATGCAATCAATAGCACTGTGTTGAGGATGATAATGTCTATAGCTGTAACCTAGAAAATTGGGCCAACTCTAAGGAAATACATGGGTTGGGTAGAATACAGAGAAAGATGGTTGAGAGAATATGAACAATGTAAGCTTTCAGGTACCTGAGTGCAATTCTCCATCATTCATTCCTCTTGCCATGAGGAAAAAAAAAAAAAAAAAAAAAAAAACATTTCAAATAACGGATAAAGGTAAGGTTTAGTAGAGCTGCCAATGGCCGCATGGATATGTGTGGGACATTAGAATGATAAAAAAAATCAATCTTTTAATCAACCCATCATGACTGATACGGGTGTTGAGCACAATGAAAAGGGAAATTCTGAATAAAGTTTTAGCCTTAATACAAAGTGGTTATAAAGAATGTGCAGAGGGGCGCCTGGGTGGCTCAGTCATTAACCGTCTGCCTTCGGCTCAGGTCATGATCCCAGGGTCCTGGGATCGAGCCCCGCATCGGGCTCCCTGCTCCGCGGGAAGCCTGCTTCTCCCTCTTCCTCTCCCTCTCCCCCTGCTTGTGTTCCCTCTCTCGCTGTGTCTCTCTCTGTCGTAAATGAATAAAATCTTTAAAAAAACAAAACAAAAAAAAAAGAATGTGCAGAAATGTTCTCTTTTTTGATCTGGGAACTGGTTATATGATTGTGTTCAGTTTATGAAAATGCATTGATCTGTATACTAACAGGTACTTTGCTATACATGTGTGTACAGATATATACGTACAGATGGATACAAAAACACATACATGCACACCAACATGCATTCAGACATAAAATCTTCAATTCTAAACTTTTTTTAATTAATAGGGTAGAGAAGTTCGAACTGATTTTCTGTTTTATGGAAGTTAATAAGTTCACTAAAGAAAGAGGCATGCAATTTTGGAGCAGGAGACATTCCAGATGATGTGAAAGCCATTCACAGAACTATTTGGAGACAGAACAAGCGGACAATGAGAAGCCAGTGAGAAGTGGATGATGGCAATACAGTCTTGTGTTAATGAAAGTGGAGGGGTTTTTGTTTGTTTGTTTGTTTGGGGAGGGTTGTTTTGTATTGTTTTGTTTTGTTTTTTGATGGAAAAGGAGAAGATTTTGTGAATCCTAGAGGTCACACTGGCAATAATGGTAATTAAATATAACATGACAGAGAGAAATGAATGCATTTTGTTCTACGATGGTAGACCTCAGGCAACATTCAGGTAGTCCTAAAGCATAGAGTAAAGGAAAAGTCAGGCACAGAAGTAGGTTTCTAGGAAAACCTGGTGTTGTCTCTTCATTGTAGACAGCTTAGAATAGACACATACATCAAAAACAGGGTGTTCTGAAGATGGTAACATCCCTGGGCCAGGAAAAAGGCCAGGCAGCCGAGATTTAAGGTTGATTTTATTTCCTAACCATTCAAATAACAGGCCTAACACTAAATCTTTATCTTTTAAGCATAATTTTCTGAATGACCTTTATCATTTGTTTTCTAAAGTTTCGTAGATTTTGTTTTTGCCAAAACTTCCATTTCACATAATGAATTAATAATATCTTCTGCTCTTAGTGGATTCTGAATAAAATATCTAAAATACCCCAACTTACCATATTTTTCTAAGTTCTGTTTTGAAAATCGAACTCTGGACCATGAAAAACTGACTGAATATAGAGTCATAGGAAAGTTAGACATGTAATTTTTGCAAGTTCATAGTTAATCTGTACCTTTAAAAATGATATCAATAATAACTATAACTGTAAAAATCACTATCTGTATTTGTTATGCTGACTGGCAAGAAGTATAGCACTAAATTTGTCCCTGCAGAGTTTATCAGAATTGGATATCAAAGCCAAACAATAGAATCTGTGAGCAGGCGGGAGCCACCAGAAAATCTAAGAGGTTAATTCTTGGCAGGACCATAGATCAAGAGGTACCAGGCACCAGAAGGGATAGAAAGAGAAAGGGAATGTCAAATTGTGAGAGAAAGATGCAGATACAAGTCACTATTGGCCAAAAGATAGAGGAGCCGTGAACAAGGCTGAAGCCAATTTACATAAACTGCAGGAACCACAAGCACTTCGGAATGACTTGAGATTCAGCCACAGAATACAAAATTGGACTTGTTAAGCCATTCCTTTTTTAGATAAGGTTGATCCCAGACATGGGAGGCAAGGTGAGGGAGTTGTACAGATGGAAACCAAGTGACCTCAACTATAGGAGAAGAGGAATTGCTGAGGCTGAGAGCCAGGTTGGGACTGACAGCCGATTATTTATGAAATCACTTCATAAGGCAGATATTTATTTAAAATGAATTGTGAATTAGATAATATCAAGTATGTAAAATTATTGCCACAATAATGGCAGCTTTGGAAGTACAGGCATATTGAAATAGAGTGAGTTGTTGATCCTTGAGAGATTATAATGCTTGTATATTCTCCCTCCTCCTCAAGGCTATTTAAAAGCATTCTGAAGTCATGCGAGGGCAGTGTGTCTCAAACTTTGATGTGCCTATGAATCACCTGAGAATCTTGATAAAAGGCAGGTGCTGATTCAGTCGGTCTGGATGGGACCTAATGGTTTGCATTTCTAAAATGCACGAATAAGATGACCTTGATGCTGGTCCTCAGCCTCTTGGAGAGCAACAAGGTGCTGGGAGACCTTGAGGACTTTAAAACAAAACAGAGCAATACAAAACAAAACAAACAAGCTTGAAAATTGAAGCACAAATATGGGGGGAAAATGTAATAATTACTTAAAATATTTCTCAATTTTTAAGATACTAGCTTTCTGCTAAAAGAAGAGGTATGTGATCCAAGACATTTTAACCCTCTTTTTTGGGGGGGTTATTCTATTGAGGTATCAAAAAGAAGAGAAAAAAAAAAAAAAAAAACCTCCATGCCCTTTTCACACAGAGATTATGTAATATTGAAACATTCATTTGTAAGACCTGTATGGAGAATTTCGTTAATCAAGAGGTATTCTGCAATGAGTCGGCAAAAGGGAATCTGAGCGTATATTCTAAGAAACACTTGTGAATTAGGCATGATATGCAGCACCATCATTAACACATTGGACAGCATACGCCTTGACTCAGTGCTTAACTTTCTCTCTCATCATCAGTGTGACTTTGAGAAAGTTATTTCCTCTCTGAGATCTGTGACCCTCATAGACAAAGGCAGATATTTATTTAAAAATGAATTGTGAATTAGATAATATCAAGTATGTAAAATTATTGCCACAATAATGGCAGCTTAGTAATTGCTAGGTCATCTACATATACAGGAAAGACATGCCCTTACCTTAAGGGGAAACCACATTTCTGAATAAAGCCTTCAATTTTGTGTGGGTACTTTGACCTCACCAGAAGTCAGTTTCTCCATTACTAGCAAGGATAAAACTAAATCAGAATATTTGGAGTGACTTCCAAAACCACACAGAATCCATGCAATGCCGAGAAAATCAAGTAGGTTCTTTTTTTTCTTTCTTTCTTTTTCCCCTGATGCATTCTTTTCATTTAAGTATTTTAGTGTTTATTTCCACCTTGATGGATTAACTGCCTATGAAAACAAATTCTGTTCATACCATCCAATTAAATTCTTAACTATGGCCAGTTGTCTTATCAACTCAAACATCTATTTCTTGGGCATTTTCTATGGGACTGGTACTATATTTAACACATTTTAAATTGTTTATAGTTTTTTAATAACAGATTTATATGAAAAGCAGAGAAGTTAAGCAACTTTGGAAAAAATGAACTTGCTTTTAGAACAATCCAATAAAATATGGTGAGTGGAAGGGACCTCTGCCTTTTAGTAGCAATGAATAAGGATGAATAAGCATCTGCCTCATTAAAAAAATGCTAAATGCTGGCATTTCCAGAAAAAAAAAAATGACAGATTTATAGTTGTTTTAAAATGAACTACTGAAACAAATACAGAAATATTTTAACTACCTTAATATTTTATTCCTCCTCATATTTGCATGAAAGATTTAATATAAATGATGTTGAAAAAAGAGAACAATCAAAACTACCTGAATCTGACCTTAGTTTACCATTTGCCATGGCATCCTTAGATTTATTTTATTGCTAATATTCAGCAATAGGTTTAAGAAATCTGTGTTAACAATAAAATGTTTCTCATCATTGCACAGGTTAGGCAACATTTTGGCATGGCACTTGGATATCTTTTGACATGACTGTAATATTTTTGGCCCAATTTTACATAATTTTGTGTTCAAATAAACCAACGAGCTAGGTTTTCCATCCCTTCCACAGAGCACCCCTAGAGGCTCAGTCCTTTGGAAATCTTGAGCTGTTTCTCACTGTAAGCTTTGGAGAGGAAGTTTATAATTAGAATATGCTTGATTTCATGGAGTGTCAAGAGTGATTCACCCTTTGAAGAGAGACATATTCATCTAAGGATGGTTTATAGCCAGTTGCCTCTAGGAGGCCTTACCACCAGCAAACTGTGCCATGATACAGTTTTCTCCACAGAGAAACTCCCTGTTTTCAGGGCACATATTAAGACAAGGGCCTGGGACCACAGGGAAATGGGGACAAGAAAAAAAATTTTTAAAATGTAAGCACTTCCCAAATATAATAGATCATTAAGTATCACAATTATTACCCTCATTTTCCAGAAGAAACTGGAGCTTAGAGAGATGAAGTATTTGCCCAAATTTACTCAGATAATAAGTGGGAGGGAGATATTTGAATATCCATCCATTCAACAAATATTTCTGGAGCACATGCAATACGTCAGACACCATTAACAAAGCTCACATTTGCAACCACCACAGTAATGATCTCCTAACACCAACCACAGGAACACAAGGAAGGAAGAATGATGAAGAACTTACATTTCAAACTCATTTTTTAAAAGGCAACAACTTTATATTTAAAAGATAAACAGAAGCATCAATTTCCAATTTAAAAAGAATAGTTTTGTATTTGTTTTTTTTTCCTGATACTTAGAAAAAAAAACAATTTTACTTTATTTTAATCATTATTTTTTTTTTTTTTAAGATTTTATTTATTTATTTGAGAGAGAGAGCTCATGAGAGGGGGGAGGGTCAGAGGGAGAAGCAGACTCCCTGTTGAGCAGGGAGCCTGATGTGGGACTCAATCCCGGGACTCCAGGATCATGACCTGAGCCGAAGGCAGTCGCTTAACCAACTGAGCCACCCAGGTGCCCTGTTTTAATCATTATTGATCATAATCCCAGTATTAGTCATCTGAAATATGAACACAACATACATGTAGAATAGGAAAAGCTGCTAAGACTTTCAAAGCATTAGTATTTCAACAGAACCAGAGGCTCAATGTCTCCGTCATCTTGAGGAAATTCCTTTATATAATTCTACAGTTGGATCATTCTAGGTATGATTTAGTGACAAAATGAATGCAAATCTATTTGATTAATAAATTTAATTTGCTGTCAAATGTATAAAACTAATATACAACATCTTGCTCAAAACAATGCTAAATATTCAAAGATATTTCAGAAACATCTAGAAGGGTGGATAATAGCTTGTTCATTTTATAATTAGTTCTGAGGCTGCTATGAAAGTCTTGAGTCATTAAATATCTGAAATCTATTTAACATAATTGATATACGTGCATATGTAATACTTCTGATTGTAATCGATCCTATAAATAATGCATGCCATTTACAGCACACATTTTGATTTGTGTTCAATATTTATTTTAAAAAATATATATGGTTATTTCTATATTTGATTTCTGAAAGCCATAGATTAAATATTCACAGAATTTGTTTGCTATTTAAACACTACTTGATTCCTATTTAAATATCAGTCCTCAAAGCATTTAAACAAGAGGTATTATTAATCATCAAAAACCCATTAAAAACAAGCAAGTTTAAAGTTAGTTTTAAAATTACTTCACTCTTACAAAACTGATAAATATATCTTGCAGAAATGTAAGCAGTTTGACTGCTCATTCAACAGGCCCATGCAGCTCAGATTATCATTTTGCATGTTTATTTTATTTTGAAGTTGTTCTTTGTTTCTGGCTTTTGTTCATCCAGTTTCTTACCATTAGCTTTAAACCACTCATACTGATATGTTTTTGGCAATTCTTTTTAAATGGACTTAAAAATCCCTCAATAACTAAAGAGCAAAATAAAACCCTGATTAAGGACATTTTAAAGTCAATATCCTTTAGAATTAACTGTCTGATGCTCTGGGATCTATTTCCTTATCCTTTCTTGAACTTACCTAGGATTTTCACAAGAAGCAAGTTGTTCATTACTGACTGTCTGAATACTCCTGCCCTGCTATATTCACTCCCTTTCCTATCTGTGTTGTGTTTTATAACCCAGGAATTATTTGGAAAAGAATCTAAATGGGATTACAAATGTCATAAATCTAATTATTCATTGTTTAAGCAAATATATATTCGCTATCCACTGTGCCTTGGCACTTTGCTATAAATGATAAAAAAAAAAAGATGTAGTCCATATTATCAAAAAGCATAACATATGCCAGAAGATTCCATCCTGGCAAGTGCTATGATGGGGTGAAGTATCCACTGTGTGGGTTCAAAGAAGAAGTTGCATTATAGTTTTATAGGATTAAAGTAGTCTACCTAAAGGGAGTGATATCTAAAACCAGTTCTAAGAAATTATTAAAATTGAAGTGAGAAGATAAAGAGAGTTCTCAGCAAAGGCCAAAGCTCAGAGATGGAAAAGAACACAGTCATCTCAGGGACTGCTCTTATTCTTGGCAGCCAGATGACCTTACATTATGCTGAGGGGTTGAGGGTAGGTTCAGGGAGTGGGAGTTTTTATTAACTTGGAAAAGGGAAGCAACATGTACAGTCTTCCTTATGAAATGAATTCATGTATATACAGATCTAGGATGATGCCTGCTATAAAGAAAGCATTTAATAGATGTTAGCTATAATTATTCATAGTAGTACTGCTTGTTATGATTATTATATTTACATTATATATATTATATATTATAATTATATTAGTATAATCTTGATCATCTACTATTATGGACTGAATGGTTATGCCACATCCTCTAAATTCACACGTTGATGGTATGAGGAGGAAGGGGAGGGGATTAGGTCGAAAGAGTGGAACGCTCCGAATGGGATTAGTGCCTTATAAAAGAGACCCCAGAGAACTCCCTAGCCCCTTCTACCATGTGAGGATGGCCATCTATAAACCAGGAAGCAGGCAGGCTCTTACCCACCAGACACCAAATCTGCTAGTGCTTTGAGCTTAGACTTTCTAGCCTCCAGATCTATGAGAAATAATTTCTGTTGTGTATAAGCCACCCAGTCTTTGGTATTCTGTTATAACGGCTCGAATGGACTAAGACAACTATCCATTAAAAGAGACTGAGTAGAAGAAGGAATACCGTATAAACTGGTTATTCATGCTTGGAAGTATGTAAGTAAAGACGGATATTATGAAACAGTTTACCAAAATTAATTTATGGAGATTAATAAACATTAAGATGGAATGTGGCCTTATTAATTAGGAAGAGATGATAATGTGGCCTTTTTGAAACCAACTTCCCCTTACCTTAGCACCACTTTAGCACCATTATTGTTGATGAGTTTATTTTCACTGTGTGTTAAAAAAAAAAAAATACAGTTACTTCGTAAGTGAAATTGAGTTCAAAAGGGGTGATTTAATTTGATATTGCAACCACCAGGTGTTTAATTCAGTCACACTTCATTATAAAACATTTCCCCATCACGGGAATCCAGCTTTACTGCAGGTTCAATCATGTTTCCGGATAGGTATTTTTGTTCAGTGCCCTCTTTCTCACTGTTCTTATATCAGAAGTAGGTACCGTGATGGGGCAAAACTCATTTTTGTTTAAATGTTAATGTGTTTTGTTTATCTGCTAAGTATCACTTATGTGATGGATGGTTTATCTCAATATTATGCACATCTGCACTTTTCGAAAACTAGATTTTGCAGATGTATAAAAAAAAGACAAGCTATGTAAGTGGGCCTTTAAAAATAAATGGGAACTTGAAATCTGCCTCATTTTGACGGGAAACCAACAAAGCATCAGATTCCACGAACAAAATCAGAAAGAGAATGTCTCTAGACTGTCTAAAATCAATGTAAACATCCCTGTGATCTTCCAAAACACATGCTTCATGTTGAGACAAAGTACACCTGCATATTGCCAGCTAGTGACTATTATTTCTTGTACATAACTGGGCATACAGGGCCACTTTTATCCATAAGAAAATATAAACCTCTTCAGGGAGAAAATAAGTTCCCAAGTATTATGTTTAGCTCTGTGTACATGGAGTGGTGGCTCATACGATCAACTACCACTTTTTAGATTCTTGAGCAAGAACATATTTTAAAAGTACGATTTATTGAGCAATTACTATATACCATGTATCATGCTAAGCATCTAATTTGCATTGCTTTAATTTATCACAATCCTATAAGCTATATACTATTATTATCCTCATTGTACAAATGAGGGAATTGAGATTTGCTAAAGGTTACACAGCCTGTAAAAGAATGCTAACAAGAGAGGAGGTCTCCATTTCCTACAAACCACCACTCTTTAGGTGTAGACAAGTGATTCTTTTCAATCTAATATAAATCACTATGCCAACACAGCTTCAAAACAAGTCCTCTGCCTATTATTTCTGCCCCATCCCCAGAATCCTCACTCCCTCCTATAAAGAAATGTGGGGGATGAGCAGTCTTCTTCACTGAGACTGGGTTCTCTTTCTAGGTGGTCTCTTTACTTACCTCCTAGTTCAGATCTTGTTAGGACTTCCTTATGACTTCAGCCCTCCTGGGGCATTAACTCCCTAAGTTTTTAGTATCTGGCCCAAAAGTTGCTGCGCTGTCTACCAACCCCAAGCCCAAAATTAACAGTTTCTCTTCATTATTGTTATATAGTTAAAATGACACCAAGCTCATTATAGAATGTATAGCCCTGAGGTAGTCAGAGCAGTAAATTGAAAGTATTACTTGTGAAAAATAATAGATATAAATAAGTTTTATATATATATATATATATATATATATATATATACACACACACACAGCTGAGAGTGAGCTGTAAACATGTACTTTACAGACCAGAGATTTGAAGAAGATCAAAATAATGCCATGGAACTATATAAGATACATAATAATGTGTTATAATTTGTAATGTCACTAAAACAAGGCTCAATACCTGTGTCACTTGTTAACTAACTCACTTATAGTCCAACTTATTCAAGGTCTGAACTTACCTGATCCCTGATCCCAGGCCACATGCTGTATTTATTTGTGAGAAAGACAAAGGGAGGAAAGGGATAGAACGCTCGAATCCTAATAACCGCTTGACCAATTGTACACTCTCACAAATGAACAATAAGTCCTTATTTAGTTCTGAAACAACTGGGATAAATCTTTCCTGAACTACAGAGAAAATCAGAATGCCCACCTTTATGTAACTTCAAAGAGATCTATAGGACCCATCTTCTGGTTTGAATCCCCGAATATCTTTCACCTTGAATCTTGTGTAGGTGCTGGAAGTTTAACCACCACCTCAAACCACCCAAAGATCATTGACCCATTTGCCTTGACTTATGTGGAGCTTCTTCCTAACACACATAGCCCATTTAGCTCAGTCAGCGAGTGAAAGGAAGTAGGGAAGTAGAAAAGAAGCATTTATTATCACCTATTATATACCATGCTTTATACTAAGTTCTTTCACATACAATATTAACCTGGTTTTATAGTAAAGGAAACAAAATTGTAAGAAATTTACCCAAAGTCCCAATGTCACATAAATAGCAGTGATGGGGTTTAAAATCAGGTTTTCTAACTATAAATCTAGAATCCTTACTTCACCATACTTTACATCAAAGCACTGGTTTAAAAAAATATTTTTAACAAAAATCTCTAGAATTTCCCTCCAGTCCCTATGCAAAAAAACTTAGATGGGAATTTGTCTTCCAGCAGTTTTAAGGAAGCATCACCACCTGAATTAGTCATCTAGTGCTGGGAAAAAAAAATCACAAACTCAAAAGTGATAAACTTAAAAAGTGGCTGAAAAAACACACATTTATTACCTCAGCTTCAGTATTCAAGGGTCTAGGCATGGCTGAGTTGAGTCTTCCTCTGTTTTTTGAAAGCTAGCTAAAGACAGAGGGTCTCTTAATAAAACAGATTTTACAATCTTATGTAACATAATCCAGTATGGATAATCAATTGTGAAAGTGCTATCATCCTTGTCATATTCTATTGGTTAGGCATAAATTGCAGGGGTCACCCACATTCAAGGAGTAGGGATCATAAGAGAATGAACATGAGGAGGTAAGGATCATGGGGAACACCTTGGAGTAAGTCTGCCATACTCCCTGTTAATGAGTTCTTAGGCCCAGTTTCCTCATTTATAAAATAGGGACATTAATTTATTAGTTCCCAGAGCTTTATTGACAAAGCTTCATAAACTGGGTTGCTTAAATAATGGAAATGGATTGTCTCACAGTTCTGGAGTCTGGATATCCAAGATCAAGGTGCTATCAAGGTTGTCTCCTTTTGAGGGTTACGAGGATCTGTTCCATGTATCTAACTTAGCTTCTGGTGGGTTGCTGGCAATCTTTGGAATTCCTTGGCTTCTAGGAACATCACCCCAATCACTACCTTCATCTTCAAATGGTATCTTCTCTGTGTTCCTGTCTGTCCAAATTTAACTTTTTTATTATGACACCAGTTATATTGGGTGAAGACCCACCCTAATGACTTCATTTTAACTTGATTTTCTCTGTAAATATGCTATCTCCAAATAAGTCACATTCTGAGGTACTGGACATTAGGACTTTCATAAATGAATTTTGCAGAGATACAATTCAAATCCTAACACTAATGGTACCTACCCACCATCAGGGTGGTTGGGAGGATTACAGATATGTTAGAGCTGAGTACCTGGCCTTTCACATGGTGCCCTCTCAGTAAATGTGGGATTATAATTTAATTAATTAATACTGGCTGTCTTGTTTTGAGACAAGACTCCTCATTTTCCAAAGATTAGAAAAGTAATAAAATCATGTGTATTTGCCTTTACAGCCTTCCAAAATTTAGTTTGTATCTGTTAACTTAAAGACAACTTCCCTGAGAATTATAGCCTTTTTGAACACATTTTCTTCTTAATGACTAAGCACATCTTTTAACAAAGTCTGTCAATTCATTTATTTCAGACTCATTAAAGGATATTTATTGCCTATTATATATCAGACTATCATTCACTTACTTAAACAACTTACATTTAAAAGTGAAGATGGGGCACCTGGGTGGCTCAGTTGATTAAGCATTTGCCTTCAGCTCAGGTCATGATCCCAGGGTCTTGGGCTTGAGCCCTACATCAGGTTCCCTGCTCAGCAGGGAGTCTTCTTCTCCCTCTCCCTCTGCTCCTCCCCCTGCCTCTGCTCTTGTGTGCGCTTGCGCTCTCTCTCTCTCTCTCAAATAAATAAAATTGTTTTTAAAAAATAAAAATAAAAGTGAAGAAACATAACAGTTATTTGACTGGCCTAAGTTCACAAACTAAGATCAAATAATGAATATAACAGCATGCACTTTAGGATCAAGTGCTGAACTGGGAGACAAAGCTCCCTAGCTGGGAATAAGTTGAAAAAACCACCAACCAGCAACCTCCCAATAAGGCTGGCTGAGAAGTGCTCTTCCCACAACTACATCCTCACCCTCTCAGATATAACATGAAGATCCAGAAGGGAAAAGAGCTTTGTCTTTTGAAAAAATGCAATGTTCCTAAAGATGGGAGGAAAGGTGGGATATCTTCTGTCCCCAAAGCCAAGAAGATCCTTATGAATAAGGAGGAAAGATGAATTGTTTTAATCTGCTCAGGCCTCAAAAATAAAATACCAGAGAGTGGGTGGCTCAAACAACAGAAATTTATTTTCTCACAGTTCTGGAGGCTAGAAGTTCAAGATCAGAGTTGGAGCATGGTTGGGTATAGATGAGGACTCTGTTCCCGGCTTGCTGATGGCAGACTCTTCACTGTGTGTTCACATGGCCCTTTACCATAGCATGTACATGGAAACAAGGAAAGAGCAAACTCCAGTGTCTCTTCTTATAAGGACACTAATCCCATGAGGGTGCCATACTCTCTTGACCTCATCTAAGCCTAATTACTTCCCTGAGGCCGCATCTTCAAATGCCATCACACTGAGGGTTAGAACATCAACCTACTAACCTGGTGAGAACACAGACATTCAGTTCAGAGCAGCTAGTTTGGGCGAGTGGGAGTCTTTATTGGGTAGGGATGGAACCTCCCTTGATGGTTTCGTTTGCCTCCTTCCTCCCCTCATCTTCCACTGCCGGGTATCACCTCATTAATGAACGGCCCTCTTGTGAAATTCTAGAAAAATACCACTGGGGTATGAGAGAGAGGGGAAGATGGCTCAAACATGAGCCTTTTTGGATGTGTTCACTGTATCTGTCTTCAAGGCTTGTTAAAGCAACTGCATCTGCCTCCTGCTCCTTAGGCACTCTGCTGATTGCCAATCAGTTGACAGGTCAACATCAATCCCTGTATTGGTAGAGAAGTGAGTGTTTGGGCAATGCTAACTTAATATGTGAATTGAGGTTCCTACCTTTAACTTTGGTCAGCAAAATACCCCTAATCTCCTCAACACCCATGAGTTAAGAAAGGAGGAAACAATCTTCCTTTGGGAACACTGCACAGATGACCTTTCTTCCATCCAGTCCTCTTATTATCAACAGAAAAATAATTAAGTGGCAAGTGACCCTTTTGCTCTCTCTGCAAGTTGAGCAGAGACATGACACCAACAGCTGGTGGTTCATCTGAGAGAGGGCATGGGATGCTAAACAGCTTTTGTCCCCAGATGTGGGCCTTAAACCATGCACTTGGCAATTAACACGCCTCTGTAATACGAATTAGTGACAAGCACACACAAATGGCCTTACGTGTCAGCAAGCATCGAAATCACATGGACGGGTTTCTTAATCCACAGATCTCTGGTCCCCACCCCCACATTTCTGATTTGGTAGGTTTGAGGTAAGGCCTGAGAATTTGCCTTTTTAACAGCTTCGTAGGCAATGCTGCTGGGGTTAGTGGTCCTAGGGCCATTCTCTGAGAACCACCAGCATATTCCAAACCCAGTGCACAGTACATTCTCCTATAAAATGATGACTCTCCTGTCATGTTGGTTTACTAATATCCACAAAAGTTAAGATTTAATCAATTATATTTTATACTCCATAAAATTAATGTCTCTTATAGTTTCTTTCTATTCCCTTACACTGTAGGTGTTTAAAAATACATGTAGGTTTATTGACACTTACAGCACAGGATTTAAGGGTAATAACCACAAAGTTCTGGCATGCATTTCATGCCACTTGCTGTTAAGACTGTATCTTTTCTACTATAGCATGCCCCAACTTCACAAGGGAAAGGTAACAATCAGAATGTTAGTAAATACCTTGACATGTTCTGTATGAGGCGATTTGGCTTAATTATTTCTAGACTAACAGGCAATAGCTCTTTGTTTAAAAAAAATATGCCAGTGAAATGGATCATTAGACATCTATTTTCATTTATAGGATTAAAATGCATTCTAGATTGTGTGAGGTGTTTTCCTGATATCCATATTCAATTTTCTTTTATTTTTTTTTTAAGATTTTATTTATTTGACAGAGAGAGAGATAGCGAGAGCAGGAACACAAGCAGGGGGAGTGGGAGAGGGAGAAGCAGGCTTCCCGCCGAGCAGGGAGCCCGATGTGGGACTCGATCCCGGGACCCCGGGATCATGACCTGAGCCGAAGGCAGACGCTTAACAACTGAGCCACCCAGGCGCCCAATTTTCTTTCTTTTAAAGAGAAAATCTTACTTTAGCTTTACTGAATTGGTTGTCATTAAGTATTTTTCTCTTTAAATACTGCTGGTAAATCCTGAACTTAAAGGAGAGGCTATCAGAACTTTAGCTACAGCACTAGTGGCAACGGAGCTCTGTTATCAAGTGTGTTAATTATTTATTCACACCTGGTTCACCACTGATTAACAAAACCTATTAAGGCCTTCCCTTGAAGACCTTGCTGTTGACATGTATTTGCAGCTGTTGTTGATTTTTTCCAAATTAGCACATTATGTGTTTGGAAAACAGACAAAAAACAGCTGCAGTGTCTGAATGCATTTATTATGTACTCTTCTGAAAATGCTATTTAGGTTTACTAGTAAATGATGAAGTCAGAGTGAAATGCACTGTTAACTCTGCACTTGTAGTACTTATGGGCCTAGTGGAAACGGAATGCTAAGAGAGGCACATTAAAACTTCAGCCTTCACTTTGGAAATGAATTCTACAAATTTCAGAAGCTGACTGGTCAATAATAACATAAGAATGAATGTCAGTCTAGCAGTTTCCCTTTCGGGTCAGCAAGGTCTGAAAAAGAGGTAAAATTAATTAAAAACACGGATGGGTTTACATAGACTTAAAAGTTTATTAAAATAGTATTACCTTGATTTCATAGTATGCCATGCTGAATGCTTTATTGGTTTTACGGTCCATCATGTAGCCATCTAGCTCCAGGTTGTAGTAATAAAACTTTATTTTTAAAGACTGGGTTAATAACTGAAAAGTGTATTTTTTAAAATATTTAAGATCTTAGTCGACGCTGCAATAAGGCAGTACCAAGCAATGTATCTTCCCAGAGTAAACTTCCTGGCATTTAGCAAGGTTTAGAAACCAAATAATTACATTTCTAATGCGTCAGTAGCCATCTACATACAGGGCAACTGTTGGAAAGCCAAGGCCTTCTCTATCCTCAAATATTATGCAGATTCATCCCTCTCTTACCAAAAGTAAATAGAACAATGAGAAAATTGGTCTGAGTCTTGAATTAAATTTCCAATGACATCCTCCCGCTCTCGTACCCTCTACTCCAAACTCAGAGAAAACTGATTCCTTTTACTGATATTTTCCCTATCATAACTCCTATTTTCCAGTAGAGAAGCTACTGCCCAGAAAGCTGCTTATAATAGGTGGAAATTCAGTTATCACTGACAACACAACTTTCCTCCAGTCCCTAATTCCATGAAGTCGTAAAAGCTTTTTCAAATTTTAAAACTAAAAATATACACATTCATCTTTATCAGAGACAGGTGTTGTCTAATTAGCATTCTCTGTTTACTTCATTGTTCTTGTCACAGATATGCTTACTAGATCAGACACACACATCGAAGTTATTAACTATACCGAAAAATGCTAAATTTTGTCTTAAGATACCCGTGATAAGTATTATAAGGCCACAGCCCTTTGTTCACACTGTCCCCATAACCTGAAGTAAACGCAGCATGGTTTTGAACATACATGACATTTGGCTGTATCAACCAAGTCATTGAATGCAAGCAGGATAAACAGATGCCGACGATCTTAAGCCAAAGAGGAATTGATTAGTAGTTCAGAGTCACTGGGAAACTGGAAAACTAGACTTAGACCACACCACCACCACCACCACCACAAAGGAATTTACTTCACCTTTGTCTAATTTGAGCGTATGAAAAATTCTAGGTAAGAACATTTGATAGACAGGGTCACTTGCCAGTGAACTTCACGCCATTTGGCGTGGAGATAATCTGCGCTTTGGGGAGTCGGACGTTTCTTATGTATTTGTAGGCAAAAGAATGACAAATACACTCATCAGTTTTCAAGACCCAGCTTAAGTCTCAACTCCTAAATAAAATCTTTCCTAAATGCTTTAACTTTACCATATTTTTCCTCTTACAACTAATCTCAGGTTCTTTGAGTCAGTATCATTCAGTTTATCATTGATATGTATTAAGTCTATCTTATAATTTTTTTTTTTTTTTACATTTTAAGGTTTGCTTTTCAACATCATTAGTTCCTTGAGGACAGAGCATGTTTTAATTTTTTTTAATATACAATCACAACATACTTCACACCCCAAACACGGATGATTGATGTAGGCTGATTGATGACTGGATCAAAGTTGGGCCCAAATGAACATCACCAACCATGACATCAAAGAGACAATATCCAAAGAAAATTGTTTTAAAATGATACTGTTAAAGCAAAATACTTAAGGAAAATTTCCTAATATAGTCCTTTACAATATTACTATTTATGTAAATGACTTGTGAGACATTAAGTGTACAATTAATTAATATATATTCAATTCCCATATTCTTTAATAAATTCTCCAAAATTGTTAGGCAGATTCTGAAATGGTTCCCAGTGACACCTCCCTCCTGGTATTTACGCTCTTATGTAATTCTCTTCTCTTGGCTTGGTTCTAGTGAATAGAATATGACAAAAGAAGTGGAATGTCATCTCAGAAATCAAGTTAAGAAAGACTGTGGCTTCTGTCCTGTTCTCTCTCTCTCTCTCTCTCTCTCTGTGTGTGTGTGTGTCTTTTACTCTCTTGTTCTTCTCACTTGCTTGCTCTCATGAAGCAAGCTGCCATATTTTGAGCTACCCTATGAAGAAACCAAGTGGCAAGGAACCTAAGGGCAGCCTATCACCAACAGACAGCAAAGAATTGAGACCATCATCCAACAGTTCAGTGTCTGAATCCTATCATCTACCATCTGTAAATTAATACGGAAGTATATATTTTCTTAGCTGAGCCTTGTGATGACCACTGCCCGGCCAACTCCTTGCTTACAGTCTGTGAGATACTTTGAGGCACAGAACCCAGGTTCTCCTGATCAAAACAGCCAAAGAAACTGTGATATGATAAATGTTATTTTAAGCCTCTAAGTTTCTGGTGATTTGTTATATAGCAATAGATAATTAGTGGATGCAAATAACAGCATTTGATTCATTTGTAATATTTTATAGCTTTATCAAGGTATAATTGGATATAGTAAACTGTATATATAAAGTATTCTATTTGACAAATTTTTATATGTATATATCTCTAAAATCTTCACCCAAATCAAAATAACTGAACATAATAATCACCTGCAAAAGTTTCTATGTGTACTTCAGTAATCCCTATATCCTGTCCTGCCATTCCTCTGTCTGTCCGCAGGCAACCATTGATTGCTTTCTGTTACTATAGATTAGTTTTCATTTTTTTAGAATTTTATATAAATGGAATCACAGTATGTATTATTTTTTATCTTGCTTCTTCACTCAGTATAATTATTTAGAGATTCAAATTATTGTTTGCATCAAGATATCATTACTTTGTATTGCTTAGTAGTATTACATTGTATAGATACAGCATAATTTATTTCTCTGTTCAAGAGCTGGTGGGCACTGGGGTTGTTGCTAGTGTTCAGATACTGCAAATAAATCTGCTAAAACATTTACACAATTGCTTGTACAGATATATATTTTCATTTCCCTTGAATAAAAACCTAGGAATGTTCCTAGAAACATATAACCTACCAAAACAAAAACAGAAAGAAATAGAAAATTTGAACAGAATCAATTACCAGCAATGAAACTGAATCAGTAATCAAAAACCTCTAAAAAGGAAAAGTATAGAACCGGAAGCTTTGGCAGGTGAATTTTACCAAGCATTTAAAGAAGAGTTAATAGTGATTCTTCTCAAACCAAAAAAAAAAAAATACAAGAGAAAAACTTCTAAATTAATTTTATGAGGCCAGTATCACTCTGATACCAAAACCAGATAAAAGCACTGCAAAAAAGAGAACTACAGACCAATATCTCTGATGAACATAGATGCAAAAATCCTCAACAAAATATAAGCAAACTGAATCCAACAGTACATTAAAAAAATCATTCACCAAGATCAAGTGGGATTTATTCCCAGGATACATTACATCAATAAGTGAAAGGATAAACATCATATGATCATCAACAGATGCAGAAAAAAAGCATTTGACAAAGTACAACATCCATTCATGATAAAAACCCTCAACAAAGTAAGTCTGGAGGGAACAAACCTCAACATAATAAAGGCCATATATGAAATACCCACAGCTAACATCATCCTTAATGAGGAAAAACTGAGAGTTTTTCCCATAAGGTCAGGAAAAAGACAAGGATGTCCACTCTCTTCACTTTTATTCAACATATTATTGGAAGTCCTAGCCACAGCAATTAGACAACAAAAGGAAATAAAAGGCATCCAAATTGGTAAGGAAGAAATGAAACTCACTATTTGTAGAAGACATGATACTATATATAGAAAACCATAAAAACTCCATCAAAAAATTCCTAGAACTGATAAAGTCATAGTATACAAAATCAACGTACAGAAATCTGTTGCATTCCTACACACTAATAATGAAGCAGCAGAATGTGAAATTAAGAAAACAATCCCATTTACATTTGCAGCAAAAACAGTAAAATATCTAGGAATAAACTTAACCAAAGAGGTGAAAGACCTGTACTCTAAAAACTATAAAACACTGATGAAAGAAATTCAAGATGACACAAAGAAATGGAAAGACATACCAAGCTCATGGGTTGGAAGAACAAATATTGTTAAAATGTCCATACTACCCAAAGGAATCTACAGATTTAATTCAATCCCTAACAATTTACCCACAGTATTTTTCACAGAACTAGAACAAAAAATCCTAAAATTTGTACGGAACCACAAAAGGCCATGATTAGCCAAAGCCATCTTGAAAAAGAAAGATAGCCGGAAGTATCACAATTCTGGACTTCGAGTTATATTACAAAGTGATAGTAATTAAAACAGTATAAAATAGACACATAGTCTAAAACAGTGAAAATAGACACATAGATCAATGGAATAGAACAGGAAACCGAGAAATAAACCCACAATTATATGGTAATCTCCTACAAAGGAGGAAAGAATGAATATACAGTGGGAAAAAGGCAGTCTCTTCAACAAATGGTGTTGGAAAAACTGGACGGCTACATGCAAAAGAGTGAAACTGGACCGCTTTCTTTCACCATACACAAAAATAATTAAAAATCTAAATGTGAGATCTGAAACCATAAAAATCCTAGAAGAGAACACAGGCAGTAACATTTCTCTGACATTGGCTGTAGCAATATTTTTCTAGATATGTCCCCTGAGGCAAAAGAAATAAAAGCAAAAATAAATTATTGGGACTACATCAAAATAAAATCTTCTGCACAGTGAAGGAAACAACCAACAAATCTAAAAGGCAACCCAAGGAATGCAAGAAGATATTTGCAAATGACATATACAATAAGGGGTTCATATCCAAAATATATAAAGAATTGATACAACTCAATACCCAAAAAACAAATAATCTAATTTCAAAATCATGGGCAGAAGACATGAACAGACATTTCTCCAAAGAAGACATCCAGATGGCCAACAGACCCATGAAAAGATGCTCAAAATCCCTCGTATCAGGGAAATGCAAATTAAAACCACAATGAGATATCACCCATATCTGTCAAAATGGCTAAAATAAAAAAAATAAATAAATAAGGAACAGATGTTGGAGAGAATGTGGAGAAAAAGAAAAATGAACCCTTTTTCACTGTTAATAGGAATGCAAACTGTTGCAGTCACTGTGGAAAACAGTATGGAGTATCCTCAAAAAATTAAAAATATAACCATCCTACAATCCAGTATTTGCACTACTGGGCATTTACCCAAAGAATACAAAAACACTAATTCGAAGGGATACATGCATCCCTATGTTTATTGTAGCATTATTTACAATAGCCAAATTATGCAAGTAACCCAAGTGTCCACTGATAAATGAATGGATAAAGAAGAAGTGGTATAAAAAAAAAAAAAAGAAAAGAAGAAGTGGTATATATATACAATGGAATATTATTCTGTTATAAAAAAGAATGAAATCTTGCCATTTGTAACAATATGGATAGAACTAAAGCATATAATGCTATGCAAAATAAGTTAGTCAGAGAAAGACAAATACTATCCAATCTCACTCATATGTGGGATTTAAGAGACAAAACAAATGAGCAAAGAAAATAAAAGAGAGCGAGAGAGACAAACCAAGAAACAGACTCTTAACTAGGACGAATAGTTCTCTGGGAGGTGAGTGGAGAGATGGGTGAAATAGGGGTTGGGGATTTCATCATAAGTATGATGAAAAATAAAATGTTAAAAAAAGAAATGCTTAATAAAAAATATTTACCTCATTTAAAAAAAAACCTAGGAGTGGAATAGGTGATTTATATTGGTAGGTTTAAGTTTTTAAAGAAACTAACATATTTATTTCCATAGTAATTTTACAATTTTATATTCCAAATATCAGTGTATGAGTTTGTTTTTCCATATTCTCATCAATACTTTGTATAATCTGTGTAGTATTTTTAAAAATATAAATTCTGATGTAAATATTTACCTATATTTAATCCAGAGAATTGGTCTAGATATTACACATGACAATGTAGATCCACTAGGTCATAAAAAACTACAGTTCTGATTTCCAAGATAAATTTTCCTTGAGTGAAATTTCTACTCAGAAAAGGTAAATAAGAGAAAAAGGGTGCTTATTTTGAGGGACTCAGGCTAGAAATATACTAATCAAACTTAAAAACACATGTCCATCTTTGTCCTCCATCTCCCTTGCTGGGGGTGAAATTGGTAAGATAGTATCACTCCCACTTCTGCCTGGCTTCTTGCAGTTCACAATAACTAAAGAAAATTGATTGGGCGCCTGGGTGGCTCAGTTGGTTAAGCGACTGCCTTCAGCTCAGGTTATGATCCTGGAGTCCGCGGATCGAGTCCCATATCGGGCTCCCTGCTCAGTGGGGGGTCTGCTTCTCCCTCTGACTCTCTTCCCTCTCGTGCTCTCTGTCTCTCATTCTCTCTCTCAAATAAATAAATAAAATCTTAAAAAAAAAAAAAAAAGAAAGTTGACAGCTCCCACTCCCAAAAGGGCAATTATAGCTGAGTGATGGTTTCTTTCGATGACTGGTAGGGACTTGTGGGCATAAGGGATGAGAGAAGGAGCTCAAGATTTTTTTTTTTTTTTTTTTTTTTGACTCTCATAAAGTAGACTGTGAACTGAAAAATTTAGGAAATCCTAGCCAAAAATACAACGCAAATATCAGCTAAATTTTCCAGTTTTATTGTGATAGAATTGACATATAACATTGTATTAGTTTCAAGTGTACAACATAATAATTACATATATATTTATATTACAAAATGATTACCATCATAAATTTAGTTAACTCCCATCATCTCATAGTTGCCATTTTTTTTCTCATGTTTTAATATCTCTTCATTTTGTTGACCATTTCTTTTGCTGTGTAGAAGCCTTTTAGTTTACTCTTTGTTTAATTTTGTTTTTGTTGCTTGTGCTGTTGGTGTCACATTAAAAAACTCATTGCCAAGACCAATATGAAGGAGATTTTTCCCTATTTTTTTGGGAGGGGGGAGGCATTATGTTTTCAGTTCTAACATTTGAGTCTTCAATCCATTTGGAGTTAATTTTTGTGAGTAGTGTGACATAGGGGTCGAGTTTCATTATTTTACATGTGAATGTCCAATTTTCCCAATACCATTTATTAAAGAGATTGTATTGAATATTCTTGGCATCCTTGTCAAATATTAGTTGACTATGTATGGATAGATTTATTTCTGGGCTTTTAATTCTGTTCCATTAATCTATGTGTCTGTTTTTATGCCAGTGCCATACTATTTTGATTACTATAGCTTTGTAACATAGTTTGTAATCAAGAAGTATAATGCCTCCAGCTTTGTTTTTGTTCAAAATTGCTTTGGCTATTCGGGGACACTTGTGGTTCCAAAAAAAAAAAAAGCCATTGGAATTTTTTTTTTTTTTTTAAGGGATTCCATTGAATCTATAAATGGGTTTGGGTGGTATGGATAGTTTAGCAATATTAATTCTTCCAATTCATGAACATGGGATATCTTTCCATTTACTTATATTTTCTACACTTTCTTTTGTCCATGTCTTGTCGTTTTCACTGTGTAGATCTTTCATGTCTTTGGATACATTTATTCATAGGTATTTTTGTTAATGCTAGTGCAAATGGGATTTTTTTTTTTTCAGATGATTCATTGTTAGTATATAGAAACACTACTGAATTTTTTATGTTGATTTTATATTCTGCAACTTTTGTAAATTTGTTGATTAGATATAATAGGTTTTTGGTGAAATCTTTAGGATTTTCTATATATAAAAGCATGTCATCTGCAGAAATAATTTTAGTTCTTCCTATCTAAATTGTATGCCTTTTCTTTCTTTTTCTTGCCTGATTACTAAAGCTAGAAGTTCAGTACTATGTTGAATAGGATTGGGAGAGTAGGTACCCAGTATTGTTCCTGATCTTAGAGAAAAAGCTTTCAACATTTTACTGTTGTGTATAGGATTAACTATGGACTTGTCATAGATGGCCTTTGTTATGTTGAGGCACATTCATTCTATATCCAAGTTTTGAAAGTTTTTTATCATAAATGAATATTGAGTTTTGTCAAATGCTTTTTCTGCATCTATTGGGTTGATCACATAATTTTAATCTTTTATTCTATTAATGTGATATATCACCTACATTGACTTATAGATGTTGAACTATCCTGGTGTTCCAGAGATGACTTTCACTTGATTATAGTGTTTGAGGACCCAATAAATAAAATTATAAAGGTAGAGATATCACCCCTGATACCACATAAATACAAAGTATTGTAAGAAACTACTATGAAAAACTAATGGCAACGTATTAGAAAACTGAGAAAAAAATAGATAAGTTTCTATTAACATACCATATCCCAAAACTGAATCAAGAAGAAATAGAAAAGCTGAACAGACCAATAACAAGTAAGGAGATTGAATCAATAAACATCTCCCAACTAAGAAAAGGCCAGGACCAAATTGTTTCACTAGTGAATTTTACTAAATATTTAAGAGGAATAAATGTCAATCCTTCTCAAACTCTTCCAAGAAAATTGAAGAGGAGAGAATACTCCCTAACTCATTTTATGTGGCCAGAATTGCCCTGACAACAAAGCCAGTTAAGGACACCACAAGAAAAGAAAAATACAGGCCAATATTTCCTGAAGAATATAAATGTAAAAATTCTCAACAAAATACTAATAAATCAAATTCAACACCACATTAAAATGATCATACACCATGATTAGCTAATTTCTGTTCTGTATGCAACTCTTGGTTTCTGCATTATTAGTTCTTATACTAATACTAGATTTGTTTCTTCTGTGACTCATTTCATTGTAGTAGATGTGAACTAGAATATCTTCTAAATTCATGTGTATTTGACTATTAAGTATTAAGAAAGTATTAAGTACTAAGAAAACTATTAATAGTTTTCTTCTAAATTCTATATACATATAGTATTCTAGCCTGAGTTCCTAAAGAACACAAGATAAAATAAGTGAATATAGAAATTAGTTAAACAGGAAAGGATATGAAGGATTGTACTGGCTTCTTGATGAGCATTAAAGCAACACAGCAAGTCAATGGCAGATGTATCTGGTCAGCTAAGTGATACACATTCAGATATGCTAAATGCAGAGACCATGTCTCAAAGCAGTCTTTAAGAAAGATAAAGTAGAAGGATACATCTACCTAGCTCCCTTCTGCTGCCTATTTCCATTAGTCAAATTTCTCCTGCCAATAGCTAACTCCACTGCATTTCTGGTTGCTTCTGGCTAAGGTGGCATTTTAAGCCTAGTTGAATGCTCTTGGTTGTATCATTTCATTCACATCTGGGAAAAGATAGAAAAACTCTGGGTATGGGACTGAACAAACAGTCTAGGTGGTGGAACCCCACGGACTGGAACAGAGTTGCTTACTCAGCAAGCCAGTGTCTAATGGTTCTAGAGACAATGCCAGGGGAATCCAAAAATGCCCATAAAATATACTACAGAATTTTTGTAAATCAAGTTTATTTGAAAAATGCAATAAAGCAATGAATTTTTGGTAAGTATATGCATAAGCATCCCTTGTGGATCTTGGTTAAATCCCACATAACTGAATTGGGTGGTGATTCTGACACTCATCGGGGGAAATCACAACTTCAAAAATACTCAAGGTGGTTTTACATGTAAGTCATTACCTCTTAAATGTTTGAAGAGAACAGATTTTTATCTCTATTTTTTAAAGAAAGGGAAACCTTTGCATAAGACGTTTCAATGTTTAAGTGATATTTTTAGTTCTTAAAAAAAGATAATTTAGATGAGTACTAAAATTCAATGAGCAGTATATGCTCAAGTCTAATTTTAACCAACACACACACACACACACACACACATAAAGTTACACTATGTTAAACAGATATGTGAAGTTATTATTCTCAATATACAATACACATTTGTTTAAACCAGGGCCATTTTAATTGTAACCTTCTCTAACCAACTGTAATTTAATTCAGTTTCAAAAAAATTAAATATCTGCCAACTTTTCAAGCATATCCTTTGTATATATAAGAAAAAGGATACTTGTGCATCATATTTTTCTAAAGTTTATTGAGGACTGACCTATTATTTTCTACTGATTCCTAAGGAAAAAAATCAGAATGATTATTTTAATTCTAATTTATTGCTCTAAATACCAACTAAGATTAGAACAACTGTGTTCTGATTTCTTCGTTAGTTTTAATTTTAGTTTCTAAGATGTGAACTGAATACTTATTTTAAAAAGCACATTTTCATTCTATTTTCAAATAAACAAATATGTCACTGAATTTGATTGTATACTTATATGTACTAAGGCTGTCATTTTGACTTCAAGTCATCATCTCAAATCTCAACCCTTTTGTGAAAAAAAAAAAAGTTTCCATCTAAAAATCATAAATCTACCCACAGCAAAACAATGAAGAGAAAAGGCACTTTGATTTTTTTAAGCAAAAAAATGTCAACTCTATATATAGGAAAACTTAATTGGTTGCAAATATTGAGTCAGATTCTCCAACATTCAGCAGAGTCTGATTGCAGATAATTTTAAGTCTATGTTAACTCTTTCATGTAGGATTTCATTCTTACACAAATTATTTGAAAAATAATGTCACATTTTTGGTTGTTGGACAGTGTTAATCTTCGATCAGTAAATGAGCCACTGTTTTCATGTTTCTAGTAACACCACAGGAGTTTTATTATTTGAGCTCCTTTGCAATGAAAAAAATATTTTTATGGATTTGCAGCATTTAATTCAGTATCATGAACTCTGTATATTTAAAAAATAGCAACTGATGAAAATGATGATGATAATGATAATAATGATGATGTGTTCGTGATTTTAGTAGCTCCTGCATGCACATTTTTTGAGAAATTCTTAGCATATAATGTGTTGCTTTTTCTTTTAATAAGAGCCTTTTGCTATTTCCAAGATTCACATAGGCTTTGAATCATCTACATATCCAATTTTGCACTTATATTCCAAACTCCAGTTTCTAAATCTATATAGTAGAGTTTTGCATTATTCCCCTATTTTAAATTCTTATCTTTAAGATGTTATTGTAAAATAAGCATTTGACTATTTTGTGTCACCAGTACATTGGATTTTTCTAAGCAATTGCAAATTATTCAGGTAATCTCCATTTGGCAAAAGAATCTGCTCTTTCTTGAAAGAGAAAAAAATATACCCTTTACAACTGTCAAACACTATCCTATAGAACTTAATGACATCTTTTAAGATTTATTTATTTAATTTGGAAAGAGAGGGAGAGAGGGCGAGCGAGCAGGGGGAGGGGCAAAAAGAGAGGGGGAGAGAATCTTAAGCAGGCTCCCCACCGAATACAGAGACAGACATGGTGCTTGATCTCAGGACCCTGAAATTATGACCTGAGCCGAAATCAAGAGTTAGACACTTAACCGACAAAGCCACCTAGGTGCCTCAGAATTTAATGACATTTTTATGAGATTTTTGTAATTCTGTAATGTCCTAGTAAGAAAATCTCAGTTCCAAAGACAGAAGTTAGGAGCACAGCCTGCCTCCAATACTGTCTGTGCCACATCCATATGTGATACATATATGAGACATTGAATGAGTTACTTATCCTCTGTTTCAGTTTCTTCGTGTAGAAAGCAGAAATAATAGGGTTATTTTAAGGATTAAATTGATGAATATGTAGAAAGCAGTTAGAAAAGTATCTAGCAAATGTCTGGTGCTAAGTGAAGGTTTATATCTTGCTTTACATTTTTTTCACCATCATTTTGTCTGATAGAGTTTTTCACATTGACTTACAGTATGATATTTTCTAGGAACATATGCCATGCTATTAAATAATATAGAAAGGGAAGAAGAATGTTATACTATGTATCAGACACTATGTATAACCCAGCTCTGCCTTTAAAATTTAGTAGGTTGACATTGAAAATGAAAACTTTGGGGCGCCTGGGTGGCTCAGTCGTTAAGCATCTGCCTTCGGCTCAGGTCATGATCCCAGGGTCCTGGGATCGAGCCCCGCATCGGGCTCCCTACTCAGCGGGAGGCCCGCTTCTCCCTCTCCCGCTCCCCCTGCCTGTGTTCCCTCTCTTGCTGTGTCTCTGTCAAATAAATAAATAAAATCTTTAAAAAAATAAAAAAAAAAGAAAATGAAAACTTTGACCAACATACTTTTCTATTCTTTATTTAATGCCATTCATCCACATATTTCTGAACATTAGATGAATGAATAAATCATTCTTCTTGAGTTGAAACATTGATTATACAATACTACCATGGACTCAACAAATATTTATTAAACACTAGTTACATGTCAACCATTGTGTTAGGCTACAGTGGTACATGGAAATTATCTTAATGACTTTTGAAATTCACCTATCAAAATACGCAGGTAAGGAAAAAATTATGATACAAATTAGGAGTGACACTTCCTATGGGCACATTTTGCTGGGATGAATGCTTTCTCAGTAAAGGAATGGCTGAAGAGTCAAGAAAAGCCCCACAGAAGAATATGTACTAAAGGATATCTAGTAACAGGCAAATATCTCATTACCAATATTCGGTCAGTCAATAAAACTGATTTATTTTTCCCTCGAATTCTATCTTATATGTGTCCTCTCCTAATCTTTTCTATCCTCCCTCCCTTGTCCCCCAATCACAAATCCATACTGCTAATGCTTACAATCAGTTCAAGAATCCTTAGCTGGCTTTTCTGATTTTAGCCTCAGCTATATCCAATTAACCATCTTATGCACCATTTAACCAATTTATATTTCTTCAGATGCTACAATCATCACATGCCTCCCCCAAATGAAACCCCTTTCATTTAGTAAATCAAATCTAAACTGTTTGGCTTCATTTTAAAAATCCATTACAATCAAATCTTAAATGGGTTTCCAAATATATTCTCCCTCTATAAGCCAATGTAGACCTTCCATTAAAGTTGGGATCAGTTCCTCATGACCATGAAGGCAACTTGTGACAAATCTGGCATGACCCATTTAATGTTGTTTAGATTTCGGTCAGTACCCTTCCTGTACCACCATCAGCCTGTCCATATGCAGCCACTCATTGTGGATTCAATTCAAGTGCCACTTCCTGCTTAAAACTCCTTAATGTCATCTTCTCTCATTGGCTTTCCCTGTCTCTAGATATTTTTAAACCACTGAACAGAATTTAGGATGTTGCTATGTGTGTCATGTATCTGCTTTCTTGCTGTTGTTAATAGGATTTACAATTAACAGAGGGCACAAATACAAAATAGTAGAATCTCTGTCATCCTGGGTCACTGAACATCAATTTGGTCTTTTATCTTCTTGCATCAGATATGTAATATGAATGAGGAAGAAATGTCTATGGAAATAGTTCTGAAACATGTTGCTCTCAGAACACTTTTGCTCTCTTAAAACTGTGGAGAACTCCAAAGAGATTTTGTTTATGTGTGTTTTACCTATCAATAATTATTGTATTTTGAGTTAAAACAGAAATTTATTAAATTTTAAACTTTTAATTTATAATATAAATAACATATTTTATGTAAAATACATATATAGTCCAAAAAACAAAATTAGTGAGAAGAGTTGCATACATTTACATTTTTATTTATTTATTTATTTTTAAGATTTTTATTATTTATTTGACAGAGAGAGACACAGGGAGAGAGGGAACACAAGCAGGGGGAGTGGGAGAGGGAGAGGCAGACTCCCAGCCAAGCAGGGAGCCCAATGCGGGGCTCAATCCCAGGATGCTGGGATCATGACCTGAGCCGAAGGCAGACACTTAATGACTGAGCCACCCAGGTGCCCCTATTTACATTTTTACAACTTCTTTATATCTGCCTTAATAGAACAAACCTAAATTTTCTTATCTGTTTCTGGATTCAATCAGTTCAGCTATGTTGTTTTAATAAAAGTATATAAAGGAAATCTGCCTTTGCACATGTAGTTGGAAAAAAGAGGAGTGTTCTAAGGCTTTTCAGATAACTGTGCATCTTATTATTTGATATTAAACCAAAATACTCAATGAGTTATAGTTTCTCAGAGGTTAGTTGTAGTAAGAAATCTAAAGCCATATTAATTAACTTTTATACTGCTATGTTAAAATCCTTTATCTGTCTTGCAATTGAATGGATTGTTTCCCAAAACATAATTTTGTAATATCATGCATTGGTCACCTGAAAAAAAATTGGGTTTACTGAGTTATTCAGATCTTCCAGCTTTTGACATTTTTTATTTAATCTTTTAAAATAATAATTGTTAATATCACCACCAATCTCAATTGCAAAATTGTTACCTATTGGGGAGCTTTCAAGCTCACTATGGAAGACATGATTTCCAAAATTCTTTCACTTGAAATCTTGAACTATATCATTGGTCATAAAAGCTGTAAGTTTTTTTCTTCCATGCATTAAAAGTCTCACTTCATTAATTTATTTTAGAAAATGTCTTCCTAATACCAAATTTTAAGCAAGCATAGTTTTTTCTGTCAGTAATTCACTCAAGTAAAAAATGGTGCTCCATGAAAAATGTGCTTAATTCAGCTCACAACTCAAACAATTGTACAAGTGCTTTTCCTAGAAACAACCATCATACTTGTGCTTGCAGTGGAAGTGTTTCATGCATACTTCCCATTGTGTCACACAGTATATTAAAAGGACATGTACTTAAGGGTCAAAATTTAATACAATTGATCACTTTACTGCTAAATCAAGAACATTTTTAAGTGAAACTGCCCTTTTTTTCCCTCTTGCCAGCAAAGTGCTGTGAAAAATATAATGTCTACTAGGAACTCAGTTTGATGCCAATATCTTTATCCACATTGTTGCATCATCAATGCAAATGTCGATAAGGTTAAGAAGCAATACCATTTTACCATTATTTTGGAACCAATTTGGTCCTTACCAATACACCAAAAAGATTCTCAGGTAATCCTAGGTGTCCATAGACCATACTTTGACTATCACTGTTTCATTATATTAAACCACCAGTTTAGGGCTTGCATGCTCCTGCAGCATAACCTGTGTGTCCTGGTTAATGTAAATAAACAGGAGCTTTACAGACAAAAGAACTATTTTCAGTTAAAAGGCAGAGATTGAAAAGGCAATATTGAAGAAAATTCATGGCATACATGGGCAAAAATTTATAGCTGTGTGAATGTTTACAGTACATGAGAATGTGGGCTAGATTTAAAGAATTACTATTAAAAGGTAGGATGGAAACAGATTTCAAAGGGCATTGAATGTAATGACAAGTAGTTTGTACTTTATTCTATAGGTTAAAAGTAAATAAAAATGAAACATGGAGTGACATAATACAGATTTCTATTTTAGTAAATATAATTCATCATCATGAATGGGGGCAGACAGTTCAGAAAGTAGCAATGGAAATTGAAAGAGTGGGAAAGTAAGAGTTATTACGAAAGTAAAATAAGCAGGTTAGTTGAAAAATTGAATATAAAATATGAATGAGGAAAGACTGATACTATAGATGACAAGACTGCCTCTATTTTAGAAAAATTAACATAGTAAAAAAAAAGTGTAGGGTTTTGTATGTGATCGAAGTTAAGTTGTTACCAGCGTAAGACAGACAGTTATAACTACAAAAATTTTTATGCAAACCCCATTGTAAGTTCAAGGAAAAAACCTATAGTAGAGAAAAGAAGATAAATAAAGGATAATTAATGTGTATCCCTACAAATAAATACCAAATTACAAAGGAAAACAGCAAGAGAGGAAGGGAATAACAAAAGAACTACAAGACAGAACACAATTAAGGAAACAGTAAGTCCTTACCTACCCAATAATTACATGTATATACACTCAACTCACCAATCAAAAGATAATAGCATGATTGAATGAATTAAAAAGATAATATCCAACTGTATGTTGTCTACAAGAGTCACTTTAGATTTAAGAACACACATAGGCTTCAAGCGAAGGGATGGGGAAAAGTTCATCCTTAGAAATAGTAACCAAAAAAACCCAAGGATTCCTATATTTATATGAGACAGAATAGGGCTTAAGTCAAAACCTGTCATAAGAGACAAAGAACGTCACTACAAAATCAAAATCATTAAAGAATAAATTCAACAAGAAGGCATAATAATTATAAATATATCTAAAACCAGAGCATCTAACATCTATATGCAAATTATTGACAGATCTGAAGGGAGAAATAGAAGATACAATAATAATAGGAGTCTTCAATACCCTAGTGTCGATAATGAACAGATCATCCAGACAGAAAATCAATAAAAAAAAAAATAGACTGGAACAGCACTATAGACTAACTGAACTTAAAAGACATATAAAGAATATTTTACCCCAAAGCTGCAGAAAACACATTCTTCTCTTGTGCAAATGGAACATTCTCCAGGATAACTCATATGTTCGTTTACAAAGAAAGCCTTAAACCATTAAGAATATTTGAAATTATTCTCAGTATCTTTCCTACCCACATGTATTAAAAACAAAAATAATAACAAAGAAAAATGAAAAACTTCACAAATACATGGAAATTAAACAACACACTCTTAGACAACCATTGTTTTGAAAAAGAAATCAAAAGGAAGATTAGAAAATAGTTAAGACAAAAAAAAAAAAAGAAAATAGTTAAGACAAATGAAAACACAACATACCAAAACTTATGGAGTACAGCAAAATCAGCACTAAGAGGCAAATTTACAACAAGTACCTACATTAAAAAGAAAAATCTCATAGACACTACCTAACTCTATAACTCAAAGAACTATAAAAAGGACTATACCCAAAGTTAACAGAAGAAAAAAATATAAGATCAGAGCAGAAATTTGAGTATAGAAAAACATTAGAAAAACAAAATCAACAAACTTTTAACCAAACTAACCAAGAAAATTCTTGGTTAGAGAGAGAGAGCAAAGACTTAAATAAATAAAATTAGAAATGAAAGAAGACATATTACAATGGATGCTACAGAAATAAAAAAGATCATAAGGAAATGTTATTAACAATTAATACCAAATATTGGACAACCTATGAAATGGATAAATTCCTAAAAATATACAACATACCAAGACTGAATCGAGAAGAAATAGAAAGCCTGAACAGAGCAATAATAAATAAGGAAATTGAATCAGTAACCAAAAATCTCCCAACAAAAAACAAAGAAAAGCCTAGGACCATATGACTTCATAGGTAAGTTCTATAAACATTAAAAAAAAAAAAATTAATACCCCATCAGAGACTATGGACTCTGAGAAACAAACTGAGGGTTTTAGAGGGGAGGGGGGAGGGGAGATGGGTTTGCCCGGTGATGGGTATTAAGGAGGGCACAGGTCCTGTCCTCATGCTTTAATAAACCACCATTTTGCACCAAAACAAACAAACAAAAAAACAAAAACAAAAACAAACAGACAAAAAACTAATGATGTATTATATGGTGACTAACATAACATAATAAAATAAAATTTTAAAAAAATTAATACCAATCTTTTTTATACTCTTCCAAAAACAGAGGAGGAAACACTCCCAAACTCATTTTATAAGACCAGTATTATCCTTATACCAAAGCCAAAGATGACACAAGAAAACTATAGGAAAATATCCCTGATGAACACGGATATAAAAATTCTAAACAAAATCTTAGCAAACTAAATTCAACATCATTTTGTGGGGCTTGTTCTGATTCTCCCTAAAGTTGTTTTTTTTTGTTTTGTTTTGTTTTTTGGGGTTTTTTTAGATAACTGGTAGAGATAACAAAGTTTCTTCCCCTCCTTCCTGTCTGATGAACAGAGGGACCCATGATGTCTGTTAAATGTTAAACCCTTTGACCTCATCATAATGACCTCTGCACTTCCCCTCACTCTAAAATCTGTGGATTGAGGTCCAGACTTGGCAGAGAATAGCTGACCAGTGCCTGTATCATCATCCACGTACCCCCCTTCCCATCAGTAAGTTATCCTGAATAAAACTCTGTGTAAACAATATGGAGTGGCTTGCTTTGCTTTTTGGTCTCAAAATGCCTTCTCAGTTTGCGGGATACATTACTATCCCTCCTCCACCTTCTAATAGGACTCCACAAAAAAAGCAGTAATAATAAATGAATTTAATGAGGTTGCAGGACATGAAAATCAACATTCAAGAATAAGTTGTATTTTATATACCAACAACAAACTAATATCTAAAAAAGAAATTAAGAAAACAATTCAATTTACAATATCATCAAAAAGAATGAAAAACTTAGGAATAAACCTAACCAAGGAGGTAAATGACTTGTACACTGAAAACCATAAAGCACTGAAGAAAGAATTAAAGCAGACACAAATAAATGGAAAGACATTCCATGTTCATGAGTTTGCAAAAATAATATTGTTAAAATGTCCCTACTACTCAAAGCCATCTATAGATTTAATGCAATCCCTATCAAAATCACAATGGCATTTTTCATATATTTTAGGATTTTCATATAAATCCTAAAATTTATATAGAACCACAAAAGATCCTGACTAGCCAAAGCAATTTTGAGCAAGAAGAACAAAGCTGGAGGAATTACATTCTTTGATTTCAAGCTATATTGCAAAGTTATAGTAATTAAAAAAGAGTGGTGCTGGCACAAAAGCAGATACATAGACTGATGGGACATAATAGAGGGTCCAGTATTTTAAACTGATGCATATATGGTCAACTAATCTTTGACAAGGGTGTCAAAATACACAATGAAGAAAGGATAGTCTAATAAATGGTGTTGTAAAACTGTTTTTCCATATGCAAAAGAATGAAATTGGACCCTTATCTTACACAATACACAAAAACTAACTCAAAAAAAAAAAATAAAAAAGATTAAATACTTAAACATAAGACTTATAACCGTAAAACTACTAAAAGAAATCATAGGGGGGAGAGTCTCTTGATATTAGTCTTGGCAATGATTTCTTGAATATAATATCAAAAGTACAGGCGACTGAAGCACAAAGAGGCAAATGGGACAACATCAGAGAAAGAAAGAAACAAACAAAAAACATGTCTGCTTAACAAAGGAAACACTTGACAAAATAAATAGGCAACCTATGGAATGGGAGCAAGTATTTGCAAACCATATATCAGATAAAGGGTTAATACCCAAAATATATAAGGAACTCAAAATTCAAAAAATAAATAACCCAACTAAAAAATAGTAAAAGGACCTAAGTAAACATTTCTCCAAAAAGATACACAGGTATATAAAAAGGCACTCAAAATCACTAGTCAAGAGGAAAATGCAGAGCAAAACCACAATCAGATATCACCTCACACCTGTTAGAATGGCTATTTCCAAGAAAATAAAAGATAAAAAGTCTTGACAAGGATGTGGAGAAAGGGAACAACTGGACACTCTGTGGGGATGTAAACTGGTACAACTTCTATGAAAAACTGTATAGCAGTCCTCAAAATATTAAAAAATAGAACTACCATAAGATCTAGCAATTCCCAGGATCTTGAAGGAATATCTACATTCCCACTTTCATTGAAGCACTATTCACAATAGCCAATACATAGAAACAACCTAAGTGTCCATCAACAGACAAATGAACAACAAAAAAAATATGGTGTGTATATATATGATGGAATCTTATTCAGCCCTAAAAAAGAAGGGAATTCTCCATATGCAACAACATAGATGAACCTGGAGGACATTATGCAAGTAAAGTAAGTCAGTCACAGGACAAATACTATATGATACCATTTATAAAGATTCTAAAATACTCAAACACATAGAAGCATAGAATAGAATTACTGTTGGTGGGGGGCTGCTCAGAGAGAGAAATGGTATAAAATTATAGTTATGCAAGTTGAGTAAGTCCTAGAGATTTACTATTTGCATATTGCCTATAGTTAACGACACTGTATTAGATACTTAAAAATTTGCCAAGAGGGTAGATCTTAAGTGTTCTTATAATAATAATAACTAAAAAGAGTCAGAATAATAAAGAGGGTAGGGAAAAAGTTTTGGAGGTGATGGATATATTAATGTCATAGTTTGTGGTCATGGTTTCATGGATATATACTTATCTCCAATCTCATCAAATTGTACACATTAAATACTGTACACCTTTTTTTGTATGACAATCATACACCAATAAGGTGTTTGAGAGAAAGAGAAATAATGGTGGTCAGGGTGGCTCTTGTTGAGAAGATGACATTTAAGCAAAGGCTTATCAAAGGGGAAGAAATTAGCCTTGTCAATATGCATGGAAAGTGCATTTCAGAGAGAGGGAGTAGCCAGGACAAAATCCCTGCATTGGAATAACACGAGACATGTTTGAAAAAGCAAGGAGGCCAACAGAGGTATCAGGGCATATTGAGAGAGGAGAAGGTCAGGAGACAGAGCTGGAGAAGGAAAAAGTGTTGAGATCATGTAGGAGTTCTTAGAGGCCTATGTAAGAACTTTGTCTTTTCCTCTGAATAAAAATGTGGAAGGCATTGCATGTTTTTGACAGATGAATTACAGATGTCATAAAAGGGTCACTCTGATCGATACTAGGTCTCTGTTTGTAAAAAAAAAAAAATAGGGAAACGTAGATATAGGGTAATGCAACAATCTTTGCCATATCTAGTGCCTAATGGTGAGCATATTATGGACACTCAATAAATTGCTATTGATTGATTACGTAGGTATTCCACTTAGCCATGCAAAGATTTTAATGCTGTCTTTTTTTTTTTTTTTTTTTTGGCAGTTATAGAACAAGCCCTAATCAAAATGTTCAACCCAATAAATGTGAAGTATTATTTTATGGCTTCTTATTGTATGGCAAATATGGATTCTTGTTCCATAACTCCAATTACTTCAAATAGGCTTCCAGTATTATTCACTAACTTCCTGATTCCTCTCAAAGTTGTTATTTATGTATGTTCCCTGCAACTTAATAACAATTTGTTTACAACACAAGATGTGACGGGAGAAGACATAAGTATTTTAAAGAATACTGTCCAAAGATCCATATTTGCTTGTATATGCTGTAAGCAAAATAGAGGAAAATGAGCTCATTGCAATGAGGGAAAAAAATTCTGCAACAAAGTGCACTTGAAGAACTTTCCATTAGGTGCTATCTCCCTTCTACATACATGATGCATTATAAATTTTGCATGGCTTTGGTTTATCCTCCTCCATGGGGCGCTAGTGGTGAAAGAAGTTGCAACTGTCTTGAAGGAGGTGTTTTTGTGAGTCAGGTTGCTTTTCTCCAGACTGAATCCATCCAATCCTTTCACATCACATCATTTTCATTACACCACCTTTCATGTAATAATTAATTTCTTCCTCTCCTTCATTCACAAACATAATCAATCTCTAGATCTGTTGATTCTTTTTCAGAAAAATTTAAGCACTGACCTCTTCTCTCTATTCTTGCAATAATGTCCATTGTACAGCTGTAAAAGCTGCTTTGAATATCTCTCCAGTTGTAATCCATCTCACACATAATTCTTATGCCATGGCCTTTACCAGGGCTCTCCAGAGAAAACAGAACCCACTGGATATATATACATAGTTATAAGAGGGGATTTATTATAGGAGTTGGCTCACACGGTTATGGAGGCCAAGAAGTCCCATGATCTACCATCTGAAAGTTGGAGGACCAGGAAAGCCAGGGCAATAATTCAATCTGAGTCCAAAGGACTGAGCATCTTGGGGCCAATGTTATAGATCCCAGTCTGAATCTGAAAGCCTGATGTCCAAAGGCAGGAAAAGATGTGTGTCTCAGCATAAGCTGAGAGAGTGAATTTGCCCTTTCTCTGCGTTTTTTTCTCTTTGGCCTTCAAAAGATTAGACAATGCCTACTTGCATTGGTGAGGGTGATCTTCTTTACTCAGTCTACTAAATCAAATGCTAATTAATCTCTTCCAGAGATGCCCTCACAGACATACCCAGAAATAATATTTTACCAGCTATCTGGGCATCCCTTAGTCCAGTCAAGTTGACACATAAAAGTAACCATCACAGACCTCAAGAAAAATCTGGCTGGCCATAAAGACATAAGGAGGAAGATCCACTGCTGGTTGATGCTACCTTGATTACTTCCCAAAAGGGCAGAATCAATGAGTGCAATGTTAACTTACCTTTTCTACAGACATCTAAGAGATTTCACTAGTTTGAGAACTAATAATTTTTCCTTTGACTCTTCCAACTGTTGATCAAGACTCCTCCATTTTATTAACATTTACTCCCCTTTTATTTGGCAAGTTTTTGATAATCCCTGGCTTTTTCTCCTTCTGTTTCTCTCCTGGCTGTCCACCTAGGCTTTCACTAGCCCTCTTCTCTTTGCCTAGAATTTTCTTGCTTCAACTGCTGTTTAACAAAGTGCATGATGAGACTGGCTAGGAACGATTCACCTTAGCACCAGTGACTTCTGCTGCCAACATTATTGCTTGAATCTGCAACACCTAAAGTCATAACACACTGGGCCCTATCTCCCCACACACTCCCAAGCACATGATTACTTTATTCTGTTTATGAAATGGGGGCAAATCCTTGGGCATAGTGCAAAAAAAAAAAAAAAAAGCTGTAGTGTACACATGTTCCCTATTGACTGTTAAGGTTGATTCAATGAAAAACATTGCTTCTTAAACCAATAATTATTGAAAAAATTAATTTCCACTAGGTATTTTTGTCCCACAAATTAATATTTATCATAATTAATATTTATTGAGAATTCATCAGGTGCCAGGCCTAGATCTAAGGGCTTCAAATGTTCAGTCAATGAACCATCACAATAACCTTACAAATTAGACAGTGCATCAGCCACAGACTATAGAACAGGCACCGTTCCAAGTCATAGAGGGTTCCCAGTCAATGTTGTGATTGACAGCCTACTCTCTGAATCAGATGATATGTGATGGATAGAGAATAAGTCTCATCTGTGAGAATGCTTAGAAGTGAACTCATGGACTGGTGTAGTCAGCCCTACCAGTAGAGGTTCAAGTTTTTCAGAGCTAGAGAGAGAGCTGACCCAGTATGGACAATACCAGCTGCAGCAACTAGGGTGAGAAGGGTAACCACCACCTCACTATTCTTTATCCACATGCAGTTATTGTTCCTCAACTCTAGAAAGGATGAAATGTTCCCTTTACAACATAAACTGTACTTTTCATATGTTTACTCAAACCCAATCTCCATTTCTTTGGATGATTCTTTAGCGTCAGTTTTTTTTTTTTTTTCCTCAGTTCATAGATAATTATTTAAAAATGATTTATGTGAAAGAGGTCTTAAATCATGATGCTCTAAACCGATGAGGACTTACAGGACAACTAAAGAATCTGGTGAAGGCATAGGCAGAGGACTGTTAGCAAATGTTCTCGATCAAGTAAAAAATGCAGATTATCTTTCACAGCAGAAGGGGAGGAAGGTGATCAAAGGAGAGTCAAGTGAGAAGATAATGGAAAAGAACCAGAATAGACAAGAAGGTACACCCAGCAAAACTATCAAGAGTGAATCCCAGTCACTGGGAAAGAAAGTGCCCAGAAAATTGCATTACTGAAGAAACTTGGCAGGGTGTCAAGTCACAGGAAGGGCAAAGGGAACAAGATGGAATTCCAGCTACTGGGAATGATGGGCACATGGAAGTTACCCAGTAACTAGTCATCTGAGTTACCCTACAGAAGGACGTATCACATGGAAACAGGACCCAAATGAACCAGTGACTGGGACAAAGGCACTCAGAATCTAAGCCAGGATACAACAATATTTATTTAATTCTTTTCTAGAGATCACTAACCAAGGGTAACTTATATTTTTCAGGCTAATACTAATTTATATTAATATCGGAGCCTGGATTAATATTAAAGTTACAGATATCAATAAATAGTAGAAAGAGTCCTGAATTTAAGTCCACAAGTTCTTATTAAACATCTCTGTATCTTGCTTGCAAAACAGGTGGCACTCAGGGCAGTGAATACTTTTGTCCAGACAATCAAGAGAGCTGCTTTCTGGTTTCACTTCCATTACCAACTGTGTGATCTTAGGAAAGCCAGAAACTTATCTAAGTGTGGGCAGCCATGCTACCACTGCATAAGGCCCCATTCAATACTAACTTTCTGAATTTAAGTAGAGATCCATGCACCCTAAGTATGATCTTTGGAACGTTTGGATCAAGTTAGGTCCTGGAAGATTCTATGTCAACAGGTAACTTCATTTATTCCTCGGCTAAGAACCAGCTATTTGTCTGTTTCTCCTTCTTTGATGGAGGATTCATGTTGTTTTTCCCTAAAATAATTGTTATTATATTTCAAAATAAGTGGATATAAACTACAGCTAAGCAGAAATGCAGAAAGGAGTAATTGTCTTGGCACTAAATCTTAAGATTAAATTAGCCAACCCAAGAACTGAACACTTTGAACTCTAGATTTAATTGAATGAGGACAAAATGTTATTGCCAGAAGACAAAGCAACAATTATGTGCTTTAAACAATGGCTGAATTGTAATATCCAAGTATTAACTAGAAAGTCTTAATTAAAAGATTCCTATGATATTGCTACAGGTTCTTAAACTTATGAAGTGACCAATAAATGCAGTTTGAATTTAAAAATGCTTAATAGTGGGACATTAGCTAACAGTCAATGAGCTCTTACTATGTTGCAGGCACTAAGGGCTTTAAATACAGGAATTATTTTCATCCTCATAAGAACCCTATGAAGTCGGTAAGTTTTACAAATGAAAAACAAAACAAAACAAATAAGCAAATAAACTATGGCACAGAGAAGCCAAGTAACTTGCTTAAGTTCACAGAGCTAATAAGTTTAGACACTACCAGGATCACCTTTGCACACCCTTGTTCTACCTCATCCCCTTAGCTAGCTACATATCCCAGAGAAGATTCTAAAATTAGATGGTAATATTTTAGAAATAACTATTAGGAAACTTCACAAGTCTGAATCCAAACATAAATAAGTTTTGCCATATGGCTGGTATTAACATTAATTAACATTTGTAAAGCATCTTATATATGTAAAGCTTTATGCCTCAGGGTAATTTTGAAGAATGTATTATTAGTTCACCTGTTTCAAGAAACCAAATAAACAAAAAGTTCCCAGAGATCAGGTCATTTACCCATTCTGATATCAGGATTGATCTTGTCTAAGTGTTTAATGCTCTTTTAACACCTTAGGGTCACAAGTTCTAAACTCACCAGTCCTTTTTGACATTTATAATAGGAAATCTAATAATAAATTTGCATGAGAAACAAATGGTAAAAAAGGAGAAAATTTTGGTAAATATGAAGTAAGCAAAAGGATTGGAAAGGGAAAAATAAATGCAATTAAATAATGCTAAAAATTGTAGCAAGGTTTTTTATCTGGCCAACACATCATGAAAACTACTTTTAAGTCATGCATTATAATTTCCAAGTCACGTATATCTTTTATACACAGTTATATAATACAAAACTCAATAATTTTAAGGAATGAGTAACATTTTATTAATACCTTGGATAAAGAATATTTCAAATAGTATTTCCCCACCCTTCACCAATTTTCTTTCTAGACCACACTTCGTTTTTTTTTTTATATCCAATTACAGCTCCAAAGAAATTAAGGTAACTTGAACCTTGAGCAGAATCCACAAGCTCTTAGCAGATGCTCTGGTTGTAAGAATGGTGGCAGAAGAGACTTACATTATTTTTTCAACTAGATAAAAGTCCTTGGAAACTGCAATAAGCAGTAATGTCCTGATAAAAGGGATCGAAAAACACATAGGGCATATCTCATTCACACAAACAATATATTTTTAAACTATGAAGAACTGGTTAAATGTAAGAATATTTGGTTAATTATGATCATCAAGCTTATTCTTGAAGAGGAAATTGATTGACTATTCCAGGTATATATTATCATTATCTAAAGAACTTCTCCCTCTTGACAAATGCCCTCAAAACTTCATGTCTTTCAAAGCCATCACCCAAGGTGGCTCCGTGGCGCAATGGATAGCGCATTGGACTTCTAGAGGCTGAAGACATTCAAAGCCATCACCCAGTAGACAAGAGTTAAGATGGTCCCAAAGTAAATGGGCCAAGATAATCAACCACATTCATTGCTTCCTTAGGGATGTATGTTTCTATAGTATGAAAGAATCCATGGTAATAAACATAGGACTGGACAAAATTTTTCAGTTCCTGTTGATCAGACAGCATATACATAACTTTTCTTAAAACTGTGATCCAAATGGACTTTGAAAACTGGGATCATGTGGAGGAGCAGAGGGAGAGGGAGAGAGAGAATCCCAAGTAGAATCCCCCCTGAGCGAAGAGCCAGATGAGGGGCTCAATCCCACACCCTGAGATCATGACCTGAGAGGAATCAAGAGTCGAACACTTAACAGACTGAGCCACCCAGGCTCCCCTAAAACATCTTATTTCTTAAATTCCCACATAAATTAATAAATAACTCTTACTTAAAACATGTTTTTTTTTTCCTTGCAAAGCATTCTATTTTCTTAGTCTAGGTAATACAGGCCTCACCTTTTCCAATTGTAAAACAATATAATTTTCATTTTAAAAAGTCAGAAATGTTGGTGCACCTGGGTGACTCAGTCAATTAAGTGTCTGCTTTTGGCTCAGGTCATGATCCCAGAGTGCTGGGATCAAGCCCCGCATCGGGCTCCCTGCTTGGTGGGGAACCTGCTTCTCCCTCTCCCTCTGCTTGTGCTCTCTCTCTCTCAAATAAATAAATAAAATATTTAAAAATAAATAAGTAAAAATAAAAATAAAAAGCCAGAAATGTATGTTCAAAAACATTCATAATCTTACAAAATCGCAACAAACATAACATTCTCGATCATCTCTTTTTCCAGCTGCTGCCTAAATGATTGTCAACCCAAATAAATGTCTGAAGCACCTGGAGGATAGAGCCACCTGCTTAAGTGTATTTTACACTGCATATTTAATAACATTTTGTACCATTTTTTTCAGAAGGATTATAAAGCAAAAAGATTCTCATTTAATGCTTTTGAAAAGTAGATACCATAAGTGTGATAAAAAGCCATACAGTGCATTTATTTGCAACATCTGCACAACCAAGGTCAGGTCTATTTGTTTACCCAAAAAAAGAGGCAAATCTATGCACAATTCATTGTACTGGACTCTCTAATGCCCAATTCTGATCCCTGCCAAGATCTGATTGATTGTTCTATTAATATATCCGAGGCAAAAATGAAGAATAAATCAAGCAATCCAGAACCAACTTAGTCATGCTACAGAGACATGGCCTAAAAGCTAAGAAGCAAAATCTTTTGCTAAGCTTGGCTGAGTACCTACTGACTGCCTGCTAAATCACTGCTATCTTTGTGAGTTAGACAGTTTTGGGGGAAGTGGTAAGGAGGACTCAGAGAATGGGGTAGGGTGTTGCTGGGGAAAGGGACCAGAAAGGTCAGGGAGCCATGGTTGATATGCGTTAGTGGTATCTGAGCTTGCATTCACAGGTATTACTCTATATGTGACCTGCATTTCCTATTATGGGATGTTTTGTCTTTCAAGTTATTGCCCCCCAGAAACTTTTTTAAAATCGAAGTACATTGAAGTAAAATGATAGATTATCAGAATTATTTGTCAATGATCAGTAAATCAGGAAACAGAAAGTTCTTAGGGACAGGATATGTTGCCAAGTTAAAAGAGCACATTTCATTGTTTAGCTTACCAAAACTTTCTGCTGCTTTTAAGTTTGTTAATCATGTCACTATTACTGAAATTTGCTTTCTTCTTAACTTATGCACATAATCCCTTGATGGATTTTTTTTAAAAGATTTATTTACTTATTTGAGAGAGAGAGAAAGAGAGAGAGAGCATGAGTGGAAGGGGCAGAGGGAGCAAATCTTGAGCAGATTCTGTGCTGAGCGGGAAGCCCTACGGGGGCTCAACATGGAGCCCTACGGGGGATAATATATACCTGGAATTAGTCTCACAACTAATGACCTGAATCCAAATCCAGAGTCGGATGCCCAACCAACTAGTGGGTTGGCATCCGACTCTGGACAGGCACCCCCCTATATGGATCTTATATGTTGTTACCTTTCCCCAATCCTATATAGCCTCCTGCCCTCTCCATCCATTTCAGGGTTTTGTTCTTAGAACTCTTCTGTTCTTCCTCTATAAGCACTTCCTAGAGGATCTTATCCATCTTAAGATTTCAAGTACAAAACATGTTAATCATTCCTAGATCTGTATCTTCCCCACAAAACTTGCTATGGGTCTAAAAGTCATATATCCAACTGCCTACTAAACTAAGTGAATCAAGACATCATTATCTCTCACACTCCAATCCCACCCATCACCAAGTCCTTTTGCTTTTATTATCTTACAGAAGGCCTGCCCTTGCCCCCCTACCTACCTGTCCCTCATCCTTCTTTCCTCCAATCACAGAACTCTTCATCTTGATTCTTGCTTCTCTCTCAGAAGGCCACTAGAGTCTTCATTTACCTCTAGGCTTGAGCTCCTCAAATGTGTCCTCTTCAAACGATCTAGTAGGAGAGACAAATAATAAACAAAATAAGTAAATATGTTAGAAGATGATAAATGCTATAGAAAAAAAAAGAGACATCAGGAAAATGAGAAACACATGGTAGGGTAAAGCACCACGCATAAGATACCCCATAGGCTGACCACTACTTACCTTTTAATTTCACCCCTAAATTATAATGTTTCACACCAAACTACTTTTTTCCCCTAGAATATACTTTGCTGTTTGTCACTCCTGCATCTCTGTTTATGCTGGCTCCTGGGCCGCAAATATCCTTTTCCTCTTCACTCAAGAACTAATTTTCATTTAAGCATTATTGAACCTACCCTAGGTTAGTACAATGTTACAACTTTCATGTTTCTTTTGTACTTTCTGAATTTCTCTAGCATGTAGTTAATACTTAAATTATTATTTTCAGTTGATTTTTCTTCTCTCTTACGAGACAGACAAGAAGACCAGAATCAGACCTTGCCCATATTTGTCTCCCCAACATATTCAATGGTGATTGAATTATTCTCCCTGTGATTCTATTTCTATGATTCCATGACTGTTCATGTCCACTTCTTTTCATACTCACACATTCTTTCTTTCATATAGCACTTTTTTCTCTATTTGTAGCCCAGAAGAGTTGATTTAAGAGACCTTATATTTCTTTCTAGTGTTTTTCATTTCTGTGTGTTGTGGATAAATTTTCAGAGTAATGCTCTGAAATTAATCTTACATCCATTTCCAAATTCCTGGGATAGGATGAGTTGGGGGGGGGGTCACAAAGCCCAGAGAGCATAAACGATATGTGCAAACTTTGTTATTTTAAACAGAGAAATGGGGAATAGGAAAGAAGAAAAAAAAAAAAAAAGGAGAAATTACATCATGTTGAATATACTCATGCTATATTCACTATATCACAAAAAAGAGACTGCTGAAGAAAACCAATGAACTAATAATTAAGATAGATCACTGAGGAAAACAAGAAAAGAAAAACAAAATCAAACTTTGTGCCATAAAGATGGGTGGTCAAGGAGAGTACAATTTTAATTTTTTTCTTCAGATTACTTGAAGAGTGTCTCCTCACCACAATTTTTAAAGCAGTTTTTTAAAGATTTTATTTATTTATTTGAGAGAGAGAGAGAGAAAGCACAAGAGAGGAGAGGGTCAGAGGGAGAAGCAGGCTCCCCACTAAGCAGGGAGCCTGATGTGGAACTCCATCCAGGGACTCTGGAATCATAACCTGAGCCGAAGGCAGATGCTTAACGGACTGAGAGACCCAGGCGCCCTCCTCACCACAATTTTAAAACATTGTTCTATTTACATTATTTTAACTTAGGTTGTCTGATTTATTGCATCTTTTTCTACTTTATATGTTTACATATACATAACCTACCTTAAAAGCATATATATATATTTGTATATATACATATATATTGTTATTTTCTAAGTGCTAAACATATATTTTTAACGTTAATAAATAAAATGCTTTCAGCTATAAAAATAATTTTGATAAAGGTGAACTTTTATTTTTAAAATGGTTGTAAGTTGGATATACTGATGGTTTAACAAACATAGAGCAAATACTGCCAATAACTTAGTCATATAAATTAATGGACACTGCAGTTTATTACTGGTCATTGTAATTAATTACAGAAAACAAATAACCAAAAGGTAAATGTGAACTAATCTATATTATCTCATTAAAAATACTTTGTCAAAGAAAAACAGTATCTTTCAAATGAAAAGTAATTGGAGCAATGAATTAGTCTAGGTTTTAATTAAAAATTGAAAATCCAGTATAAGTGTTACCTAATTTCACCAGCTAGAAAAACACAGCACAATAAAATTTAGTTAAGCTGATTTAATATTTATATTTATTAATGAAGTGATATCTGGAACATTATGTTTGATATACAATCTGTAAATTAATTACAAATGAAGTACCTAAGAAGGTAAATATTTAAAAAGACATATATGTATCATATATCATGTAATTTTGTTCACATTAATATGTTGTGAAATATCTGACAAAGCAATATAAAATGTTTTTTTTAAATCTTAAGGATTAATAAATTGCATTACCCTGATACAGAATACATAATTAGCGTAGATTCCAAATGTGAGCATTAATGTGTAGCCAGAGATTAGTTCTATTACATAAGTGAGTAGATATATGGAAATAACTGAAATACCTTTTACTTTCTAATATTTATGTCATGCTGGAAAGCAAGAAGAATTGTTTTTATAATGTTCTTATTTTCACACTGGCCTCTGGACATTTTCATTTGATATCTTTCCATATTTTCAGGTTCATCATCATCTTCCCACCCTCAAATCTTCTTTTCATTCCTCATACTACCTTTATTAATAAAATCTGATACTTCTAGAGCCTACATATTTTTCCTAACTGATACTTTGGTAAATGAGATTCCCATATGTGACATCCTTCAGTGACTCACCATCACTTATCAAAGAAATTCCAACTTCTTTTTAAAATTGTATTTGCATCATTTATAACTTAGTCTCAAACTGTCTTTATGGATTTAGCTCTCAAAACTATATAACAAAACTCTGTGGTGTAATCAAACTGACTACATGTTATTGCACAGAAATACAACTTTTAGATTCTGAGTTCAGCTTGTGCTCTTCCTTTACTCTGGTTTGAATGGAGACTTAACCTAATCTCTAATTTTATTTTTGTCAGATCTCCATCTATCAAAATCCCACCCACACTTCAAGACCTGTTTCAAATTTCAACTCATCCACCAATCTTCCCTTTAACACCTGAGAAATAATAATTTCTTCTTCCACTCAATTCCTATAAGGCTATAAATGAATTATATTTCTGTAGACATTTTCTTAACATGTTTATACTGCATACCAACTATGGCCAAGAGACTGTTAAATAATACAAGGGATGCTATGGTTAAAAAAAAAAAAAAAGAGAGATATAGTCCCTGCTCTGAAGAATATTACAATCTAATGGAGATAGGAGGTAATTGTACAAATGACTGTGATATTAAAGAAAATGAAGAAGCTTCCCTAAGAAAAGTACATGAAAAATTCTGGGAGGATATTAAAAGCTACTGCTGAGAAAAGCTTTAGTTGTGATGACAACTGAAGTAGATTCCGAACAAAATGAAATAATTTTGGCAGTCCATGATAAGGTAGAGAATATTTCCAGTGAAATAACTATGAACCAAGGTATGAGGAGGAAAATACTCAGAGTATGTTCATGGATTCAGTTACAGGCTGAACCTTTTCCTCTCCAAATTCTTACGTTGAAGTCCTAACCTTCAGCACCCTAAAATGTGACTGTATTTGGAGATGGGGCCTTTAAAGATTGCACGGTTAAGTTAAAGGGAGACTGTTAAAATGATCCTAATCCAATCTGACCGGTGTCTTATAACAAGAGGAGACTTCGACATCCAGGGAGGCACTGAGGATTCACACCCCCAGAGAAAAAGCTACATGAGGACACAGTGAGAAGGTGGCCATCAACAAGCCAAGGAGAGAGGGTTCTATAGAAATCAACTCTACCACCTCCTCGAGCTTGGACTCCTACATTCCAGAACTGTGAGAAAATAAATTTATAGTGTTTAAACCACCCAGTATTTTCTTATGGCATCCCTAAAATTTAATACAGTTACATTATTCAATAATGCATATATACTAAGTAATGGAAGACAAAGCTGGATATACAGGTTGAGCTAATAATATAAATGGGTTAATTGGAATTACTGCGTATAAAAGGACATTGTCTTGACTACTCAAACTACATTCTACTTCGTATGATTAATCTTAATCAAGTATGGTAATTAGATGCCTCTTTCTTGTCAATGATGAATTCATGGATGGGCAGTCCTAAGTCATTTTTGGCTAACGAGACATGAGGTAGCAGGGGTGCTTCTGGGGAAAGCTTCCCTATGGATAAGAGAGAACAGAGGCAGAGATAGTCACTTGTTTCTTCCTATGTTGCCTTGTCTGGGGCAACAAGAGACCTTACAGCCTGAGGATGTAAGAATTGCTGGCATAAAACAGCAAGATGATAATGTAACTGACCCACTGAATCAACCAACCCTGATTTCTGTTCTACCTCTGACTTCCTATTAGGATAGTAAATTTTCTCACTGATTGGGACAAATTGAGTTTAGTGTTCCTTGTAGCCAAAAGCAACTGAAACAAATACTAGGCTGAGTTGAGTAGTATGTTCTATGGCCAAAGGTTAGTCATTAAAGAATTGTATTTAACTGTTTTAGTAATAGTGTAGGTAGGATTAGAGTGGAAAATGTCATGAAGTTGGGAGACCAGCTAAGAGGCTAATTATCCTAATGAGATACTAAAGATGTTTGAGTCTAAGAAGGTGACAAGATTCTGGAGAAGGTGATAGTGGTAGTGGAGAAGAGTATGTTGTTTTGTTTTGTTTTGTTTCCCCTAACTCCTTTGTCATTATTCAAATTCAGGTGCTTATATATTTTTTTTCCTGAATTACTGTAAATAATTTATGCCCTACCTTCAAGTTTTTTCTCTAACACTCACCCTATTTTTTCTGCCCTCCTAAAATTGGTTTACCATAGAGCTACTAGAATTAAATTATCTTTAAAAGAATATTAATTCCACTCATGTTTTTTAAAAATCTTTCCATTGCTTTCAGAATAAAACCCAAATTACTTAGCATTCTATGTAAGACTTTTCATGATCTCTCTCTCTATGCCTTATCCTAACTCATTGTTATGGGTTTAACATTGTGCCAAGAAAGATATGCTGAAGTCCAATCCCCCAGTATCCCAGAATGTGACCATTTTGGAAATAAGGTTGTTGTAGATGTAATGAGTTAAAATGAGGTCACATTGAAGTAGGATGAGCACTTAATCCACTATGACTGATGTTATAAGACAGCCATGTGTAGGCAGAGATTCACAGGGAGAATGTCACATGAAGATGGAATATTGGAAGTTTGCACCTACAAGCCAAGGAATGTCTGGTCTGCCAGAAACTAGGAGAGAGTCAGTCATAGAACAGATTCTCACTCAGAAGGACCAACTCTGCTGACACCTTGATTCTGGACTTCTAGTCTCCAGAACTGAGAAATAATGCAATTCGGTTGTTTTAAGCTACGCAATTTATGGTACTTTGTTATGACAGCCCTAGGGAACTAATATACAGACACCTGAATCTAGCTATACTAAATTACTTGACATTACTAAACATATTTTTGCCAAGGCCTTGTGCCTTTGCATTGAGGTTAACTTTCCTTCTTAATCACCTATGTAAACTTCTTATTCCTATTAGACCCAAAGCATTTATCTCCTCTGAGAAAGGTTTCCTCATCTGAATGTCAATGAATTGTCTCTTATTTTTCAAAAGTATACATAACTCAGACTGAGCATTTAGTCACTCTTTATAACAATTGTCTATATATTTATGTCTCCCTCACTAGATCATGATCTCTCTGACAGGAGGCACTGTATTCACTCTACCCCCAGAGATTCACAACAGGGCTCATTAAATTTGTGAACAAATGAATACATTTATCTCTAAGATTTAAAGTCTTTTTGTAGATAGAGGTTGAAGAAGAAATCAAAGTGACCACAATGGGCCAAGCCATATTAACTAGAAGACTCATGAAGCCATCATTAGATATTTAGATATGCAGAGAGAGGCATTTGTAAGGGGAAAAAAAATGTTTAAATGGATCTGAGGTGAAGAAAGTATTGGTGGAAATGTGGAAGTAAAACTGAGGAAGAAGATTAAGAAGATTGTGTCATTGAATCCTTTTCTTCATTCCTTTCTTTTTCCCTCCCTCCCTCCCTTCCTATTTATTCAACAACATTTAATTAAACATGAGCTTGACACTGGATGTACAATGATGAGAAAACAGACAAGGCAACTGTATTCATGGAGTTTAGAGTCTGGTAGGGGAGAAATTCATGTTTGCACTAAAATACTGACCTCTAAATTAGAGAACCCTGAGTTACTCTCTAATTGGAATACAGACAAATAGCCATACACATGATTTACACCCATATAGCAATATTAAAGAAAATCTGATAAGACAAGCACAATCATTCATTTTGACAGCCTCCATTCCATTCTTTGTTCATGTCTATAACTATTGTTATGGGCATGATACTGTTCAAAGTATTTTTATGAATTAAGTTTCAAATATTTATAGATAATAATAGATATACCATATTAAGTGTTTAATCAATGGCTGTTGCTGTCCTTGTTATATAGGGTTTTTTTTTTAATCTATTAAATTAGTACTTGGAAATATATTTCTTTGAGCAAAATAGGTAAAATTAATGGAACAGTTGTATGGCTTTAAATACACATTCTTTTTATATATTCAAAAAGATTTGCTCCAAGAACAATGATTTAACTAATGTACAATGTTAATAGTGTTAAATGTATTATTTATCATTTGGTGTTATCTTTAAAAAAATGGTTACTAATATTTTTAACTTAAAATTCACTTGTCAAGCTCACCTATACTTTGTCTGGTATGAAGATCTTTTCCTATAGATTAGTATTTATGCATTTTTAGCTTAATATTTTTACTTATAAATAGTTGTCTTTATCATTGATGCTTTGTCATGTTTCAATGTTTCCCTTTGTTATTTTTTAAATTCCCTTACTTTATACAGAGCTTTTATTATGTATATATTCAAATATTTTAATGTTTTCATTTTATGTCCTATTAACATTTCAAAGCTGTGGAAGTTACCACTGAAATAAAAATATTCAGTTTTATTTTCTTCTAGCTTCTCTCTGATATTTGTTTTAATTCATTAATGCATTTCCACATCTTGATCTCCCAGCTCTTCTTGACTCACCCTGAGACTTACATATTAATTCTTCTCAAACTGCTTTGATCATGGTTACTGTTCTTATAAAGTGGCAATTGATCTACATCATGCCAAACTAAGCAGTTATTCATCATTTCTCATCCCCTTCCCTCAGTCTTTTCTTCACTTGCTTTCCATAATACTGCAGTCCCCTTGATTCTCTTCAATTCTCTGGCAACTCTATATTTTTGCTCCTTCTCCTAGGTGTCATGGCATCCCAGTCTTTATCCTTGACATTACTCTTTTCTTTACCTGTACACACTTGTTCATTCCCAGGGCTTTAAATACTAATCTGTGACTGAAATTTACACCTCCAGTCATCAACGGCTCCACTAGATTTGGATAGCTTCCATATAATAAATGCCTAATGGAGATCATGACCCTAAAAATCCAAACAAGGCTACTGATTCTTCCCCATCCCACCCAACTCATTGCCTCCAATAATCTTCCCTATCTTAGCAATTGTTACCACTATCGAGCCTGTTGTTCAGGTATGATCTCTGTTTCCTCTCTTTTATAACTCACATCTGATCTATGGCAGTCCTCTCATGTTCTCTGTCATAATGTATGTTAAATCTGGTCACATCTCATCACTTCAAATGCTAACCGCTGGCCAGGAACTCCTTTGTCTCTGGCATGGACTTCCATATGATATAGCCTCCTAACTGCCTTCTTGTTTCCTATCTGGCTTCCTTTGGCCTATTTTCGACAAGTAAGAAGAGTGATCACTGTTAAATATGAACAATTAATCCTTTACATATGTTGGGTCCTTTATTTCTCACAACAACTCAGTAAGAGGATTACATTTACTTAGGTTATCCATTTCACAGATGAGGAAAATGAGTAACTGGCCCCAGATTATAGCTGGTTACTAAGAGATGGATTGAAACTGAGGCCATTTGCTTTCTTAACTCACACTGTTACACACTTACACCTTTGTGGCTTTTCATCATTCATAATGTTAAAGTAAAGGGCAAAATGGAGACTAGACTTGATAATTCCCTGAGCAGGCAAAACAATTTAAGCCATGTAAGCAAAGCTAATTCTAGCTTATTTCATAAACATAAGCAAAACTTAATTATTTTTTCCCTTTAAGATTGTATTTATTTAGAGAGAGAGTATGTGTGGGGTGGGGAGGGGCAAAGGAAGAAAGAGAATCTCAAGCAGACTCAGCGCTCAACCTCAGGACCCTGAGATCTTGACCTGAGCCAAAATCAGGAGTTGGTCACTTAAATGACTGAGCCACCCAGGCACCCTCAGGTTATTTCTATAAATGCCCCTGATACTCAAAAGAAACTTAAGTCTTCTTAAAAATGGTATAAGATAATCACTTTTATCCAATCCCTGCTGTCTAGAAACTCCAGAGTAATAACTAATCACTATAAAAGTTAAAGAACTTCATTTTCACTTTGTAAGCCATCTTATAACACCATGCCTCTGAGCTTCATATCAGTTTTGAATTTAAAGCTCTCAGTTCATGAACAGTTCTGATATGCACAATAAACTTTCACCAGATACTATTTTACTGATCTGGTGGCTTTAATTTTGCTATTTTTATATTTTTGACAATACTCCTTATCATGATTTGGCCTCCACCATTTTACATAATTTTGCCCTGCTTCCATCTTTAGCTCATTGCTACCATTCTCCCCTCAATCTTTATTATTCAAACACCACCAAGCTGGTGTCCATCTCAGGGCTTTTTGCTCTGTGACACGGTGGTTTCCTCCTAGTCTTCCAGATCTATCTATGGCTCAACGGACCCTAGCAAACCTGTCCAGAACAACCTTCCCTCCCAGGATTTTCCTGTCTCCATGCCTTCCCTATCTATGCCTTTATACCCTGCCTAACCCTCATCACTGCCTGGAATTATTAAAATATGTTTGTTTAGTGTTTAACTGCATGAAATCAATATGTTAGCATATTATTTTCTTTACAATCTTGATATCTATATTTTGAAATGATTTTACACTTATTTAAAATATGTTTTCAGGATGCCTGGGTGGCTCAGTCAGTTAAGCGTCTACTGTCGGCTCAGGTCATGATCCCGGGGTCCTGGGATCGAGTCCCGCATCGGGCTCCCTGCTTAGTGGGGAGACCGCTTCTCCCTCTGCCTGCCGCTCTCCCTGCTTGTGCTCTCTCTCTCTGACAAATAAATAAAATCTTTAAAAAATAAAATAAAATATGTTTTCTATCTATTATACAATCTTGGTAGAGGTCAACCTACAAGAAAAATTATATACAGCTATCCTTATAGCCATGCAAAATGCCCATACAATGCTATTTCTATCATAGATATTTGAAAAAGGTATGCTTAATAAGTGAACATATGAAAGAATGTTTTTAAATACATTTTTAAAATATCAAAGAAATGATTCTCATTTGGGATCAACTTTTCTCTCTGCCCTGACAAATTCAGATTGCCCACCTATAACTTGATAGGAATATGTTATTTCAGGAAAAATAAAAGTTAATAAAAATTAGAAGTAATTGCCTTCCCTAATTCTCAGTGTCATTAATTACTAGTCTCCAGTTCAAGTTCAGCCAAGTGATTATTAACTAAAGTGCCATTATGCTAGTACATCCATTCTTGTTAGTTGATACCACTGTTTTAAAAAGAAGGTGAGTATTTTACTTGAATATGAATGGGGCCAATTTTTGCAAATCTTTATACTATGGTTCAATATTTAGCCCACAAATACATTTTAAAATATTCCATCTCTTCAAGGTTTTCGGATTCTTTCATTTCTTAAAATACTAGATGAGAGCATAGCACTTGTAAAGAGAGAAAGTAACATGTGGAAGTTTGGAAAAGCAGCAGATATGTGAGGCATGCAAAAATAATGAGGCAAGTATATTTGCTGATCTGAACTTCAATAGCAGACTGTTCTCCTGGGAAGGTGTTTTTAAAGACACTTCAATCATTTATGCTACTAGCCTTTGCTTTACTAGTGGGTGTTGCGTTGTTGGTTCTTTATTTTTTTTTTCATTTTTCCTAAGTAGGCCAAGAGCACATATGTTTTAAACACAGGAAAAAATATGTGGGGTACTAAGTAATAAGGCCTTGATTTAAAAAATACACACACACACACACACACACACACACACACAGTATTCATGAGGATATAGTTTAAGACTTTAGTTACTCCCAGTGTAACCTCTGGGTTTACTGCATTCTCAGCAGAAAACCATCTGCATTCTCTACAATGTATGCAAATGATACCAACTGTTATTGGAGAAACACAACATGGTAAGCACATTATGTGTCAGGTAAGGGAAAAATAAGTATTTTTCCTCTTGAATGTTAATCTCCATTCCTTCCTCATTCCTTGTTTTCTCTCCCCGGTAATAAATCTGTGATGTGAGAAGGGAAGCATTAACACTTTCAGGCCTCGGGAGCCCCATTTAACACCCTTATGTCTTTGTGTTTTCACTGGTTCTCTCAAGGTCCCTTCCCACTCCAGATTCCTGAACAAACGTATTACCTTCTTCCCTGTGTGCTTACAAAATGTCTATTTCTTAGCATTCCAGGGAGATTCAAAATAAAAAATAAAAATCTCCATCCAAGCCTGAGATTCTAGGAGTTTATAGATTTGAAGAAATGGCAAAAGTAAACATTTATGAGGCGCCTGGGTGGATCAGTCGTTAAGTGTCTGCCTTCGGCTCAGGTCATGATCCCAGTGTCCTGGGATCGAGCCCCACATAGGGCTCCAGCCCCACATCCGGCTCCCTGCTCAGCAGGAAGCCTGCTTCTCCCTCTCCCACTCCCCCTGCTTGTGTTCCCTCTCTGCTGTCTCTTTCTCTGTCAAATAAATAAAATATTAAAAAAAAAATAAGTAAACATTTACTAGAAGGACTGACCAATGAAAAAAGGAGACATGGCAGAGTGGAGGAGAAGGCAAAGCTTGGTCATAGATTTGTTGACAAACCAATCTTTTTCCTAGCCCATATGGGCCTTGAACCTTCCAAATATTTGGGCTATAGAAGTTCCCTTTTGATGAAGCTTGGTCTTTGCTTCATAAAACCCAGAGGCAAAGGAGTTTTCTACCTAGATGTTCAACAAAGGAACGGTTGCCAGAAAGTTATCAAATTCAGCAAAATATTTTTACGGTATAGCTTTAGCCCTACTTACATATATGAGCACTTATTTAATCATAGAAAGGGATAATATCCTCCTACTCTTTAAGTACCCAAGCTAAAGCTGCACTTACTGATGAAATAAATGTAAACCTTTAAGTGATCCCCACATACCAGTTTGTTCACCTTTTTTTTAGTATACTAAGCTATGTAATTTCTTTAAAACTAAAAACGCTGTCATTCATGCTTGGCAGATGTTGTGAAGTTGGAGAATACCCATAAGTGTTTAAAAAATATATTCACTCTATGATAAATTTATTTGTTCATAAATGTCAGCTAGGCTTTTAAGCCTGTAGGAAGCAAAGCCTATAAAACTTTAAATTTTTATAAACTTTTAACTTTAAATGTAGTCTGGAGGCATACAAATTAAGGCTGCACCATGTAAAAATGTACATTTTTTTCCTCCCTCAGAGGTACTTCACTGCAAACATTCTATACAGTAACTCAAGTCATACGACCAGGCTATGTTTTACTACTTAGTTGTGTGACAAGGGGTTTAATCAGCCTGAAAAATGTTGACACCTCAAGATTTGTGTTAGAAAAGAACACAATGCCTGATCTTTGGAACTTGAGACTAAAAACTCACACTTTTCATTTAATAGAAAATTGGATATCTATACACCAGTAGGAATAGATGGTGCAGAAAAATTCAAATTAAATATGAAAGATGCAAATTGTCAAGTATTAGACTCTGCTATTACCCTTGATTTAATGAAGCCCAGTGTCTAGAGAAAGAGATCTCTAACTTGTCAGGTTGTTCTCCATAAAATGAACATTTTTCCTGCACCAGCTTGCACTTTCCAAAGGTTTATTTTTAATGTAAGCTCTACTTCCTTGAGGAAGCTATTGGAAACAAAACTCACAGACTCCTAAAATGCTTAGTAGTTGAACATATGAACGGACAATGATAAGTCAAATAATAAGTCAAATAATAAACATTTTGAATTAATTTCTTAAAATATTAAAGTACAGTTTTCTAATCAAATTTGATTTTCAAAATTATTAAATTCTGCTTTTCTCCGACTAATACAAGTGGTTCATAACCCCATTTGTTCATTTACTAAATAAAAATTGAAAGGTTACCATATGCCAGTCTCTCTTTGGATTTTCAAAAGCATTTGCTTCACTACCTGAGGGAAGGCATTATAGATGTTAACTACTCTGGAGATCCAGTGGACTTCTTTTTTTTTTTTTTTTTTTTTTTTTTTAAGATTTTTATTTATTTATTTGACTGAGAGAGGGAACACAAGCAGGGGGAGTGGGAGAGGGAGAAGCAGGCTTCCCGCGGAGCAGGGAGCCCGATGCGGGGTTCGATCCCAGGACCCCGGGATCATGACCTGAGCCGAAGGCAGACGCTTAAGGACTGAGCCACCCAGGCGCCCCTCAAGTGGACTTCTAAGACATTTTGCCATCCTGTATCTCCAGAAGGAAAGATATGGACCAATGACATCAGATAGGAGGAGTCCAATTCTAAACATAACCACTTAGTAGTTTTATGAACTTGGCCATTGGACACTGTGTCTCAGTTTTTTCCTCTAGACAGTGGGGATTATAATGAGAGCTACCTCACAGTGGTGTTGTGAGGATATATGTAATGTGCTTAGCACAGTGCCAGATGTACAGAAAAGTGCCCACTAAGTAATAGCTAGTATTACTACTACTTACAGTAGTACTTGATACCAGCAGTAGTAGAAATTGCATTTAGGCTAATACATTTAATATATTTTGTATATGTTTTAAGATATACTTACTATACATACATAGCTGTGAACTACTTGTATTTTGTTAGGTTTTCACCTTCCAAGTAAATTTGTGAACTACTTGTATTTTGTTAGGTTTTCACCTTCCAAGTAAATTTGTACATACCCATACACACATAAACTTTTACTACTTGTATTTTGTTAGGTTTTGTGAACTACTTGTATTTTGTTAGGTTTTCACCTTCCAAGTAAATTTGTACATACCCATACACATACATATATGTACACATACGTGTGCATGCTTTGTGTGCTTAGAGACAGAGACAGAAATTCATTATTCATAATTCCAACATCTTGTCTTATTCTAGGACTCTGATCTTATTCTAAGAAACCCCAGTAGAGGTACGTTATCTCACTCATGTTGACTGGTACAGATTAACCTAAATTGACAAAATCTGAATTGTTACCTTCTTTTAAAAAATGTAACAGTTATCCCCATTTAAAATTAAAAGTAATGTTACCGGGGCGCCTGTGTGGCTCAGTTGGTTAAGCGACTGCCTTCGGCTCAGGTCATGATCCTGGAGTCCCGGGATCGAGTCCCGCATCGGGCTCCCTGCTCAGCGGGGAGTCTGCTTCTCCCTCTGACCCTCCTCCCTCTCATGCTCTCTGTCTCTCATTCTCTCTCTCGCAAATAAATAAAATCTTAAAAAAAAAAAAAAATAAAAAAAATAAAAGTAATGTTACCTACGTATTACTCAGTAGCTATTAAATATTTTTATGTTTGCAAATATTAAAACTTCCACATAGATAAAATTATTAGCAATAAACTATAAGTTGTTCATCTTATGGATGGATGAATTATTTTTGTCATCATTAAGGGATATTCAACAATTTATTGTTTTAGAGATTCTCTATAAAATAGAGATTCTTTACAAAATGGTGGAGTATTAACATTACCCAAATCCATAGGAAAGGAAAAAAGATTTATATAAACAATAGCAAACCAAATTGCAACTACTAAAATTATTACAGATTCCATGGTGATGGAGCCTGTATTAATGAGGCTTAATTATGACAAGGATAATGTGATATGTTCTGCTTCCCAAAATAAAATTAATGCAAATTTTTTTGTACTAAGTTAGTTTTTTTACTTGAATAGACAAATTTAGTTAAGCGACTTCCTGTAAAGTACAGAAATAAAGGGGTGCCTGTGTGACTCAGTTGTTAAGCGTCTGCCTTTGGCTCAGGTCATGATCCCAGCGTCCTGGGATCGAGCCCCGCATCTGGCTCCCTGCTCAGTGGGAGCCTGCTTCTCCCTCTCCCACTCCCCCTGCTTGTGTTCCCTCTCTCACTGTGTCTCTCTCTGTCAAATGAATAAATAAAATCTTAAAAAAAAAAAGTACAGAAATAAAGTCAATGAAAGCATATAAATCAGGTGAGAAAAATATAACATGGTTTATGAGGCAAGGACAGTTTACTTTTACTTTGATACTTCTTCTTTTATTCAACCCATATTCTTAGAGTACCAATCAGGTAGCAGACAGTATGGTAGGTATTGAGGGTATAGCAGTGAACACGACAAAAGCCTGGCTGTTAGGCAACTGCAGAGTCCATACAAGAGTCACACAAGGACATCAGATCTTTTTCATTATTAAAGCAAATAGGAACAGCAAATAATGTTTCTATTACTTTAAAAATATTTAATCTACTTAATTCAGTAAACATATTAAGCTGTTACTATGTGCTTAGCACTCCGTCAGGGCACTTGAAGAATACAAAGTAAAATGGTCTCTGCCTAAGTCTTGCAAACTAGCAAAAACAATAGCACTGTGATAAAAAATAAAAAACAAAAAACAAAAAACAAAAAAACTAACAATATCAAGAGATTATATGGTAAAGATAGAGGCATAACTAATTAAATTGTGAAATGGGCAGGAAAATGCCAGACCATATCTATGTGTAGAGAAGCAAAACGGTTTCATTCAGATGAGTAGAAAGAGATAGGAGAGAGAATTTAAATAAAGGTAAAGCCTGAGCTGTTTTCCCACAGGTCCTCTGAAACTCAGGGAGAATCCTTCCTGTCATCTTAGCTTCTGCTCATTTACCAGCAACCTTCAGTGTTTCGGTTTGCTCTTGCCTGTCTCTGATCTCCGTCGTTGTCACCATTTGGCATTCTCCATGTTTCTGTCTTCATAAGGCCATCTTTAAGGGCAATCATGTTGCATCAGGGGCCACTCTATTTCAGTATGACCTTACCCTAATTATTTCTGCAAAGACCCTATTTGCAAATAAGTTCTCAATCCGAGGTCCTGAAAATGAGAACTTAAATATATCATTTTTAGGGGGAACTCATAGCAAAACCTAATATAAAAAATGTCTATTCAGACCAAACTACATTTAAAGAGAGATGAGCAATTCCAATTGTATAAAGTATAATGTTGGGGGGAGGGTGAATTTGTATGACACCTTTGGAAAGCAATTACATGGACTATATTAAAGAACATTAAAATATTCATACATTTTAGCCCAAAGAAATAATCCTAAATACAGAAAAAGTACTCTACACAGAGGCTTTTATAGCAGTCATACTGAAATTGAAAAAAATACAAAAGTTAAGCATGTAAAAATAGGGAAATACTGGGTGAATTTTAGTTTATCTAATTCATCAAAAACCATACTACAGAAAATTAAGTTTAGAAAAAATTCATTACATGGGAAATATTTCTATCAATTGAAATTTAGCTGCAAAATTATATATGTCATCAACTATGTAACCAAAAGTAAATTTTAAAAACTATATTAAAATGTAATGGAAAGCAATGCACCAAAATGTTTATTATGGTTCAATTAGGTAATGAGAAATTAGGAATTATTTTTTACAAAAAATTCTATATTTTAATATTTATTTTTAATAAAATTTATTAATTTTATTGTATATAAAATGTTTATTGATAAAACATTTTTCAAAAAGTTTTGTGAAATTATAAATGGTAAACAAAATGTTATAGCTCTCATATTTGTTAATAAAGAATAAGCATTGTATGAGCAAATCAATTTCTAGATAAATACCCTAAAGGAATTATTCTTCATGTATACAGGGAAACATGTAAAATTGACCATTGCAGCATCATCCTAATAAAACTGGATGCAACACAAATGTCTATCAGGAGGAGAATGACTAAATAAATTGTAATATATTCCTACCACAGCAGAGAGAATATACACAGCAAAGAGGATTCATTCTAGTGAATGAATTAGATCTACACTTTGAATATATGCTGAAAATAACAAGTAGAATTTATAATTATATATAGAAATTACACATGGTTATATAAAGTTATATACAGAGTTCTTCAAGAAATAGAACCAATGGGAGAGATAAATATATACAGATATATTCTCCTATATGGATTTATTTTAATGAATTAGTTCATGTGATTAAAGGAGTTGCCAAGTCCAAACTGTAGGGCAGGCTGGCAGTCTAGAAATTCAGGCAAGTTGATGTTATAGTCTTGAGTCTAAAATTTGTAGACCAGGCTGGCAGGCTATATTTATATTTTATAGTCTTGAGGAATAATTCCTTCATCTCCAGGGATCCTGTTTTTGTTCTTAAGACCTTCAAATGATTGGAGATCTGCCCACATTATTGAGGGTAATCTCCTTTTAAAGCCAACTGATTGTAAGTGTTAATTACATCTAGAAAATAGCTTCACAGAAACATCTAAACTAGTATTCAATCAATAACTGAGCACCATAGCCTAGCCAAGTTGGCATATAAAATTCACCATCATTCATTTATTCAACAAATATATTTTAAGGGGCTACTATGTGCCAGGAACATCCTGCCAAACAGACAAAAATTCCTGGCCTCATGGAGGCTTTGGTTGGAGGCAGACCATAAAAAAATAATTTGTTAGTATTGTAGAGGATAGGTGGTATGGAAAAAATAGAGAGAGATAAGGGAGATTCAAAGTGATGGAATGGTGTTTGAAAGGGTCTTACATAGACATAATAGACATCACTGAGGTGACATTTGAGCAAAGACTTCAAGGAATATAATGGTTTATTATTCAGCTTTCACTGAGTAATGTTGTATTAACAACCCCCAAGTCACCATGATTTAGAAAATCTAGTGTGTATTCCTCAAGACCTTCATGGATCAGCTGTAGCACTGGTTTAAGTTGTTTTAAATCCAGGAAACAGGTTGAAGCAGCCACCTCTATCTGGAGCATGTCATTCCCATGTCACAGAGGAAAAAAAAAAAAAAAAAATGGTGGAATTGCAAAATGCCCTTAAATGTCCTTCTTCTTGGAATGGCATCTGTCATTTCCATTCACCTTGCATTGGCCAAAGCATGTAATTTGATCAAACCCAATAGCAATTCTCTAAGAGTACTTATCTCAAGAGGAGTCTCAGAGTGTGTTTGGAACCAGTAATATCATTTTGTTTCCCTCCCTTCCTCACATAAAATACACTTCTCCCACCCACACAAAGGAAAACAACCCAATCATGATAATCTGGATGAGGGCCATTCATGGTTTTCTTGATCAAGAGATCTAAGACCTGGGCGCCTGGGTGGCTCAGTTGGTTAAGCGACTGCCTTCGGCTCAGGTCATGATCCTGGAGTCCCTGGATCGAGTCCCGCATCGGGCTCCCTGCTCGGCGGGGAGTCTGCTTCTCCCTCTGACCCTCCCCCCTCTCATGTGCTTTCTCTCTCATTCTCTCTCTGTCAAATAAAAAAAAAAAAAAAAAAAAAAAAGAGATCTAAGACCTGAAGAGTCCCGTTATCTATCCAAAAAACACCACGTGCAATGGTTGAATGTAGACAGCTAACCACAATAAATATTCCCACTGGAACAGGGTGAGAAGGAGAAACAGACAATCCTCACTGATCTGTGGCAACCCTGAAATCTCCCCAGGGAGATACTGCAAAGGACCTTTACCCTGCAGGAAGAGAAGGTTCATCAATTAGGCCCTGTTTCTGTTCCCTTTAAAGTAGATCCTCAGTCCATTATTCTGTTGGTAGCAGGTCTCCCTCTGGGAGATCTTTCCTTCTCTATTTTCCTCCTCAGTCTCATCTGAAGAGGATATTGGAGAGTATGTTCTCCCAGAGGAACACACAGTTTTCTCATCTTCCTTTCTGTCTATAAAGTTTAGAAGCCCAAAGTTTAAGTCTCAGGGAGTCACAATGTATTTTAAATCCAGACTAATGACTCCTTTGGCAGGACAACTCTTTCACAAGCTTAGTTAGCTTTTCTTCTTCTACTCAGCTTTATATGTTAGTAGCGTAGCCACAATTATTCTTTGCCAGACTTAATTGTAGGTAACTTGAATTTACCAAGCTTTGTTGGGAAAGCCATGCCTTAATCTTTTTTTTTTTTTTTTTCCCTTGAGGCATTTTGTCTAAGTTAAATTTTTTAGTAGTCACTACCTTAATCATTTTCGAGATTTTAACAGTGTTTAAAGGCAACAATTCTAATTTAGTTCTTGCAGAAGAGATGGAGTTTACATTAGCCTTTGTTTTCAAAGGCTCTCCCAGTTTTATTATTATTATTATTATTTTATCTGATGGAAATGAGAAATTGTGCCAGCTTCCAAACCTGGAAGCTTTGGGAATTTCTGAGTTTTCTGTATTTCTATATTCATTTTTATTGGCAAGGTAGCCAATTATTTTCTGATTTCACATTTTGCTAATATTGCCAGATAAAAGCAGCCCATGTAAACCAAGGCACTCTAGCAATACTCTGTTTCTTACCAAATGCTTCAGCACTGCATAACACTGTAATCCCTTGCTGATACTCCAATAGTCTCCTGTGCACCCATTAGCAACAGGGAAAGTCAATATGAAGTATTCTTGTGTTTGTTTAATCAGCACCCCAATGCTTGGTAACACTATGTTAACTTTCATTAAGTATAATACAGTAACAAAAATCCCAATTTCAAGGGCTTCCAACAGCAAACAGCAAATATTTCTCTCTTGTGTTACAAGCGTCTGATGGGTCAACTGTTTTTCTGCTCTCTGTTGTCTCATACTGGGCCATAGGTCAAAGGAGCAGCCCCTGTCTGGATCATGCAGATCTCAGAGCAGAGAGAAGAGATCCAAGATAAATTATACAACAGCTCTTAAAGCTCGCGTGTGGGAAAGGCATATAGCACTCTGTTCATTTCATTAACCAAAGCAAGTCACGTATCCAAATGCAGTAGCGAAGTACCTTCTTATTAAAGCAGGAAATGTTAGGGCAACTCTAACTGTCTGCACAGGGAGAGAGCAGTGCAGATATCTGGGGCAAGAGACTTTCAGACAAAATGAACAGCCAGTGCAAAAAGTGGCTTTGTGGGCTTTGTAATGACTGGCTTTTAGAGTGAAGGAGGAATTTTGAGCCAAGAAGTGACATGACTTTTTATTTTAAAAGAATCACTATAGCTGTTATGAGTAGACGGAAATGGACAAAAGGCATTAGTAGGGAGACAAAGTAGAAGGATATTCTATCAAATTGATAAAGTGATGCCTTGGACCACGGTACTAGACATGGAGGTGTTGAGATATGGTCAGATGTTTTGAAGTGGAGTCATGAGGTCTCTGACTAGGTTTGATAGGAGATGTGAGAGAAAGAAAAGTCAAAGTTAGATTCAAGATCTAGCTTCCAACTTGCAAATGGAAAGAAGTTGACATTAAGTGATAGGGAAGATTGTGGGTAGAGCAGGTATAGGGAGATTAGGAGTTCCACTAACATACAAGTTTGAGATGGCAATTAGAGATCTATGTGTAGAAGTTTGGAGGGAAGAAGGAAAATGTTAAAATGTAGGAGTTTATGAGTCTATAATTTTATTTAAAACATAAGACTGAATGAAATCACTAACTTGGGGAGATTAATTAGAAAAGATGACAAAGTCACGCCAATTTTTAGACATTCAGGAGAAGAAAATGAACAAGGAAGCAAGATTTAGCTTACAGGAGGAAAGCAAATAGTGTGTGATACGCTGAAAGCTAAGTAATTAATGTGTTCAAGGTGGCAGGTGTGATCAAATGTATCAAATGATGCTGCTAGATTACTTTAGAAAAAACTGAGATTTACTTACTGGCTTTAGTGATTTAGAAGTTATTGTGACCTTGAAAAGAAGTTATGTGTATGATGGGCGGCTGAAACCTAACAGGAGCAGTTTTAAGGAAGAACAAAAGAATGGAAACATCAAATATAGATAATATGTCTAGGAGAGAATGGAATGGGCCTGGGATAAATTTCATAGTGGATTTCAACTTCACGTAAAATGCTTTATTCTTTCTTAAACATTGAGAACAATGTTCTAACATTTGTTAATTTCAGGAAAATGACACATAAGTGTTTTATAGTATGCTTTATCCTTTTTATTTAAAAGAAAAAAAGGTTAAAAAAAAAGAAGAAGAAAGGGAAAAAGGTAAAACAAAGACAATGAGTCCTTTTAGAAAAGACTTAAAGTCAAACTTAGGAATTTGACGACTGCTTAGAAAATCATGTAAGGAGAGGAAAAATACTTTAATTTGGCAAAGACTGACACGACGATTATCTCTTTCTTTGTCAAAAATCTGTAGAGACTAATTACAGATATGGTGGGAACCCAAGTCCTGGAACAAGTTGAAGGATGGATTGCGATTTATAAAGGTGAGAGGTAGAAAGAAACCAAGCAAGATAGATGACATGCATATCTTTTATGAAGTCTGGGATTGAAGGCCTGTGATGAAATAAATGATCTGTGAGCATCAGGGAGGTATAATGTTAGAAATCAAAAGGAGAGTCAAACAGATTAACTGAGTCAAAAGTTGAAGGTAATTCCAGACTGTATGGGAGGAGGGAGGGGGAGTCACAGATAGAGAAGGTGTAGGAGATGTTAACACTGGACAGATGAACTGTCCTAGACAACAAACATGACCCTCAATATGTTAACCCTCCACCCTTACTTCATACACAAAACCAAATTGCCTCTGGAAAACTTTATGATGCTAAGCATTTCTTTGAATTTAGTCAGAGAGCTTCTGGCAATTTTGAAGTAGGTTTATTTATCTATAAAGAACAAGTTATAAATATAGATTTTCAATAAGCCCCTTCGAAGCAATTACTTTGTTCTTACATGTCCCCACTCCACCCCCTTAATCTAAGCTCAAAAAGTAGAAGGGGTTCAGTATATACTCTTCAGTGAACAGTGATGTTTGCATAGTCAGTGGATAAACTTTATAAACAAGTGACTTTAGGCATGTATATAACATCTTGGTGAATTAAATTACATTTAAATACAAAAGAAGAAATTGCTTTTCTGAAGACTCTGTTGAATCCCTTCTTAGGAGAGTATACACTTATGAAATAAAATTTTACCCATGAACTTATATTGTGTATACGTGAGTATTTTTTAATTTGCAGATATAAGGTAGTTCAAAATTTGAAGTATTAAATATTTTTCTGAAAAGACGCAAAAAAAATATAATAAAAGTGACTTTGGGGATCTTCAGACAGTTAAGTATAATCAGTGAGAAACAATGTAACAAAACTAACCACTATATTGATACTTTAATGACACAATAAAATTGCTTAATATAATTGATTTTTCATTCCAATGCATCATTTTAGAATTAAGTCCACTGTATCAAATCAAGAGTTAAGTGGAAAATGTTGAAGTTAAATAGAACAGGTTTTGTTGAGATCCAGGAAGCTTTTTAAAAAAATCTAAAGGTTGGGGCACCTGGGTGGCTCAGTCGTTAAGCGTCTGCCTTCGGCTCAGGTCATGATGCCAGGGTCCTGGGATCAAGCCCCTTGTCGGGCTCTCTGCTCGGCGGGAAGCCTGCTTCTCCCTCTCCCACTCCCCCTGCTTGTGTTCCCTCTCTCGCTGTGTTTCTCTCTGTTAAATGAATAAATAAAATCTTAAAAAAAATAAAAATAAAAAAATCTAAATGTTGTATTATATTTGAATATTTTCCTCCTGAATATTTGGGAGTATTACTATGCAAAGATCAGCCTTTTAAAAGTTTTAAACTGTTACCAACAATGATCTCATTTTATCTGATATTTTTGAAGAACTCTTAATACTAAATAAGATGAGCAAACCTTTAATTTGACATTTCTTGAATTTAAATATTCATAAGGTGATTGATATTTAAACATCATTTAATGAAGAGCTCAATTTCAATGAACCAATCAATGTATCAAATTCAGATGTATTTCTTTGGGATGATGAGGTTACCGGTAGAAGAGGAAAACCAGTTTGTTTTTATTAGAAAATAGATTTTAAGTATATACTTATCTTAACCTATAAAACTTGAATTTAATAGATGAATCATTTTTTTTTCTATAACTAAAAATAATATTTTCTCTGTATTACAATATTTGCTAAATATCTTATTGTATTTTAATTGAAATATCTTTGGCTGTACAAATTAAATAGACATTTTGGCTTCAGGAGAAAACTTTGCTATATTTAAATTCTTTGTTTTGAGAAGGAAAAAAAGTGAATTTTACGAAACAAAAGTATCCTCTCAACCTTGCACATGAACTTCATATATGTTGCCCTTAATAAAAATAGTATTATCTGGAAACTAAGAATGTACATTTGTTTTAAGGCCACAAAAATTCATGTAAGGACAGGAGCTAGGATATGAAATATAACTCAAAAGTGAGATTTTTTTTTATAACCAGTTGCAAAATGATTTAGTATTCAAAATCTTATTTAATTTTTTAAGCTGATGGACAAGCTGTTTTTAACTCAAAATTCATATTTTGGAGATTAAGAAACCTCAATCTTTACCCTTTAACTAAAAATTAAACATTATACATATATTTTGTTGAATAAGAGAAAGTACTTCAAAATTCAGTGTGTAATTTTGAATAGGATAAATAAAAAATTCTGAAATCAATAGATATAGGATGAATTTTCAAATACAAATGGTGCTTAGAAAACTGCTAACTTTTGAAAGGTAAAAGCATCACCTTTATTATACAAAATGTGAAATGCGAAGTATTAAAATTATTACCTCCCTGAAAGAATTGATGTTATATTTGTTTGCTTGGATGAAAGGGAAGATACATCTAAACATAAAAAGCAAATGAAGAAGCTATAGTATAAAAGATGAATAGATTTTTAATATCTAGGATGTGAAACATTCTAGATCAAATACTATCAGAAACAAAGTAAAAAAAAAAAAAGACAATCCCAATTCATGAGAAGATATTTGCAACTTTCTGGACAGAGACTGAATGTTATTACTATAAAGTAAGCTTTCATAAATCAATAAGAAAAAGGAAATAGCTTACGAGGAAAATATTCCAAAACAAGAGAGATGATTAACTAATTAGTGTTATCAGTGGCTCATTAGTAGTGATAATATACAACCTTGCAAAAGTAAATGAAGGACAAAATAAAGTCATAACTGGGAGCACTCCTAACCACTTCTGGTTTGGCATTGCCTGGTTAGAGTCCATTTTTGCTCAAATAAACGTTAAGAATTTTTAATGTGCCTCCGTTTATCTTTTAACAGTTCTGGTATCAGAAGACGTAACATAAGGAGACCCTGATGACCCCCAGGTATAGGGATCTGCTGAGCCCCTTGAGCTCACTGCTATCTCACTGCCTCTGGAGGTAGTGGGTAAAAGTCTCTCTCAGATCCTGGACCCTAGGTCCATGGCTTTTTCATTACGAACTTTGAGACTTTAAGCATTTCTTTATCCAGATTGGATCTAGAAACTGGCCAGAGTTGGATCCAGGGTCAGAGTGGAGCCAGTGTAAGATCTTGGGTGAATAAAATTTTGTTGCAAGGCTGAACAAGCCTTTGTTTTCCTGATTGGTGTCCTCTTTTCCTAATTAGATAACATCTGGAAATTACTCTGTTTGAAACATTGGTTTAAAATGAGAGATTTTGGGGCGCCTGGGTGGCTCAGTCGTTAAGCGTCTGCCTTCGGCTCAGGTCATGATCCCAGAGTCCTGGGATCGAGCCCCGCATCGGGCTCCCTGCTCTGCGGGAAGCCTGCTTCTCCCTCTCCCACTCCCCCTGCTTGTGTTCCTGCTCTCGCTATGTCTCTCTCTGTCAAATAAATAAATAAAATATTAAAAAAATAAATAAATAAATAATAAAATGAGAGATTTTTTTCAAATTTGCTTCATATTTAAAACTCAGGAAAAGGCTTTCCTACATCCTTCTCTACCACAGCTTAAGTCTCAAGCCTAGTACTCATGGCAGGATCAGATCAGCAGCATGAGAACAACTTGGGAGCTTGTTGAAACACACACTGGGTCTTGGGCTCCACCCCAATCCAGGGCATCAGGCTCTACATTTTAAAAAGATCCAGGGTAATTTTTATGCACATTGCCACTTGAGAAGCACTTTTCTCAAACATTAAGAGGAAGTCAAAATATATCTAACTTCTCTCGTAGAGAATTTAACAGTAACAATTATTTCAGAAAAAAATTTAAAGTTTAAGATTAATTTATGAGGTTGGAGTACTAATTGGTACAATCCTTTTGACTTGATAATAATATCAGTAATCTTAAAATAGTTGCTCTCAAACCTAGTAGCTACACTTCTAGAAATGTTTCCTAAAGAAAGAATCCAATCCAGTGAAATGGTAAATGCTTTGTGTACAAAGATATTCTATGTAGCTTTATCTGAAATAGCAAAAAAAGAAAAAAGAAAAGAGAAAAAGAAAAGAAACTAAATGTTCAAAAATAGAAACATAAGTAAATTATAGCAATCTACCAGGTAAAATTTTATATGATAACCAAAGTCATATTTTTTAAAAATTATATTTTAAGTCATTCTTAATCCATTAAAATAATGTTAACATCTTCTATTTCTAATATTATTACTTCAGTTGCTTTCTTTTTTTACTTGTCTTTTTTTTGTAAGTTTATTTATTTTTTTAGTAACCTCTACACCCAACGAGGCACTCAAACTCACAACCCTGAGATCAAGAGTCTTATGCTATTCCTACTGAGCCAGCCAGGGGCCCTGTTAATTCTTCTCTCATCCTTTATTTCCAACAATCCTGTCATTTTGTTTTAGATGTGTTTTTGTAAAGTTAAATTTTTGTTCTTGTTTACCCAATCTGAAAGTCTTTCTATAAATAGGTGAACTAAACTCATGAGTCTGGGGGCACCTGGGTGGCTCAGTCAGTTAAGCATCTGCCTTCAGCTCAGGTCATGATCCCAGGGTCTTGGGATCGAGCCCCACATCCGGCTCTCTGCTCAGCAGGAAGCCTGCTTCTCCTCTCCCTCTGTCTCCAGCTCTGCCTACTTGTGCTCTCTCTCTCTATCAAATACATGAATAAAATCTTTAAAAAAAATAAAAATAAAAAAATAAACTCATGAGTCTGAAAACATTTTTTATAAAAACCATTCCTAGCTCTTAACTCCTACAAAACAGGCTATGGACTTATCCACACATGGGTTAAAGTGTAACTGATTCAAATTAAACAAATGTAGCTAACACTTTTACAGAAGTTTTCATATACTAAACACTGTTCTAAGAAACTTACATATAATTCATTAATAGTTAATGGTAAGAACTATCATTATTCCCCTTATACAGATGAAGAAACTGAGGGACAGAGGCCTGCCCAAGGTCACACAACTAATGATGAAGCTGGAATTTGATCCTAAGCCCTCTGGCTCCAGAATCTTCAGCTTTGATCACTGTAGTATATTACCTCTAATTGATTAAAGACTGAAGCATGTGTTTTACTATCTCCTTACGATCTAATGTGACTTTTTTTTTACAAATGATTAGTATTATATTGCTACTGTAACAAATTGTCACAATCTTAGCAGCTTAAAACAACACAAATTTACTCTCTCACATTTCTTTAGTTGAGAAATCTGGTGAGTTCAGCTGGGCCACCTTATTGGGGAATTACAAAGCTGATATCAAGATATGACGAGGTTGCATACCTTCCTGGAGGCTCTAGGATAGATCTACTTCTAAATTCATTCAGGTTGTTGGCAGAATTCCATCTAGGTGTAGGAGTAAAGTGCCCTTTTCTTTGTGGGCTGCCGGCCAGTAGTTATGCTCAGGTTCTAGAGACTCCACAATCCTTGGTTACCCCTCCATCTTCAAGGGCTAGCAATGAAGGGTTGAGTCTTTCTCACCCTTCAAATCTCTCTACATACCTTCCACCCCATATCTCTCTTTTCTGGCTTCCTCTTCTGCTTATAAGAGCTCGAGTGACTACATTGGATCCACCTGGATAACCTAGAATAATCTCCATATTTAAGTTGATTAGGGACCTTAATTCCATCTGAAAACTCCCTTCACAGAAGTACCTGAATTAGTGTTTGATTAAATAATGAGAGAACAGGAAACTTGAGGACACATCTTAGAATTCTGTTTATCTGGCTTTCTTTTTCATTTCTCTTTACTTTCCCTGAGTTTCCAATCTGGAAATGCAGTCTTTTAAAATATTTATTCTGCTTTTGGTATAAGTTAATTTTCCTAGCAGGAGAGCTACAGAAAACTTATTTCATCTGCATTTGGGCTGCTTATCTTAATAAGTCCTTTCCCATCAGATTTTTAACTGTATTTTATAAACATATATTTTCGGGTGCCTGGGTGGCTCAGATGGTTAAGTGTCTGCCTTTGGCTCAGGTCATGATCCCAGGGTCGTGGGATCGAGTCCCGCATCGGGCTCCCTGCTCCTTGGGAGCCTGCTTCTCCCTCTGCTTCTCTCTCTCTCTCTCTCCCTCTCTCTGTCTCTCATGAATAAATATTAATAAATAAATAAATATTTTCATTTCCCATAGGTTTTTGAGATTTAGGGAAAATACTTTTAGCTTATTTTGCTTACCTAGTCAGACCATTATATTGAATTTTCTTTTAATTGAACAAACTATATAGTAACATTTTAAATTGGCAACATGATTTACCTATGTTCATGGTTTTGTCATATAACTATTTTTGCATATTACTTTGCAATTCTCCATGTTTATATTTTACATAACGGCAATCACAATGTATACAGTACTTTCTTTTTCTTTTCAGTCTCAAACTGTAATTTGAAACTGATAATTTCACTCCTTTGTGAACTTTCCAATGACGAGGGAAGGTATACCTGAGAAAGGAATTTACAACCTTCAAAGCATAGTATAAAGAGTTCCTGGGACCAGGGTCCTGTCAACTTATCCTCCCCAAACATCACTTCTACTATTTGACCCTCATATATTACATTCCAACATAATGAGAAATTTGCAATTCTCACCTTTGTACACATGTCATCTCTCTGGCTTCATTTTCTTCTGCTGACTAGCTCCTATTTGCCTTTCAAGACTAAGCTAATGTGTCACTTCCCTTCAGGAAATTTTCCTAGTCCATGTTAAGTGCACCCTTAAAATTCTTTGCATACTTTTATCAGGGCATTTTTAAAATATTCAGTTATAATCATCTGATTATTTCTACAGCTCTCACACAGACTAAAATTCTTTTTTTTTTTTTTAAGATTTTATTTATTTGACAGAGAGAGTCACAGCAAGAGAGGGAACACAAGCAGAGGGGGTGGGAGAGGGAGAAGCAGGCTCTCCGCCGAGCAGGGAGCCTGATGCAGGGCTTGATCCCAGGACCCTAGGATCATGACCTGAGCTGAAGGCAGACGCTTAACAACTGAGCCACCCGGGCACCCCCAGACTAAAATTCTTGTGACAAAAGCCTGTGCCCTGCTAGTCATTTTACTTGGGATGAGCTAGTGAGTTAAGACAACATAGGTTTATTTCCTCTTCACACTACGGGCACATCATAGGTCAGCTGGAGGCTCTGTTTCATGCACTTTTTACTGACAAAGTCACCATCATCTTTAAAGTTACCAGCTGTCATTGCTTTGTGAAGTGTAAGACTCATAAAACACCTCCCTGACCTGACACACATGTTATGTCTGCTCACCTTTCATTGCCAGAGAAAGCACATGGCCATCTGAGGTAGTGGGGGTTATGACTTCAATATATAAATTTTCGGGTTGGGGGACACAATTCAATTCATAACAGTATGTAAAATGATGTCTCTGGCACATGTCATATCTTTCTTGGGTTAGTGACTAAATCATGCCTGTTCTCATTTCTCTGTACAATCTTTATAACCTTTGATTTTAATGGATAAGCAATGTATTTTACTTCTGGGCAGAGTAAAACAATATTTATAATTGTTCACTGTCATAGAAAAACCACAATTAGCACTTTATCCTTAGAGTTTTTTCCTTTCCCAGTTGATCTTTTCTTAGGCTAAGTTCCCTATGATGAAATAACTGGGTATAAATTAATTTAAAACTTAAGATTTCAATATGCATTGTGAAAAATGCTTTCTGAAAAAAACAGGTCTGCTAATTAGTAATGTCACTGGCAGTGATTAACACAGTAGTTTTGGCCAAAATCATATTGCTATCATTAATTATGTTTCCATATTTACAAAATAGTATTCTAAATTTGCTTCAAAATGGATTTTTTACTACCTAGATGACATTTTCCCATATATTTTTTCACTCTTCAATTAATCTCTGCCTTCTTAACCATACTGCACCTGTTTCTGCTCAGCATTGTCTTCCCAGAACCCAATAAGGCAGCATGTTTTATGGACTCATGCTGTGGTTAGAAGAACAACCAAAATACCAGGGAATGAATGCTGACTCCATCACTTAATGTCAGTGAAATCTTGGGTTAGTTCCTGTCCTTACTTCCTATGCTTAGTTTCCTCATTTATAGAATGGGAATCATACTATTCCTTACTTCATAGGTTTCCTCTGAAGATTAAATGAGTTCATGCATACCAAATATTTAAATCAAAGCAGCTAAGATGGTAAGCATTCAGTAAATATAGAATTTTTATTAAAATGATTATCCTATACAATTTGGATATTAATTATTTTTTTAAAAATTGAATTAAATCTTTCCAGAGTCTAAAATCGAATGTTTTTCCTCCTCCAACTGTTTATTGCCAATTTTGAGTGTTTTTAAAAATTAAATTTATTGAGGTATAAAGTATATACAATGAACTGTACCATTTTTAATTGTGTATTTTGATGGGTTTTGAAAATGTATACACCCATGTAATCACCTTCAAGATTAGAAAGACATCATCATTCCTAAAACATTCCCTGTACTCCCTAACAAACAAGCAGTCAACGCCCCCCTTGCCTTGCCCCAAGTGACCACCAATGTGCTGTGTACTCCCTCTTTCCCAAAACTCTGACTTGCAGCTTTCACAGTGACCTCAGCCTCCCTGTGCTCAGATCCCCATCTCCTCAATTTAATCCACTGGACTTTCAGATTCCTCCCCCTCATCCTACAATTCAAAAAGCTATTAAATAGAAAGCCAACGTATAATAGAACACACCTTATTTGTTCCTTTCTTTCAAGGACAGTCTGAAAATCACAGTTACATGTATTTTGTCCTACCTCCTAGCTTTTTCAGTAAGTTAAGTCTAGTCCTTGTTAAAACATCATGGCTATTAATGGAACAGTATGATACTTGTTTAAAGAGTTTATGTTGTAGTAAATGATATGTTTACAATGCCAAAAAATCGAGATTCATCCACAGGTATGAGAGAGTTCAAAGGCACACGTCTTAACAACCAAACCATGCAACACCCTTGGTCTAGATAGTTTCCTTATGTAAACGTGAAAATACTTATTTCCCATGAAAATTTAATGAACTAAGATAATTTGTTCCCCAGTCATGTCACTTAAAGAGCATATTATGCTATCAATAAAAATTGTACTAAAAATATTTGATGTTACATTAAAGATTTGTTAAGAATTGATAAAAAATATTTAAATAGATATTACTTTAATTTATATTTAAAGTCCTAATGTCTCTGTTCCTCATCATTATGCCAAATGAAACTTTATCTGCAAACACATTTTGACTTATACTTCTTAAATAATACATGCTATTGTGTTATTTATTTATTTTATTCATCTATTTCCCTTGCCTCCATTCTACTTCAGGAACTTTCTATAGTAGTGAAATTTCATTGCAATAAAAATATGGTTGGTCATTCATCAGATAAGAAAAAGTAAATAGAAATATATAAAACATGAACAATGGTCTCTAAAGAAATCATATGCCATCTAACCACTCACGGTGTTTGAACAAAAACAAACTCAATTCAATGCTCTCAAAATCTATTCAACACACGCATATATATTTAATATATGTATTTTTGTTTTTTCCAGTTAACACTTCCCAGTGCCTAGAACAGTACTGGTAGACCACAAGTACCCAATCAATATTTCTATTAAATTATTACTATATGAAAGAGGAGATAGAAAGTAAAAAAATAGAAATATCCAAACTTATAGAATATGTATTCAGTAGTATGCCCACATTATTACATAAATTGAATAAAAATGTTTTGTTTTGATCACAATTTGGGTAATTGATTAACAATGGCAATGATTCAAAAGTAAAAATTGGCTAAAGGGCTGTCTTTCTAAATTGCCATATTCATTATAAAATAGTGTTTATAAATGCAGTTAATTCCATAGTTGTTCTTTTGGTTCTTGAATAAATTTAATGGAACCAATAGCATATTTTCTTGGTTTTAATTATGCACAGTGTGTATTTTTGATGTTGCCAATTTTCCTAAATAATAGCAAATGTTGCCTTTTACTCAATAGCTTGATTTTGTGCATTACATGCTAAACATTTTCTTTTTCCTATAGCAACTATTAAGCATACTGACACTCACACTGTTCCAGCATGGCCAGGCATCCCTGGGATGCCTTTAGTAAGAACATAATTTTTAACTGTTCACTTTAAATATATATATATATATAACTTATGTTAAATATTAAAACTAAACAACCCTAATGGAAATTTGTGAAAAAATATGGTGGAAACCTATGTAGTACTGACTTTTAAAAATGTCTGTGCTTCTTTCAACCCTGTATTCTTTCTTCTCTTTTACTGTTTATTCAAATATACTTGCATGTGTCTGTATGTGTGGTATGTGGGTCAGTGTATGTGTATGTGTTTGTGTGTATCTGTGTGTGTGTATGCGTGTGAATGTGCATCTTGGAGACATCCAGTTTTATTATGACTCCAGTATTCAAGGCATCATTCTTACAAGATGCCTTATTCTACAGAAGTCATGGTATTATTGATGTTTGTTGAATTAAATGAACTGATGTACTGTTACTCACTATACTGGTTTATACCCTTCCCCAACCCCCAAAAAACAAAAACGTTCTCTCCATCTTGATTTCTTTCTCTCTCACATATTCATTCACAGACTAGCTAATAAATGTGCACATAAAGTTAATCTATTACATACATTTAAATACTTTTTTATGGTGTCTTCTGAATGATCATTCATTCCCTTTGCTTCCTGAATGATTGGAACACTATATGAGCTACATAAAACCCACAGGAAGTAGGTATATTTCAAATTAACTAGGATGACCTTTTTTTTCTCAAGTAGCATCAAGAATTGTTGACAAAGTCTAGACACAATTTTACTTTAATTACTCTTCCTAAATGCAACTCTCCAACAGGCTTTCTAAAACCATATCTGTAAATGTCATGGTCAGTTGTATGAAAACATTTACAAATGGCTTTGTTCCATGGGAGGCAGGTGTCAGGAGGAGGAAAAAAGAAGAGCTTTACCAAAGTCTCAAAATGCATGCCAGGTTCCCAGTGTTGGAGGAGGCAGAATCATAATTAAAGTGGAATGCAAAGTGGCAATGTGGTTCAAAGATAAAGTTAAAATAAAATAAAAGGGATGGTTGTGTGTGGATGGGTTAAGACTAGACATTTTGTAATTAAAATATGATAGATGATAGATTAGATAGCTAGGTGAATAGGTAGGTAGATACATTCAGACATACATAGACAAATAGACTCAGAATTAAATCCAAAGACAGGCATAAATAAGGTTGAGAATTCAGGACTCTGGGGTGGGAGAGTATAATTTTAACTGGTTTCCAATTCCTGTTGCTATGACTGGCTGAGGTGTAGAAAGAATCATCACTAGGTGAATATTAACAGTTCATATAAAATTAATTTTATCCTTAATCCTTAACCATAGTATCGCAAGGGATGTACCAATTTTATCTGCATTGTACAGATGATAAAACAGAAATTTGGAGAAGTCAAATATCTTGCTCGAGGTCATATGGCCACTAAGTAAATGACCAAGTCACAATTTGAACTTAGGTCTCTCTGACTCCTGCACTGTCAAATGTGGTACTCACTAGCCATTTGTGACTCTTTATATTTAAGCTAATTAAAAATCAGTAAAATTACAAATTCAGTTCCTCAGTTTCAAATGCTCAATAGCCAAGTGGGTTTAGTGACTCCCATATTGGATGGTGCAGATATAGATTTCCCTCTTTGCATAAAGTCCTGTGGATCAGTGTTGCAATAGACTGAATTGCTTTGTCAGAAACTATTATTCTCTTACATGATGTAATAGAGTTTATTTCAAAAACAAATAACTCCCACCCTTCTCTAAGAGGTTACAGTTCAGATTGACATACCCTCTTTCCCTGTTCAGGGCTTCTCAGTCTCAACACTATTGACATTTGGGGCTGAATAGTTCTTTGTTATGAGGCTGTCTTGTGCATTGTAGGATATTTAGTAGCAGCATCTCTGGTCTTCACTCACTAGATGCCAGTTGCAACAGTCAAAAATATCCCCAGAAAATGTCAAACATCTTCCAGGACCCAAGTCATTCCTAGTTGAGATCTACTTTATGATGCCACTCATAATAAGGTACGAAAAAGAAGAAAGTTCAGTAAACCCTGAGGAGAAGGGCCTTTATTAAAAAAAAAAAAAAATCAAGGGCGCTTGGATGTCTCAGTATCTTAAGCAGTCAACTCTTTGTTTCTGCTCAGGTCATGATCTCAGGGTCGTGACACTGAGCCCTGCGTTGGGCTCCATGCTCGGTGCAGAGTCTGCGTGAGATTCTTTCTCCCTCTCTCTCTGCCCCTCCCGCTCATGCTCTCTCTCTCTCTCTCAAATAAATAAATAAATCTTTAAAAAGAAAATCTTAGCAGCATTCACACCTCCTGTGCTGTGGCTGTGGATAACCAGACCAGTGAGGCCACCAGAAAGCTTCCTTTCTCATCAACCGGTGTAGCTCTCAGGGCTGTGCCCCTCAGCCAGCCTGCTGGGCCGTGGTCTGAAACCCTGTGGATCTGTGAAGTGATACACTGACCCACTCACTTCAAAAAATGAATCAATGAATGAAAACAGCAACAACAACAAAGAAATGTACAAATATGTACCATGTGCCAGGACCTGACTTTCTCTGACCTTTTCACAATAAGTCATGTTCTCATAGCATCATTGTTAGTTCTGTTTCCCCCAGAAGCAGACCCTGAAACAAGGGATTTGAGTGCAAGTCATTTCTCTGGAAGGCGGTCTTAGGAAAAACCAATAGTGGAGTGGGTTGGTGAGATAGGAAGGGAATACAAGAAACAAAGTGTGTGTTACCAATTCAGTTACCACGATGGGTAACTGGAGTGTAATCCCACTAAGCAGTTCTGAGGTAGTGGGGATCCTTCGTCAGGGTTCTCCCATACAACCCGTACAAGAGAACTAGGCTGTTTGTACACCAACTCTAGTCAGCCATGAAGGGAAGCCTCCAAGGAGGTGGCAAGTCATTTATCAATTCTTCAGCACTTCTAGCTTGTCCTGGACAAACAGAACAATGTCAAGTCAAAGAAAGCTCTCTGGTGGTTGGCAGGCCCCATGTAATTAAAGAGTTCCAGGTGATGGGGCAGGGAACAGACAGCCTGTCAGAACAACCAACAGTAAGTAGAATAAATATACATTGGTAAATGTATTTCTAAATATCTATCTCTATAACTACCCCAGAATTGGTGATTAATATAGAAGTTAATAATGTGTGGGGCGCCTGGGTGGCTCAGTCATTAAGCGTCTGCCTTTGGCTCAGGTCATGATCCCAGGGTCCTGGGATCGAGCCCCGCATCAGGCTCCCTGCTCGGTGGGAAGCCTGCTTCTCCCTCTCCCACTCCCCCTGCTTGTGTTCCCTCTCTATGTCTCTCGCTGTCAAATAAAATCTTAAAAAAAAAAAAAAAGAAGTTAATAATGTGTGATGTCAAACAAACCTAGACGCAAGCCTTTAAAGCATTTTTCCTGGTGCCTGGCATACACTGAGCACTAGGTAGTCATGTCAAGAGGGACAAATCCTCAAATACGGAAGAATCAGTGCAGATCTTTATCTCCTGACGCTTCCACCCTGTTCTCCATATACTCAGGCCAAATTAGGTTCTCCCTTGGTTGTCTATGCTTTATATAGATTATTTCCATTGAATCATCACAATCTCTAGGGTGGGTGTTATTAAGATACTAATTTTTACAGATGACCATATTAAGGCTCAGAGTGGCTTGTCAAGGATCACACCACTAATACAAATTGAACAAACCTCAGGAATCTGCCCTGAGGGGCCATATTCTTTTTGTCATCCAATAGAAGGAATGGATACATATGGTGAATTATGTTCTTCCTAATGAGGAAGGGACATCTGGAACACTTGTACCAGAATGTCACAGGCAAGAAGGCCAAGACCCACAAAGAATCTTCAGGGTCAGTACAGAAAAAAAGGACCTAGTTTCCATCTTTGGGAAGAGCTGTATCTGTGGGGTCAAGATGTTGCAATGGCTCTCAAAGTCAAGAAAATGAAAATGACGAAACTTAAGACAGAGGTTTCAATTCAGAGAAACAGTTACAGACATGTTTAAGCAAAATTGCTGCATAAATATTTTAAGGTATGTGATAAGTATCATTCTTAAAAGCTTCCTCTCTAGGAAGCTCTAGAACCCTCAAGATAGGAGCAAGAAAGTGTCCTGTATTCACAGATTTAAGCTACAGAGATTCAGGACATCAGAGCAGACTGCAGACCATCCACTGAAAATCAAAGAGCCAGCAAACCAAGGGGAAGATAGAGAGCCTAATCAGGAGAAACTATAACACAGGGAGGGGAATGCTTTATCAGAAAAAATAGATTTCCAGGATTCAACATTATCGGGGGCTACACCTCAACTCCTGCTCTTACGGAAAAGCACCAACTTTTTCATCTAGAGAGCACAGCAACCCCAAGTCATTCTTTATTCATATCTCCTGTCCTTTAATGTTGAGCAGGTACGCATCAAGCTCCAGGAACAGCTCCAGAATCCATGGTTGCCCAAAGTATGTGTGCAAATTAATGCTTAATAATGGCCCTCCACTGAATATTTAAATAAAATTTAAATAACATTTAAATGGCTCTCAAAAATATAAGGTGTCTACTAAGAAACAACAAGGAAGGTCTTTAAGGATTTCTCAAAAATAATCAGGCTTTAAATGTCTGTTTGAGCCACAATATTTTGACAAAGTGTCAAAAGGAGTCAAATTATACATAAGCATCCCCTGCCCCCTCACCCTTGGCCCCACAGGCATCCGTCCACTTAGCTGCCTTTGCTTTTCCTGCTGGCATTTTACCAGGGTTTTTGATCCTAACTTTGTGACACTCAGGAGTCTCCAAGTACCTTAAGGACTATCAGATTCCCATAATGAGATTAATTTTAGTTCACCTCAATTTAAAAAGCAAATATATGTCAGACTGTACTTTCAGGAAGAGAAAATGACACCATGAAATTAAAGGTCTTTGCCTCCTTGGCAGGCTGACAGGGCTGACCTTGAGCAGGAGCAGATGATATTTTCTCTGGGGTGTCTTTCCCACCTCTTTCTAATCAGCATCCACTTCTCAGGAGGCTACTGCTGTCCCTTGGCTTGCTCCCAACTGCAATGACTGGGACAGCGAGCATTCATGCGACGTCAACTCCCCGCTAGGCGCTGCCCTAGGAAAGCGGTGCATTTCTCATCATCGCAGCAACCCTGCAAGTCAGCAACTGAACTCCCATTTCACAGATCAGGAAAATCTTTCAAAGAAGTTAACCATCTTGCCTGAGGATCTTGAGTAATAAATGAATTGGATAGGAATTAAAAATTTCTCTAGCTCCAAATCGCTTTTTGTCTGCTAATGAGGAGAGAAAAAATTGTTCATTGTTGTTGTTCTTTTCACTTTAACCTTTGCTTAGTAAGATGTTTAATTATACATTAGAATCTACCTCCAAAGCATTACGAAGCAGGCTGGCTTTTCCAGAAACCCCGAACGGGAGTGATGAGCAATTAAGGTTTGAAATCAAGAAGTCAAGCACAATGCAGGCTGATTGGTAGGGTGTGGGATTCCTTTATAGCATTCCCCATAAAGACACACAGGACTGATGCAGAACCTGGAACTGAGTAATCAATAAAATAAAGAGCTATTAACCTAACGTTCTTAAAAAAGAAATCTCATAATAGAGTAGAAGCAGCAAAAAGGAAGAGTTTGAACTAACAGAGTAAGAGGCAGGCATGATCAGAAAAAGTAATGGTAGGCTGATTAAGAGAAAAGAAAGCAGGTGTCACACCACCATCTCTCATTCAACGAGTACTTACAATGCATCAGGCTCCATGAACCATGTTAACATTCATCATCTCTTATAACCATCAGAAATGTTATTAGAATGCCCAAGGTTCCTCTGGTGGGATTTGAACCTAGATGTATCTGAGTCTAGGATATTTCATAACCCCCACAATAATTACAAATGGAAGAAGGTCCACTAAATGAAACCAGATTTAGAAATGATCAGTTCTTCCATGACCGGTACCTTTAAGGGTACAGATACCGAGGAATCAGTTCCCTTATACTTTGTAATCATGTTCATAATATTTGAATTTATATTAAAAATCTCGTGTCACCAAGGAAAAAAAGTTTGCTCTTTGTTTAGCCATCTTCTCTTTCAAAAGGCAGTTTCATTTAATGTATCTAAGAAAGTTTGCCATGTTTATTATGTTGACTTAATATTGACACTTTCGAACAAACTTCAGTCTGGAGGAGGAAGTCAACGGCAACATCTTTTTTTTCACAGCTATAGAGAACAGTCCTCAACTGCGGCTGAACAACATCTCCTTGTATCTCCTTACTCTTGGTCCTTTTTCTCGCATTACAAATCCTTGATGTTCCAAAGTACGAGTCAGAAAACTCAGTGTTAGCCTCTCTGCAGCTGGGTGCAGGCACATGACCAAGCTGCTGACAATCAGGAGTCCCCACAGAGACACGGATTTGTAGGACCACACATTCCACGCAGACTCCATCCCCTGCAACGGTAGTGGTGGGGGTGGAGGTGTCAGTGACCCGGGGACCAGTCTCCGTATCCTAAGTGCATAGACGCAGTGGCAGCCAATTTTTTGACTAATGAAATCTGCACCCTTATTTGCCTTCCTTCTACCCATTTCCACCAATGCCCTCTCCTTTCATGGTTTGGCATCAGTCATGGAGGAAGTAACTTCTTAGTCTGGCTCTAGCCCTCCAGGAAACTCTAACCCGATATACTTGTCTACTTAAACCTAATATACTTGTCTGCTTGATGTAGCCAGCACAGAGTCTATTGTTTACAGCAAAGAACCCTGACAGACATTTAAACACAGCTAATAAAAGAGGTGCTGTCCAACCAGCTTTTGAAGCACTAATATATTGAAGGAGGATACTGGATTAGTGAAAATATGGCTTCTGGACATATATTGAGGGAACATTTTCTCTTAAGATTTTAAACTCATAGAAAGTTGGGGTTTTAAAAGATTTAAGTGATTGTCCTAGTTTTTATACCCTTGTTTTATGGACTACAAGTACCATAAATTAAAGAGATTAAATGACTTGGCCAGAGGCACTTCACTGATGAAACTCAGAGCAGGAACCGAAAGCCAGTTCTGTGACTTGTGTTCAGTGTGTTCTTTCTGTTCCCCGTAGGTTCTCTGCCTTGCTCAGGTACAAGGCTGAATAAGAATCATGCCGTCAAGTTCTTTCATTGAGGTAAGCTCAATATGGAGCAAATTGGGCGCCAGGGAAAACTGTCTGGTTTCTGCTATTGATCCCAAATTACCTGATGGCTTTCTGTGATTGAAAAAAAAAAAAAAAAATGGGTAAAAAGACATTCAAAGGAAAGACAAAAAAATGTGGACAATGAGGAAATGAGGGATTTTTTTTCTTATAGGAAAAGGTAAATTCTTGAGCTCTGGTCTGTTTAGGCTCAAATCTAGACACATTAAAGATCACTGGATGTGTCATTTTGTTGATCACAGTCCTTTGTCAGAATGTGTGTAGCTGTATCTGAAGATTGGTGCCAGCTCCTATGAGGTGGGACATTGGAGAGGAGATATTACCTGGGTTGCTGGGATCCAGGTGTCGGGTGCCACAAACTGACCTAGTAAAAAGAAGAAAGAAAGAAACATGTCTCTGCTAGCTCAGCTGTGGAATATCCCATTCCTGGAGTCCACTTGCCCATTGGCACAGAAGTCAGAGTGTTTGATCCAAATGCTCATGGATGCTGTTTCCTGCTCCTTTGATCAGGTTCCAATAAGGACCTCACAGAGTTGCAACATTAGCAAGTTCATCCCTTCTCCTCCAGTTGCCTCTATATTCATGATTTTAAAAAGAGGAGATGAGAAGAGCATTTAGGTTAGATACAAGTGATATTTATAGAGTGCAGCACACTGTTTTCATATATCAGTAGGTCACTACAACCCCAGGGAGAGGATAGCACCGCCTTTTACTTTGATTGACAGGGAGAATTCTATTCTATAGCAGAGAGAACACATTGCATTGTGCTTAACAAATGGCTCAGGACCTCTATCAATAATTAAATATGTCCCCCTGAGCACGTTATTACTTAGTCTTTTGCAAGCCTTGGTTTCTTGCCTTGTAAATTGGGGCTAAAATATCACTTATCTCATAAAGATATTTATGAGAAACAATTCATATAAAGTGCCACATATATAGTAAGCACTTTACAAATGCTAGATGAGCTGTGCAAATATGTATTTATAGCAGCCATTTACCTTCTTAAGCAGTTCTAATCTCACGTTGTTTTGAGAATACTCCTGATTCTGTGATCTGCTGCCACAGCATCTGGTCGAGTTCAGGCAACATATAGTAATCAGTCTCTAGCTTAGAATATATCTAGAATATTATAAATTCTCTAATAGCTGCCCTATTCCCAAGCAGAGGTTGCCCTGCCAGCTCTGTACAAGGAACAGTGTGCATATGGGGGTAGAATGGGGTTAGGTGGGCTGGGGGCAGAGCAAAAGCGATTCCAAACATTACTCATAAAAAATGAAGTTTAAGCTCTTATATCCATTATACCAAAGATGCCACAGTTGGGCATAAATCTTTAATGTGACAGCACTAGTAAATACCACTGTACACAGCAGTTTGGCTCTGTATTGAGTTAGACTAAGGCCATAATTGCCTAATTTCAGTAAGACTTCCCTCCACATCTGACATGGCTTGAGTATATTGCTAAATGTGCTCTAGTCTATCTTTCCGGTCTGCAGACTTCAGTGTGGAACCCTGCTGCCTCTGCCTTTTCACTCCAGGGCTTTTTACCTTGCTTACTAAAGTGAACTTTCCTCTTGGCTATAGAAAAAGAGTAAGTCAGAGTAGGTCAGGACCTTTACCAAAGGCAGGTGAATGTTCTTCTCTTTACCAGGTTATAACTTCCCCTAATAGTACAGAGGAACCGCGCTGAACATGCTAGCATGTTCTGATCGGATGGACACACATCTTTTTTACGTAAGATTCATAAAGAATAAGATGGTGGGACTTCTCTTAGTAAGATACAATGTTTAACAAATTGCATTATTACAAAATAGCTAGTTTAAATTCCACTTGCAAGTTGCAAGTTGTTATCCATACTAATGAACAAGACTAGATGTCAAAAAGTTAGTTTGAATATATTCAGCATTGGCAAATTTCAGTGTATATAAATATATATAAATATATAAATATATATATATATATATATATATAATATATATCTATATATATCTGTTACTCTTGTTGCCCACAAGCCCAATCTGTGTGTAAATTACAATTCTACCTCCTTCTGATTCATTGTGAGGTTTTTTCCAGCATCACCATTTACACTAAGGAAACAACAATTTGGTTTGGAACGGTCTTCCTTGTTGACTGAACTTAGGCTTGAATTTAAAACCCACTTTTCTGACCCAGATCCTTTTTTTTTTTTTTTTTAAAGATTTTATTTATTTATTTGAGAGAGAGAGAGTGAGAGAGAGCATGAGAGGGGAGAGGGTCAGAGGGAGAAGCAGACTCCCCACTGAGCAGGGAGCCCGATGTGGGACTCGATCCTGGGACTCCAGGATCATGACCTGAGCTGAAGGCAGTTGCTTAACCAACTGAGCCACCCAGGCGCCCCATGACCCAGATCCTTTTCCTTTGTTAAAACATTTAGATCTGAGCTGCCCAATACAGTAGCCACTAGCCACATGTAGCTATTTATGTTTAGATTTAAATTAATTAAAATGAAATAAAAAATTAAGTGCCTCAGTTGCCCTGATCACACAGTTCATGTGCTCAAGAGCTGCATGAGGCTGGTGGCAAACTTCATTAGGCAGTACAGAGAACATTCCTATCTATAGGAGAAATTATGTTCAACATCATTGTTCTAGAAGGTATGTGAATAATTGTAAAAGCAATGTGATAGTAATAACTTCGATTAAAACTACTCATTATTTGTTAGGCAGTTGAGAAATTTATCACAGCAATTCTGTGGACGGGATGCCATTCTTAGTCTCATTTTAGAATTTGAAGAAGCATGACTAGTGGGATATAATTATAAACAACTTCAATTGTGTCGCCCACTATCTTTTAAGATTTTTTTTGTTTTGTTTTTATTTGACAGAGAGAGACACAGTGAGAGAGGGAACACAAGCTGGGGGAGTGGGAGAGGGAGAAGCAGGCTCCCACGGAGCAGGGAGCCCGATGTGGGGCTCGATCCCAGGACCCTGGGATCATGACCTGAGCCGAAGGCAGACAGAGGCTTAACGACTGAGCCACCCAGGCACCACCCCCCCCCCCACTGTCTTTTAAATACACTCAGTGGGGCTGTTTTTATTTTTCTCTGCTCCTATGTGAAAACTTAGACTAGTTTTTCTGGTCACTCTAAGAAAATTCTACAATGACTTTAAGTCACAAAATACAGTATCAATTCAATAAATAAAATTTCTGGTCCCAAGTAATTATCAAAGCTCTGATGTTGATTTAAAGTTAAGCTTCTCCCCGTTTGTGGTTTGGGCCCATAGCTGGCAGAAAGAGGTTATGTGATAAGGGATATTTGATTGGCTTCTCCCATTTCTCTGCTTACCACAGCTTTTCCTTCTCTTTCAACTTGAATATAACAGCTGGTTCTAAGATAATACATCTGTTATGGTCTGAGTGTTTGTGCCCCCCCAAATTCATATGTCAAAAGCTAATGTTCAATATGATTGTATTAGGAGATGGAACTTTTGGGAGGTGATTAGGTCATGAGGGTGGAGCCCTCATGAATGGCATTAGTGTCCTTATAAAAGAAGCCCAGGAAGCCTCCTTCACCCCTTTCCCCCTTGCACTATGTGAGGTTACAGCTAGAAGGCACTAGCTATGAATCAGGAAGTGGGCTCACATCGGATGCTACCATGACCTTGGACTTCCCTGTCTCCAAAACTATGAGAAATAAATGTTTGTTGTTTATAAGCCACCAAGTTTATGATATTTTGTCATAGCAGACTGAACTAAGAGTACTTTCATTGGTGTTTCTATAGGTATTCTAGTGATTTCCCCATTATTCAGGATATTTCTACATTTCCTTTGTCAAGCAAGGTGCAACACATGTCTATTCTGTGGGTTGAGGGGATGGGGTATAACTTCTTTCATATTCAGTCCTAGGAGTCTGACTAGGGTTCCATTTCCTCTGTGGAGGTCTGTTTGCCCCTCCAGATAATGTAGTTCACTAGGACAAGGCCAGTGATTATTCTATATCACATCTTCTTCATGCTCATGATTAACCTTTGATCCGTGGGAGACTGGGAGACATTCACACATCCTTTTCCTGAATAAATTCTGGAGATTTCAATTACTAAGTCAAGCAGAAGCTCTCCTCTATTTCTACCATCAGGGTGGCTAGCCAGCCAGTTTTTCATCCCTTAGATTAAACAAACTTGTTGCAGATACCAAGTCCACTGAGTCCTGGAAATACATGTTAATAAGCTTTCAGAATAGTCACCTTAAAGCTACTGCCTTGCAATTGAGGGGGCTGGGACTCATGGCATAATCCTCACCAAAGAAATGTTCCCCAATCTCTAGCTCTGGAATTATTTTTTTTTCATACTCTCAATGTGTCTGAGTACTTAATAAGCCATTTAACAGGGTTTTTGAGTAGCTCCTCTTTTTTTTTTTTTTTAAGTATACACTTCAATAATTTTTAGTATAGTCATAGACTTGTGCAACCATCACCATATTAAATTCTAAGACATTCCATCCCCCCAAAAGAAATAATGTACACACTGGCATTCATTCCCCATTCCTCTTCATTCATTGCCCCAGCCCTACACAACAACTAATCTACTTCTGACTCTATAGATGTCCCTATTCTGGATATTTCATTTAAATAAAACATACAACATATTGTCATTGGTAACTCACTTCATTCATTTAATTGGTTTTCAAGGTTTATCCATGTGGTAGGATGTTTAAATACTCCATTCTTTTTCATTGTCAAATAATATGGCATTGTATGGACACATCACATTTTCTTTATCCATTCATCAGTTAATGGAGATTTAGGTTGTTTCCACATTTTGCCTATAATGAATAATGCTGCTATGAACATTGGTGTAAAAGTTTTTGTGTGGACATATGTTTTCACTTCTCCTGGGAATATACATAGAAGTTGAGTTATGGGGTCATATGGTAACTCTGTGTTTAATGTTTTGAGGAATTGCCAAAGTGTTTCCTGAAGGATCAATGTTGTTTTATATTCTGATCAGCCATGTATGAAACCTTTTATTTCTCTATATTCTCGTCAGCACTTATTATCTGTCTTTATTATAGTCACCCTAGTGAATGCGAAGTAGTACCCCATGTGGTTTTGATTTGCATTTCCCTTTCAGCGAGTGATGTTGAGTATCTTTTCATTTGCTTATTGGACATTTGCATATCTTCTTTGAAGCAATGTCTATTCAGATCCTTTAGCCATTTTTTTTAATTCAGTCATCTATCTTCTTAAAATGTATTGTAGTTTTATTTATATATTCTGGATATAAATCCTTTATCAGATATATGATTTGCAAATATTTTACCCCATGATATGTGTTGTCTTTTTATTTTTTGGATGATGTTGTTTGTAGCACAAAGTTTTGATTTTGACAAAGTCCAATTTATTTTTTTCTTCTGTTGCTTATGTTTTGGGTGTTATATATAAGGTTTGCCTAACCCCAGGTCACAAAGAAACTCATAATTTTTGTAAGAGTCTTATATTTTTAGCTCTTATATTTAGGTCTTTGATCCATCTTGAGGTATTTTTGTATATGATTTAAAGAAGGGGTCCAACTTCATTCTCCTGCATATGGATATCCAGTTGTCCCACTACCATGTGTTGAAAAGACTATTTTTTTTACCATATTGAATTGTCATAGCACCCTTGTTGAAAATCATTTGACCATAAATATAAGTTTATTTCTGGCCCCTCAATCCTGTTTCATTGATCTATATGTCTGTACTTACGCCAGTACCATACTGTCTTAATTGCTGTAACTCCGTAAGAAGTTTTGAAATCAGGAAGTGTGAGTCCTCCTACTTTGTTCTTCTTTTTAAAGATTGCATTGACTATTCATTTCCATGTGAATTTTAGGAATGCCTTGTCAATTTCTACAGAAAAGGAAACTGGAATTTTGATAGGGACGCATTGAATCTGTAGATCATTTAGAGGAATATTGCTATCTTAATAATACTAATTCTTCTGATCCAGGAATATGGAAAGTCTTTTATTTAGGTCTTCTTTTATTTTTTTAACAATGTTTTGCAGTTTTCAGAGTACATATTTTATATTTATTTTCTGTTGAATTTTTCCTAAGCATTTTATTTTTTGATGTTATTTTATAGGAAATTATTTCTTAACTTCATATTTTGGATGTTTATTTCTAGTGCACAAAAGACAAATAATGTTTGCATACTGATCTTACATTCTTCAACCTTTCAGAACTCCTTTATTATTTCAAGTAGTTTTTTTGTGCATTCTTAAGGATTTTCTATATTCAATATCATGTCATTTGCAAATAAAAATAGTTTTCCTTCCTCCTTTCGTACCTGGATGTATGGATGGATGGGTGGATGGATGGATTCATTCATTCATTCATTTATCTGAATTGCCCTTGCTGGAACCTTAGCACAATGTTAAATAGAAGTTTTAAAAGAAGATGACCTTGCCTTGTTCCTGATCTTGGGGGAAAGCACACAGACTTTCATCAGTATGTATAATGCTTACTGTGTTTTGTTTTTGTTTTTGTTTTTTTTCAATATATGCCTTTTATCTGGTTGAGGAAGTTTCCTTTTATTCCAGTTTTGTTGCATGTTTTAATCATAAACAGCATCGGATTTTGTCAAGTGCTTTTTTCTCTTCCTATGGAAATGCTCATGTGTTCTTTTTGCTTTATTCTGTTAATATAAAACATTATATTAATTGATTTTCAGATGATAAATAACCTTGCATTCTTGGGATAAAACCCCATTTTGTTACAGAGTATAATTGTTTTTATATGTTGCTGAATTTGATTTGCTAGTATTTTGCTCAGGATTTCTGCATATATGCTAATAAGGATATTGGTCAGTAATTTTCTTTTTTGTGATTTTTTTTGGGGGGGGGTCTGGTTTTGGTATCAGAATAGTACTGATCTTACAGAATGATTTTAGAAGTGTTCTCTCCTCTTCTATATTTTTTTGAAAGTTTATTGAGTTCATATTAACTGTTCTTTAAAAATTTGTTAGAATTCACCAATGAAACCATCTGGGCCTAGAATATTTTGTGAAAAGTTTTAAAAATTACCAATCTCCTTACTTGTTACAGGTCTATTCACATTTTCTATTTCTTCATAAGTTGATTTTTGATAGTTGTATTGTATGGATGGAGGTTTCTGTGATTTTTCCTGCATAATGGACCACCCAGACCTGCAGGCAGGCTAAAGCATGTTGTTTGTGAGACTTGTGCTGCATGAGTGACCTCGGGAGCCTGGTTAGTGGACATTAGCTGGCCTCCAGGTCAGAACTGGCCCTTCTGGTCTGTATGCCAAGAGCTATAAAATTTGCCTTGCATCCCCATTGACTCCAGGCTAGGCTGTCTCCCGCTCCAATAGAATCTAGGAAGCGGGAGGCAATCACATCTAGCCCAGGCTCCTTGAAGACGTAAAGACATGATAATATAGCTCATTCCAAACTGCACATAGGCGAACACATGTTTAACTTCAGACCCCGTCATTTGCCCTATAAATACGGCCTTTATGGGGATGGTCATTTGGAAGTCTCACCTGAGGGGAGGGCACTCCGTTAGTCCAGGTCTCTTCATTGGGATTCCAGCCTGGCTGTCCCCACGGGGCTTCCCCAGCTAAAGTGGTTGGATGTTATAAGTATCCGATTTAATATAACTCTGTCTTATTCTCCTGGACTGCTTACTATCGCCCTCATCTACGCATAGATTTTTCTTCTCTTCTTTCTATTTCCACTAGGTTTTTACTTTATAACAGCAATAAAATGTTTCTTCCCCTCCAAAACTGAGAGTGTGGCTGCCGTGAATCTTTTCTTCAGAACAGTAGTTTATGCCTTTCTAGAAATTTGTCCATTTCTTGTAGGTTATCTCATTTTTTGCATTCAGTTCTTTATAATAGTCCCTAACATTGATTTTTATTTCTTTAGGGTGAGTAGTAATGTCACTCTTTAATTTCTGATTTTAGTAATTTGAGTGTTCTCTTTTTTCTTAGTCTGTCTACCTAAAGTTTTGTCAATTTTTTTATCTTTACAAAGAAACAATTTTCATTTTCATTGATTTTTTTCTCTCACTTTTCTGTATTCTATTTTCTTCATTTTTACCCCTATCCATGTTATTTTCTTTCTTCCATTTGCTTTAGATTTTATTTTTCTTCTTTTTCCCAGTGACTTATGGTAGAATTATTAGAGATACTCCTTTTTAATACAAATACTTGCAGATATAAATTTCTCTCAAAGAACTCCATTCACTGCATTTCCTAAGTTTTATTAGGTTGTGTTTTCATTTTCATTTGTCTCAAAGTATTTTCTGATTTCTTTGGTGATTCCTTCTTTGATGCATTGGTAATTTAGGACTGCGTTATATAATGTCCATATATTTGTGATTTTCCCAATTTTTTTCTTATTGATTTTTTTAAAAGATTTTATTTATTTATTTGACAGAGAGAGACATAGCGAGAAAGGGAACACAGCAGGGGGAGTGGGAGAGGGAGAAGCAGGCTTCCCACGGAGCAGGGAGCCAGATGTGGGGCTTGATCCCAGAACCCTGGGATCTTGACCTGAGCTGAAGACAGACACTTAACACTGAGCCACCCAGGCACCCCATCTTATTGATTTATAATATATATGATTTTATTCCTTTTAAATTTATTAAGGCTTTTTTTCCTATGGCTTAGCCATAAAAACATCCTCCAGGGTCTATGCTGTAGAATGTTCCATGTGTACTTCGGAAAAAAAGTGTTTTGCTCTTTTGAGGTATAGTGCTTTATTCTACAGATATTCTGCAGATATCTATTACATGTGATTGCTTTCTAGTCTTGTTGGAATCTTCTACTGGTTTATTGATATTCTCCATAGTATAATTCCTTATTAAAAATGAGGTATTGAGGCATGTGATGTGATGAGCACTGGGTGTTATACGCAACTAATGAATCATTGAACACTACATCAAAAACTAATGATGTACTCTTTGTTGGCTATTGAATTTAAATTTTAAAAAAATGAGGCATTGACATCTCCAACTATTATTATTGAATTGTATCTTTCTTCAATACTGTCATTTCGCTCTGTGTATTGGGGGAATCTGCTACATGCCTGTGCCTTTTTTAAGTATTATATCTTCTTGATGGATTAACCCATCTATAAACTCTGCAGTGTCCATCTTTGAATACCCCCTTTGAAAATGTACTCCATGGTCTGCAACTACATTTTGATGTATGGTGATTTGGTAAGTTTCATTTTAACATTCCAATTTAATATTCTCTCATAGAGGTTAAGTTACTTGCCTAGTGTTTGGCACCTAGAAAATTGGTACCTAATGTTGTGCTAATTATTTATATAGCTCCTACTTTGTTTCTGACTCCAAGCCATTTGGTGAGAACCTAAATATCTGACATCAGTTTAATGCTATTGGGAAACAACTGGTTGCAGTTAAATGCATGTGCTTTAGAACCATTCAGGCTTGGATGCTCATTCCATTCCTTTATTTAGTGATCTCTTCATTTCCTCATGTATAACACAAGAAAAAATTATCCTTCTTAAAATTCCTATGAAAGCTTCATGAAATAATATATGTAAGATACATAATTTATCAAAGTAATTTGAATGTCATAATTTACAAACTTTTAGTGTCCTTGACATTTCTTCTTATCTGGGTTAGTAATTCTAATTTCTTTAAACTTACTTCAAATTAAAAAGAAAGGAAAGTGATAAAATCCATTGAAGAATACATTGAGATTTGATCAGATGATGAAATTATATATATATATAATCTGTGACAAAGAGTAGAATAAGTAAAATTAAAAGATAATTTCTGGGAAAAATAAGATTTTCAGTTTATTTCCTCAAAAATCTTAGAATCAAAAACAAAATGCAAACTACTAAAAATAAAAACTGAAGAAAAATAAAGCAGGGATTTCAGAGAAAGAAAAATTCAATGATGTCATGAAGAAAATACTCTAGTTTTTAAAATGAAATATATTCATTTAATAGACTAACAGACAATTAAAGATATTGAGAATATACAATACAGAACATAGAGAAATGGGAATTCTTAGATTTGTATGAAGGAAATGTGCATTATTTAAATCTCTTTGAAAATTAATCTGGCATATCCATTAAAATTTAAATTGTTAATATATTTTAGCCACTCTCATTTTGGAACCTATCTTATAGAAGTAAAAGCACCAGCTATAGGTTGGTATGGAAGTAAGCATTTTTTTCTGGTGGTTAAATCTTATCAGCATATTGCATTCTTTTTGTATGGAGAATGACTGAATAAAATATAACACATCCGGGCTATAGAATATTACACCACTTAAAAAAAATAAGTTATAATGCTCATATTGATTTGGATGAAGTTCCATTTGAAAGCAAAAAAGGAATTTAATGAGTACAGTGTTTGGTACAATTTAATTTTTTTAAAGAACAAGAATTTATATATATATATATATATCTGTGTGTGTGTGTGTGTGTGTGTATATATATACATATATATATATACAAGTTATATGTTTGTATGAAATTAGAATAAAATAGAGGAAAGCTACACCTCCAATGTGTTAGCATTTGTTACCACAGAAGATGACGTTAGAAAGAGAAAGGGACATTATTTATTTTTTATTTTATACATTTGTATTCTTTGACTTTGACAAATGACTTCTTGTCAAAGAATAAAGTATTACACTTATAATTTAAAAAGTCAATATATTTGTTAAAGAAACAAGAGGAAGAGAAGGAAAAAAGATGAGGGCAAAGGAATTAAGAAGCAAGAGAAGATGATAGGAAAAATATCACAAGATAGTTCTGAAATAGAATAGAAATAGAATCTGAAAAACCCAGTGCTAGATCACATACTTTGAGTCCCTTAGACTGCTGGAGGAGCAAAGAGGAACATCTAGCAGTCTCACTTCTTCACTTTGGAAAGATTTGCTTCAGCAACTATGAACACCTCACTGTATCTACAATCTTGCATTTTTACTCTGCTCTTACTTGTCAAACAGTACTTCTGCTTTCTGTGGCAAGTGCCATTCTGCATTTTCACTGCCCTTGAAGAAAGACACTCATGGCGTCAGAGACATCAAATTCCAATCAAGCTTCCCCCTGAAAATTAAACACATGAGCATTTGGTTTTAAAATCAATCAGTAAGTTTCCATAAGAGGGGACCATCATGGAAGCTAATTTGGTAGCTGATCATAAATCTCAATCCCATTAGATATGTTCATCCCTAGATGATATTTAAATATCATGAAATACTATCCTGTCTTTTGCACTTAAAAATGGCAAAGGCAATAAAGGAAAGAAACAAGGGATGGGCTTAATATGCATTCATTTTCTCTGAAGCATTCCTACATTAACAATTGGCTTATTATTTATCAAAGCAACACACACAGACACACACACAAATAATATCTACAAAAAAAAAAGAAACAAGCTAGAAAATATGCTTTTGCAGATTTAGAACATTAATCATCCTGTGTCATTATAATACTAAGGTTTAGAAGAGTCTTTATCTGGAAAGTGATTTTAGATACTATATGCAAAAAAGAATACCTTTTTTTTTACCATAAATAAAAATACCACCTTTTACAAATATTAACAAACAGTGTTATTTAATAAGTTTGATAAAAGTAATTTTTATTTTCAGCCTTTCCAAGTCCTTAGAAATTTTTCCTTAGTACAAAAACACATTGTTCTTAACGATCTTATAGATTGCTTTGGAATCAAGAGTTTTTGTTTTGTTTTGTTTTTTGTTGTTTTCTTTTTTCTTTTCCTTTTCTTTTCTTTTTTATTTAAATTCAATTAGCCAAGGTATAGTACATCGTTGGTTTTTGATATAATATTTAACGATTCCTCAGTCAGTATAACACCCAGTGCTCATGATTTTTGCTGCAGGCTAGAAAATGATGAAAAATAATTCTAGTGGTAAAAGCTATTTGCTTATTGTATTATAATTCTTCATATTTTTACTTTATATATTTGCACAAGTAAATGTATTTATGACTTATATTCACTTTTTTAAATGCTCTACAAAATGAAAACTACAATGGTAGTGTTCAGCATTCCAGTAATTTTTCTTTTTTTTTTTTAAAGATTTTATTTATTTATTTGAGAGAGAGAGAATGAGAGAGAGAGCACATGAGAGGGGGGAGGGTCAGAGGGAGAAGCAGACTCCCTGCCGAGCAGGGAGCCCTATGTGGGACTCGATCCAGGGACTCCAGGATCATGACCTGAGCCGAAGGCAGTCGCTTAACCAACTGAGCCACCCAGGTGCCCTCCATTAATTTTTCTTAAATGTGATTTAGCTAAGTCAAGCAGAGAAAGACAATTATCATATGGTTTCACTTGTATGTGGAACATAAGGAATAGTGCGGAGGACCACAGGGGAGGGATGGAAAATTGAATGGGAAGAAATCAGAGAGGGAGAAAAACCATGAGAGACTCTGGACTCTAGGAAACAAACTGAGGGTTACAGAAGGGAAGGGGGTGGGGGGATAGGGTAACTGGGTGATGGGTATTAAGGAGGGCACGTGTTGGGATGAGCACTGAGTGTTACATGCAACTAATGAATTGTTGAACACTACATTGAAAGCTAATGATGTACTATATGTTGGCTAACAGAACATAATAATAAAAATAAATAAATAAATAAAAGTGATAATGCTGAAACAGGTGAAAGAGAGTAAGCATACACTTACGATGAGCACTGAGTAATGTATGGAATTGTTGAATCATGGTATTTTACACCTGAAACTAACATATAACACCGTATATTAACTGTACTAGAATTAAAAAAAATAAAATTGATAATTGTTATTCAAAAATAAATAAACAAATGTGATTTAGTTTCTAAATCAAATCATCCTTCTAATATATTTTAAGGCCTACCTTGTCTCTCAATATTTATTCATGAATTCTCCTTGTTTGTCCTTCTCAGAGTGTTGTTATTATGACTGAGCATTCATTTTGTTCTTGGTAATATCTCTTAGATTATGTTCAACAGGATCATTGACTGTTTTTACTTCTTTCATTGTTTGGGATAGCATAAATCACAGCTGCTTCTAGACATAATTTCATCCAAATATACGTATTTAATACTTTTGACACTGTTCCACTTAAATATATTCACAAATAAATGTGTGTATGCATAGTCAGGTATATCTAAGGACTACAAATTTAACAAAATGTTTATATAAATACTAACATTTATATAATTAGGTGACAAATTGCCTATAAACTGGCACAAAAAAAGATTTCTTTCTTTTTAAGACTTTACTTATTTATTTGACACAGAGAGAGTACAAGCAGGGGGAGCAGCAGAGGGAGAAGCAGGCTCCCCACTGAGCCAGGAGCCTGACGTCGGGCTCGATCCCAGGACGCTGGGATCATGACCTGAGCTGAAAGCAGACGCTTAACAACTGAGCCACCCAGGTGCCCCTAGCACAAAAAGAGATTTCTAATTTAAGAGAGCTGGCAAATAATATAATTCAATAGAATAATACTGTCTTCTAAAAGAGAAATCAAAACACACTAAAATTTGCCAGAACCTCCTTGGTTTAGAACTTCTAGTTCACGATCAGTCCTTTTACTTTTCACATTATCCTGTGTATTTGTTCTTCTGTCGGTGTATACTGTTAATATCGCTGATTCATCTTTACAGCTGCATTTTTTAATTAGTTTTCTATCTGCATTTATTTCTAGTATCAATTGTGCTTCCTACATTATTGATAGAATGATAATAATAAAATGTATTGAGCACTGTCAATGGGCCAGCACAATTCTACACACTTTATATAGATTTTATTTTTTGTTTGTCCCGTAGCTCGTTTCTATATTTATTATTTCCATTCACAGATAAGAAACCTGACATAGAGAGGTTGAGAAAATTGGCCAAAGTCACAAAGTTAAGTATTAGAAGACTTTAACTTCAGAGCTTCAACAATTGGTTGATAACTAAAATCTACTATATGAACTAGACGTCTGAAATGTAAAAAGTTTGTAGTCATGTATATTAGATATCATTCTGTATAACATGATGCCCCAAAACTTAGTGGCTTAGATCAACAAAATTTTTTCATCTCATGGTTTAACTGAGTCAGGGATGTTGGAGTGGCTTAGCTGCTGCCTCTGACTCAGGATCCATCACAACAGTGCAATCAAGGTTCTGCTTAGTCTCAATGGAAGGTGTGACTGGGAGAGAATCTTCCTCTAAGCTCACTCACATGGCATTTGTCAGGCTCAGAAGATTCAAGCTCAGCCATGTGACTGCTGGCAGTCTTAAGGTTCTTGCTGGATGTTGGCCAGACAAAATAGTTCTTGTTCATTTGGGTCTCTCCATAGGGTTACTCACAACATGGCAGCAGATTTCCTCAGAGAAAGCAAAGGAGAGAACAAGAGAGGGTCTAAGATGAAAGCCACAGTCTCTTTTCAACCTAATGTTGGAAGTGACACCAATTACTGTCACCTAATCTGTTTATTGAAAGTGAGTCACTAGGTCTACCCACACAAAAAGATACTACAGAAGGACATAAATACCAAGAGGCAAGGATAATTGGGAGTTATCTTCCAGGCAGTCCACCAACATGGGATCTCTATTTTGATTTAGACTCTGGTACAAAATAGTTTTATGATTTCAGCAAGTCACAGCCACTAATTTTCTCATGAAATACATGATGATAAAAACTTGCCTGACCAAAGTCTTGGGGCTATTCAAGGGATAAAAGAAAAATCATAGATATGAAAAGTTAAGAGCTTGATATAAATACGACTTTACTATATTATTATTTTTCAAAGACAAGGGATTATGACTAACTCATTTTGATTAGATCATATCTCTTCTCTATTTCTTTCCTCTTTATACTGCACATCAATGCTAAATTATTCATTTTCATCTTATATCCATAGCTATGCAAATAATCAGCAAACATGTGAAATGGCCAGAGGAAATAAAACTAATATTTATGGAGCATAAGTCATATGTTGATTTCTTGCTGGACATTTTATATACATGATCTCAGTAAATCCTCATAATTACACTCTTGGGGTAGCTCCTTTATTCCTTTTCCAGAACACTGGTTCTTAAAGAGGAAGTACAGTTAATGATCACACAGAGTCCTTTGATTTTCCCCTTCACTTGTCCTCCAAGGTAAATCCATAATCTACCTTTCATTTTGCCCCATTCAGAAAGTTTTAGAGATGTACAAATGACCTCATATTAATCTTCTTCATTTTTTTTTTTTACCTCCAGGCAATACTATAGCCAAAAAAAAAAAAAAAAAAAGAAAAAGAAAAAGAAGAAAGAAAGAAAGAGAATGAAAGAAAAGAAAAAAAGAAAAAAAATATCAACCCATAAATATCCATCTGTTGTTTTATTTAAAATTTCTAGAGAGGGGAATCTGGGTGGCTCAGTCAGTTGGGCATCTGCCTTCAGCTCAGGTCATGATCCTACAGTCCTGGGATTGAACCCCACATCGGGCTCCCTGCTCGGTGTAGAGTCACTTCTCCCCCTCCCTGTGCCCATCCCCCCATCGGTGCTTTCTCTCTCTCTCTCTTTCTCAAATAAATACATAAAAAGTCTTTTAAAAAATAAAATCTCTAGAGAAAGAAACCTTGTTTGATGTCATACTACATTGGTTCAAAACCTGCAGTACTGTGGCTCAGGCTTCTTTATATTTTGCTTTGTATATATTTATCTCTTGGTTCCTCAAGTCAAACCAAAATGTTTCAAGAATAGAGATAACACCTTTCAGGGAGGAGGAGCAAGATGGCAGAGGAGTAGGAGACCTAAATTTGGTCTGGTTCCAGGAATTCAGCTAGATAGTTATCAAACAATTCAGAATACCTCCAAACTTAACAGGAGATGGAAGAAAAGAATAGCAGCAAGTCTCTGAACAGAAAAAGCAACCACTTTCTGGAAGGTAGGACTTGCGGGGAAGTGAATCTGAGGCGATATTTGGGAAGATAGCAGGGGGAGGGAGCTACTGGCAAGTGATAGAGCAGCAGAGCACAAAATCAGAACTTTTAGAAGTCGGCTCTGCTGAGGGATGTCGCTCCAGTGGTTAAGCTGGGGGGGGGGGGTTAGAACCCTTCCTGGGAGAGTGTGGTCTCAGGACCCTCAGGTCACAGAAAGACCGGGGGTGCCTGAGTATGGCAGAGCTCCCAGGTATCAGAGCGGGAAAGTAGAGGTGTGGGCTCTCAGCTCAGGGTTGCCATAAACTGTGATCCATGGCACAGTCGGGCCACTGCTCTTTGAGCAGGGACCCAACAAGTGGCTGATCTGGGAAGACTCCCCTTCTTCCCCCAGGAGGAGTGGCACAGTAATCTGCTGGGTTTGGAGACTCCAGATGGGGTCATGTGCCAGAGATAGAAATGCTCGGTCACAGGCCAGGTGAGCACAGAGTGAAGGTGGAGACCAGGAAGACAGGAGTGATTGACTGCTTTTCTCTGAGGGCTCACTGAGGAGTGGGACCCCGAACTCTCGGCTCCTCCAAGACCAGAAATTGGGAGGCTGCCAATTGGAGCCAATTGGAGGCTCGTCCTCCAAATCTGTACGGAAAGTTTCCAGGGAACAAAAGCTATGGAGAGCAAACCTGAGCAGATTACTTAGCCTGGCCCCTGGCAAGGGCAGGGCAATTCTGCCTCGGGCAAAGACATTTGAGACTCACTGCAACAGGCCCCTCCCCCAGAAGATCAGCAAGACCATCCAGCCAAGACCAAGTTTACAATCAATGAGAAGGGCAAAACCCCAGTGCTAGGGGAATACAGAACATAGAATTCATGGCTTTTTTTCCCATGATGCTTTAGTCGTTCAAAGTTAATTTCTTTAATTTTCTTTATTTTTTTCTTTTTCTATTTTTTAGTTGAATTTTTCTTCTTTCCTTTTTCAACCAACATCTTATCAACTCCTTTTTTAAAACCTTTTTTAATTTTTCATTTTTACAGTCATATTCTATCTCTTCATTGTATTTAACCTTGTTTTCTGTATATATATATATCTTTCTTTAAAATTTTGGTATACAGTTTCTTCTAACAGACCAAAATATACCCTAAATCTAGTGTATGACGTTGTCCTAGATTCCTACCTGATCACATTCTCTTTCTTTTTTTTAAATTTTTTTCATTCTTTTTTCAACCAACTTTTTATCTTATCAATTCCTTTTTTAAAATCCTTTTAAATTTTTCATCTTTACAGTCATATTCCAACCCTTCATTGTATTTACCTGTATTTTTGTATATATACATAAGTTTTTCTTTCTTTAAAATTTTGGGAGGCAATTTCTTCTAACAGACAAAAATGCATCCAAAATCTAGTGTGTGGCTCTGTTATATTCACCAGCCTGATCATATTTATTTTTTCCCTTTCTTTTCCTCCTGGATTTGGGTCCCTTCTGATTTGTTTAGTGTATATTTTTCTGGGGTCATTGTTACATTTTAGCATTTTTTTAGCATTTTGTTCTCTCATTCATCTGTTCTCCTCTGGACAAAATGACAAGATGGAAAAACTCACTTCAAAAAAAGAACAAGAGGCAGTACCGACTGCCAAGGACCTAATCAATACAGACATTAGTAAGATGTTGGAACTAGAATGACGATTATAAAGATACTAGCTGGGCTTGAAAAAAGCATAGAAGATACTAGAGAATCCCTTTCTAGAGAAATAAAAGAACTAAAATCTAACCAAGTTGAAATCAAAAAGGCTATTAATGAGGTGCAATCAAAAATGGAGGCTCTAACTGCTAGGATAAATGAGGTAGAAGAGAAAATTAGTGATATAGAAGACCAAATGATGGAGAATAAAGAAGCTGAGAAAAAGAGAGATAAACAACTACTTGATCACGAAGGCAGAATTCGAGAGATAAGCGATACCATAAAGCGAAACAACAGAATAATTGGGATCCCAGAAAAAGAAGAGAGAGGGGGGCAGAAAGTATATTGGAGCAAATTATAGCAGAGAACTTCCCTAATTTGGGAAAGGAAATAGGTATCAAAATCCAGGAGCACAGAGAACACCCCTGAAAATCAATAAAAATAGGTCAACACCTGACATCTAATAGTAAAACTCACAAGTCTCAGATACAAAGAGAAAACTCTGAAAGCAGCTCAGGACAAGAGGTCTGTAACCTACAATGGTAGAAACATTAGATTGACAGCAGACCTATCCACAGAGACCTGGCAGGCCAGAAAGGACTGGCATGATTATTCAGAGCACTAAACGAGAAAAATATGCAGCCAAGAATACTATATCTAGCTAGGTTGTCGTTGAAAGTAGAAGGAGAGATAAAAAGCTTCCAGGAAAAACAAAAACTAAAGGAATTTGCAAACACGAAACCAGCCCTACAAGAAATCTTGAAAGCCGTCCTCTAAGCAAAGAGAGAGTCTAAAAGTAACATAGACCACAAAGGAACAGAGAAAATATACAGTAACAGTCACCCTACAGGCAATACAATGGCCCTAAATTTGTATCTTTCAATAGTTACCCTGAATGTAAATGGGCTAAATGCCCCAATCAAAAGACACAGAGTATCAGATTGGATAAAAAAATAAGACCCATCAATATGCTGTCTGCAAGAGACTCATTTTAGACCCAAAGACACCTCCAGATTGAAAGTGAGGGGGTGGAAAACCATTTACCATGCTAATGGACACCAAAAGAAAGCTGGGGTGGCAATCCTTATATCAGACAAATTAGATTTTAAACCAAAGACTAAAATAAGAGATGAGGAAGGACAGTACATCATACCTAAAGGGTCTATCCAACAAGAAGATCTAACAATTGCAAATATCTATGCCCCTAACATGGGAGCAGCCAATTATATAAGCCAATTAATAACAAAATCAAAGAAACACATAGACAATAATACAATAATAGTAGGGGACTTTAACACCCCCCTCACTGAAATGGACAGATCATCTAAGCAAAAGATCAACAAGGAAATAAAGGCTTTAAATGACACACTGGACCAGATGGACTTCACAGATATATTCAGAACATTCCATCCCAAAGCAACAGAATACACAGTCTTCTCTAGTGCCCATGGAACATTCTCTGGAATAAATCACATCCTAGGTCACAAACCAGGTCTCAACAGGTACCAAAAGATTGGGATCATTCCCTGCCTATTTTCAGACCACAATGCTTTGAAACTAGAACTCAATCACAAGAGGAAAGTTCGAAAGAACTCAAATACATGGAGGCTAAAGAGCATCCTACTAAAGAATGAATGGGTCAACCAGGAAATTAAAGAAGAATTAAAAAAATTCATGGAAACCAATGAAAATGAAAACACAACAGTTCAGAATCTTTGGGAGGCAGCAAAGGCAGTCCTAAGAGGAAAGTATATAGCAATACAAGCCTTTCTCAAGAAACAAGAAGGGTCTCAAATAGACAACCTAACCCTACACCTAAAGGAGCTGGAGAAGGAACAGCAAATAAAGCCTAAACACAGCAGGAGAAGAGAAATAATAAAGATCAGAGCAGATATCAATGAAATAGAAACCAAAAGAACAGTAGAAGAGATCAATGAAACTAGGAGCTGGTTATTTGAAAGAATTAATAAGAGTGATAAACCCCTGGCCAAACTTATCAAAAAGAAAAAAGAAAGGACCCAAGTAAATAAAATCATGAATGAAGGAGGAGAGATCACAACCAATACCAAAGAAACACAAGCAATTATAAGAACATATTATGAGCAACTATATGCCAGCAAATTAGATAATGTGGAAGAAATGGATGCATTCCTAGAGATGCATAAACTACCAAAACTGAACCAGGAAGAAAGAAAACTTGAACAGACCCATAAACACTGAGGAAATTGAAGCAGTAATAAAAAAATCTCCCAAAAAAGGAGAGCCCAGGGCCTGATGGCTTCCCAGGGGAATTCTACCAAACATTTAAAGAAGAATTTATACCTATTCTTCTGAACTGTTCCAAAAAATAGAAATGGAAAGAAAACTTCCAAACTCATTTTATGAGGCCAGCATTACCTTAATCCCCAAACCAGACAAAAGCCCCATCAAAAAGGAGAACTACAGACCAATATCCCTGATGAACATGGATGCAAAAAATTCTCACCAAAATACTAGCCAATAGGATCCAACAGTACATTAAAAGGATTATTCACCACAACCAAATGGGATTTTGTCCTGGGCTTCAAGGTTGATTCAACATCTGCAAATCAATCAATGTGATACAATACATTAATAAAAGAAAGAACAAGAACCATATCATCTTTTCAATAGATGCAGAAAAAGCATTTGACAAAGTACAGCATCCTTTCTTGATTAAAATTCTCCACAGTGTAGGGATAGAGGGAACAAACCTCAATATCATAAAAGCCATCTATGAAAAACCCACAGGGAATATCATACTCAATGCAAAAAACGGAGAGCTTTCCCCCTAAGGTCAGGAACACGGCAGGGATGTCCACTATCACCACTGCTGTTCAACATAGTACTAGAATTCCTAGCCACAGCAATCAGACAACAAAAAGAAATAAAAGTCTTCTGAATCGTCCAAGAAGAAGTCAAACTCTCACTCTTTGCAGATGATATGATACTTTATGTGGAAAACCCAAAAGACTCCACCCCAAAACTGCTAGAACTCATACAGAAATTCAGTAAAGTGGAAGGATATAAAATCAATGCTCAGAAATCAGTTGCATTTCTATACACCAACAATAAGACAAAAGAAAGAGAAATTAAGGAGGCAATCCCATTTACAATTGCACCCAAAACCATAAGCTACCTAGGAATAAATCTAACCAAAGAAAACTCAGGAAACTATAGAATACTCATGAAGTAAATTGAGGAAGACACAAAGAAATGGAAAAACTTTCCATGCTCGTGGATTGGAAGAACAAATCTTGTGAAATGTCTATGCTATCTAAAAAATCTACACATTTAATGCAATCCTTATCAAAATACCATCAACTTTTTTCCAAGAATGGAACAAATAATCCTAAAATTTGTATGGAACCAGAAAAGACCCCAAATAGCCAGAGGAATGTTGAAAAAGAAAAACATGGGGTGCTTGGGTGGCTCAGTCATTAAGTGTCTGTCTTCAGCTCAGGTCATGATCCCAGGGTTCTGGGATCAAGCCCTGCATGGGGCTCCCTGCTCAGCAGGAAGACTGCTTCTCCCTCTCCTACTCCCCCTGCTTGTGTTCCCTCTCTTGCTGTCTCTCTCTCTGTCAAATAAATAAAATCTTTGAAAAAAGAAAAAAGAAAAAGAAAAGCAAAGCTGGTGGCATCACCATTCTGGACTTCAAGCTCTATTACAAAGCTGTAATCATCAAAACAGTATGGTACTGGCACAAAAACAGACACATAGATCAGTGGAACAGAATAGAGAGCCCAGAAATGGACCCTCAACTCTATGGTCAACTAATCTTTGACAAAGCAGGAAAGAATGTTCAATGGAAAAAAGACAGTCTCTTCAACAGATGGTGTTGGGAAAATTGGACAGCCACATGCAGAAGAATGAAACTGGACCATTTCCTTACACCACACACAAAAATAAACTCAAAATGGCTGAAAGACCTAAATGTGAAACAGGAATCCATCAAAACCCTTGAGGAGAACACAGGCAGCAAACTCTTCAACTTCAGCTGCAGCAACTTCTTCCTAGAAACATCACCAAAGGCAAGAGAAGCAAGGGCAAAAATGAACTATTGGGACTTCATCAAGAAAAGAAGCTTTTGCATAGCAAAGGAAACAGTCAACAAAACCAAAAGACATCCAACAGAATGGGAGAAGATATTTGCAAATGACATATCAGATAAAGGGCTAGTATCCAAAATCTATAAAGAACTTATCAAACTCAACATCAAAGAACAAATAATCCAATCAGGAAATGGGCAGAAGACATGAACAGACATTTCTGCAAAGAAGACATCCAAATGACCAACAGACACATGAAAAAGTGCTCAACATCACTTGGCATCAGGGAAATACAAATCGAAACCTCAATGAGATACCACCTCACACCACTCAGAATGGCTAAAATTAACCACTCAGGAAACGACAGATATTGGCAAGGATGCGGAGAAAGGGAAACCCTCCTACACTGTTGTTGGGAATGCAAGGTGGTGCAGCCCCTCTGGAAAACAGTATGGAAGTTCCTCAAAAAGTTGAAAATACAGCTACCCTATGACCCAGCAATTGTACTACTGGGTATTTACCCCAAAGATACAAATGTAGTGATCCTAAGGTGCACATGCACCCCAATGTTAATAGCAACAATGTCCATAATAGCCAAACTATGGAAAGAGCCTAGATGTCTCTCAACAGATGAATGGATAAAGAAGATGTGGTATATATATATATATATATATATATATATATATATATACACAATGGAATATTATGCAGCCATCAAAAAATGAAATCTTGCCATTTGGAATAACGTGGATGGACCTAGAGGGTATTATGCTAAGTGAAATAAGTCAATCAGAGAAAAACAAGTATCATATGATCTCACTGAGGAATTTAAGAAACAAGACAAACCATAAGAGATTCTTAATCTCAGGAAACAAACTGAGGTTTGCTGGAGTGGAGGGGGGTGAGAGGGATGGGGTGGCTAGGTGATGGACTCTGGGGAGAGTATATACTATGGTGAGCGCTGTGAATTGTGTAAAACTGATGAATCACAGACCTGTACCCCGGAAACAAATAATACATTATAGGTTAATTTAAAAAAATTTAAAAAAAGAGACAACACCTTTCATAAAGTATGAAATAATTAATCTTTCCCCTTCTCTGTCTCATATACACATATACTTGCATAACATTCATACTATATATACTCAGATGCATACATACAGTTAAATCAATCTTTGATGATTAACCTTAATATAGTCTGTTGGATACTATGGCTAATTCCAATGATTCTGACATAATTTGGCATTTCTAAAGGATAAGTTTTTAATAATTACCTTCAAAACCACTTTTATAAACCATGAAAGACTCAAAATAAGATATTTCAATTTATTACTTGAATAAATAAAATGTTGTCCAATTGTATTACACTTTTAATTCACATAAAAAGGCTCTAAATGCCATTTCCAGTCATCAATAGCACCTTCAAAGGATGAAAGGAATAGTCACAAAAAGGCTTCAAGAACTCTGAAGAAGAAATCCAAGAATGCTCAGAGCACTTTACCGTGTCATAGGAGTAATTGCACAACTTCTCAAATGACAAATTTGAATAGTTGACTTAATAGATGATGGACTCTGATTTGCTAGTTCTTAAGAAGCAGTCTTTAATAATTTACATCTTAATTATCCTTACCCTAGAGGGGTGCTGTTCTCCAATGAGAAGACAAAGCATGATATACTTTAATATTAACCAAATTAAATGTGTGATTTCTGTGTGATTATATCCCATCCTAGTTAAGTTAAAATTAATGAAATTACCTACGTCACATCATATACTTCCATATGTCCCATAGTTCTTTGCTAATTTCTAGGTGCAAAGTAGGTAAATAACATGAATTTAGATTGAATTTTACGTGTGAAACTGACTATTGATGAGCTACTCTGGCATTTTCAAATGACATATCCTAAACATTGTCGTAACAATCAATTAATTTCAAAATCAAAATCACTCACAAATAAGCTTTATATTTTAATATTTATTTTGAAGAATTGCTGAGTTTAGAAGAGCATGAGTCAGTCTAATGGAAAAAGACTACTGGGTAGATAATCAGAAAACCACAATTCTAGCCCCAGAATTTCATCTAATGAGCTGAGTGGCCTTGGGTATAGTTGTTTTGCTTTCACATGATTGAGTTTCTGTATTTGAATTTGGGAAACTGAAAATCATGGAATGCAAATTTTGTAAGTGACCTTAGAAACACATAGTTAAAATTCCACATCTTACAGATCAAAAGTTTATAGCCATCAGAATTTGTTAGAGCATGCCAGTGAAATAAATACACCCCAGGGCGCCTGGTTGGCTCAGTCATTGAGCGTCTGCCTTCAGCTCAGGTCATGATCCCAGGATCCTGGGATCGAGTCCCACATCAGGCTCCCTGCTCGGCGGGAAGCTTGCTTCTCCCTCTCCCACTCCCCCTGCTTGTGTTCCTGCTCTCGCTATCTCTCTCTCTCTCTGTCAAATAAATAAATAAAATCTTTAAAAACAGAACAAAAAAATACACCCCAAATCTTAGGAACGCAAAACAGCAAGGGTTTATTTCCCATTTCCACAAAAAAATATTCCAGGTTTGGATGACTATCCAAGACAACCATATCAGATAACTTAATGAGGCTATAATTAATTAGGTACTACTAAAATCCCATGCCTTTTTTTTTTTTTCAGGCTTTCATCTCTAACTCCCATGATCATTTGATATAAAGGAAAAAATTCAAAGGCTTAGGGAGACTGGAAACTTAGAGTGGATTTGTCATTTAAGACCTACTCACCTACACTGGAAGGGTCCAAAAGACTTATTTTCATTAATATTTTGAGTAAGGGGAGGGGAGTATCATTATGGAGCTCTGTGATCACTCTTCTCTGTAGGCCAGACTTTACAGTTAGAACTGTGGCCACTGGATTGGGAATCCTAAATGCAAATAGAAGAATTGGATCTTCCAGTGACGGGCTGAGTGGTAGTGTTCAACTGTCAAAGGCAAGGTGGGAGTAATTACGGTAATGGACAGAAGAGTCAAAACAGCAGTCAGAATGGTCTGACTCACTCAGACCTTAGTATGGACTAGTTGATTTTGGCATTCCTAGAAATGAAATAGGAAGCTTACTAAAGCTTCTTACTTGTTTTGTATAAGCAGAAAAGTTCTAGGTCAAGTGAGCAAAAGCCTAACTCGAATCACAAAAACAGGGAGTAACAACCCCTCAATCAATTCCCAGATGTGAACCAGTTTATAAACCCAGAACCCTTTGAATTATACAGCAGGCAGCCTGGTCCCCCTGAGGAAGGACCCCAGTAAGCCACCAAAAATGTGTACTGTTGGGGTGCCTAGGTGGCTCAGTCAGTTGAGCATCCAGCTCTTGGTTTCAGCTGCGGTCATGATCTCATTGATCATGAGATCAAGCTCCAAGTCAAGTTCCCTGCTCAGTGAGGAGTCTGCCTGGGACTCTCTCCCTCTGCCCCCTCCCCATTTGCACTCTAAATGTATAAATAAACAAAAAAAGGTAAATAAATCTTAAAAAAAAAAATGTGTACTGTTCATCACTGCAGTTCACAGTCAGAATAGGGGTTTATAAAGGTCAGGTGATCAATGGAGGTTTTAGCTCAGTTCTCTCTTAGAATGGGCCCAGTGTATCTGCCAACCCATACTGTGGTTATTTCCGCAGTTCCAGAATGTATAATTGAAATAGATCCAGTACTCAACAATTGGCAGAATCCCCACATTTGTTCTCTGGCCTGTGCAGTGAGGGCTATTACTGTGGAAAAGGCCAAGTGTAAGCCACTAGAACTTCCTCTACCTAGGAAAATAGTACACTAAAAGCAATACTTCATTCCTGGGGAGACTGCAGAGATTAGTACCATTATTAAGGACTTCAAAGATACAAGGGCAATGATTTCCACCATGTCTGCATTCAGCTTGCCTGTTTGGTCTGTGCAGAAGACAAATGGATCTTGGAGAATGACAATGGATTATTATTAGGTTAACCAGGTGGTGAATCCAACCGATGTATCATATGTTCCTTCATTGTTTGAGCAAAGTAACACATCCTCTGGTACTTAATAAAATCAGCCATTGATGTCATAAATACTTTTTACTCCATCTCTGTCAATAAGGATGACCATAAGGAGTTTGCTTTCAGTTGGCAAGACTGGGGAGGTGGACATTACACCTTTATTCTCCTACCTCAGAGCTATAACAACTCTCCAGCCCTATGCAATAAATTAGTTCACAGGGATCTTGATCACCTTTCCTTTCCATATAGTATCATACTGGTACATTACATTGATGTTCTTATGCTGATTGGACCTAGTGACCAAGAAGTAGAAAGTACTCTGGACTTATTATTAAGACATCCATGCATCAGAGAGTAGGAAATAAATCTGACAAAAATCATCAGGCTTTTATCTCGGTAAGATTTCTAGGGGTCCAGTGGTTTGGAGCTTGTTACATATCGATATCCATTTTAAGGTGAAGGATAAGTTGTCTTACCTGCTCCTACTACAACCAAGAAAGGCACAACACTCAGTGGATCTCTTTGGATTTTTGAGGCAACATATTCCTAATTTGGGTATGGTACTCATGCTTGTTTACTTAGTGGCCCAATAAGCTGCTAGTTTTAAGTGGAGCGCAGAGTAAAAGAAAGCTCTGCAATAGATCCAGGCTGCTATACAAACTGCTCTGCTACTTGGGCCATATGATACAGCAGATTCAGTGGTAATTGAAATATCAGTGGCAGATAGGGATGCTCTTTGGAATCCTTAGCAGACCCTTATTGGTGAATCACAGCACAGACCCTCCAGATACTGGAGCAAAGCCCTGCCATTCTCTGTGGATAACTGCTATCCTTTTTAGAAACAGCTCTTGGCCTGCTATTGGGCTTTAGTAGAGACTGAGCAACTGACCGTGGGCCACCAGGTTACCATGTAACCTGAGCTTCCCCACATGAACTAGATGTTATCTGACCCGCTAAGCCATAAAGCTGGGTGCATACAGCAACATTCTATCATCAGATGAAGTGGTATATATGTTATCAAGCCCAAGCAGGCCCTGATGACACAGAGAAATTACATAAAGAAGTAGCCCAAATGCCCACGGTCCCCACTCCTGCCACATTGTCTTCTCTCTCCCAGTCTGAATCTCTAGCCTCATAGGAGCTTCCCTATAATCAGATGACACAAGAAGAGAAAACTTGGGGTTTTATTGATTGTTCTGCACAATATGCAGTCACCACCTGAGAGTGGATGGTTACAGCACTACAACCCCTTTGGGACATTCCTGAAGGACCATGGTGAAAGGAAATCTTACCAGTGATCAGAATGTCAAGAAGTACACCTGTTGTTCACTTAACAGAGAAGGGGAAATGACCAGGTGTATGATCATAATGATTCATGAGCTGTGGCCAAAGGTTTGGCTGGATGGTCACAGACCTGGAAGAAACATGACTAGAAAACTATCATAAGAAAATTTGGGGAAGAGGTATGTGGATAGATATCTGTGAATAAAGAAAGAAGAAGAAGAGGAAGAACAAGAAAAAAGAACAAGAACAAGAAGAACAAGAAGAAGGAGGGGGAGGGGAAGGAGAAGAAGGAGAGAAAGGGGAAGCAGTGGAGAAAGAGGAGGAGAAAGAAGAAGGAGAGGAAGAAGATACTTATGTCCCATATGAATCCTCACCAAAGAATACTCAGTGGAGGATGATTTTTAACAATCAAGTGGATAAGATGACCTATGCTGTGGATACCAGTCAGCCTCTTTTCCCAGTCACCCTTGTTATTGCCCAATGGATTCATGACCAAAGTGGCTGTGGTGGCAGGGATGGAGATTTTGCATGGTCTTGGCAACATGAACTTCAACTCACTAAGGCTAACTTTATTTTTTTATTATTTTTTTTAAAGATTTTTTTTTAATTTATTTATTCATAAGAGACACAGAGAGAGAGAGAGAGAGGCAGAGGGAGAAGCAGGCTCCCCGCTGAGCAGGGAGCCCGATGCGGGACTCGATCCCAGGACTCTGCGATCATGACCTGAGCCGAAGGCAGACGCTTAACCATCTGAGCCACCCAGGCGCCCCTAAGGCTAACTTTAGTCACGGCTGCTGCTGGTGCTCAAACTGCCAGCAACAAAGACCAACACTGAGTACTCAATATGACACCATTCCCCATGGTCATCAGCCAGCTACCCTGTGGCAGGATTACTTTGGACTGCTTCCATCATGGAAGGGAACATGTTCATCATGGAAGAACAAAATGTTTTGTTCTTACCTGAATAAACACTTACTCTGGATATAGATTTGTGTTCTCTCGCCTACAGTGCTTCTGCCAAAACTATGATCCATCAGCTTGCAGAATGCTTATCCATCATCATAGGATTCACTCAGCAATGCTCTGATCTGGGACTCACTTCATAGCAAGTAAAGTACAGCAATGGGTACATGCTCAAGCAATTCACTGGTCTTGTCATGTTACCTCTTTGGAAAAGCAGCTCCACGTGTGCAGTGTTTGTATACCTGCTCAGCCACATAGTAATAGGCCTTGGGTCTGGAACACTTCTTACAAAGAAATAAAGAGCCCAGGCAGCCTATGCCAGCCATATCACCTTGTGTGAGAATATCTGTCTCTGTTTCTGCCTCAATAAGAGTTCCTTTGTTCTACCTAAGCATGTTCCTCAGTGGCCCTCAGGCAGGCCCACATTTTAGTACCTCAGATTCCCCAGAGGAAGGGTCAGAGTCCTTCGACTGCAGCACAAGAGGTGTGCACATAAGTAAATGACCTTGCTTCAGCTGCTGGGGTGGTGAGGAAAGGGGGGCTGTGTGCTGGCTCTTAAATACCTCTACCAGGAAGAGACCCACATAATTCCCGCTCAGATTATCTTTGACCAGAGCAATTCACATGGCCACTGACTTCTAGATATCATGGAAATATATTTCTTCTTTTGCTTGAATCCAATCAGGAATGTACTTTGGTGAATAATGAATAATGACTAGCACAGAAATTTAGGCCACTTACAAATAAGATATTCCTAGTTTTCAGTAGACAACCGTTCATGTCACATTACTTGTCTATCCTTCAGGCATATAATGAAGGTCAAAGCCATAACAGAAGATGTGGAATCAAAATGAGGTCAAAAAGTAGAAAGGTACATACAAATTTGAGGTGTTATGAATATTAACTCACTGGGATCTTTATTAAGTATTTTAATATATGTAAAGAGCTTAGGGGTGCCTGGGTGGCTCAGTTGGTTAAGTGTCTGCCTTCAGCTCAGGTAGTGATCCCAGGGTGCTAGGATCACACCCCTCATTGGACTCCCTGCTCATCGGGGAGTCTGCTTCTCCCTCTCCCTCTGCCTGCCACTCCCCCTGCTCGTGTTCTTTCTCTTGCTCTCTCTCTCTCTCAAATAAATAAAATATTAAAAAAAAAAAAAAAAACTTGATCTTTAAAAAAAATAAAGGGCTTAGAATTTTCCCTGGTATATCATAAGTATCTAATCAATAGTACCAATTGCTCTTATCATTGTTACAAAATGGTGCTCTATAGAAAAAAATTAGATTATCAGTAACCCTCTTAGAGAGAGGCTTTTTCTGAAAATCCCAGGAGAACTCACCATAACACTATTTATGTGGCATGGATCATCACAAAGACAAAGAAAACATTACAGTAAAGCAGAAATGAAATATCAGTGAATGGGATTTTTCCATAAACATTGATTGTGTGTCACCTTTGGAAATAAAGCTCCTTGGATTGAATATTTCCTTTAAAACATTTTGAATTAGGTATAGTGCCCTTGAAAGTTACGGACAAATGGAACATTTGCTTTGATCTGACATAAAGGAGATAGGTACATTTAAATACAGCCCTACTCTCAGTTTCAGTCCACAGAACTCTGAGCAGATTGTCAGTTAAAGTCAGCTACACTGAAGACAGATTTTTATAAGAGAGAAACACATAAGATTAATTAAATAAAGTAATATAAACAATGAAGATGTTTGGTGTGTCTGCTTATGGGTAAAACTGCATAAACTAATTAGATCAGTTCCCGATTATAACGTAAGGTATTATTTATAATAAATCAGAGCCAGGGTTTTCATTATGAATGAATTGAATTGGATCCCCCAGGCTCAGGCACTTGGTAACCGTGATATCTCTTTATTCCTTGACGTTTTCAACCTCCTTACATCTCAGTGTCCTCATCTTACTATGAATAAAATATTCCTCATAATCTAATAACTTCATAGGGTTATGAGGAAACTTAACCTCCTTAAGTCTCCATCTCCTCTTCTGTACCACGTACAAAATAATCTCCGTAATGTAATAACTTCATAGGGTTATTAAATGATAATCTTCAAAGATTAAATGATAACCTTATGACATGTGTTGAGAATGGTATCTGGCGCACAGATGAGCCATGATACAGTAACAATTATCATTATTAAATCTAGAACTGACATTCAGCATCCATTAAATTTGCAAACAGAAACTCATGTTGCAGCTATCTATTGCTGGGTAACAAACCACCCTGCAGTAGGGTGGCTTAAAATAATGATATCTTATTATATCTTACCCAGATTTGGTGGGTCAGGAATTTGGGCAGGGCTTAGCTGAGGAAATAATTGGCTCTAAATGATGTAAATTGTAGTGTCAGCACTCAGTGGTATTCAGTTGTCAGGTGGACTGGTCTAGAGCGTCTAAGACGGCTTGACTCACATGACTACCTTGGAGGGGATGACTAGAAGGCCAGGCTCAGCTGAGAGTGTCACCTACCACGCCAAGAGGCCATGAGGCCCCTCTAGCATGGTGGTCACGTTGTACTTGGACAGTTGACTGCTTCTGTAAGAATGTTTCATCAGACAGGAACTGTCTCCCTGTTACTCCCATTGTGTCCAATTGATAAAACCAGTCACAGAATCTGCCCACTTTCAAGGGGACAGAAAATCCACCTGTCTGTGGGAGGAATGAGTATCTTTAATACATTACACAGCACACAGTAGGTTCCTTGTATTGTAATGAAAGCAGCATATCACTCTATATATGGGTTATGTAATGTAACATGCGGTATAGTTGAGTTAGAGCTTAGTGGATATGGAGCTTTACATATGGAGCTTAGCAACATATATTCCATCTGCGCACTTGCATGTTATAGTAGATCCTTCCTCACATGTGACATGAACTACTGTATTTTTCAGTATTGTTCCAATACTCATGAAGTTGATATTCCAAAGCAGATGTCAGAAAACTTTTCCTGTTAAAGGCTAGATAGTAAATATTTTAGGCTTTGCTGACCATATCCTGTCCTGGTCCTCTATTCTTTTTTCTTTGTTTTTAACAACCCTTTAAATGTGTAAAAACAAACAAACAAAAACAAAAGAAAAAAAAACACCAAAACATTCATGGCTCAGGAGGCCATACAAAAATAAGCCAAGGGCCAGATTTGGCATGTAGGCTATAGTTTGTTGACCTCTGAACAAATGAAGAGCAGTGCAAGTGTAAACGAGTGGAATTCTAAGCTATGAACATGACTACAAAATAGAAAGGAAGATCCTACAAAAACTAAGACATTTGGCCCTAAGTCCTTAGGAGAGCATTAGGAGTAGTAGAGGAAAAATAACTTTTATTAAGAATTTAATTTGTTCCTGGTAGTGTTAGGTTCTCTTTTTTTTTTTTTTTTTTTAATTTTTTTTTTTTTTTAAGATTTTATTTATTTGCGAGAGAGAGAACGAGAGACAGAGAGCATGAGAGGGAGTGAGAGGGAGGAGGGTCAGAGGGAGAAGCAGACTCCCTGCTGAGCAGGGAGCCCGATGTGGGACTCGATCCCGGGACTCCAGGATCATGACCTGAGCCGAAGGCAGTTGCTTAACCAACTGAGCCACCCAGGCGCCCAGTGTTAGGTTCTCTTATAAAATTATCATATTTACTACCCATAACAGCCCTAAAGGTGATGTATTATTCCCATTATGTACATAGAATTAAAATATGAACTAGCTTTTTAAAAGCAAGGATTTGGATTTTACAAAATCTAACACAGGGTCTTATATAAAATAGAATTTAAATATATACTGGATGGATTGAATTAAATGATAAAAACATAGGGTCTCAGGGAGATTTATCAAAATCACATAGGTCCAAAAGGAAGATCTTGGAATTCGAAGCTAGTTTCTTTGATTCCCAATTCTGTACCCATTTTTTTCACCACATTGCCATTTTAGCAACTTCTAGCATCAACAGTGTAGTCCAATATTTATTTGTCATAGCAATATGTTTATTATCCTTAGGAAAACATCATTCAGCAGTATTTGTTTATAAATTATGTTGTGTAAAGTATTAACATTTATTTAATTTAGCAGAATTTAATGTGTGATTTTGGAGAATCTTTGATGTCCATGTTTTACTCATTATAACCACTCTCTATCTGTGCCCTTAATTGTTACACACAAGGAGAGAATCAGGTTTTGTAGGGCCTAATGTTTATATAATTTGGTTGACCTTTTTTAAGAAAAAGAATATGAAACATGATAGAAAAATAGCTACAAAATAACTACTTAAAATCGTAAAAAAAAAAGGTTACAAGAAACTTCACATTTAAAAAAATCCTATTAAAAAAAACAAGCATCACAATGTCTTTCCCAACTGACACATAATTCTTACTTTTTTGAACTTTGGTATGAACAACACTTCTGAAAAAGATATATAGAACCAATCTGAAATTAAGACATATAGAAAAGCAATTGGAGTTAGTGTCTTAAAGCATTGCACCATATCAAATTTTATCATTTTGTAAATACAACATATTTGACTTATTAATGAATAGTCACTGAAACACTAGTTTTTGTTTGTTTGTTTTGTTTTGTTTTGTTTTTAAGGTATCTTTACTGCTTTGGTGGATATAGGGTGTCATTTTATGCCGAAGTGCCAGACTATCAGAAAAAGATGTGTCGGGGCGCCTGGGTGGCTCAGTCGTTAAGCGTCTGCCTTCGGCTCAGGTCGTGATCCCAGGGTCCTGGGATCGAGCCCCGTATCGGGCTCCCTGCTCCGTGGGAAGCCTGCTTCTCCCTCTCCCACTCCCCCTGTTTGTGTTCCCTCTCTCGCTGTGTCTCTCTCTGTCAAATAAATAAATAAAATCTTAAAAAAAAAAAAGAAAAGAAAAGAAAAAGAAAAAGATGTGTCAAACGTGCTAACTCCAATATACAGGGATGCAAAAATCACCCACCACACACACACACACACAAACTTTGCAGTATTACTATATATCTGTGCCCTCAAACACAGGTATGCTGATAAATTCTGTATTTACACAATATCTGCTTAGAAATTGCACACACAACTCAAACGGATAGTGTGTTTTTAAGTGAATCTCTTGGTTTATCAACTAATTCCTGACAAAAGGGTACTTTCGTTTTGATGAGACATGGGTGAGAAGCACATTCTTCACTTGGGATTTTACATGTTCAATGCAGGTTTCCCTGCTATCCAAAAGTAGTGTGTTCTTTATGAAAATTTTCAGAAGCTGGAAAGGCAGAAAGGGAAGAAACAATTACCACTAATTTTTATGGAAATTGCTTTGAATGTTCCCAGCCTCAAAAAATAAACTCTCTTAGGCTTTTCTGATACTTTAGGACATGTCTCACTAGAGGGTGCACAAAATAAACGGAGATGAAGCACAGATGCTCAGAGACAGGGTTCAAAGCTATGGCAGCTTGAGGCTGAGATGCCGAGTGTAGTTCCTGGGGAAGGAGGTTGGTGGCGCCACTCTCACATGCTGCCTCTATAAAGGCTTGCGGCAAAACAAACACTCAACTCGATTTTCTTTTTGCTTTCTTTTGTAAAGGCAAAAATCCTCTTTGGATTTCCTTCAGCTAGCAAAACAAGGGCCAATGTAGGTCTTTCATAAAAGCACAGTGGTGTAACTGGAACTTTCAAAAAGTGGGGATAACTGCAATTGGAAGAACTTTCTACAGACTTGTTTCTGGCTCCACACACTTAATCCTCAATTCCACTTCACTACCTGTATACCTCCAGGAACCCACACTGGGGAATGTTCCATCACTGTAGAATCTCTGTCACTACACCTTTGTGCCAATACAGTGGATGTTGAGCAAAATCTTGGAAGCCTTGGTTGTCAGCAATAACTTAGCTATGACTGAGAAAGACTGAATCCACAAAAATAGATCTTAACACACTCAAATTAAATGTATCCCCATCTGAACTTTCCCTTAACTACTATGTATCCCCATCTGAATTTCCCTTAACTAGATCCCCAACATGCCTGGGACTCTCTAACACCGTTTAAACAAAAAGTGTGATAAAGGAAAATGGAGTGGAGGGGAGCAGTGTTCTTAACCTATTGCACTTAAAATTCTGACTATTGCAAATTTCAAAACCATGTGGCTGTGCAAACACATTACTGCTTTCCCCTCACCCCAAGGTCTCGGAAGAGGTTGATCAAGTGAGAGCCCTGAAAGCTTAAGCTTCATTAGCATCACATTAAGTCTGCCCATGAAAGTAATTCAGAAACTGAAGAGCACTGACCAGGACACCTAAAGAGAGTAACTTTTGGTTGTTGAAGGTGATATTGGCTTATAGACCTTTGGAAAGTACTATTTTATAGGGCAAAACAAAACAGAAACTGGAGCACTCCCTTAGTTTCGGTCCTACCTTTTTAAGTTTACCCTGTTTTTCTCTCATCCTCTTTCCTATGTTTTAAATAAATCTGTTTGACAAGAAAGATAGAAGCAAAGCTTCCCCTTTGTTAGTTGAAAAGGGAAACTTTATATCAGATGTAACCAAATAGGCAGGGGTAGGTACCATCTCTTCCCTCCAAATAAGCGGACATGATCAGGCTGTGATCCGGAGGGAAACAAGGAAACACTCTTCAAACAGAAAGATCTAGTAAACCTTTCAGTGCTGAATTCAGACGCATACTATTGATGATATACATTGTTACTAATCACGTCTGTTAGCTTCATAATGCATCAAAACACTTAACATTTTATACATAAGTTAGCTGAATTAAAAGCTTCTATTTACATCCTTATAGTGGGTCTTTATCCAGTTCATTTTGGAGCCTGTTTATGCAGCCGAACAGGATATAATAACCATAAATACACAGAATAGTTACTATCTTTCTATCTCACTGCAAGTCAACAGTACTTTATCAAAAGTCCTGTTCAAAGTGTTAAACTCTACACCAGTTACTAGAAAAAATAAACCATAAAATTATGTTTGCTAATATTAAAAATCACCAGATACAAATTTATACAGCTTTATGAAGAGCTTGTCTTGCTGATGGAACTGTATTTCCACTTGTGGCTAAATAGCACAACTGCTAATTCGTGGGAGTTTACAGTTGAAACCCATATTGTCTACTTTGTAAGCCTTTCAATCAGATTTACTTGAATAATGCATCAAATAAGTGCTCAAATGGCATTGAAAACACCACTAGTTTCTAAAGTCAGTGTTGGTCTGAAGTTTTTTGACGGGCTTCCAGGTATTGGTCCTAGATCAGGTTAATAATCAGCTTGACTGATGAAGTTGAACAATGATTCTTTTCAGGCATTCATGTTCCCTTTGGAAGTGACCTTAATGCTTCTCCTCACAATTGCCCAGACCTAGTCAATGGCCTCATCTAGCCACAAGGGGGCCGAGAAGTGCAATATTACTCCAGGTCCAGAAGTCAGAAATATTTGGGGAAATGTCCAGTGATTACCATGTAAGGATCAGCATCTATCACTGGAAAATCCATTGCTGTTAGAGTAGTCAGTCAAATTTATTAAATTACTTACTCTAGATACATTTCATATTATGAATTTCCTAAATGCAATGGGTTAAATTTGATTGAATAATGAACATTTTCTACCACCTTGTATTGGTAATTAACATAAGACGTGACCTAGTTAGCATAGGTCAATACAGTCAGGGGCTAAAACTTATAAAGCTAATTCATAATTTCCAATCATTCTTAGTACAAGCAAGGTCATTTATTTGAGTATTATATTCATACAAGCCATTATAATGAGATTTCCCCCAAAAATCCTCAATACATTATCTAGCTTAGAGGTCATTATTCACAGCAGCGTTTGACATATCCTGCCACGGTAGTAAAGAAATGCCAAATGTCTCAAGTGCATGCTGCAAAGGGCATTGGAATGTTCAATTTTACCACAGATAGTGACAGAGAAGAGCTTCAGATGACCACAAATAATAGGATGTACTGTTCTGACCTACCACTGTACTTTCTCCCAAGCTTAGATTCTTGTGAATGTATAAAAATTAATGTAAAGTTGGGAAAAAATCATAAATTATCTTGAAAAGACAATGTGTTTGCCAGTTATCATAACTGACTAGATCTTAATTTACATATAACATAAACTATGCTGTGTTGTATATGTTTTGGCATTTAAAACTTAAGAAATTGACAAAAATCAACCATTAATCTGTGCTTAAAAAGTGAAAATCATTTCTCTTAAGTGGCATTTTAAAAACTAAAACATTCTATTTAATAGACAAATCATATAGCCTATGAATTAATACTTAGATAAACACTTAAAAATTACTTTCTTGAGTTTTTTATTCTTTGTGAACTGAGTTTTTATACTATCCTTTTAGAAATGTTTTATAGTTATCCAATAGATAGTATAAATCAACTTAGTTTACTTCTTGTGTTGTCTCTTATCAATACATTGTAATACTGTGTATGGCTTTGCATAACATGATTGCATGATTTATACAGCACAACTGATTTCTATTTCTTGGCTGGAGACCAATTAAATAACCACTGAGGCAAGCAGTTATTACCTGCTTAAAAGGAAATCTGTGGTTTCCTTATTTAAACTGCTGAGTTTTAATGTCCATCAAAAAGTCCGTTATTGCAATGAATAATTTAGCTTTTTCAGTCTGCTACTGATTTTAATACTACAAGCATGGATTTAAGGCTGCAAAATCTGCCCAAAGTTTCTCACAGGCCCAAGAATCAGAACCATACTTGCTATAAGACAATGGTGTTGCAGTTATAGTTTACTGTTTGAAATGATATATGTTTAAGGGACAATAATTTCTAATAATTACTTGGAAAAGGAAGACTACAGAATCAACTTTATCAAAAGTAGTTGGAGAAACGATTGATCATAAAGGCCTGGAAAACATGTATAGGCACGTGTAAACGGATATAGAGGACCCTTTTTAAAAAGACTAAAGGTCAATGAATTTGGAGATCTAGGGGTGTCATTTCCTCTGTTTGTCCCTTGGTGGAGTTCTTGAGTCACTTTCTCCCTTCCCGTCAAACTGCTTTATATTTCTTTCCAGAACTGGCTATCGTGTTTACTGTATTTAACCTTTTTCTTGTACTATCTTGAATACAGCGTCTATAATAAATGAAAGCCCCCCCCCCCGAGATCTTATCTCCGGCACCTACTTCTTTGTATTCTTACCCATAAACTTTTGTTGTCCTTGTTACTTCCCTTCCTGTGTTTTTGAGGCTTAAACTACATCACGGACCCTGAGTGCTATTTTTCAGCTCAGTCACTGAAATTTCTTAACTGCAAAGCAGTTTTAAGATGGCAGGGTTAGTAGGTAAATTTAAAACAACAACAAAAAACCACCGATTATGGTAAATATAGGGCAGGATATTTGGCATAGAAAAAAAGGAATCCTTGGCCAAGTTTTCATTAAATGTTTATTAGAACGGGATAACATTTTTATTTTAATCGATTTTATTTTTTATATCTCGGTTTCAAGGGGTCATTTTTCTTTATATTCTTTAAAACAAAACAAACAAACAAACAAAAACCAAAGAGACAATACACAAATCCCCAACATTTCAACCTTCTCTCACATACTTTGCTTCATGCAAGCAATGACGTGCTATCACTCTGATCAACTCAGGCTTTCGGAAACTGATCTCGTTTTCTCTCTTCAGTTCTGGCCGCCAAAGCAGCCGCAACAGCGGCACAGCGGCAGCGGGCTCTTTAATTTATTGCAGCCGGTTACACTTTCGATCCCATTTCCTTCTGAACCCTTTCCTCTCAGGTTGAGAAGATAAATGCTGCCTCGAGTCTGAAAAGCCGGGCGGGGTTTGTGGGTGGGAGCGAATCCGGATATCATATTCCCGTGGTGAGACCTGGTACCGGGGGAATTAAGTCCCCTAGTTCCATTTAATGAAACTGCCGAGCACTTGTGACACTGGCTCTAAGACTGCGGAAATGGGGTGGGGGTGGGGGAAACAGCTTCTCGCCTCCATTCATCCTCCGCGCCAGCGGGAGGCTGGAGTTGGAGTGTCAGTCCCCAGACAGGGGGCGGAAGAGGACTGGGAGCTCCAACCGCGGCAAGGGCGCCCCGAGGGCTCCTCGCACCTCGCGCACACCCCCACCCCGCCTATTCCGTTCCCCTGCCCAAGAACCGCGCTGCTGGGCAAAGCAGCCGGTCCTTGGCTGCTCCCGCAGAGAGGTCGGAGGCGGGGACCGATGGGGGAGGGTGGAAAGCCGGGAGGCTTCACGGCCCCGGTTGTCTGGCGCGCTGTTCTCCATGCCGCACACGTCGGACCCATTTCCCACGCTGGCTTGGCTCGGCAGCGGAGTTGGTCGGGATGAGTAGGGAGGGCAGACTGGAGACTACCTCCCGCTCGCAGTGAGGAAACCACTCCACTGTGAAGGACGCGCTGCGCGCGCACACACACACACACACACACACACACACCACCCCCCGTCATCTGGGAAGAAATTTGCGGCGCTCTGGGGAAAAGCCTCCCACTCTTTCGCCCCTCGCTAGTGTGCGCCTGGAGATTGCGCGCCGGAGCGGTGGGCGAACGTTTGAAGATGCTCAGGGGCTTATTCAAGTTTATGGTCTGGCGAGGGAAGAGTGAGTGTACAACGTCTGTGCCCACGCGGCTGCCAGAAGTTTGCAAAATCTTAATAAAGGCGGTTGGGGAGTGAGTGCACTGCACCATATTGCCGCGCATCGGAATGCACGGGCGCAAGGCCGCAGAGCAGAAAAGGCTTCCCTCTTTCACCTTGGACCCTGGAAAAAAAAGGGGGGGACCGGGTGTCGTGGGAGGCAAGAATTCTGATAAACCAGAGTTTTCCAAATATAAGGGGATTTAGCATTACAGCCACTTAGCGGGCCAAGGAAACGCTGCGGCGCCCGCCCCCGCCCCCCGGCTCCAGACTGCGGCGGTGTGCACTGAGTCTGCGCGCGGGGTTTTTCTCGCTGATGCTGCAGATACAGAGCGGAGAGACTCGGGAGGCGGCAGGCTTGGGGAATGTGGGGGTGGCCGGGTTCCTGTCCTGGCCGGGGAGGAGAAGCGGCTACACCCTGAGTGCAGCTGCTTTAGCAGACTGGAAAATACTCGCCCGCTCCTTGGCACTTTCATCCTCCGCGCCTCCACGATCCCCTATAGGGAGACCTTGGAAATCTCAGCCACCTCTCCCCCCATTTCTGCTGCCTGCGCCCGCCCAAACAACCGCGCGCTACATCTGCTCGTAGACTTTATTGGTGTTTGTCTTGTTTAAATCATTTTGCCTCCACACACAGGTCTCGTAAAGGCAGAGTAGCCACTCTGGACGGATTTCTTTCTTTTTTCTTCTTTTCATCTTAAATTTTCCTTTAAGGGGAGGCCCTTCGATGCCTATAGATTGGGCAGACGAGCTGAGAGCCAACCAAATCCCAGCAGCAGCCTCTTTGCTCTCTTGAGATGGTAAGATTGTCCCCAAATACCTCCTGCCCGCCTCAGCCCACTTAATCCTGGCGGGCCCCCTTAGCCACTGAAATAAATGAAGAGCAAACGGCTACAGTTTTAAAAAAACACAAGCACAACTGAGATCTGATGAGGCGGGCTGAGTGGCTGTGATTGAAAACTGGGGAAGCCTCGCGTGGGGGAATACCACGTACGATCGAGTGGCACAAAGTCAGAAGAAGGAGAGAAACGGAACTAGGGACACTTCGGTACACAAAGTTGCCATTAAAGTTTATTTCCCTTTTATCCAGATAGGTGACGCTACACTTTGCCAGTTACTAAAGGCTGCAGGTTTCTGCTCAGAAAATAACACCGAGGCTTCCAACATGTGTTTATTCCCCAGGCGCGCGCGCACACACACACACACACGGTCTACCCCCGTAAGCAAGCACGATGACAGGAATGCCAAGCATTTAAACAAAGACAGGCACCACCCCAACCCCCAACCCCAGCCCTCCGAAGTCTGCACTCCCAAAAAAGGATCCCTCTCTGGCTCTCTCTGGAGTTTGATGTTCTCTCTCTCTCTTTTTTTTAACCACTGCAGCCCATCATGGTTTCTCAGAACACCAACGTGGCTCCCTGGGCTTACGCAGGATCCCCTAAGCCACCCTTAACCATGCCCTAACCAAGATGCTAAATCGCGAAACGGAGACACTTCGGGGTGGGGTGGGGTGGGGTGGGGTGGGGGGGCATCGTCTAAGAAGGGGGAGGAAAAAAAAAAAAAAAAAGAAACCTTTCCTGACACCGCTTCAGTGTTCTCACACACGCACTCGGTATTAGGGAGATGAGGAAATTTACCAGCCCCTGGGAGGGAAAGCAAGTCTCCCGACAGGACTGTGGCTGCGCTCACTCGGGAGAGGGGGAAAGGCTTTGGCTTAAAGGGGACGGGGACTGGCTGGATTGTGCACACAAGGAGTGGCCCCCGGTGCTGAAGCTGGGCTTTCCGGAGCGGGCCGGCTGGTTAGTACTCCCTTCTGCCTTCCTCCCCTCAACCCTCCTCCCTCCCTCTCCGGGAGTGTGTAGTTTCCGCGGCTAGGCTGCTACCGCCGCCGCCGCCGCCTCAAGCAGCAGCAGCTTCAGGGACAAGCTTGAGCCGCAAGCCAGCCAGCGAGCTCCCAGCAGCAGCCACCACTTTGGGCAAACTTGCGGGTTTCCGGCTCGCGGCTAGCGAGCGGGAGCTTCCTATTTGCCATTCAGCGTCTTTGAGCCTTGGCAGTCCAAGGGGCGGCGAGCGCGCCCGCACCAGACTCTCCCAGACGCAAAAGGGGACGAGACAACTGCGGAATTCACCCGCCGTGCCAGGGCACTTCCGAGGCAACAACCGACTGGCACTTTTTCTCCCCTTGGCAAACTGGATTTTTTTTTTTTTTTTTTTTTTTTTTTCTTTTTAAGCTACTTGGCAGCTGTCTCTGACTCCACCTCCCGCTCACCCCCTCCCCAGCGCCTTTGGCTTTTCTTCGGAAATCCGGACAGAATTGGGCATCTTTGTTAATTGCCGTTGGGGGAGCCCGGCCAGGGGCTTTCGCCAGGCCAACGTCGCCTGAGCACCGAGCCTGGTTTGCTCACCTTTGAACTGCAAAGGGATCAAGTTCAGCTCGAGTTGCCAGCATTGGGACTGGGAGGAAGGAGAGGGAGCGTGCAGGAGAGAGAGTGGGAGCAGGGGAAAGGGGAAAGGAGAGGAGGGAGGAGAGAGGAGGAGGAGGAGGGAGGAGAGAGAGGGAGGGAGGGGAGGGATCGAGAGAGAGCGGGGAGAGAGAGAGCCTGCAATCTCCTCCCTGAATCGCGCACAGCGCTGCAGATCCCAGTGCTCGGAATTGCGGGCCGAATGCAGGTGAGGAAAGGCACGGACTCTGCGGCTGCGAACCCAAACTTGGGCACCGCGCGGTGCGCACGGCTCAGCCTTCGCCCCCGCGGGCGAACGGCTGCTGCGGTTTCAGGCGGCGGCTTCGTGACTAATGACCTTGCGCAGAGTTGTTAAGAAAAAAAGAGAAACCCGAGCTCTTGGGGGTGAGAAGGGACTGACTCTCTGGGCGTCTCTGAAGATGGCTCGGACTGCTCTTCGGCGCGCGGGGGGGACCCGGACGCGGACCGCTGTGTGACGCGAGTGGTCTCCACTGCACGGTGCCCGAAGCGACCTGCCAGGGATTCTTCATTCTCGATCTGTTGAGTGGCTCCCCGCTGCCAGAGCGGAGTCAGAGTTCAGACTGGCTTGTTGCTGGCCCCAGCGCCTCGTGCAGGAAGCAACTCACGTTTGCCTGGGCAGCCGGAGCAGAAGCTGGGTCTGGAGTGAGTGGCTGGAACGTGAATTGGACTCAACTCGAGTAGCAGCAAAGACGAACGGGGTTGGCAGGCGGGGGAGGCTGCAGGCTTGTTCCCCGCCGCTTCCCGGCTCCACCGCCCGCCTGCCGGAGCGGTTCCGGCCCCCATCCGACAGAGCGGGGACCGGAGCTCGGGATCCTCCGCCCGCTGCGGGGATGACTTTGGGGGGGCGCCGAGCCCGCGGCGCGCAGTGTCCCGTGAACTGTGAGTACTGCGACTGAACGGCGGCCGGCGAGCGGGCGATTAGCACCCATTGCATGAATTATGAAACAATAACTTTCAGAAGAAGCAGAAGGAAAAAAAAAAAAGAAGAAGGATTTATCGCTGGTCCCCCTGGCCGACTCCGCACGGTGCTCTTGCCCCCTCCCTCCTCTCCCTCCTTTCCCGGAGAGAGAAGAAGATTGTGAGGAGGGCAGGCGGTCGGCCCCGTAGGAGGGGGGCGCCGAGGGGGCTGTGATTAGAAGGAGCAGTAGCAGCAGCAGCAGGAGAAGATGCTGAGGATGCGGACCGCGGGATGGGCGCGCGGCTGGTGCCTGGGTTGCTGTCTCCTCTTGCCGCTCTCGCTCAGCCTGGCGGCCGCCAAGCAACTCCTCCGATACCGACTGGCCGAGGAGGGCCCAGCGGACGTCCGCATCGGCAACGTCGCCTCGGACCTGGGCATCGTGACCGGCTCGGGTGAGGTGACTTTCAGCCTCGAGTCGGGGTCGGAGTACCTGAAGATCGACAACCTCACCGGCGAGCTGAGCACGAGCGAGCGGCGCATCGACCGCGAGAAGCTGCCCCAGTGTCAGATGATCTTCGACGAGAACGAGTGCTTTCTGGACTTCGAAGTGTCGGTGATCGGGCCCTCGCAGAGCTGGGTGGACCTGTTCGAGGGTCGGGTCATCGTACTCGATATCAACGACAACACGCCCACCTTCCCGTCACCCGTGCTCACGCTCACGGTGGAGGAGAACAGGCCGGTGGGCACTCTCTACCTGCTACCCACCGCCACTGACCGTGACTTCGGCCGCAACGGCATCGAGCGCTACGAGCTGCTCCAGGAGCCCGGGGGCGGTGGCGGCGGTGGCGGCGGCGGCGGCGGCGGCAGCGGCGGCGAAGGCCGGCGTGCTGGGCCTGCCGACAGCGCCCCCTACCCCGGGGGCGGCGGGAACGGCGCGAGCGGCGGCGGCCCCGGCGGCTCCAAGAGGCGGCCGGACATACCAGAGGGCGGCGGCGGGACCAACCCCGGTGGCCGCAGCAGCGTGTTCGAACTGCAGGTGGCCGACACCCCGGATGGCGAGAAGCAGCCACAGCTGATCGTGAAGGGGGCGCTGGATCGGGAACAACGCGACTCCTACGAGCTGACCCTGCGGGTGCGCGACGGTGGCGACCCGCCTCGCTCCTCTCAGGCCATCCTGAGGGTGCTCATCACCGACGTGAACGACAACAGTCCCCGCTTCGAGAAGAGCGTGTACGAAGCTGACCTAGCCGAGAATAGCGCCCCAGGGACTCCCATCCTGCAGCTGCGTGCCGCCGACCTGGACGTGGGGGTCAACGGACAGATCGAGTATGTGTTCGGAGCGGCTACCGAATCCGTGCGGCGGCTGCTGCGCCTGGACGAGACGTCCGGCTGGCTCAGTGTCCTGCACCGTATCGACCGCGAGGAGGTGAACCAGCTGCGCTTCACCGTCATGGCCCGCGACCGCGGGCAGCCCCCCAAGACCGACAAGGCCACAGTGGTCCTCAACATCAAGGACGAGAACGATAATGTTCCGTCCATTGAAATCCGCAAGATCGGGCGTATCCCACTCAAGGACGGGGTGGCCAACGTGGCCGAGGATGTTCTGGTCGACACCCCCATTGCTCTGGTACAGGTGTCCGACCGAGACCAAGGCGAGAATGGGGTAGTCACCTGCACCGTGGTGGGTGACGTGCCCTTCCAGCTCAAGCCGGCCAGCGACACAGAGGGCGACCAGAACAAGAAAAAGTACTTTCTGCACACCTCGGCCCCTTTGGACTATGAGACCACCCGGGAATTCAGCGTGGTCATTGTGGCGGTGGACTCGGGCAGCCCCAGCCTCTCCAGCAACAACTCCCTGGTTGTCAAGGTAGGGGACACCAATGACAACCCGCCCCTCTTCGGCCAGTCCGTGGTGGAGGTTTACTTTCCAGAGAACAACATCCCTGGAGAGAGGGTGGCCACGGTGCTGGCGACAGACGCGGACAGTGGGAAAAACGCGGAGATTGCCTACTCTCTGGATTCCTCCGTGATGGGGATCTTTGCCATCGATCCTGATTCTGGGGACATCCTTGTCAATACGGTGCTGGACCGAGAGCAGACAGACAGGTATGAGTTTAAAGTTAATGCCAAAGACAAAGGCATCCCAGTGCTGCAGGGCAGCACCACGGTGATTGTGCAGGTTGCTGACAAGAATGACAATGACCCTAAGTTTATGCAGGACGTCTTCACCTTTTATGTGAAAGAAAACTTGCAGCCCAACAGCCCGGTGGGGATGGTCACGGTGATGGATGCAGACAAGGGGCGCAATGCAGAGATGAGCCTCTACATAGAGGAAAACAGTAACATTTTTTCCATTGAAAATGACACAGGGACCATTTACTCCACAATGTCTTTTGATCGGGAACATCAGACCACATACACCTTCAGAGTCAAGGCTGTGGATGGGGGGGATCCTCCCAGATCAGCCACAGCCACAGTCTCTCTCTTTGTGATGGATGAGAATGACAATGCTCCCACAGTTACCCTTCCCAGAAACATTTCCTACACTTTACTGCCACCTTCAAGTAATGTCAGGACAGTAGTAGCTACAGTGTTGGCAACAGACAGTGATGATGGCATCAATGCAGACCTTAACTACAGCATTGTGGGAGGGAATCCCTTCAAGCTGTTTGAGATTGATTCCACCAGTGGTGTGGTTTCCTTAGTGGGAAAACTCACCCAAAAGCATTATGGCTTGCACAGGTTGGTGGTGCAAGTGAATGACAGTGGACAGCCTTCCCAGTCCACCACGACTCTGGTGCATGTGTTTGTCAATGAAAGTGTTTCTAATGCAACTGTGATTGACTCCCAGATAGCCAGAAGTTTGCACACCCCACTCACCCAGGATATAGCTGGTGACCCAAGTTATGAAATTAGCAAACAGAGACTCAGTATTGTCATTGGGGTGGTTGCTGGAATTATGACAGTGATTCTAATCATCTTAATCGTAGTGATGGCAAGGTACTGCCGGTCCAAAAATAAAAATGGCTATGAAGCTGGCAAAAAAGATCATGAAGACTTTTTTACACCCCAGCAGCACGACAAATCTAAAAAGCCTAAAAAGGACAAGAAAAACAAAAAGTCTAAGCAGCCTCTCTACAGCAGCATTGTCACTGTAGAAGCTTCTAAACCAAATGGACAGAGGTATGATAGTGTCAATGAGAAGCTGTCAGACAGCCCAAGCATGGGGCGATACCGATCCGTTAACGGGGGGCCCGGCAGTCCTGACCTGGCCAGGCATTACAAATCTAGTTCTCCGTTGCCTACTGTCCAGCTTCACCCCCAGTCACCAACTGCAGGAAAAAAACACCAGGCCGTACAAGATCTACCACCAGCCAACACATTTGTGGGAGCAGGAGACAACATTTCAATTGGATCAGATCACTGCTCTGAATACAGCTGTCAAACCAATAACAAGTACAGCAAACAGGTAAGATGTGTTCCAAATATATTTAAATATCCCACAAAAGGCTAATAACTCTGAGACAGAGCATCTTCTGTGAAGTTTTGTTTTCTCTCTTTTAAGCTATTATTTAAAAATTTAATGGCAGTAATTTAATGTTAATTCATATATCATTAATTGAATACAGGCCATCTACGCAAGGTGCACCGTTGCATTTTGCAAGTTACCAAACCAGTGTTTACTAAGCTACCTCAGAACATATTCAAAGTAGGCAGTACTTCATACTTGACAGTACTAATTCATCCTACATTTTCTGTTTTCAAGATAAATATGTATATATTGTTTGGGTGGTTAGTTTTGACCTGAAATTATTTTGTTTTGTGACTACTAAGTGGATAATTACATCCAGGGAGAAAATTTCTAAAGTTACTACTGGTGCCTATGCAAATTGGACACTATAAAAGTTTTAACTGTGTTAATGTATTATGTAGGATTTTACAGATCACGGAGGCTGGCTCATGCAAATATAGTACCAAGTCTGAGATACTTAAATACTGACTACTTTGACATAAATGTTGGTTTAAAAATATTTAATGGTATGCAAATATCATGCAAAACTACATTTTTTAAAATTTTATTTTATTATGTTATGTTAATCACCATACATTACATCATTAGTTTTTGAGGTAGTGTTCCATGATTCATTGTTTGCGTATACATTTTTAATACTTCAGTGTCTGTAACAAACTTCTGTGAGGCTATGCAGTTAGCACTTGCATTCTTCATGTTTGGTATTAAAAGTTTATAAGCAAAAGTAAAGTACAGGACCCTTTTATTATTTAAGCCAAGCAACAGAAATGTTCTTGTTTGATGCACTGTGTACAAGAAAATTTTGGTCTGCATTGTGATGTCCTGACACTATTAAGGTTATATGGAATATTTGATACAGTTGTTTTTCAGTGAAATGTGGAAACAGTTTAAAAAAGCATATTTTGAGATGAACTTCAGAAAATAGAAAATTTATTTTTGGAAGTTTTGCTTGTGTGATATATGTAATGCTTACAAAGTTTACTTTTTACACCCACCAAGGTCTGACACTCAGCCAGTAAAACCTTTTGGAAACTGCTGTGTCTAATGCTGGAGCAACCCCACTAATAAAATACCATATATTTCTTATCCTGAGAACTCATCTCAAAAAACACATTTATGACTGTCAAATAATATTGAATAATAGTTTTTCTATTAAATATGCTTTGCATGTGGAATGTGCAATCTGAGAAGAATTAAGGCAAAAGAAAAACTTGTTTTATAGCATCATTAAAGATACTATTGATGGGCTCATTGAAGACATAGAAAAGAGATACTAATTCTTTATCACTTTCATAGTTTTAAAAATCAATTTCCTAAAGAAATATTTGCTACTTATAGTACCTTACTGTAGCTATTTGGATAAGGAGAAACAGACTTAACGTGGTTTTATATCCAATTGTCAAAGCAATTCAAGAAAATGCAGGCTTGAACTTCATTACATTAAATGGCTTTTGAAAATATGTGATGCCGGTGAGCCTGAGTTACTTATTTCTTTTAACCTGAAATTTACTAAGGGGAGGGTTTATATTTATTGTGTTATTGCTTTACCTGGAGTTAGAAGAAGATTTTTGTTTTGTTTGTGGTACTTTTATCAGTTTTGTAAACAAGGACACATCTAGTTAAGATAATACTACATTTTTAAGATCGACTTAGAAACACCCACAAATAAATTTATATCTACAGAAATTTCCTTGGAAAATGATAACTTGTAGTGCAAACGTGTGTGAAGACATCTTTCTGCAGAATGTTTACTTCTTCGCTGTAAACCTAATAGGATGTTTTGTCCTGTGGCTGAATGACATTTGCATTCTAAATTGTGTAATCTTAAACTTTGGAGGGGACATACCAAGTGGCAGATTTATAGATATTTTATACAACGCCTTCATATGATCTGTGCTGTCACTTAAGCTTTATTTGGCTCATCAAATGAGGTTGGCTCTATATTCTTGAGCATTTAAGACAGCCAATATCAAGACTGTTGTGGCATCCTGTTTAAAAGGCAAAGTGATAGGCTTATAAATAAACTAATGTATGGTGTTAGACTCTTAACAGAACAAAGAAGTCCATATACCAAAATAGAAAACCTGCAAAGCCATCGGTATAAATCATGCAGTTTGCCAAAAGTGACTGGAAAACTTATATGTTGTTCAGTATTCAAAAGATGTGTAAAGTTTTAACCATAATAAATAGCTGAGCCAAAATGAAATAAAGGAGAATGAAACACATTCCCCTTAATGTAATTAGTAATAGTAATTGATACTCTTCATCTCTTCAATATTGCTGTCAGGGGACAAGGGATCCATTTACAAAGTTACATTCTGTTTAGACATCTGACACAATAAAAAGGATCTTTTTTGTTCTGATTTTTGCTTGTACCATAAGGAGATGATTTTCTATTTTCATTTTAAAAAGATATTAACTTTAATTGTTATACAACTGCCAAAATGTATTTTCTGTGGTTAAATTTGATGTAAGATAAAATAAAATAAAGAACACAAGGTTTTGTTATAATTCCCCCCTTTGATACTGAATTTATCTAAGGAAAACCCTGAGGGATGCCATATTTTAATTCCTTATGATAGGGATTAATTAAAAATCAGAGATTTCATCTGACATAAAGGCTTCATTTTATTTATAATTTTCTTGAATTGCCTTACCATAGTTCTTTACCTGTGATACAATGGAAGTGATATCTGTTTACAGTGTTCTTATCTTCATAAGAATTAGACATTTCAAAGTGTTGCTCCTAAATCCTGTTAATGGTTATATTGTAATAAATTAAATAGCTTTGTGGAAATAAGTTTGTAAATAATGCCCTTCCCCCTTTTTGGTTTGTTTTCACAGGGTCTAGAAATTTTCAAATCAAGCTTCTATAGTTCCTCTTTGGCATAATCTAGATGTGTGTTGCAGAGTTGCTATATTTTTTTTTTTCTTTTCTGAAAATCACACCTTAGCAAAACTGATGATGTAGCCCAGGTTTCCATAGTTCAGGCCTTTGCAGTTCAAACAAAAGCCTTTGCTCTCAAGTAAATAATGTGTCTAGTTGAGCAGAATGTGGATCATTGACAACATTATTGAGATTAAGTGTCCACCTTTCCTTTGCTTGGTAAACCTGGTTTTAGTGGTTGTTCAAGTTTTGTGACTTGGAAATACAATTGTGCTTTTGACTTGTAAAATAAAGACAGAGGCATTCTATTTTCCTACTTACTTTTTAATCTTCAGAGTTTTATTATGTGTTAAATATTTTTCAATTTTCTTAAAAAATAATATAATTCCAAAAGATTAGTAAGCATATAAAAGTATAGTTACTACTTTGTTTATTATTTTTAGGTCCTGTTGAGTTTATTCATGCCATGCTGTTATTTAGATAATGCACTGGCAAGTAAAAATTTTATTGTATTTAGTAAATGGAAAGCAAAGTACTTTACTTTTGGCAAGAGTAGAGAAGATACAGCTTGAATAAACATTAATTTAAAAATCCATTTGTAGCTGATGCAGAAATACTCAAGAAAAATTCGTATTAAGTCCAGTGATAGTTTCCCTTGCCTTTGGAACTGCAGAATGTAGTCTGAATAATGTTCTCTTTAATTGATCAAATTGTATTCAATATATTCATTGTATACTCAGTTAAAAAGATGGCAGAAATTATTTTTTTAAATTACTTCCAGTCTGGAAGCAAACGGATGACTTGCCATCATCTATTAGAGTTTTCAGCACTGAGAAAACTACATGTCAATCTGTTTGTGTATATACATTACACCATACATACATACTACAGTAGAAATGCGTCTTCAGAGTGATGCCAACCACAGCTTCTAGTTTCAATTTGATAAGCATAATTTCTACAATATGATTCTGCTGTGTATAACCAAAAACACTTTTAGGAGGTACAGTGCATCTGCATATGGTGGAATTTCTCTTACACTTGGCCTGATATAATAGACAAGTGACTAATAACTGATGAAAGGTTACATCTTTAGTCAGGAGATATGTACTAAAGCAACATTACCTAGATCTCTGGATGTCTATGCGAAAGGAAAGGGTCATCCACTGATTTGATCTACCTTGAATATATAAATTTTTATGGGAGTCCAAGTATGACAATTTGAAACTTATCTCAAACTTACCCCAAGTCAATAAATAACTTAGACATGAGACCACAGAGTCAATTTATAGATTTTAAGTAAATCATGCAGCTGGATAAATATAGCAAAATCATTCTTTCTTATTATCTTCTATTTTTGAGTAATTACATACATTATTTGTGGAAAAGTGTACACCTGGTATCTCTTTCTCCACACAAACACACAGATATATTCATATAGACCAACTATGATGCCATTAGACTTTTATTTCACTGTGATATTCATTTATTAATATATGGAACATATTTGAACTTTCAACACATATAAAATTGAAAGAAGATATAATCGACCATTTAGTGTTTGTATCTAAAATCACTGGAGTCATCACATTTTAGAATTAAAAGATATCATCCAAACCAGTTCCTTCATTTTATATGAAGAGAGACTGAGGACATTCTCTGTCTGTACCATTGGGGTGTGAATTTGGTTTTCTGCTGGTTCCTTGACTGATGCAATGAAACTTAAGAAGTTGAGGCCTTTATGGTAAAGTAATTAGGTTGAGATCACAAGATTATTGAGGATCCAATGTGGATACAAGTCATGGAATGCAGAGGCCAGTGCTTTTGTTTTTTCTTTTTTTTTTTTTTTTTTATCATACTACCTCTAGGAATAAAATTGAACTTATGTAACTTTCTCTGTATGTCTTTCAATAGAGACAGAAATCTGCTGAGATTTACCTGTGTCTGTATAACTATATATTTGGCTATGAAGACTGACTTTTTTGCAATAGAATAGAATTCTGTTTTAGGCTCTAGTTTTTATCTGTAAATTATTGGGGAAATTATAATTCAAATTTTATAGATACTCAAAAGAGAGTAATGGTTCTTTTCCCCTATGTAAAATAGCAATTGATGACACTCATTGAAGTAACTTAACATTGTTTAGAACATATATTCAACAGGTTAATTGACAGAATTTTTAATTTTAACAGAACCGTGACAACAGATGTAAGCTCCTATCTGGGATTAGTATCTCCTCAATAAAAACATAATTTTAATTGAAATTAATAGAAGCTTTCTATACAGCGTGTATGGAAGTTTATATGCATTCTAATTGGGATAATCTTTTACCTTTTGCACCAATATAGATGATTCTATTTGCCTTCTATGCTCCTTTACGTTTTGCCAACTCTGCAGGCGTGCTCTACCTTCGTAGCGTCTTTAACACACAATCGTGAACTAAGTTTTCCTCTAAATTTGTTTTCTAGCAAATTTTTTTAAAAATGTGACAGTTTTTAAATTTTTCAATTGGATTGCCTCCTTTGTTAGGCAATTAATCACTCTAGTGTATCATATTTAAATTTTATATAGTGATAAAATGCAATGATTGAGTATATTAATTTCAAGAATAAAATTTGAACTGTTTTAAAAACTGAATGTAGTGTGACAACCATTGCTTCACAATAGCTACCCATGCTATTAGATATTTTACCATCATTTCTTTTCCTGGGACAGGATGGTGGTGGAGGTTATGCTGGAAATTTAGTATAATAATTGTTTAGAGCTTTATGTTTAAGCTGTATGTAAGCAGTTTTTAGACTATAGCAAGGTTCCCCATCCATTTATTTACTGTGACTCTATAGAAATAGTAAGATCTGTTCATATAGATCTTGAGTCAGCTTTACTTTTCTCTCTTATTTATTTTAAAAGCCCTTAGAATCTTTTCTAAAGCAAGGACTCTGTTTTGGAACATTACACAGTGCTTTATTTAGCATTAGTGTTGCGGGAGAAATCACATTCCAAGAAGAATTGAGCTGAAACCACTAAAACTAATCTTAATTATCACTTCTGGTGAATTAATGTTTTAAAGGCAGAATAAAGGTTTATTTTCAGGAGTTTGGTGATGTTTGTATTGAACTCTAATGCTGTGTACAAACAAAAAAACTATTAAAGCTTCTGAGTAGGATTCATCTGACAAGTTAACTTTTTTTCCCCCTGAGCATTTTTATTATTTACAAACAGATAATTTGTAAATAAAAATACTCTGCAACAAAACCTTTACCACAGCATTCTGATTGGGTATAAGACATTGGGGGAAAATTCTTCCTCAGGCTTTTTTTTTTTTTTTTTTTTAATCTGCATAAATCTTTATTTTCCTTCTTTCAGATGCGTCTACATCCATACATTACTGTGTTTGGCTGAATTCCACTCTAATATGATGCTCCATTATGCACCATACTCTGATGACCTTGCTACTCCGAAACCTGCTGGAGCCTGCCCTTGGCCGTGGGGTGTCAGCCAATCACTGCTTGTTTCCCTTGTTGTGCATTGGATTTTCAAGGTTTTTTTTCCCCCTCATTTAAGGAAAAATACTTTTGAAATAAATAAACTTATAAAAGAAGCAGTATTAATAAAGAAATGTGCTACTAATGGATGTCTAAATCACCAGGAATTCCATTCTCAAAGAGGTGGTTAGCAGAAATTAAAAAAAAAAAAAAAAAAAAAAAAAAAATCCCAAGGCACATTTCAACAATACTTTTGAGATTCTAGCTTTGTGTGGACCTAGGAAAATTAAGCCTATTGAGTCTTTGTCTGTAATACCTTAAATACCAACTTTTGATAAAATCCTAAGTTGATCAATATTTTTAAAGGGCTATGGAATCACAGTCTTTTCCAGGCCAGTGAGATAGTGTGTTAGAATAAAATATAGTGTCTCCTGCTCATTCTGCATGTGTATTTCTAGATGGCACTGTGTGTATTTGTGTGTGCTCCTACACATCTATATGCAAGGACTTTGAGCAATATTTATGAAAAGTATTGTTTGTAAAACAAATTTGAGAGATTAATGTTGTATTAAGCAGTTACTGCCAATGGACTGGTTTATCCTTAATCTTGAAATATTGACCAAAGAATCTGTACTAGCTATAGAATTTTTAAGTTTTTGTTGTTAAATTCCTTAAGAAAATTTGCAATCTTTCACTTAGATTTCCTGAAGTCACTGTAGTAACATTCAGAAGGAATTTGTGGCTTCCTGCTTTTGTGGTACATTTATCTGAAGGCTATTCTATTTGATGTCAGATAACATAAATTCAGGCTGCTTCCGAGAATTCAGAATTTAGATATTGTTGAGAGAGAGAGTGGCTGAATTTTAGTTGTGTAAGTAGTATTCTAGGTAAGTCAGGGAATCCACTGGGTGGTCCCTCTAACTCTCCATGTTTATATATTTGTCTCTGTTTGTTGTATGTGTTTTTGTGCCCAAACATAAGTGTTCTGTGTGTAAAGTTTGATAAATTTATAGTACATTTACCATATCATCTGCCCTACGAAGTTTTCCAAAAGTTTTGAAATACTAAGAATGCCAGATTCCTGGGATTTTTTTTTTTTTTTTGGTGATTTATTGTCAATATAAAAGCCCTTTAATAAAAATAAATAAATACTTGAAGAATATTGGGGCGCCTGGGTGGCTCAGTTGGTTTAGCATCCAAATCTTGGTTTTGGCTCAGGTCATGACTCTGGGTCATGAGTTGAGCCCCATGTTGGGCTCCGCGCTGAGCATGGAGCCTGCTTAAGTTTCTCTCCCTCCCTCTCCCTCTACCCCTCCACCACACACACACACACAACCTCTCTAAAAAACAATAATAATAAATAAATATTGGAAGAATACTAAAATGTAGAGTGATAGGAAATGTACTTTAACCCATGTAAATCTCTAATGTATATATTTCAAGATTTTTATTTTATTAGCTGTTTAATTTTGCAAAAATGACATTTTCAGAAATATTATTGAAACTGTAGTGAAATTCCTGAATAAAACCTAATTATCCTCAAGTTCTCAATTTGTTTTGAGCACAAGGACCAGTATAAGAAGCTGGTGAAAGAACAGTTACCACTTCCTGGTTCTTGAAAATGTCATGTTTCCTCATCAAAGATAGTAAACTTCCTTAGGTATACTTAAAGTGTGAATCCTGTAACAAATCATATCAATTCGAAAACAAAGTATAGAGGAAAGAAGTCCAGAATTTTGGGATAATCTAACTGCAACCACATAGAGAGGATATACATAAAAACTTTCACAAAGAACATTCTAAGGAAGCCTTTTGAAAACTTGAGTTGCAACACATTTTTGAGGCATGAATCAATTTAGTGCATCTCTACCACAATTAGAAAGATGTGAAATAAAACACAACCATTCCAAGTACATCACCCATATAGTAAGAGTAAATGTTGTTGTGTGCACTCCTTATTTCAGTTGTGTATATGTGTTCCTATTCTTGGTTGCCATGGAAAAGAATGTGTTTTGTTGTGGAAGCAGTTGAAAAGGGTTCAGAACCACTGATGCAGTTTGTTTGGGTGGGAAACTATGGCTATTATTGGAAAAACATAATAAATCAAAACAAAAAAATAACACTCCCAAAGATTTTAGTGTACTATTGAGCTGAATCAGAATCATCAACAGCATACCATTCCAGAAGCATTCATCAACCAGCAAAAAGCTTGAGAAAAGCCTATGATCATTTCTCTGTGTGTGTTTGTGTGTGTGTTTTAATCTTTGAACATGTCACCTTTGGTTCCTATTTTGCACAAATTCCCTCTTTCTCCACCTTTCTTGCTCCCAGTCGTCATCCACCTCGGGTCTCTTGATCAGCCTCCTTTGTGATTACTGGAATTTACCATGTAGGGAGGTGCCTGTGGACAGATGGAAACAGACTGAGAACAAACTACCTGATACCCTATAAATTTCAGCATTGGGATATTTTGTTTTAAATGATAAGATAATATTTTATTTTCCATCACAAAATCTAGAGAAGAAAATGAGAATGTTAGAGACTGGTTTAATCACTTTTAACACATCTAATATCAGCACCGGTACTGGCTATGCAAAAAATAATAAAATAGAGTCTTTATCCTCATGAAATTAATATATTATAAAGAAGATTATGGAGCAGAAAATGATAGATTATATTTGCATCATGCTTCTTAAGTTTCAAAGCGTTGAATGCTATGTTTTGCTCATTTGCTCCTTGGAACAATCTGTGAGGAAAAGCACCATTGTTATTTCTGAGGTGAGGAAACTGAAACAAGGAACAATTTATTTATGACTGATGGAACTAGCTTAAGAACTTTATAAGTCTTTGAAGAAATATCGGGTCGGAATTCAAGTGTACTGCGAGCACTTGGGGAAAGTTGTGAAATCTGTGCTTTTGAATACGGTCTGTTTTCTGATTTATCTGGGTGAAATCACTTCAGAAGAACTCCTTAGAACATGCCCCAGGTTGTCAAACATTTTTGCAGTCATAAACTGCAATTAATGCTACCAAAAACAAAACAAAAAAACAAAAAGGCTGTGGGTATAATGTGCAGATCTAATTAATTAACTGGATTTGTAAACACCATATGTGATTTAAAACAAACAAACACCTTAAGAATTGAGTAAGTCACTTTAAGCCTAACTATATTTTTGAGGCTATCTCTAGAAAAATCCAAGGCCCTTAAGAAGTAAATCCACAGTTTGAAATATGTCTCTGGGAATAATTTTCAATCTATAACTTTGCAAAACACTTTTCTTGGATGTGTGTGATTTTTTTCCATTCCTTTTATAGAGATTGTATTAATTTGCTGAATCTTTAATACACAGTGCAAGGCTTTGGCATATAATTAAAACGATGGCTAGAACAAGTCTCTACATAGATAGGCAGTGCAAAAATAGGCAAGGTAGGCAAGGTATATACATGAAACTCACAGGGACTGCCTCCAAATCTGTCTGGTCTATCATGGTATTCCCAGTGCGTAGTACAGCGCCTAACACATAGGAGACACTCATAAATATTTGTTGAACAAACAAAGGGCTTGGGCTTTGATGCTAGATATCCTGAAGATCCCTTCATATTGGATTACTGGACTATGGTATGTCCACTTTTATATCAGACTCTGAGTGTCCTAATTGTTATTTGCTTTCCCTGCTGGCTGGACTTCTCCATGATAAAAGGCTACCTGCTGGGCTGGCTAGAGTCCCTGCCTTCTCTGTGTGGGTCTGACTCTCATTTCAGTAGCAAATGAGAAATACTCTCATTTTCTCTCCTTCCTCCTTGGTGGTGGTGTCAACACCAAACCCTTAAAAAAGATAAAATTAAACTATTAAGTGACTAGGCAAAGCAAGTAAGGGAGGCACTGCTCACCCAGTAGAGTTCTGATATATTCTGAAGGGGTATGAAGAAACATGCCAACACGCTGGTTTTCAGTATTTTTCTTGTGATCCTTATTCTCATCTTGTACAGATTCTTATCTTTATCATTATCCCTTTCCTTATGGAAAAAATAGATACGTATATGCCCAAGCATAGGCATGAGTGTCTGTATTTGTCACTTTATATGTTCTTGCAGTTATTATTCATTCACTGTACCAATGCATGCTCACTGATAAAGTATAAGTTTCCATTTTTATTTTGAAAGCCCATGGTGAGCGTCACTTTTAAAGGTGAGAGCCTGGAATATCTGTAAAGAGAAACATGCACTTAGTTTACTAAGGAAAGAGGTCTAGAAGAGAGAATATGCTCTTGGAGTGATGAGCAGTGAAGTGGGAGCTGAGAAATGTCTTACAACTACTTAGTGTTGAATCACTATGTGGTACACATGAAACTAATGTAACATTGTGTGTCAACTCTACTCAAAAAAAAAAAAAAAAATACTCCTTAGGAGCCCATATTCTAAGGAGCACTCTTTTTTTTTTTTTTTTAAGAGAATACTCTTTTATTGGAAATGCTAAAAAAAGCCCAGTGTATTAGTTTGTGAGGATTGGCATTACAAACTACCACAGACTGGATGGCTTAAATAATAGAAATGTGTTTTCTCATAGTCCTGGAGGCTAGGAGTCTGAGTCAAGGTGTAGGAGGTTGGTTTCTTCTGAGGACTCTTCTCTAAGGAGCACTCTTATATTGCAAGTGCAAATTGCAAGTGACTTCTGAAGGAGTTGGGTTTAGTCTTTGGCGCACCCTGGTGTAAATTGCTTTAAGCAGATAACTAGGTCAGCACCTCACAAGATCAACAGTCCTGAAGAAATGAGGATTCTGCTTAGGGCCTTAGGGGAAGGATGAGTAACCTTCAGTAGTTTTAAAGACTAGAACTCTGTTAAGGCACCAAGTGTCTCCAACTCCAGCTAAGCATCCAGGATGTAATGAGATTATATCAGAAAAAGGAGTTTCAGGTCTGACAAAAGCAAATGTTTGTGGCCTTGAATTTTGGCCCGAGGCCCCAGTAACCATAAGAACGGTACATGGCTTGATATGATTGCAAGATTAGTGTCAAAAAGTAGTAAACACCCACTTCCTCCCATTTAGACCAGGTGTTTCGGTTTGGTTTGGGTTTTGTTTTTAGTCTGGAATATCATGTCCAACTGCTCTGTTTCCATTCATTTTCTGCTCCCATACTTTTGAGAGAAAGATAGGAACAAAGAAGTAAAAAAGGAAAAAAAGAAAAGCCCACAACCACTGCATTAGCAACATATTCACCTTCTCCCTTGTATTATTATAAGACTACTGTAATTAAAAAAGTGGCCACATTATTGCCATGTAGTTGATTCTTGTCCTAATTTCATCCATTCTCAGAAATTGAATTCTAGTAGGTCTGCACTATAGCCTAGAAACCTGAATTTTTAACACTGCCCCCTTCTCAGTTCTGATTACAGATGGTAGGTCAGGCTACAACAGTTCTGGGTGGGAGCCCCTGAAATTCCTAACTTCTGTTCGGTAGTTCACTTCTCGAAGGCCTCTGGCAAAATAGAAAATGAGCTGGATAAGACAATCTGAACATCTGCCTTCTTGTCCCGGTTCTGTCACTGATTGGCCAGTGTGACCTTGTGTAAGTCCTTTCGAGTCCGGAAGCCTATTGAAACCGTCCTCTGTCATTTTACGTAACAACCCCCGCTCTGAGTACATGACAGGGTTTATGGGGGGGGTCACAAAACAATTGGGGCTTTGTCAAGCATTACCACAATTTAAGATAATATTTCTAGTCATCCATAAATTTTTCTAAGCCTTCTTAAGATGCATTTACACGTTTGGCATATTTTCACTACCCGTTATATTAAAAAGTTTCTTCGTTTTGTTTTTTTTCCTTTGGGGGGGGGGCATTTGTTTTAATTTGTCCTACTGCTTATTTGAAGCATCTGCTATTCTCTTTTCCTGATTCATTTCTTCAAAGTTACGCCGATCCCTGATTAAGCTGCAACAGGTGTGTGTGTCTCTACCTACGGCAACACGTCCTAGTTATTATCAGAAAGACTTTCGGTGCCTGTTGATGTCTCGATAGTGAAGGAGAAGAAAGAGCTCACTGCTGTAAACCAAGTGGTTTAGGAATGGCTTGTAACAGTTTGATATCTGATATCATCCATTTTGACACTTAAAAAATTCCATCGTTTTTTCAGTTATTCCTTCTTCCGTGCAAACTTTCCTGGGAAGTTTTGTTTCACCCATCATGACTAGTCTCTAAGAGCCATCAGTTACTGAGGTTTATTCTGCAACAATCACTCTGCTAAGGGGTGTACTACATTATAGTATTTACTCCTTTCTAACAACTGCAAGAGGCGGGTCTTATTATTATCTCCATGTGACATATGTAACTGGGGAAAAGCAAAACAGAATCTCTCCTAGATCCCATCCCTCTCCATATAACAGGGTCCACTAACTCCCTATAGTCGTCTCCCCTCCAACGTACTTCTCTCACCAAATCTGAGAATTTTTATTAGCATGGTGGTATCCCTGATAGATTTTAATTTACATATTTACATATTTAGCATAGTATCCCTGATAGATTTTAATTTACATAGGTTGCAGTATGCATTTTATTCTAGTCCACAATACCTCCTATGTATTCTTAGCAGGTTTAAAAGAGAATCAGTATCAGCTTGCTAGTGCTGCCGTAGCAAAATACTAGAGACTGGATGGCTTGAGTAACAGAAGTTTATTTTCTCGCAGTTCTGAACACCGGAAGTCCCAGATCAAGGTGCTGGCAAATTTCATTTGTGATGAAGACTCTCTTCCTGGTTGTAGGCAGCTATCTGCTCAATGTGTCCTCAAATGGCCTTCTCCCTTCCTCTTTCTAAGGACACCAGTTCTAATAGATCAGGGCCTCACCTTCTGACTTCTTTCAACCAAATTACCTCCATAAAGGCTATAGCTCCAGATCAGTCACATCAGGGTTTGGAGCCTCAGCATATGAATTTTAGGGGGATACAACTGAAGTTCATTTTTTAGCTTATTAACTCTAAATTTTTATGCACATCATTGAATGCTTCCTGCAATTTTCAGCCTTCACAGGGATTTGTGATATTAAGTAGCATCTTAGTTATTTTAATTTTGCCAACCAATAAGTGCATCTAAGTATATTAATTAATATAAAATCAATCTTTATATAAAGTAGTCCAAGAAGTTTTCCACAAATGTAGGAGGTCTTTTTAAATGATGATAGTAATATGTAGTCTTACATTTCTAGTATATTTTCAGCATTAAGATCCAAAGGAGAAGCAGTAGGAGTTAAGTGGGGAAAGAGTCGGTTGACACTATAATAATGTAGGTTTAATAATCCCTCTTTTCTAAGGAGAGTCTCAGTGGATTTTCATGCACAGTGGTTTAATTGGTCTGACAAAGATCCAGTGGGTCTGAGTTCTCATGGCATATGGAAACTGCCAAACATGTACTGAAGCTGGTCCCATACTCTGAGTGACTCTTCACCAACTATTGATATATATGCATTCAATACACTGCATCATTACACGAATCCACGGACACATTGAGGATTTTTTTTTTACTGTGCCTTTTTATTTGCTTCATAAGGTTAAAAATTCATGTGATAAAATATGTAATGAGCAGCCTAGGAACTCTATATATGTCCAGTGGGATGTAGGAACTGGTGATTTTGTTAGGGTAATACAGGGTAAACTCATCAAAAGTCAGGAAGAGGAACTCCTTCTTTTCTGCCCTTTGGTCAGAATTTCTAGGCAATGGACCATGACAGCTGAATAGACTTTTTCTAAGAATTACCTTTCTAAGCTTCTAGAGCTAATTTTACATTTGACCTCGTATATTAAAAATGGCAGATTAATCAGTTCTTTTTTTTCAGGGAAATGACAATAATCGTGGCATCAACTTAAAGGTTTTTTTTTTTTTTTTTTTTTTAATTGCATCTGAATCTGCTTTTTGTTGCATTAAACTGTTGAACACAAGGATCAATTTTAGATGCAGACGGCATGTCTATACAGCATTAGGAACAAAAGATGGTAATACCTATTTTTTCCAAACCAATGCACACTCTATTAGGTCAGGAACATTTAATTTACTTTATTACTAAAACTTCTTGCCTTTTTCTCTAATGTTTTACCTTTAATAAGAAACTAGTGTCTGTGTGCGTGTACATGTATGTATAATATGTATATGCATTTATATATGTACAGACACAGGGTAATACAGTTACCATTTCAGAGCAAACAATGAATGAGTGATTATTGTATGCCAATTACGTAATTGTGGGCAAAGCATTGTTCTAAACACTAGAGAAGCAACAACAATGAAGACAGATAACAATCTTTCCCCATTGAAATTCCATTTCAGTGGGGTAATACATAAATAATAATAGCTAAACTTATATTACATGCCATATCCTATGCACTGGTCAACATATTTTACTTATATTAACTCATTAAATAGGTACAACTACCCTGTGAAATAGAGCTGATTATCATTAGTTTGTAGATGTGGACAGTGACGCACAGCAGGGTTGAGTAATTGCTCATGATCAACACAATTTGTAAAGTGGCCGAGCAGAGGGTCAAAAACAGGGGCCACACCCTCAACCACTGTGTATATGCGAAGTGGACAGAACATGTCTAATTTATAGTCAACTAGTTCTAGGAGAATGAAATTGGATTCACGTATTTCTCTTAAAGGCTTCAGTGATGTTTCAACCGTCCTATCTTAATATCTTTTATACTCTGTTCTTGAAATTAGGTCACTCAGTCCAATTTTTTTTAATAGTACCATTGTAAACCTTAATCAAAGTTAAAATCAAAAGATGGGAAGGTAGATTTTAGACTAGTAGGCACTTCCTCCTTCTACCCACTCTCTGCTCTTGGGAACACCTCATTAATATGTTTTCCTTTTTTGTCATTTACCTTAGTATTCTTTACTTCACTCAGTATTCACATAGTCTGTTATGTATATTATTAATACAAGTAAGAAACATAAATTCATTATTTTTATAAATTGCCATTTTATTTAGGATAGGAAATGCCTTTTTATAGAGAATAAAAGTTTACCTAGAAGATTTTTAAAACATACATTTTATTTACCTTTTACCAGAAAGAAAATACATGTTTCTCTTTTCGTTTTCTGGTTTTTGGTTTCTAAATATTCACAACATTTGAAAGAAAGCGAAGTAAAAGTGAATTCCTTATAAAATATTTTTTTTTGTAATTTATTTTGGTTTTCCTCAAATTAGTTGCTCATTATTAAACATTCAATTAAAATATGACCTGTATCATGTCATAGTTTTCCTCTTAAAATATAATATTATTCTATTTCTTTATGAGACATGTTTTCAGTCCCCTAAAATGTGAATGAGTACAACCAAAGCCCATTTGAAATACATTCCTTATAAAAATAATGATTTACTAATTTTTTGCTATGACAACATTTTCTTAATGTGTTGATGACACTTTTTATTATAGAATGTTTATTCAACTGAATAAATGTCTCTGAACATGTACCTTTGTAATATAACTCTGGGTTCTGTTATGTAGTAATTTTGTATCTTATGCTCTGAAATGATCTTTGTATACTACTGGAATGATTTAAACCTTTTAAGCTTTAAAACTATTGAATCAAATTGTTGAGGTGGTTGTTTCCACACTCCACTTAAAAATTTGTAGAATTTTGTTTCATTAATAATAGGTATTCAAAATATTGCCAGCATTGCAGTTATTTCCAACTAATGGAAAGAAAGTAGGATAAAATGGTAAGGAATCGGGCGCCTGGGTGGCTCAGTTGGTTAAGCGACTGCCTTCGGCTCAGGTCATGATCCTGGAGTCCCTGGATCGAGTCCCACATCGGGCTCCCTGCTCGGCAGGGAGTCTGCTTCTCCCTCTGACCCTCCCCCCTCTCATGTGCTGTCTCTCTCATTCTCTCTCTCTCAAATAAATAAATAAAATCTTAAAAAAAGAAAAAAAATAAATAAATAAAATAATAATAAAATGGTAAGGAATCCACCTCCTCTCCTCCGGGCCTTACTTGAATTCTTATGGAACCCAACAGACCACCTCTTTAACATTCTCTTAAATGTTTCACTCCCGTTTGGAAACAACCATCTTAAAGCCAAACTACTCTGGAAATTAGTCATTGTTTATTATTGGCTTACTAAATGCAGGCATCTTTAATACATTCTAAAATGACTACATCAGTACAGTATAAGTAAAGTAGATACCGTTTGGTTTGAGCTGGAAAGCTGTTTCAAATTTAGCATCTGAATATGGGCAATCAGTTATGAAATCTGTAAACATCAATGTAGATATTGGTACACTTTCAGGGAGGGAAAAACAGAAGAAAAAAAGTGTGTTTTGCAAAACCACATTACAAGAACCTTGTGAAATTCTGCGTATATTATTATCACTCTAAAAAGTGATTCCTGGATACACCTTGTGAGTTGTGTTTTCTATTCACATAGGTAAGTGGGGATTGTGTTGAATATTCAGTAATAAATAGCATGAATACCTACTTTAAACAGTAAGCAAGTAATAATAATGCGTGCTTATGTATCCTTGAGAATTCACTGCTATGAATTTTGAACTTTTTGATTTTTTTTTTTTTTTTTTTTTTTTGTAAAACAAGACAGTTGTTGCTACAGCACAAGGCAGGGACTCCTAATGGCAAAGAAACATTTATAATCATGTAACTGCTCTGTTTAAGCCTGAGAAGTGGTTTAATGAAGACCTTTGTTTTCCTGTATGTTTATGCTTTTAAATATTACATATAATATTGTTTGCTAATCATTAGAGGATATGACCTCCTTAAGGGACATAAAGTGTCCCCACTGTGTCACATTACAGTTGACAGTGGATGTGCAATATGAAGGAAGAACAGATATGGCTTATAAAATAAATTCACTCGTACATAGTACTTTTATCATCTGTATAAATATGTCTGTCTGCCTTTCTCTTCTCTACATCAGCAATGCTCAGTTCTACATTTCAGGCCACAGAGCCTCCATGCAAAGAAAAGGACAGTGATTTGTGTGAAGCCTACACAAAGGAAATCCAGCCACATTTCTAGTCCTCAATTATTGTGTCCTTCATGCTTGTGCAACTTACCTTGTGTTCACAGTTGACCTGTGTGGTGCTTTTTGGATTTGTAGCATTAGTAAGAGCGCTGCCATTTGAGTTGTGAATTTAGTTTTGCTTTTGTTAAGCGTCAGAAAGAAAGAAACTATTCATCACATTCTGCTTCCTATAAAGAGATGTTGAAATGCAGAAAGATCCTCACATCTAAAAGCATGCCTTACCATACAATATGCCTCTGCATTAGCAGCTACAATCTGGCTGAGAGGCAGATGCAGGTTTTATAAGATTTATTTTGGTCTTAATCTCTGAAGTGGAGCAGATCACTCAACTTTTCTTTATCTCATGTTTCTAACTTATTTGTCTCTTCATGGGAAAGGTAAGAAGCTGTAAAAATCAAACAGTGAATCATTGGCTATTGGATGAATGTAATTTTTATTACATATTATGGTAAACAATCTTTGGGGAGGATGGAGGGAGATTAAGCAAAAATGAAGTGATGGTGCTAAACACTGCAGCCAACCTATTTTCTTAGAAGAATTAGTGTTGTTGTTTTTTTTTAAGACTATCTTCTTATCAAAAATAAGCGTTATGTTGTCATTTTATTCCTAGCACTCATCTGCAAGAGAATTGAAGACATATTATTTTATCACTTTTAGTAAAAGCAAAAAATGTCTTATTGAAGACAGGAAAAGAAACATACTTCAGAACTGGAGAGGAAAGTCTCAAGTTACAAAAAGAAAAATAAAAGGAGGGTTTTGTTCAAGGGGCCAAAAAAAATATTTGGCTGATTTTTTTTTTTTTTTTCCTCATTTAAGCTGGTTTCTTACTGGGGCTGTTTTTTTGAATAATTGAAAAAAATGGGTGGAGAGGAAGTTTTTCATCAAAGGCAAAAGATAGTAAAAAATAAAAGTACTAAGGGAATAGAGATAGGAAGTTGTATCTTTTCTGTACTTTCATGATTGCCTACATTGCCCCCCTAAACTTATAATTGAAAAGCTCTGAAAAAAAATTCAAGCTTTGAGGAAAGTGCTAGAGGGTAAAAGATAACATTCTGTGATCCTTCAACCCTCCACTCTCTCAATCTCTCTCTTTCACACACACACAGGAGTGCACGTTCGCATACCCTCACAAAGTCAAACTATTTTGTTTTTAAATTAGTCACACATTTATCTTTGCAAACTAATAATAATAATCAGTTCAGTGAGCATTGAAATTTTGGAGGCATACTGGCATTTTTGAAAGCTGCTTTTAGAAAAGTTATTAACCATCTCACTAGGTTTCAAGTTGTGGAGGGAGATTGCTAGAATAATGATAGTGAAGCGGACATTCTGCATTCGGCAGTCTCCTAGAAGACACTGGACTATAGGCAATCTGTGTCTCCCTCGATCCTTCAGGATCCTCTACAGCAGAGTCAGTTTAAGATATCTGAGGTGTTGCTCTTTTCTTTCTGCAGTGGCATCCTGTAAGCTTTTACACTTGCTCTATCTTCATTTTTCCCGCCAAGCAGGCTGAGTTTTCTCACTGTCTCAGAGGAAGTCAGATGTCAGTGAGTACCAAGTGGAGCAGTGATAAGAATATTTTAAACACTGAATTTTTTTTTTTTTTAAGTTTTTGTATCTCAGTCGCACTGAGAAAGCTACAAAGGACTAACAAATTTGGGATTTCCAATATGCCTTGATGGCGTAACTACAAATTATTAAAAGCAAAGGTAGAACTCAAAGTTTGCCTAAGATGTGTTCCTACCAACCTATATGATCCTGAATCAGGAAAGACCTTAAGTAAGACAACTGGAGGTTACGTGTCCAAATGAGTCTTCTTCATTCATTTATTTAATGCCCGATTATTGATGTCCCATTGTATTTGGAATGTAAGGCAGGGGCTCAGAGTCTTGTGGAGAAGACAGACTGGCAAAGGAATAATTATACTGTAGTATGGTTAAGGGTTATGAGAGGAGCTATACGTACCCTGGGAAGGATTTAGTGATTCCTAGGGAGGCTGGCAATTGACAATTACCATACAAGGAAGTTATAATGTGGCTTTAATTTATTTCTTCTGCATCAGTCTTGCAACCTTGGCCATAGGGCATTAACTATTCTCATTGGATTGGAATTTGAATGTATTTTCTCCACACCCCATCCTCCTTTACATTTCAACAGGTTTTTGCTTTTTATGCATCTCTAATGGATTTTTTTCTTTTACTGTTAAAATTAGAACCACTTAATGAGCAATTCAGTTAGCCTCACTGCTTTTTAGCCATTCTGTGATTTTGACCAAAAACTGAACTTATTCACTATAACTGTTCACTCTGAATCCTTCACACTTGGCTCTGAATGACTTTTAGTAATTTGCTGATGTCAAATCACCTTCAAATGGGAACTATTACTATCATTGAAGAGATTGAAAGAAAAGAGACACAGGCTGCCAGGCGATTTCCAAGAGGAGTTATATAGATGCTTTTAATCACAGCAACATTACTGGAATATTTACACCCTCTCCAGGCAACTTTGAAAAATACAGCAACTCATCTGAGTCATAAGTTATATTTTCCTAAAAATAGTCATGTAAGCTTGTATTTTTATATCTTGTATTTATTTTATGCATCGATTATCAAAAGTGTTATAGCCGTGGGGTTTCCCAAGAAAAATCATAATGATTTTTTTTTACAATTTCTAATTATTTTTAGGTCCTTTTCATTTCTTCTAGTGTTCTCCTTCTCCCCTGAGCACCTATCATGTCTTCTATTAACACTGGTACTTGTTATCAGCTGGCTTTCAGATGGTCCTGTGTTAAGTGACTGGTCGATGACAGCTTTTAAGATGTTGCCTCTCCAAGTTATATTTCTATTCTGGAGGATTCTGGATGAACAAAAAGCCTGATGTGAGACTTTCTCATGAAAGGATTCATATGAGATGCTATCCAGAACACAGAGGAAAACATTTGGAAACAAAACAACCCTGGTTGAATTTTCTCCTATCATTCTTGATCCCTTGATCTCTTAAAGATGTCACTTCACAACAGACCTCTGGTTTGTGTCCAGGTGGCGGTAAGGTATCCCTTGTTTAGTCCAATGCCACTCCGTCACTCAGAGTCAAATTACTCCATATATACTACATATATACACACACACACATACATATATATACATATATGTACTGAGTTCACATAAATATAAATATGAACATAAACATAAATATATACACATACACAATTTTTTCCTCTAAAGAAATAATAGTCTCTTTTAAAATCCTAGGGTAAATTTTGGTCTGCAAGCACCACACCTCCAGGAGGTAACAGAGACTGATAACCCTAACTTAGATGATAATTTAAAAATTCTAAGTTATATTTCTATCATTTCTAAAAAGTATTGAAGAAAGCCGCAGTAGGACCACATTTGTAAAATGTCCTTGTCCAGCCTCATGGTAAAAGACCCAAAAAGGAGGTTACTTATTGGAAGAACAACCAGATTGATTTTTTGGGAATTAGCTTCAGTTGTGAAGCCTGCAGTTTGAAAGGAGAACAGAGGAGTAGATCTTCCGGAATGGGCAACATAGTACTGTCAGCCTTGGTTGTAATCCTTCTTCTAATGTTTTGGCATCTCTGTTCCGTAGGCTTTTAGAATTCTATAGTACCCACTTTTCCAGTCTCCTGAGGCCTTATTTTCAGTAACTGTTCCTGAAATCTACCTCATTTACTTTCTACAAAAACTTGCAGAATCTCTGTATAATTCCCTCAAGGTAATGGTTGAAATATTCTATTAAGAGTACATTTACATTGGTGGATATTTCTGGTTTAATAAGTTAATAATAGCAACTATTTGTAGGAATTGGAAGTTGACTTGCAAAAACATTCCAGCTAACAATGGCTATTTCAACTATGTAAGTCTGGCTGAAGGAAGAGAAGCATTTGTTTCTTTTATTTTTCCTTCCGTCCTTCCTTCTTTTTTTCCTCTTCTTTTCTTTGTTTTCCAAGATTTTAATTGGGTAGAGTCTAGTAAACCATACATAGATGTTTGTTGCAGCAGACTTTTGAGGATTTAATAATCTAGGTTATTTTTATCACTTAGGTCATTTGTACCACAAGTACCATGGTGGATTCTTTCATGAATCATAATAGAGCAGTATAATTAATCATTTGAACAAGATATATGATGTGCCTTAATACTTTAAGTATTTCAATGCATTTTTGAGTGTTTCTCCATTATGGCAATCTATATTATGGTTTTTAAAAAGGTGTTGGCTAAAACCATCTTTGTAAAGATAAAATATTTCAATATGCTTTATATAGTTAACTTCAAACTGTGTCTAAGAAAACAGAGGCATTGTGATACTATTTAACCAGGAAACTTTATGTCCTCTGGGATATTGGCTGATGCATCTAACCATAATTTTCCAGGTGTCTTCCAGTCTTTACTTTAGTGTAACATTAGTTTCCTACTGCCCTTGTAACAAATTATTGTGAACATGGTGGCTTAAGCAACAAACATTTATTTATTAGGGTTCTGATGGTCAGAAGGCTAAAGTGGGTCTCACTAGGCTATAATCAATGTGTTGGCAGGGCTCTGCTTCTTTTTTTGGAAGGTGGAGGGAGAAGCCATTTTCTTGTATTTTTTCCAGCTTCCAGAGGCTGCCTGCATTCTTTGGCTCTTGACCATCTTCCATCTTCATAGCCAGCAATAAATAGCTGGTAGTCATTTTCATGTCCATACCATTCTGACTCTCTGCTGCCTTTCTTATGTATTTAAGGACACTGTGATTGCATTGGGCTACTTGGATAATCCAGGAAAATCTCCTTATTTTAAGGTCAGTTGATTAAAACTTTAATTCCACTTACAATTTTAATTCTCTTTTGCCATGTAAGGTAACATATTCATATATTCACAGGGTTAGGATGTGGACATCTTCGCAGTTGGGGGAGGAGGAAGGGGCATTATTCTGCAGGTCTGATAGGCAAACATTCCAAAAATTTGATAACCACATTTTACAAACCACATATTACAAAATATTATTTGGGCAGTCTCTAGTTCGACTTTTTTTTTTTCTTGTGTAATCTCAACATTTTAATTTATTACCCAATAGATATTTCATTGTTACTTCTACTATATCTTAATTTTCCCTCAAAATAATTCATCTATATTTGAAAAATATTTATAATAGAAAAAGCTGAAATGATCAGTTTTCTTGTTTCTGTAAGATGAAAAGCTTACTTCCACGAGTAGAGCCATCAAATTTTTGAGACGTGACCAGAAATATGATTGGCAATTTCGTGATTTCACTCTTAACTTTAATAGGACCATAAGACTGGAGCAACTTTTCAAACTGTTTCTTTACTCAGCATATTCTGTCTATTATGTACAAATAATATGATTGTTGATAGATAGGGTCTGACTTACTCAACCAGAGGCAGTGAAGGTGGGGAGACTAGTCTTGAGGTGGAGTAGATCTGATTCCTCTTTGGACATCCATATCCTAGTAATTGGAAGATACCAATGTCTGCTTTGTAAGGGTGTTGTGGGGGTTAAATGAGATGATGGATACACAGATACTGGTACATTTAGGAACTCAACAAAAGATAGTGACTTTACTCTCTAGGATTTGGCCTGATGGTGATGCCATTGGAGTGACAACATGACAGCAGGGGTAACTTGAGGGCAGGAGAATGTAATTATATCTGGCACTGGTCATAATTACTCTCTCTCTAACTACCCTGGCTTATGATCTGTTGGACTGCAGAGCCCATACTATGACTGGACTAGTAGTTATCGACTCAAGAAATGACATGTTTTGATTTTATTTTCTTTGGAGATAGTGAATCCAAGATAGTGTTCCCCTCAAAAAAAAAAAAAAAAGAAAGAAAAGAAAGAAAGAAAGAAAGAAAAAGAAATGTTGGCTCTGGAGAAAAGATTTGGTCTCACCAATTCTCATCAATCAATGCTCCCTGAGATCCTAATGGAGACATTACCTGTTCCTTTTTTGATGTCTGAACTTCTCACAGCACACATATGTTAACATCGCTTAGTTTCTTAAAGTCCAGTAGCAGTTTTTGTCTTTTTGTCTGAATGAGCAAATTTCAATGAGTCCAGGTTTTCTACATTAACTGTGGTAGCGGGCAGAGGAGAGGAAAGATAGAAGCAGTCTCTGAAACTCTGAAATGCATTAAGCATCTTTCTTGATTTAACATAAAATGATCAAATACATGAGCATGCCTGGAGTTATTCTATTTTTCTATTGTAATCCTGGTGGGCATTTTTGTAGAAGATGTTCAGAATACATTATCTTTGAAGAAGATTCCAATTGTCAATACAACATGACTGCAACATTATTCTTCTTAGAGGAAGAAAAAGAGATAATAGATGACGAACTATATGACTCACATTTAACATAATGCCCAGAGAACTCCATTATGACTTTTGCATTTCATATGAAACTTAATGGCCCCGGTGATGTCTGGAATTTAGGCAAATAGCAATATAAGGAAGTTTAGTTCAAAGCCGGTATGGAACAAGATTATGACTTGGATATAAGAAATTCTTTACATACTATTATTGCTCTATAGGATTTTCAGGCATAGGTTTATTAGTTACTGCATCTTTGGGTTCCATTTTCTCATTGGTAAAAATAACGTCCTTTTTTTTTAAAGATTATTTTAGAGAGAGTGTGTGTGTGTGATTGGGGGAGGGGCACAGGGAGAGGGAGAGAGAGAATCTCAAGCAGACTCCATGCTAAGCACGGAGCCCAACACAGCTCCGTCTCAGGACTGTGAGATCATGACCTGAGCCGAAACCAAGAGTCAGATGCTCAACGGACTGCACCACTCAGGCGCCCCTAAAAATAAACATTCTAATAATATTTATAGAGTTATGGAGCTCAAGTGATACTAAATAGGGGAAAGTAATCTATAAATTATAAATTGCTATAAAAGGTTATTTATATCTACTGGATTGATGCCAGGGATGCCACTAGACATCCTACGGGGCACAGGATGCTTCTCATGGCTTTGAAATATGGTGCTCAAAACGTCAGTAATGCCAAGGTAGAGAGCTCCTGCCCATAGCCACTTTGTTGCACCCGTAGGCTGACAGGGACAGGGAGAGAGAGAAGTTAATGGAATATGAAAGGAGAAGGATTTGGAGAGTGCTACCCAAAATGGGTCTGTAGGCTGGGAGAATAAATACTCTGACTTCTTTCTCCTCTTCTTTAGTCTGGGCCAGGAATTCCCATTGGCCAAACCTAGCTATAAACCAGAGAAAAATGTATCCTGTGAATGTGAGTTATATTGCTCAACTTCCTAGGTATAGAACATGATCATAATGAATAAGGACAAGATTGGACAGAACAGGTGTGTGGGGAAGGAGCAAAAAATAGAAAATATTTAACCCCAATCATAAATTGCTGTCTCAAATTAGTATTCACATCTGTGAGTCCATGAGGAAATGATGTCTGTGAATAGGTTCATCTGTATGCATAGGGACAAGTCAACCATGTGTATAAATTTGGAGAGAAGGAAAATTCAGAAATACATCTGCAATTTCTTCCTCAGAGATATTGTTTGTTCACTATATTAAAACATAGTAAGCATCTGTTTTTGCCTTTTTCTACAATATGCCTTTATCTATTTCTGTCCATTCATGCATTTACCAAGTTACTGAGAGTGTGCCGCATGCCAGGTATTGGTCCAAATACAGAAGATACAACAAATGGATATGAAATGGTGCTCACTCCAGGAGCAGCTTTGGATGTAGCCGAAGAGACAGCCATGTAAACAAATGGCTGCAATACTTGGGACATTTATGTATAAAGTAGCATGGGAGAGAAGGGAGATACTAATTTTTCCTGGGATGTAGAAAGACCTTGCAGAGTAAGTGACCTTGACAGAGTCTTCAAGGCTAAGAAGGTGCTTTTTGGACAGGAAAACCAGAAGAGTGAGTATAAGAATTAAAGGTGTCCTTTATGATGGAGTGGAAACAGTGGGCGATAAAATAAGGTGGAGTTTCTATTTCTAAGGACTTCATGGGCCATGCTAAGATATTGGAGCTGTAACTTCAAAGTAGTCGAGAATTACTGGATATACATGGGTAATACTCATGCAAACTGACTTAATTAAAAAAATTCCAACTTCTATACCCTTGTGTGATACAAGCCATTCAGAATTTTGTCTTTAAATTAAATTCTTTTAAAATAATATCCTAAAATTGATGCTGTACAGATTCAATTACTTCTGAGTAAGCTTAATTTAGTGGAGATTTTACAGAGGCATTTTGATGTTCCAAAGTGATAGCACTTAACAAATGTCCTTTGCTGGACCATTCTGATTAGAGTGTTAGAGGATCAAAGATCTCAGAAATATGTTGAGGATAAGAGTCCCTCTTCTGTTTCTCAACTATCAACATCCCTTCAATCCTCACACACACACTGGGAAATATTTCTTATGTCATTGTCTTTTAGAAACTTGTGATATAATCATAGTGGGGGGACAGATTTAAAGAAAGTTTGTAAGCTATAGAATTGGAACCCTAGTTTTATATAATCTGGATGCTCCTAAATTTGATGGTATTTACATATGAATATATATCTATTTTGTTTGGTTTATGTAAAATGATTAATCATTGAGTCCCCCACAGAACTAAGCACCCTGCTTTGTTGGTGCCAAATAATGTTTTTGCCTGGGGCGCCTGGGTGGCTCAATGGGATAAACATCGGACTCTTGATTTTGGCTAAGGTCATGATCTTGGGGTCGTGCTCTGCACCCAGCACAGAGTCTGCTTAAGATTTTCTCTCTCTCTCCCTCTCCCTTTTCCCCTCTCCCCACAGTGTGCACACGTGCACTCTCTCTTATAAATAAATAAAATCTTTAAAAAAAATAATGAAAAACAAACTGAGGGTTCTAGAGGGGAGGGGGTGGGAGGATGGGTTAGCCTGGTGATGGGTATTAAAGAGGGCACATTCTGCATGGAGCACTGGGTGTTATGCACAAACAGTCAATCATGGAACACTACATCTAAAACTAATGATGTAATGTATGGTGATTAACATAACAATAAAAAATTTAAAAAAAATAATGTTTTGAATTGACATTATAGACTTCACTTTCAGCTAGACAATTAGATTTTGAAGGAGCTTCCATTTAGAAAGTATCTTCAGATAGCAAGATACATTTTCCCCCCAGAGGATACGTACTTGTATATCTCTCATTTATCCAAGCAAATATGGAGGGGGACAAATGTAGGAATATATTTTTGTCATGTTGTTTTCTTCCTTCCCACTACTCTTTCTTTCTTTCTTTCTTTCTTTCTTTCTTTCTTTCTTTCTTTCTTTCTTTCTTTCTTCTTTCTTTCTCTTTCTTTCTTTCTTTCTTTCTTTCTTTCTTTCTTTCTTTCTTCTTTCTTTCTTTCTTTCTTTCTTTCTTTCTTTCTTTCTTTCTTTCTTTCTTTCTTCTTTCTTTCTTTCTTCTTATTTTAAAGATTTGGGGGAAGTGAGAACACAGAGGGAGAAGCAGATTCCCCACTGAGCAGGGAGCCCGATGTGGGACTTGATCCCAGGACCCTGAGATCATGACCTGAGCCGAAGGCAGACACTCAACTGACTGAGCCACCCAGACACTCCCCAGTGCCATTTTTAGAATGCAATTTTTCGCTGTTTTAAAATAGTAAACCTGTGGCCATAAGGGTTTTTGAGGGTAGAATATGGTTTGTTCTGTAGTTTATGTTAGAGAAGAAACTGAAATAAATAACATGATTGTCTTTGAAGACGAAGAGGATGTTTAGGTAGTTCCTACTCATTCACTCTCCTCCAGCTACCTTCTTTACCTTGTTTTAGGTATTGGTTGGCTTTCTTGGCCTGAAAGAGCAGGGCTATCGATTTTTTCAACACATCAAACCAAGAGTTGACTCAGCCTGGAGTGAGGGCGCAGCAGCAACTATCTGCTTTCTCCTCTTCAGTTTGGGACCTGAAACTTGAAAAAAAAATCATTATAGTTGAGTAGTTAGCCTCAATATGTCCTCTTCTCAAAATAATAAATGTTCAAGATTATCTTTTGACCTGAAAGTGAGGAATGTTAAAAATGCAAATAAATATTAGAAGATGTGGACTCCTCCTTTGCTCTTGACACTTTTTGCAAACCTTCCTTAGTTGTCCTTCAGTGAAGGTCAGAATCTTGGCGATTCCTGGTGACTGCAGAACTTTGACCCACATTCTTCTTCTTTTTTTTTTTTTTTAAAGATTTTATTTATTTATTTGACAGAGAGAGGCACAGCGAGAGAGGGAACGCAAGCAGGGGGAGTGAGAGAGGGAGAAGCAGGCCTCCCGCCGAGCAGGGAGCCCGATGTGGGGCTCGATCCCAGGACCCTGGGATCACGACCTGAGCCGAAGGCAGACGCCCAACGACTGAGCCACCCAGGCGCCCTGACCCACATTCTTCTAAAACTAGTCTCTTGTTTTCTTCTTTGGGGGTGAAAACACCTGGAAATGAGTGGGACAAATTTTGTGAATAAAGATATTTGGCCCCACATACCCTGTTGATATTTAAATAAATGATAATTTATTCTTCAAGGGGTAAGTCAATGACGTATTCCTGTTAAGTCAGTTAAAAATATTAGGGCTTCAGAATGGGAGCATTTGAATTTGGTGTCATGGATTTTGGGAAGTTCTGAAAGGAATAAGAAGTGTTTAGATTCCAGGAATCTTGATTAAAATATATTAATGAAAGTGGAAGACTTCTCACCTGGCTGGTATGGAAGATAAAACACCATAAATGTCAGCATCATGCCTGTGTGACTCTTTAAGTCATTATAAACAATAATGGGCACTATAAAAGACAAGGTCAGAGCGTTTCTTATAACTCTTCCATACAGATTCTTTTTATTTCTGGTACATATCTCATTTCCTTTCAAGTATCTTTAACTGTAAAGAGAGAGATAACCTTTATAACTCTTTCTTTTATTGATAAGGCAACAGAAGGAAAGTCCCTCAGTTTATACGCAGTTGCTGTAATCTGTGAACAGCATTATTTTCCCGAGCGGTAGTATGGTTACGTGAGCGAGAATCGTGTAAGAAGTATGTTTTCACATAAATTACAAATTTTGCTAAGTTAATGTGTGAAAATGCGTTGTAGGCAAACGGAGACGTTTCTTCAGACAGACAGTTAGTACGGGGGAGATGAACAGCAACACACTATGCCAGGTGGTGTTCTCTGTGTCATGGGACGTCTGGACTTTTAATGAAGGGCTCAGGCTGAGCTTGAGCCGGGCTTCCTTGACAATGACTTTTTATGCTCTGTTAGAAGACAAATGGATCCTTCTAATATTCAAAAAATATTTATTAAATGCCTATACTCTTTGGGGCTTGTTCCTTATATTCTAATTTAGAATGAAGACTTAAAAAATATTACATATGTGTAATAAAATTGTGAAGTAGCCTCTTCTAGGTATTCTTCCCAAAGGAGTGATTGCCAATACGTTCTGACTTTCTTGAACCTGTAAATAAGGAATGGTATTGGAAAAGATAAATCATTATATCTAGAATTCAAAATAAGATCTGAATTAAATTTGAGTCTTATGAAATTTATGGATAGAAACCTTGGTTTTTTTCCAAAAGTGTTTCTGATAATAGAAACTACGAAACACAACGCTGTTATGTTTCAACATTTCCGTAAGCTACATTGAATCTCTGTACACAGGCTTGTCAAATCAGTCAGGTTGAGCAGTCAGTGTTAAATTTAATCTCCTCAAGCTGTTAACCCTTCTGAATTCCTCAAAACCATCAAGATGTGCTGCAAACAGTGAGTAGAGGGAGGAGGCAGTAGAAGAAGGGGTAACCCTTCTAGAGGTATTAGCCTCTACCATGACTCATTAGGACACGTCCTGAAATAAGTTTAGCTCCCTATCAGGCAAGCGACTAAGCATTCCCTAGTCGTTTATCAAGTGAAAAGGAAGGAGGTTGTCATATTCAAGCAGCCCCAGCAATGTGAGCAGAAATGTATCACTTTATTATTTTCCCTTTCTTCTGCACAAAACATGATATATTGATTTACTTTAGATTATTTAGGGTCTCGGTTGTTTTATGCTTGCAAAAGTTACGAATTAAAAGTCCTAAATTGTCAGGTGTTAATGGGAATGAAATTCACACCCAATGCAGGAGATATTAGTTGGAAACAATAAATCTTGTCAGGATCAAGGTACTGTTATTACTGTAAAAAAATGAAGGTCACAAGATAATACTATTCAGGGAAGTATGTAAGACATTTAAAGAGATTCATCATTTTTCATATGACATACAGATACCCTTTCAAAGGATTTCAGTATTTTATCTCTAATTTGATTTGGTATTTAAATATTTTAAGTCAACCCTTTAGAAACCCATATGTATTTTTTTTTTTTTTTTTTTGACATTATCTAATTGCATAGTTTAACAAGTAGATGGGTGGTCAGGGTTTCTGGTGAGTGTCCATAATTGTTTGGTGATGTTCAGATGTTTCAACAATTTTATTTACAATAACAGTTTAAGGAAATCCACGTTGATGGAGGATCTATTGTATACCAGACACCACACAAGTGTGTATAGGCTGAGCGAGTCATCTCATTTTTATGGTGCTGTTGGATATTATTTTTGTGCCATTTTTTTCTGATGAAAAAAACTGAGGCTTAATGTTTATTAACTTGCCTAAGGTCATGTAGTCAATAAGGAATAGAACCCAGTGGGAGGCCCAGGGCTCTGACTTCAGAGCTTCTCTCTGTTTAAAATTAGTGACTGGCCTCACATGGCACTTCATAGTATTTGTACTCATCTGTAATAACAATGGGGCAATAAAGCTCAAAGGTACTTGATCTTAGAAGTTTAAACAACCCAAGTGTTTACAATTGCAGATGCAGCTCTATTTTTAAACTGGTAAGATTCTGAAAGCTCTGTGTGTATGTGTGTAAAGTAAAATTTATTTTTATTAATTTAATACCAAGCTACTATTCTCCCCGTCTGTTGCTGGTGGCTGGAGGTGACAGCACCGTTTTGGTTCTCTCCATAATTGTTTATAGTGAGAGAAATTTACACAGGAAAGCCTGTTATATATAAGCTTCTTGTTAGACCCTGAATGCTCCTTTCACCTCCCCCCACATTCCTACCTCACTGTTCCTCACAGGAAAAAAGAGAAGCTTCTAGGCCTGAACCTATGAAACACTTTTGCCCTCCTAAGATATTTTCTCAGCAGATACTTACATAGTGACCAAGTAGTGCTAGATGCTGTCTTAAGAGCTTTACAAGGAGGGCGCTGACTCACGGGTTCTTCCTAAAGCCCGATGAGTAAGGGGTTCTTAGCATCCCCAATGAGCAGATGAGAAAACTCAGATGCATGGAGTTCAGTAACTTGTCAATGTCCTATAACCCAGTAAGTGGTAAAAATGGAACTTGAACCTAGAGCATCTGAGGCCAGAGACCTTGATCTTAACCATTACGTTGTGCAGACTCCCCAGATGATTACAACCTCTTCTTACCTCTTATGTCCCTGTATCAGGTTGCCCAAAAAAATGTGCTACGGCTGAAGTCTTTATCCATGTATGTGATGCCACCCCTATATTTCCTCTCCTGTATTGCTTCATTAATCATTCTCTACCTGAGTTATATTCACTCTTTCTCTCCCCCTTAGTTCTTTTTCCTCTTCTTATAAATGGGACCAGATGTCTAGCATCTTAAATAGTATCAACGTCTTCATATCCCTCTATTCATAAAACAGAATCTTTTAACACACTATACTCCTTTCTTTTTTTTCCTTTCAGCTGTCAGCTCCCTGCTCTCTGCTTTATGCCCTAACCCACGTCCTAAAACTGTTCTTGTTAAACCACCTCTGCCTGAGAAGTTGGCACCTTTCAGCTTTGCCAGACCACAGTTTTTATAAAGTTCTACCCCTAGAGCTTAAATCACAGCTGTCACTACATACTAGGTGCACCCCGACATCTCTGAACATTTCCTCATCTTTCTCACTCCTCTCTTTGTCCCCAAAGCTTCTATCAAGGGTTACATTCTTTATTTTAGAAGTCACTACCTACCAGAAGAGCTGTTTTCAAATGACAATTGGTTTCTGTATTTCTGTCCCTCAGGTCTCAATGTAAAATGTGCAAAATTGAACTCATTATCTCCCTTTTACCAGAACATCACCTCTACTCCTCTTTCTGGTTTCCATCCACAGACCATTCAGCTTTCACGACTCTGCCTTCAGAGTGATCATTCCAAAAAATAGATCTTTCCTTCTGGATCGCTCAGGTAGCTCGTCTGTGTAAAATCCTCCAGTAGCATCCATGGGATAAAGTGAACACTGATGAGTTCAGCAAAAAGATTTTTAGCAAATGAATTAAACCATCTACGTTTCTTCATTTATTTCCCAAGAACTCTCTGCTCCGGCCACACTAAACTACTTGCTATTTGCTACTTCTCCTACTTTCCTTTTTTTAAAAAAAATATACATTTATTTATTAGAGAGACACAGTGCTAGCAGAGGAGCAGAGTCAGAAGGAGAGAGAATCTCTAGCAGACTCTGTGCTGAGCACGAGTCTGACGAGGGGCTGGATCTCATGATCCTGAGATCATGACCTGAGCCCAAACCAAGAGTCAGTTCCTTAATCGACTGGGCCACGTAGGTGCCCCTGTCCTACTTTCCTTCTTTCAGCTCCAAGCCTTGGTACATTGCTTTTTCTCTGTCTACAATGTCCTTTGATCCTTCTCTATTCCTCAGAAACACTTATATTTCATGACTCAGTGACTCAGCTCAAATGTCACTTCCTATGCAATGCTTTCCCTGCCTCCCACACTTCATGAATTGTTCTTCTTTTGGTCTTTATTCAACATCACTAATCACTTTGCTTTGCAATTAATTTTTTATATGCCTATTCTCACAATAATGTGACCTTTGCAGGAAAAAGGATTATATCTAATTTATTATTGACTACACAATGTCCTCTACATAGTAGGCTCTGAATGAAAGCTTATAGAATGGTTTGTGTGATCAAATGAATGAGTGCAAGCAACACATTTTCATTTAATACATATTTAACATGCTCTGTGCCAGGCAGCACTCAAGGCACAGAGATATGGCAAATCAAACACAGATAAAAATCACTGCTATCACATACAACTACATTCTACTGGAGGGATGCAGACAATAAGATGTGAATAAATAAAGTATAAAATTAAATGGTGCAAATACTATGAAAAAAAAACACAGAGACAAGAGATGAGAAATGCCAGGGGACAAGGAGGGAGGGCTGCCATTTTCACTATGATGGTCAATGAAGGCTTTAAAAAAGAAAGTCACACTTGAGAAAGACCTAAAGTAGAAAAGGGAGGAAACTATTTGGGAAGAAGATCTCTCCAGGCAGAAGTAATGTCAAGGGTAGTTTAGAAACATGCGTAGGATACTTGAGGCATAGTATCAAAGACCACAATAGTAGGAAAGAAGAAGTGGGGGGGGGGCAGTATTACAGGTAAGTTCAGAGAGAACCAGAGGTTAGATGGTTTTACTCTGAGTACTTAGGAAGCCACTGGAAGACTGGCAGACAAGTGGAATACCTTATAAGAATTTAAAACATTTATCTTATAGTGCCATTATGAGCTGTTACTGCTGGTAAATTTGTAACATTGGTTGTGAAAATTGCTTGAACGCTCTCGATATTGCACTTATTATCCCCACACATATATATTTGAAGAAAGCCAATATTCACAAAGATATAAACCACATCTCCATCTGCAATAGCATGACAGTTGTGTGCGTAGTAAAGGGCAGAGAGGATAAATGCACCTGTCTGCTTCTATAGACAGGAAGGGAGGAAAACATGGCTGGGAGTGTGTGGCTTTGCACTGGGATGACTGAGCAGCTGTGGATTGGTTACTGCTCTTTTATATGCTGTTTAACTTGCTGAGAAGAGAGTATGCTATCTGAGAAGTTATAGATGCCGTTATTCTAATTAGTTTAATAGATATATATCTTAGAAACTGCAGTCTAGCACATTCAGATAAATTTTTTGTATCTGTGTTGCTTTTGTTTTGTTTTATTTCTTTGGCAGAAGCTTTTGAGGTGATCATATCAAGGATGTCAGCATTCTTCTTTATGGATAGGTACAGAAATCATTCCATCTATTCTCTATCCTGATTCTTCGTTGCAATTTTATAGTTACTTTGAGGTCATGCATTTTTATGATAAAACAGAGGATATTGAGTTTCCTAGAATTGGATGGATCAGCTTTTAGGAAATTCTGAAAGTAAAGGTTCTTTGAAAGACAAAAGATATCCAATCAAACAGCCAACTTTATGCTAATCTGTGCTCTATAGAGAAAGATAAAGCTCCTGTTTTCTAGGAAGAGTAAAAAGATGGAACTTGAATGTGAAATTATTAGGTACTAGACGTTTATCTTTATGTGAAGAGAAAAAAAATGAACTGTAAAATTTTTTGGTATCTTAACTATATTGAAATATGAATGAATGCATTAAAATATAATATAGTTATACGTACATATATATACATGCATGTAGAAAGAATACATTTCAGATGATTTTCTAAGAAGGTATGATCTAATTTAAATGAAACATTTTTACATTAGGTAATGAGTAAATGCTAGATTATTTAAGAAAGTATCATCATTGTAACTGTTATACATAAATCTGCATTCTTTTTTTTAAGATTTTATTTTTAAGTAATCTCTACACCCAGCATGGGGCTCAAACCTACAACCCCAAGATCAAGAGTTATACACTCTACCGACTGAGCCAGCCAGGCGCCCCTAAATCTGCATTCTAAGAACAGATTTATCCTACCTATTATTTTTGGATCATAAAGTGGCTCAAAAGGTTAGGGTTATATTTCCCTTGGTTTAATCCCCACTCTCTAAATCCCCCATAATGAAACCTAGGCCTATCTTTTCATTAAAATCTTCCTTCAAAACATTGGCATCACCTCTCTACAGGAGAAATAGATGGTCACAGTATATGTATATAATTACTGAAATGAAAAAACAAATAAATTCAAGAAGTATGATAGTTAAGCTTCAGGGTCCATTGTTTCCTTCTCAAGGTCATCATTCCCCAGCATTTCTATATATTTGTGGCACTCCCTTTGCCAAAATTCCTTATAATGTCTGTCTTACAGCTCATACTGAAAGGGTGGGACATTAAAGAGGAAGAACAGAGAAATGGGGGAGGGGTCTTCTACTGACACGTGTCGATGTTAGCATCCTTCTGTCTGTCCCCCCTCCCTCCCTCCGCTAGCACAGCCTCTTTGGAGTTGTGACTCTTCTTTTCTCCCAGGATTCTTATTTCCTTATCTCCAGTCTTCTCTCCACTTTCCAAGGACCTAAGAAGTTGTTGGCGTCCATTAGACTGTATCAGAGAGAATGTGCGGGCTTCTCTCTTGATCAGTGATTGTGTCTCTTTTTGTGATGGCAGGTGGTTCTGATAGTATCTGGAATTAGACTGAGCTGTTCTACCTCCAGAATAAAATACTAATGGCATTTTTTTCAATTTACTGGAAAAATAATGCACGTATTTTTTTTCTAAAATTTTAATTTTTCTTCTATACATTTTGCTTATGCTTATGCTGCCTGTTACCACTTATTTGCTGGTTCTGGCACATGAGAGAATAAAACACACAAATTGAATAAACAATGAGTGAAATTTAATTATAATATTGATGGAAAAATTGAAACCTTTTTTCTTCGTAGTCACATATGCTTGTCATATGATTTTATATTGAACAAGTTTAATATATTAATTTTTTAGCTGTAAAACTGTTTTTTATTCTTAATTAGATGAACTTCTAAAAGACTTCACTATACTAGGAGATTCGTCAAAGGGCATGACACCAATGAGCCCTCCCAACCAAGCACATGTAAGAACCACAACTCATAAAACATCTTTTTGTTTTGACTCTTCTCACCTCCTTTTCCAGCTCAACCGTGTGTCTTTTACAGAAACAGATCCAGTAATGGATCACACGGGATCATATAGAGTGCCCTCTTAACAATCATCCTCTTTATAGTTCTGTTTGTATCTGTTTGTACCTTACATTAAGAAAGACCCACATACTTCAACTCTACTTATAAAATGAGATGTCTGCAAGTTCCCCTTAACCCTGAGGTTGACTATTTCATTGGGTGCTTACCAAGAGGAACTGCTGTTTATTTAATAGATAGCTCTTACTTGTATCGTACTCTAAACTTATTAGATATTAAGTAGGAAGAGTCAAATCTTTCAGGACTTTTAGGCAGGTCTTAGATGACACTGGATTCTTGGCAACATCCAAAGTGTGAAAACCTCGGGAAATGGTTTTCAAATTTTTTCTGTGAAAGATTCACTGGAGAGCTTTTAAGAAGTACAGTTCCATTTTTGTGCACCTCAGGCATGGGCCAGGTGCCTACATTAAAAAAAAAAAAAAAGTACCCTGGGTCATTGTTATGGAAAATACTTTAGAGCAGCATCCCCCAATATAAATAGAATGCAAACCAAACATGTAATTTTATATTTTCTACTAGCCACATTAATACAGTAAAAAGGAAGCAGATGAAATTAATTTTAATTATAGGTTTAATTTAGCCCCATATATCAAATATTATCATTCACTATTTAATCCATACAAAATTATTAATGAGTTATTTTCCGTTCTTTTTCTAAAAATGAAGTCTTCAAAATCTGGTGTGTATTTTACAAAGACAGTGCCTCGTCTCTCATTTCAGACTAGCCTCATTGCAAATGCTCAATAACCACATGGAGCTAATGACTGCCGTATTGGACAACACAGCTTTAGAGAATTGCTTTTGAATCTAGTAAATAAGCTTGTGATGCTAAATAAGCATATGCTTTATTTTGTGCATATCATGTGGTCAGCACTAAGCTAAATTCTTAAAATGCATCATATTATAAAATTCATGCAACAAGAATGTGAGATAGGTATGCTATTTTACCTCTTTGGTAGGAGAAAACACTCAGGCTTCGGAGGTTGATATGTCCAAAATTGTGAATCAAGTGAGAGACAGAAGCAGTTTGACATGATTTCAGAACACACTTGCTAACCAACCCTCTTTCACACTATTCTGATTTCTTACACAATTAACTGAAATGCAGGCTTCTTTCTAATATTAAAGTCTTAGACACATGTGTTCAAGAGATTGTATAATATACGTATATCATAAAATAGTTTTCAGAGGTAACTGGATTTACCCTTATATATTAATTTTTCATGTCACTTAACCTTCCAGAATTGGAATAAGCATCCTTGGAATGGGATGGTAAGGAGAACTTACAAAACATAAAAAGAGAGAAACTTACAAGACATAAAAACCATGTATGACGAAAATGCCAGAACTTGACATGAGTGGCTTTTTCTTAAGAATTCGTATTTTTTTAAGATGAGTGCCTTTTTCTTCTGGGGCAATAGGAAACATTATAATCAATAAACATTATAATCAAAGGCCATTTACTGACAATTATTCATTATCTTAAGTGTATGAATGAACAAATAAATAACTAGACTAGGCCAATGTGTAATAAAACCATAAGAGCTACAGCTTTTAAAGGGCAACATCTTATCATCATTTGTTCAAAGAAGTTTATTTGTCAAAAGTTATTTACTCTTTTCTTCCCTTGCTTCCTGAACTCATGAACATCTTCATATTTTTTAGTTCCAACTTGGTTGATTTAAAAAAAAAAAGGCTCTCTTTGCTTTTAATATTGCTGAATATTTGAAGATCAATTGCAGCTATTAAATTAAAATAGTTTATCCCTTGAGGACTTTCAAAGACCAAAGAAAATATTATCTTAAATGGAAAACATTAGTCTTCTGTTATTACTGTCTTGGACTGGATTGCATTAGATCGTCAGATTAAGGCAGCAAGTACTTTGAAAATTTAAAACCAGTTGTAAAATGTGAAATTAAAGTAAACACACAGTCTAACAAACACGTGATTCCTTTTAGTCATTTTAAGCAAAATCAACCTCCTGGATCGGTACTTACTTATCATTAGAATGAATCTACATACAATCCTAATGTTCCAAACTTAGTTACCAATAATCATTGGTCAAATGAGTAAGATTTCTTAGAAACATACCAATATAGAGAAAGTCAAACTAGAGTTAAACATTTTTTTAGGGGCGCCTGGGTGGCTCAGTTGGTTGAGCGACTGCCTTCGGCTCAGGTCATGGTCCTGGAGTCCTGGGATCTAGTCCCACGTCTGGCTCCCGGCTCAGCAGGGAGCCTGCTTCTCCCTCTGATCCTCCACCTCTCATGCTCTCTCTCTCTTCCTCATTCTTTCTCTCAAATAAATAAATAAATAAAATCTTGAAAAACAAAAACAAAAACATTTTTTTAGATGATTCACCATGGGGATCTCTCCTATGTAGACAATTCAGCAAATATCAATGGCTTTCTTAAATTGTTCATATAAAATCATCTACCCATATATAATATGAATGTGGAGGCTTCAAACCTTTCTTAATGTTGCGACTCCATTTGTTACTAAGTCAGTAAATCACAGTGTTTGTTACATCAAGTGCAGCTGTTACCTCATGGGTATAGCTGTCTAGTCAGAAGTAGGAAGTATAATCCCAGAGTGCTCTGTTAGCCTGGGATTTCAGGATCAGTTTTGTTTTTGATCCCGGTATTTCTCAAATCCCTTTTCATTAATGATGAAATAGGGTCTCAATATCCTAAGCTGCCATTTGGAAAGAGAAAAAGAAAGATTATGCTGCCCACATCCTAGTTGTGTGCTAAGTTTCTTCTTGCTTTTACTACAAATACTTACTTGCATTTTGGTGAATTTACACATTTTAAGCATGAATTCACTGTATACCCTTTACTATTTGGAATACAAATGAAACTTCGGAAAAATGCAAGAAGGAACACCAAGTAATTAAAAATTGGGCTACTCAATGTAATTGGGAAACCTCATGTAATTCATTTCTAAGTCCTCACTTGGAAACTACTTATTGAATCCATGCGTGTAACTTGTAACTTGGTTAAAGCAGCCAATTAGAATCCAAATGAAAAGGCTTAAGTAATACATACATGTTTTGTGGTATCAGTAGTAAAGGATACTCAAATGTAAAGAAAATATATGGTATCCAAGAGGGAATCTTTATCTGGGTCCAGAAAGTAAAGATATACATAAATCATTGTTATGTGATAAAACTAAGGCAGGTAGTTTAGTTAGGATTTATAATGATAATCACTTGGAATCTTCATGTATCCTGTAAGAATTCAGGTCAGTATGGAACACATTTTGGAAAAATTTCACCCAAAATAGTTAAATGCGTGTTCAACGGCCATGTTACTATATAGATTTAATTTTCATGAGCATCAGTGAGCCATCTTTGTATCTAATTTTAAGTAATAATTCAAGAATTTAGTATCTAAAGTGTTTATAGTTTACAATTTACCCTAACATATTTATCAATGCAATGATGCCCAATCCCTTGGTGGCTGAAGATTTTTCAAAGATGTAAAAGTAAATGTTACTGTTAAATCTTTATATGACACTGAAAGTAATGAAGTGTGTGAATGAAATGTGTTAACCTAAAATACTGGCCTTAGGTTTCACCACATTTTTATTGTTATGTGAGACAAAGATTACAGTCCTACTTCTACTTCAATGCCCACAGTTGACCTGATTGAACGTTTGGTCTTTTATTTCATCTGTACTCTTGCAAGTATGATCAGCTCAGGGAATTTGTTTTGTAATTAAGAAGAGGTCACTTAAGGAAATGAGGAGTGGTCTGCAGACCCTTACACTGGATTCAAGTACCTAAGTCCAAGTAAGAAGCATAGTAAAGTGGTGTTTATGAATTAAGGTGTCTCCTTTCCTGCATATTGTTCCTGCAGACTATCTGGAATGATAAACTTAAAGTCATGGTGTTGGATAACCAACTTGAAAAGGCCTCCTACCTTGATATTCAAATCCCACTTTGCCTTTTTAAATTGAAGAGCGAATGGCCTCTTATTAATGTCCTCTGATGCTTTTATATGTAACAAGTCGTAGCCTTCTGGCCTGGAATAGAGACTATCAGTTGTCTCACAGAGATTTTTCTCTATCATTCTTAACATTCTGAAATATTTATTTTTTATTTATTTTTTATTTATTTATTTACTTATTTGCATTCTGAAAGTTATCTTTAGGTCTTCATAACCTCTAGTAACTTTAGGTAACCTTAAGAACATCCCATACATGGTTGTGCTCTTTCCAGTTTTGTGTTTTAATGGGCTTCTCTTGTCCTTCTAGCAGAGACTTTGGAATGAACAGGTACTCTGTGGACCAAGGGAATACACTGTTCTTTTATTTATGATCACAATTGTATTTTCTAGACTTTACAGTTGTTTAAAATCGAGCACCCGATTGTAAAATCTAGGATGCCGAGGGGGAAAAAAGTTGGTTATATGTGCATGTGTGCACGTGTATTTTATTTGAAAATTCTATGCAATTTTAAACCCCTTTTACTGTGTTCTCTGGTGAGCGAGTGAGGTGTGCAGGTGGGTAAGAGGGTGGGGGTGTTTTAATAGATGAGAGAGTTGAAAAAGGTATCCAAAGATTTGAGTCCATAATGACTTCAGATATTGAGGTTGATTAGTTAGCACTTCCTCTCCCACCTGTTGTTGGTGGTTTACTAGAAGATAGTCTGTTCCATTTAGTCAGTACGTCAGTGAACGGGGGTAGGTCAATTATCCAACTGCATATTTATAATTGGGAGGGAGTGGCGAGGTGCCAAACTCCTTTGAGACAGAGAAGAGAAACAAATGACGCCTGTTAAAAGACACTAGTGGGCTTAGAAAAGACGTCACCAGAAAGAGTAGCTGGGGACTCCATACCAATGGGATCTTTCCCTTTACATGTAGGAAAAAAAAGGTACTAATTTTCATGACCCCCCCTTAATTGTAAAGTGTTCCTGTGTTATACGTTTGATATAATACTACAACTATCAGAAATTTGAGAGCATTTATATACAATTTAAAAATAGGCAACTAAAATTCAAATTTTGGTTACTATTTTTTTTTCTTTTGTAAGAATTCACTTGCAAAATGATTTGATCTAACAAGAGTTGTGATGTGCTCAATGACAATACATGATTTGGGAATTTTAATTATATGAAAACTGCATTAGTGTGTGGAGGGCAAACACATGTTTTGAAATCCACTCAACTGAGATACTTTTGTATTTATAAATATCAGATAATAATGTGTGTTAGTTGTAGAAGTACTGTATTATATAAAATCTCAGAGGACAAATTTTATATATATAGATGAAATATATATATACATATATATGTAAAGTAGTAAAACAATGACCCATATATAGAGAAAAGAGCAAGCAGAAAATGTCTTCCATATTTTCGTAATATTTTTGATAAAAAATACTCAAGGGAAAGCATTTTCTAGAATGTTATGTCTGATATATTTGTCTTATAGTTATTGCAATTTTTATCACATTCTCTTCAAATTGCAAGAGTTTGGAATTAATTAGTAGAATTCTATTTCCGTTTACAAACATGTATTAAATGCACTATTAAAAAGATTTTAAAAGATGGATTTATAAGTGGGAAAGAAATGTTTATGACAATGTTTAATCTCAAATATTCAATAAATTACTTTTAAATGTTTTTTGGGTGAGTTTGACCTGTAATACATTGTTATTGACATAAACCTGCTTCTGATGTATTTTTATAATGCCACATCAAGTTTTAAAATTAGTAGTGGGCTGTTAATAGCTCAGCCAGTAGGAATTCCCATAGTAATAACATATGGCCACTGAAATCTTTTTAGTATCTTTTCGCTGAACAGCTAAACTCAGCATGGTTTCACATTTAATGATACAATAGCAAGGTATAGTTTGTTAAAAGGGAAGATAAAACATACTTCCTGAATATGTAGTCTTTTTTCACTATGTTGTCAGGTAAGAATTAGCAGACTGCAGTTATCCACTTTAAACTATGATCTAATCGGAACTCAAGAGCTAAATAAAAACACGGGTGATTAGCCCTTAGTTAGTAGGAACCCCTAGGGAAAACTTCAGTGCTACAGGAAGTGATGCTAATGATTTATCAAGTGGCAAACTTGCCTCTGAGAAAATACTGATTCAGTAACTTCACAGCACAGGTCAGTGTCTATTGGATATTCCAGCCAATCTGAAACCTTTTGATAGCAGAAGTCCAAGGTACATTTTTAAAAGGGAAAGAGATGGTAACAAGAACTGTGAAGGTTTGTTGGTAAAAAGTCAGACTCTGATGAAAATCTTCCTTTCATTGGAGCTACAGATCTTTAGTAGCTCTGCCAACAGTTAGGAAACCCTTAGTCTCCCAGAGGCACTGAGTGAAAAGGGGTTTTAGAATTTAAGTAAAACAGCAAAATCAGATCTTACTAGTAAGACAGAATTCATTATTTATCGTGCAACTTAGAACACTGAACTGGAAACTTGAGAAAATTAAACTTCTCAAAAAAAATCTTCTTATTGCCCATCTACTGAAAGAAACATCAACAGAAAGGAAAATTCAAGCCCTAATACACTAAAACCATTAAAGGAGCTGGCAAAATTCCATTTTGGGTAACTCTCCTCCAATCCTTCATTCTTAATTAGTTTCATCAGTTGAAACTGATATTTACTACCGCTTTGTTGGAGATGGTTATCTAATAATAGTACCTTGGCAATGTCATATTCAGAATGAGAAAGACTAGATGGAATAATGAAAAAAAAAAAGTAAAATTTTACCTTATTTTTGGATAGGTTATTCTTAGTAGGTATGAATATGTGGCTGCCATTACAATAAATCTAATGGCATGCATCAATCAACTGATGAGCTGTTAAAGATTTAGCAGTTCTGTCTTATTTGGTTTCTGAATTTGTTTCATTCCACGATTGAATGTACATTTACTAAGTTTACTGGCTATTACAAGTTGTATGTTTACATCTTCATCTTTCATTTGTTTAATACTGGAAATGCCAGACCTTTAAAAAAAGAAAGAATAAAATTTTGTCACCAAAAGAAGGTCAGGTGAACAGCCTCAGCTGTGAAACATTTGGTTCTTTTTCAGCTCCCCCAGGAAGCTCCATTTGCAAAGGCAATGTGAGCACAGGAAGACCTCAGTCAGCCTGAATCTGAGATTAACTCCCTGCAATTCAGTCATACTAAAGCAGGAAATTGGGCTCAATAAATACTCTAACTAAGTGAAAGTTTCAGAGTAGGAAGTTTTCAAGTAAGAGCAAAGTGTTTTCCAGACACTATTTTGCTTTTTACGATGTCAATGAATATATTTAACCAGATGCTGGTGGGTTATATATATATATACATTTTCCATCCTACCCATGACTTGATTTTCAATTTCTGTTATTCTGCTCTTTCTCGTGTATCTTTAAAAGCACCTAGAAACCTCTCTCAGAGGGACTTGTGTTTACAAACACAACAAGTTTGGACCAACAGGTGATGATATTTGCTGTGAAAACGAATGGAAATAAAGCATCATTTTAAACGAAATTTTTTAAATCAAGTATTGGAGAACAGATCATGTTCAGGAGGTGATGATAGTTTCAGGTTGCCTTAAAAAATGTAAATTTTTTTTTTTTTTTTACAACTAAATGAATCTAATATTGGCGATGATTTTATTTCCCCTCCCATATACTATGTGAAGCAATTGAATCCCGTGAGCAACACGGGTCCAGGTCGAATGAATGTTTTCATAGGAATTATTGGCAAACATTTCCTTTCTGATCAGTTTTCCCCAAATAGACCTAGAATTTGCATCTCATTAGGTACCGATGAGTCCAGTAGCGAGTTTTGATGTTTATATAGGTTTGAAACCCCATTTGCAGAGTCGCAGGCTCCTAGGCACCAGGACTTCCTGCACGAAGCCTCCAGTTCTGAGACACATCTGCCTAGGACCCCGCTGACTTGGCTGCAGTGTTGCCCCGTAGGGTCGGCTGCCAGATTAGGTGTGGAGATACTGCCGAGCTGTCACTCCGCATGGTTTCCTGCAAGTCAGCTATCTCGTTCCCATCTGTGTTGATGTTCTTTCAAGGCTTTTTTTCACTGCTTGGCTGGCATGCATATATTTGTCTCATAAGCCTCGATTTGGCTTGAAGACTTGCCTTCCCAGGTCGCGATTCAAAATGAAATTTCTCAGTGGGTGTGTATTTCCCTTTCGTTGTGTTCATTATTGTTCCTTAATTCTTAACTTTGAGATGTTTCTGTTTTAAGATACACTCTCTCATGCTTATTAGGGTCCTTTTATATGTTGTCTGCCCCATTTTGAAGACCTGAATACATTACGATCTACCACGTTGCAAGTTTTGTTTGCTTTAAAGTTTAATAACCGCAAAATGAGATGACTTAAATATATAATGGCATTTTTCTTTTACTTCACTTTTATCTTACATATTTCTCTCTAGCCAAGAGGTCAGTTTTCATACAGCATTTACTTTTCAGCAAGAATTTATTTGGATAGCTTTGGTTGTTAATATTCTAGGGAGCCATCCTGCAGAGTCAGGGATAGATTACATAGATGATATTTTTAGTCCATAAAGGACTTTTTTTTTATAGCTGAAATTTTATTATTTGTGCTTTGTACCATTAATTGGCATTTTTGGCTATATTCTTGATGATTTAGCCTGAAGGGTCCAATCCCACAGGTTTTGTTCCTGCAAAACACCCATTGAATTTATGAAGAGTGGTGCACTTACAATGGTCACTGGAACAGGCTTGGTGGATAATCTGAGTTGAAAAATGAAATGACAGATGCCATAAGTACACCATGTTCTGATTAGATGGCCATGAACAGCTTCCTCCACTTGCAGATTAACATCATTTCCCGCTGTTTTCAAACAAAGAGTATCTGTTCTAAAAGTAGATCCCACAGATACTGCTAATGCACCAAGTTCCACTCATCCTTGCTTGAAATGGTCCATTAGGTTTTCTTTTCTTCCAAGAAATAAATCATTTTTGTTTTCATGTATTTTGGCAGATTTCCTTAGTTATGGGATGCGGTTTGAGACTGGTTTATGAATTCTTGCTTCTTAACAATAAGAAATAGCACTGATTGTCTTCGCCTTGTTACCCAATATGTTTGTTATGGAAACTGGGGTGAAGTAAATCGGAAGGGAAATATGAAACTCAGGTGGGAATATAGTGCTCAGTGATAGCGTATTCTACCTGTCTTTCTTTATAGATTCATCTTCCCCACGAATACTAATTGAGTGTCTGTATAATGTTAACTGCTTTTCTACCATAGAAGTTATAATTATAGCTGTAATCTGTGCTTCAGATCATTATAAATTAGAAGACTGTCAAAATTCCTATTAAATACATAAGAACAAAATTGGGAAATTGAACAAAAGGTTTATTTAATAATTAGCACAAGATCCCATCAGTTATTGCTGAAATTATGCAATGAACCAAATTTTGAGGGGAAAAACAAAGATAGTTTGTCTTTCATTTGTCTTTAAGAAACAACCAGTGTACACTTCAAGATTGATTATTAAAGAAGCTATGCAAGGTATAAGCTTATAGACTTACGTTACATCACTACATTTTTTGCCACTGAATCCCAAAAGTGAGCCGGTGGCTTAGATCTAAGCTGTGACAATTTAAAGTGAGTGTAAACACACTAAATATGGGTCTTCTCTGTTCTTGGAAGGTCATGTCATAAAACTTCTTTCCATCAGAAGCTAATATTTCATTGACAAAATAAGTTACCCAAATGTCTTAAAGAGGACACATGTGTTATTCAGTCTGTTTATTGTCACCAGATGGAAATATTCCCCTACATTTCTTATATTTAATCTGTACTTCTCATTTTGAACAAATTTATAATTTTGTCCTCACAACATAAAACTGACCATATATGACCAGTACTACATCTGAAAAATGACTATTGTTAAGGTAGGATTATAGTGAAACCCAAGAGTTTTTCTTCATTGTCAACAAAACAAAACAAGGCCATACACATAAGCCCTCACATTCTGGGACTCCATCCAAAAGCGTTTAACAATTTGGCTCTACCCACCTTCAGGGAACCCATACTTTGATTCTAGGGTTTGGGTACCATGATGTACCCAGAGGATCCTACCATTTACTAAATAGTCAGGGAGGGTTTAGAAATTGGTTAGTTCTATTTTTCTGGTACCTAAAATCCGTATTTTCTCACTCAGGCTGTTTGCTACTTACAGGAGAGGAAAGTGGAAAATAGTATATATAAATGTGGTTTTTGATTTATTTTGCAAGAAGACGTTCAGATTAAAAATTTCAAGACAATATTTCATAGTTTCAGGATTTTAACTAATCTCATATTTTCTTTAATGATTGCAGCCATTAGGAATCATAAATAAATCAGAAAGTACTTTCTGTTTCAGATTTACATGTCTTTTTAAATAAAATTCTTTATGAGATCAAAATCACAGAGCTAACACAAAATTATAGAAACAGAATGGAATTATGTGTGACCTTATATAGCTTTCATAGATTCAGATTTCCTATAACTGACTTGGCAACACATTTCAGTGTGTGTTTCTCTGACCCTGCACCTCTTACCTCTGTGCATTCACTTTCTCTCCCTGCATTGGAGATGATCTGTTTTATTTTTTCTACTCTCAATTGTAAACTATGGCCGACAACTCCATCCTTCCTGAGTGCATATGATACATCCCCATCTACTTATAAGACTGGTACTTTTTCTGGGTACCGATTTCAAATGCCAGAGAGAGAAACTCTGGCTCTGCTGAGGTTAAGAATTGACTGTTATTTCAATCAACCATGAGCCAGAGGCATGGGTCATGAGACAGAAGGGGTATGCTGAGGATCTACTTCTGTGGCAAGATATTCTAGAAAAGAAGATAATATAGACAGACACTGTCAAATAATAACAAGAGTGATAATAATAAATAAGCATCTACTATGTTCCAGAACCTATACTTAAATGTTTTAATTATGCATTTCACGTACATGGCTACTGGTAAAGCACTGTGCACTTAAAAACTGTTTCTGCACACTTTGTATTGTTAATCCTAACAATCTCCTTATCAACTAAATGCTATGGTTTCCATTTCTTATTGAAGAAACTCTTGCTAAAAGTTAAGTGAGTTATTAAGTGACAGAGCCAGAATTAAAATTCATGTCTTCTGATTCTTGGTTTAGAGCTTCTTACACTGAAAAGCTGCCTCCTTTCTGCAGTGTCATTGATACAAAATGTGGCAAAACACGGTAGTTGATCAGACCAAAGTCACCTACAGCCCTGTATTTGTTATCTAAGAGTAGTATCAATGGCCTTACGATCATATTTTTTCTAATTTTTTTTCTGATCCTTCTGTTTTTTTTTTTTTTTTCTTTAGCAAATATATCACTTAATAATGCATTTAGCTGCGAGTAATACATTCACCATAGTTCAGTGAGGGGCTTACTTCGCCCTTATAATAAGATTCAGGAAGTCATCAATCAGCAAATTTTACTGAGCAGTCACTATACGGCTATCCTCCTGCTCTAGTATCCTTAGTTTTTGGTTTTCCTTCTCATATTCCCACATTGGTTGCTGCCTCTCTAGCCAAGCTGTCCCTGTTTCAGGAAGGGAGAAGGAGGAAGCACGAAAAGGAAAAGGAGAAACTTTCCTTGATCACCTTTTGTTTCTATCCAGAGAGATGCCCTCCACGAGGACTTTTCTCTATATCTTGCTGGTCAGAATTTTGTCACACAGCTTCCTCTAGGAGAAAGCTAGGTGGGAGTGTGTTTTTCTTGTTAGTAGCGTAGGAAGACAAGGGAGTGAGCCAAGCTCGACTGTCTACTTTTGTGGGACTGGAAGTAGTAACTCGGGTCTCGGTACCACATGCCTGGAAGACCCCGACCCTGGTTTGCTTCACTTGGGCATTTTCAGCATTTTCTTTGTTCAATTGAATAACTCCAATTTCTTTTAGCTCTCTTAATAAGATTGCTTTCCAACTTTTCTCTGACCTGTAGAGACCCGTTTCATTGATTTCTTTTGAATCTGTGTCTCTGCACATAGCCAAGAGGGTATGTACATACATATTCCCACGAGTAAACCCGAGGACCGTCCTATTTTCTCTGTATCCCTCCTTTACATTTTATAGATGTGACTAGAGACGTCTAAAAGAGGAGGCATTCTTTATTCATTCAAATCAGCAGGTGCTCATTGAGTACCTGCTATGTGGTAGGCGCAGTAGAAGCTAGGGATACATGCTGTGAACAAGAAAGAGGAGGCTTTTGCCCTCAAAAGTGTTTAGGTACCAGATTATATTTAATGTATGCATTGATTTTCATACCCTAATTAAATATATTTAAGGGCTTACTCTGTGTAAGCCCTAAATGGTCTGTTCTAGGTACGTGATACATAGTTTATGACAAGAAAGACAAGATTCCTGCTGTTAATGAGCCACGAGGCCAAAAATTATCCTATTTTCTAGGAATACACAATAAAGAACTCAGAGACCATCCTTTCCCTACTGCTTATTGACTAATGCAATGAAGGAAACATAGGCATACATACACAGACATAATTAGTTGATAGTATTTCTTAATCTGGGGACTGGAGCAAGTTCTAAGCTTGTTTTAATTTCTGATACATACCTTTTGGCTGAGTGTGAAGTTTAGTTGGATTTAAAAATGGATCTAGATTTCAGTGTAAATGCATTGGACTGAATTCTAACAACTTTGCCTCTCTTTACCTTTATTCCTTTGTTTTATTGAATTTAACTTGAATGAAATCTTTTTCTTATTTGTCTAAGTCTATTTCTGTCTAGTAAGGAAGTTGAAATTGATCATGCCTTGACTTTGTGGGCCATCAGAGAACCATGACATTACAGGGTATTGATTTTGTGGTGTTAAAGGGTGACAGATCTAGTGTTAAAGTGCCAAGAGAGCACTGGGTTACAGATTGTAGACCATAAGCAGTCTTGGCTTTTGCTGAGACATGACTAGCTTTTTAAAGTAATGGAAGGAATTGTAAGTCTTAGGTAACTTTTACCACATAAACTTGGAGACATTAATTTAAGCCAGAATTGTGTAATCGTGCATACATGAAAAAAAGTTTCACCTGTGACAAATATATATGCGACATATCTAAAAAGTCACAGTTTAGAGAATGTGTATATATGTGTATCCAGAAAGTATACTATGTGTTAAGAATATTGAGTTGTATTTCAAGTCAATATGACTGAATCTTTTAAAAACATATTCTCACATTTTGGAAGTTGCTTAGTAATAACTGAAGTTTTGTTGTCTTTCAAACCATTTTTGTAATCATTATTTTGCATTTTGCTTCTGCTATGCTTTCACTTCGTAAGGTGTTGTAGGATATGAGTTATGATGCTCACAATTCCGAAAAGCTAGAGGTCTCCAAGTGTAACGCTTGGCGATTTTTTGTTACCCTCTGGGATAGAGAATGTTGACAAGTACATTATAATAGCTGCTACAGACATGAACTGAGGAAGAGTAACCGTGGTCATCTTTCAATGTCCCATTTTCCTCCGAATTTGTTCTTTTTCAATTTAATGACCTTTAGTGAATGCATTGAAAATAACATTTTGATTATAAGATTATTGTGTGGAAAAGTCTCCTAAGTCCAAGTGTATCTCTGGAATCTAATCAGAAGTGCACTAGATTCATTGACTTAAGCCAATCCATCATAGTCATCTTTTAATTTATTTCCACACTTTCTTCCAAGTTCCCATTCTTGAATAAGACTTTGACCTGCAAAAAAGAATAGAATGTATTTTATAGTGTATGTTTGTTCTGTTTTCTAGCAACATAAGTATTTTGCTTAAGCAGATTTGCTAGGAAGTGACAGCTTTGAAAAATTGGACATAGGAACTGCTGGAAGCATTTCAGTCCCAGGCAATCTAAATACTGCAGAGGGGAAAATGAAATATCACAGTGTTTTAAAGATGACAGTTTTGTCAAAGATTCCCTTTCACTCTTTGGCTTAAAACAAATGGAATAAATCAACTGTATCTGTTCAAAACATACATGTGCACTCACGGAGGAAGCACATCCTAGGAGTGTTTCTTTAGAGAGAACCAATGAGAGAATTCTCTTCAAAAAATGTATCATGGGTTGGGAAGACTATCATTTTCTTGGCCTAATGATTAGTTTGGCACATTTTACGATCAATGAGATTTCATGAGAACTGACTTTGAGAGGAAAACATAGTCTTAACGCTGTCTGAGTATAGCATTAGTTACACATATTGGAGATTCTTCAGAGATGTAATAATGTAATTATTATTTTGATGGGTGTGTGCATGTGTGTGTGTGTGTGTGTCATAAAGAGAGCGAGCGAGCGAGAGTTTTATTAAACCTAAGATTGGATGCTGAAATTTTTATGGATATATTAAAAATTTGATCATATTCTCTACCTAAAAAATGCTGTTGGGTATATTTAAGAAGGTATAGCAAGTTTGACAAAACCTGCTTTTAAGAACAATGTTATCACTAATTGGAGAGGCAGCGGAGTCTAGTTAAGAGCACAGACACCAGGGTGAGACTTCTTAAAATTTCAACGCTGCCATTTTTTTAAGATCTGTAATTTGGAACAAGTTAACTTCTCAGTTCTTAAGTCCCTTCATTGTTAAATGGGGTTAATGATGGTATCTACTTCGTAGGGACCACACATAAACATGCACTAGAATGTTAGTTATTATTAGTAATTAAACACTTTTAACATGTTATGAGGCCAAGAATAGAAGCAGACATTTTTTAAAAAGCAATTCAGTAATTTAAGCTCAAATTTTCCCGAAGTCTGTAATATATAGATTATGTTCCTTTTAGGATAGTCATAAATGAATAATGATTACATTTTTAAATTATTAACAAAAGAAGCACTGCTCATTATCACTTATGTCCTATATATATTCTGTAATATACTTTAGGAATTATACTGTTAGAAAATCACTGGTAATTTCTGTCTTTTAGATACCACAATTACTCAGTTAACTGATTTCATGTAACAGATTATTTTCTTTTATGCTATGTTAGAGGTAGTTACGTCTGTAAATGAATGTATATTTTAATTATAATTTGTTCCAGCTCACTTTTTTGGCAAGAGGGGTTATGTTAATACTGTTACTTCCTGAAACAACTTCCATTTAGTATGATACATTCATTAATTCTCTGTTCATCATGTCCTTAATTTGTCTCTTATCAAAGATATACCTGGTAATATACTTTATCTGGTTTATCACCTAAATCTGTCCCATAAAAAAAGATTGATTCATTATTCTTTACACTAAAAAAAATCTTATAACATGATCTATTTATACATTTTACTTCATTTTAGGGCCTATCAGCTTTTCATATTAATGGGATTGTCATTTTTATATATGGTAGGATTCTTGGTATGGTTTGGCTCTGAGCCGTAATATCACCTATCCTCTTAACTCTTTGGAAACATTGACTTATTCTCATTGCATTAGTGCAGACTTAATTTTATTTCATGTCCGAGATGACAAAGGTCACTTTATTAGGCACCTCATTTGCCTTTCCTCTGTAGTTTTCTGGTATCTTATACTAAGTATCATAAAAAAAAGTGTTCTGCTTCCATTAACAAAAAGTGAGCAGAGAACAAAAAGCCAATTATTTGCAGCACATAAAATCCTTATGATAATTTGGTAGACTTTAATTAAACTAATACATCACACTGCACTTATAAGACAAAGGAGCAAAAGAGAAGCAAATAATCTTTTTTTTTTATTCTGTTAGGAAACACCATATCGCTTTTTGATTAAGTGCTTTAAGACCTGTGACCTATTTTAAAGAGTAAGATTTACTGTCCTTTTCATAGAAGACATATTTAAAAAGTTCTGTATAATATGAATTGGGACCACGCCCAGAAAATTTGAAATGAAACTATAAAAAAGCTTGGCTTCATTTTTATTAATTTCTTATGAATTTTCAGATTCTTCAAAATAAAAAGAGATTATGCAAATTTAGCTCATGCAGATATGTTTTTATTACAAAGAATTTGTTTTGGTATTTACCATATTTTGCTGTATTTTTTGCATTGCCATTTGTTCTTTTTGATGAGCCCACTGCCATTATTAATGTGAAGTGTAGTATAAGTTAAAAGGATGTCTGTGCAATTTATATATCTTCTCTGCATTTCACAACTGGAATGTAGTGGAATTAGAGATACTTGGTCTTTATTTAAATAATCTCATCCCGAAATCTTTGATTTTTTTTAAGTTGTAATTTGCATGGAAATAAACCACTGAATTGGGAGTGTAGGCATTTAGTTTTAATCCTAGGTCTGCAGTATAATATTGAATATGTCTTGTCACTGCTCTGGGCCTCAGTATTATTACTGGTAAAATGCAGTTTGGTAGAAGGTGATTCCCTTAACTCTGCAATTGTCTTTCTACATTAGTTATTAATGTAATATCTTTCTGTGTACTAAAAGTCAGCATTTTATTATGCTCATATCCATCCCTAAATCAGTGCCACTTAGTATTTACAAAAGTATTTATGAAAACATTTTTAGAAATTTCTAATTATCAGAAAGCATAAAATTTTGAAGCTGGTCAACCACAAATGATATTAAAAGAGAATTATATTCAATTTAGAAGTTCATCTGTTATTAACCCAAGGACCGTATGATCACTGTGCCAATTGTTACACTTTTAACATAGCTCCCATAAAGCAGGAAACTGGATGGCTGGACTTTGTAATTTTGTCCTATCTCACATTTACTTTTTCAAGACTCAGTTAACTCCTTGGACATTTTACTTCATTTTCTTGTTAGTGGATCAAACTCTTAGTGAGTTTATCCATCACCTGGAAACATTTTGACTACTTAATACTCCTTTCTGTGGGTGTTTAAGACTCCCCAAGTAGCTCTCAATTTTTCAGGTGCACGATTGCAATTTCAGGGGCATTTAAGAACAGCCAAGTTTGCTATTCACTTCATCTTCTCATTAACATCTAGTCCCTGTTCAGGCAGCTTATTGCTTTGGCACATGAACCCTAGGCAGCACTGCTCTTGTTTCCAAAAGTGGCCAATATTATGGTCTGAAAAGGATAATGATGATGGCTTAAGTTTGCATCGTTTTACATTTTTATTATGAGCTTTAAGAATGGAAATGCATTAATGCTCAACTTTGGCCAGATGTAATTGGAACTGTAAAGCTAGGATCCATTTTAGTGTTTTTGCTTGTATAGTATTGTCTTTTTTGTATTGAGCTCTATCACTCCCTGGTTTAGGAAAAGTGTGTCTTTAAAATATTTAAAAGAAAAACAAGAAAAAATAAAATTAAGAATTAAGACACACAGGATTTAGCATTTAAGAATAGGTGTTCTAGAGCAGGAATCCTCAAATACTTAATTAGTTTTAACAAATAATTGTTTTAATTGCATTCTCTGACTTCTGACAGTTAACTTAATTTGTGTATTTCTCTCTTTTTTTTTTCAGTGAACTAAGGGATTTTATTTCCTTTTTACATTTGCTTCTGTGAGTGAACCTTTCATCAAAAGTTTGGAATACCTAAATTATATATATTTTAATACAGTTAATTTGCATTTACAGAGATTTAATTATTCAGTTAAAAATTACCTGAATTATCTTTTCCTTTGGTGGGTAGAATAAAGCATAGTCCTCATTCTTTTCTTAGATGGCATAACTATTTCTAAAATGCTAGCATGAGGCTTTTATAAAGAAGACATCTTTGCAAACAGTATACATGGACTTTTCCTCCCCAAGTATCCTTTCAACTCACAGCAGGGATCCTAATTTCTGTCTATTTATTTATTTACTTATATTTATTTATAATTTTTAACTAACTTTTTTTCTGATTACTGAAGTAATACACAGTTGTTATAACAATTCAAGTATAGAAATGTGTGTCTTAGAATGTAGAAGTCTGCTATAAACTCCACCCCCAAAAGATAATCAGTGTTTTAAAAAGGTATATGTTCTATATTAAAAAAAAAAAAATGTTAACACAGTTGACGTTTGAACAACGTGGTTTTAAACTGCATGGATCCATTTAACCCTCAGATTTTTGCAGTACAGCACTTTGTAAATGTATTTTCTCTTCCTTATGATTTTCTTTTGTTTGTGTATTTCTAATTTAGGATGTTCCAGACAGTTTTGTTATTGTTTTTGTAATTATCACATTGGTTCTTCTTACATGAAGACTTGAGCTAAGTAGAGAAAGCAGAGAAAATACCTCATGATGGAGTTGAATGGAACTATAGAAATCTCTGGTTTAGGCGGGGGGAATCTGCTCACTCTCTCCTGACCTCAGCTTGCATGTGTCTCACAGCTTTGCCTCTTCTCAGGTAGTTTCCCTCATTTCTGTAGATCTCAAGCTAACTCTTCTCTTAAGACCCTGCTTAGGTTCAGTTAGTCAGTGAGTGCTTTGCCTGCTACCCTCACCACACTCTCCTCTCACTCTTTGGAGCTCTCATAGTTTTACCTACTTGGCTCTTCTCTCTTCCTCCCACTGTTAGTAATCTTTTATATGTATGTATTTGTATGTCTCTTCAATAAAAATTTCCTCAGAACCAGGACTGTGCTCGATGATGCTTTGTATTTCCTTCCATACCTTCTGTAATGCCTCTTACATGATTGGGCTTTATAAGCTCTGGCATTCTTCCTAACTCTGAGATTCCATGATTGTTAACAGTCAGTCAGTCAATAAATATTGATTGCTTGGCTGTCCAACCTAAGGCATTCTTTTTGTTAGGGCCCAAATCATTCATTTTCTGAAGTCAGGGCAAAGAACTTATGATGAAGAATTGGTATGAAATTATTCAGCCCCTTTCCTTCCATGGCCAGTTCAGTGGTTGACTCGCACTCTAAAAGGCTTCTTTTCTTAAGCGTGTAGTACAGACAGTGCTAGTGAATGGCCTGTGTGTGCATGTGTGTGTGTGTGTGAGTGTGCACTCTCACTTATAAATGGGTATAGGCTTTCCTTTCTTTGGTTGGATAAAATTTGTCTTATTTGTCTTTTTTTGGCAATTTAGACAATTTTTGTGTATGTTGAAGTTGCTTCTTACGTGTTCATAAATTTAAACAATTATGATAGAGTCCTGAGTATGATAAATACCTGGTTAGGAAGCTTACATAAGTTTGCTTATCATTCCTTAAACCATGGCAAAAATGGAGACATTTGCAGTTATAACTTAGATGTTTATTTTTAAAAGATTCAAAGTCAGATAAAAAAATAATTATGAGAAAACATAATATAGGGAAAAAATATTTGATTAGGAGCCAGAAGTCTTGGTTTAGGGCCCTGATTCTTATCTGTGTGATTTTCTGTAAGAAGATTAAGCTCTCTGAACTTCAGTTCCCTCATAAGTAAAATGAACAAAATTACAATTTCTACTTCACAAAGACTTTCGTGAAATAAAATTAGTTAAGTGTAATCTTGTAGTAAACATCCATACAGGTGTTGCGGCAACTAATAATTGTTATAACTTATGGTTTGGCGTACATCACTTACAAAAATCAAAAGGAAGCAAAAGACAAAAATACTGTCCGGAATTGTCCTCCTCATAGTCCTCCACTCACCCAAACCCACGATTAGGTTATGTCCCGTTTTCCACATCAAATGATTTTCTAGTATTTTTAAAAAGTAACAGATAAATTTTCAGTGCTGAGGTGGCTGTGCCCTGGTTCAGCTACTATGCTATACGTTGATGCTCGGGAGTATGAATATCTACTTCCTGTTTCTGTCTCTGTAGATGACAGAGACTACCATCAGTTTGGTTCTCCGTGCCATGGAATAGACTCTGCTCTTTAAGTAATACCTTTTTCTTTTCTCCAGATTTGAGCATCAGTCAAGGAGAAAATCATGAATATTCATAGTAGTTTTTACATATTGCCAACTATACGCAAACACATGCAACAGATACTTGTACTTAATCTATATCAATTACATAGGTGCGTGATTTACTTTTGAAGTATATCTAATAAAAATAAGTAGAAAAATCGATACATATTCCTTTCAAAGTATATATTTCCTTATTTATTGTTTTGAAGTGTTTGTTTTTTTTTTTTTTTCCTTTTTAGAATTAATAAGAGTATGTCTGTTACTTTGTGTTAATTAGCTGATTCAAATCAAAACAAACACATCCTGGTAACATCCATTTCTACCCTGACCCTCACCAATGACAGCTTTCAGAATGGTGATTTCTTAAGTAGTTCTCCATGAACTCAATAAGTGATGTGAAGTATGCACTTTTACTTTTAAATATTAATCTTTAATGGTAAGGAAAGAATCCATTTTTCTTGGCTTTAGTGACAGGTGAATATTAGTGCCCAGATGCATTTGTTCAGTGCATCAAAGCTTAAAATCACAAGAACACGAAACTGGCTCCTACATAGTTAATTTATGAAATGAAATTTATGGAATGTTATTCTTCAATGACATTAATACGAGGATTTCATTAGGCTGCATGGCTGTATGGTAACTTTATTACTTCAATGCATTCTATTTCTTGGGTGTGCTTTTAAGTTAAAAGTATGTCAGGTCTTGAAAATAGAAAATGAAACATTTTGACACCTCTGATTTCCTAATGTTTGTTTTTATTGCTTTACTTGTGTATTCATTTATTAAAAACCTTGTAGACAAGTTTACATAGTACATTTCCTTAGAGAAAAGAAAAGAATGACTGTTACATGGGAAAGATTAAAAAGAAAAGGTAGTGAAATTTGAGAATTTTTAGGTGGATAGACAATTTAAGACAGAATTATAGAGGGGAAAAATGGGAAAAATAATATGCTAGTAAAGTAAAGAGCATTTGCTGTGATTTGAGAAAGATCTATTCCATAATCATATGACAAATAATAGAATGTCATCGATAGCCATATGACTTCCAAATATTAAAATCAGATAATAGTAATACCATGATGTGACAAATAATATGATTTCCTTAATTAGCTATTCTCAAACATGCATTCATTCATTAAACCAATTTTCACTGAGGGCTGACCATGTGCCAACACTGAGAAATGTAGCAATAAACAGAATGGAGGTGACATTTGCCTTCAGGGAGCACATTGCAGCCTTGAATAGGATGTGAGAATTAAATGAGGGACTTCACGAAAGTAGTTAAATATTTGATAAATGCTATCGCAACATGTCACATACAGTAAGAGTACATAACAGGAAGGTCTAATGTAGTCTTGGCATGTATTATGGCTACGTCGTTGTGGTTGGTTTGGGAATAATAAACAATAAACGAAACTTTCAAATATTTAGCTTTCACTTGTTTATAAGCATTTTTGAAATGAAATGTGCAGTCGTATAGCTTGTGTAAAATAAGATAAACTATGTTCATCTTAAACTTATAATTTAAATTATGAAGATTCACTTATCAGTGATGCCTTGGTAAATGTGTTCTGCTTGTGTGATTGGGCAGAGCATCCCAAGTTATGTTAGCTTTTAGAGCTGCTACAGAAAGAAAAAAAATATTCTTTTCATTTCTAGGAAAAGATAAAAATTAATTTTAAAAAATTAAGACATCTTAAAGCTGCTTAAATTTATATAGCTAATATTGATAATCTGCAATTAGAGCAATGTTTAAACATTTTCCACTCTTGGATATGAACAATTAATTTCAAAATTAGACATTACTTGTTTTGGCTTTTTTTTTACACCATTTATTTTTAAAAAAATGAATTGGTCGATTATTCTGTGAAGTAAATCATTTACTTCTTTACTGACTTTTGATTCTCGTGTCCTGATGCATTGTTACATTGGAAATTTGGGAGAATATTCCTCTTTACTGATTCTAATTCTTAAAGATAGATAATTTGGTAGTGGACGGTAGCATTTTTATTCTATGGAAGTGATTTATTGTCTTTTTGGCAATCTTCAAACTTACTTAGAGGTTTTACTAACATCAACTGTACCATCAAACTAGAAGACAATACTCTTGTACCTTCTGGCACTGAGAGCAGAAATCAGCCTATTGGTCAGTCTCAAATTCAGAGAAATGTTTAACACTATTTAAAACTGCCATTAGCACCAATACGTTTTGAAGGAATATTACCATGACTTTTATTTGTGCGACTAGATACAAAGTTGGAAAACATTGTCCTTTTAGGGTCAGGACTTTGAAGAGTAGAGTAATCCATCCTTGACCTGAGATCAGCGGACCATTTGTTGATAGCATGTTAATTGCTCAGATTTCTGTAAAGAGACAGTGAGCTGTCTAAAGATTGTGTTTGGAGACAAGAGAGCTACTTTAAAGGGTGTGAACACTCAGATCAAGCCCACATCCCTGAGATCTTAAGGACTTGTAAGTTGTAAAAGCTGTGACAACAAAATTACCATTTCATTCTTCTTTGTATTTGTAATATAAACAAAGCCAGCAACCCCCACTAGCCTGCCACCCCTCCTCTGTTGACATTTTCATAGCGTTGAAAAGCTTGAAGCCTGAAACACAATTAATTGAATGTTTCTTTTACCATGCAAATATCTCTTGTCAGAGATAGCATCCATGAGATTAGCCAGCAGTATTGATTTAGATCCCCCAGGGTTGTTAATTGTAGCAAACTGTTGTGTCTCTAGGACTTCTGAAAGAGGTTATGGCCATTGCAAATACATCTTAAGGAAGGAAAGAATACTATCAGCCAAGATGTGCACCCAAGCTTTGGAGCTAGGCTAGCAAGACCCTACTCACATCCCTGTAAAGCAGACATATATTTTTGTATTTTTTATAGGTGGATACAGTGCAGACCACGAACCCCCCTGGCCACATTGAGGAATCGTGTAAAATGAATGTATGTGCTCGTAAGTGAAACACATGTAATGTTCCAACTCAGTGTGTTGGATCCTAATAGACTTGAATTGTCTTGTGTAAAAAGAAATCGATTCCCAAGGGGCAGGACCACTATCTGATTAAAATGAAGCTTTGATTTTGAAGAAAACAAAAATGGACTTAAAATAAAATCTCTGCAAAAAAGAAACTATACTTGGCAAACAAACTGAAAAAAAAAAAATCAAGCTCTCAATATGGAATAAAGGAGGGATGTGAGAGAGGTTTTGCAATCTTATCAATAACTGTGGAGAAACAGAATCATACTCAGGAGTGTGAAAAGAAGAACAGGAAATCCTTTTCCTTCAGTTTGCACTTGAATGGACTCAAGCAAAAGAGTGGAGACATATCCTGTTACTGTTTATAGTTAATAATGTGGAGATTAGTATAGATGTGATTTCATTTGCCTTGCTTGAACTAATTGGATGTGTTATGTAGAAATCACCTGAGCCTGTGCTAGATCAACAAAGAAAATGGAAATGTATACCTCAGGACTGAATTCTGGGAAAATTAGACTGTTCAATGCTATTTAATAATTTAATAAGGCGTTAAGAAGAAATACTACAGCCAGTCAGGGAAAATGAGAAACTAGTGGACAGGAAAGAAAATAAAATTTAGGTCGCTCTGATACTTGTTTTGAAATATAATTTATTATGGTGTAAAAGCAGAGGATAGGTCGCAGTATATCTCACAGACATTTTACACAATTTCTGATTGAATTTAGGGTAAACCACGTAAATGTTCAAGGAATGTATGGCCATTATATCAATAGGAAATTGGCCTTTAAAATTTGTGGTCTTATGCATTCATGTATGCAGAGGAGGCCTTTTTCATTTTAAGGATGAATTGCATGCAGGAAGTACCTCTTTGCAATATAGTTACTTGCTCACCTGAAGATACTGTATAAAGTCTAATTTTTGTATGGGTGTGAGTGTATGTGGATGCAATTGCATGTGTGCGTATGTAAGTGGAAGGAGGTAAAATTTAACGGTTGACATTTGCACTTTGGTTTGTTACCTAGAATGTAAAGAGGTAGAGTAAATTGTCTTAAGCCATTTCATATATGTTATCATTATTAAAGATTATTATTCACAAACAAAGCCATTCTGATATAGAATGACTACTGCGAAGGCTCTCCAATTAAGTATAATATTTATTGCCATTGAACCATTTAAATGAAGATAGTATCATTGTCTGAAAATGAGAGTAGGCTCCTGTGAAATCAATTTAAAGACAGTTGGAAAGTCCTATTATACTCCTTCAGGCTACTTCACTCAGTGACCGAGGATGTGAATCTTGGATGTTCTTATAGAAGAGATTTGGGAAATATTTGATTTTTAACTATAACTTTTTAATCTACCTATAAGTTACAGCTTTTTTCACTTCTCTTCAACCTAAATTAATAACAAGTAATCATATATTAACATAGATAATAAATACTTAAAACAGATTGACATATTTTTTGTAGTCACCATGTGCCATAATAACTTTGAAACTATTGTTCTCTGGTATTTGTATTCATTTCTCTTTATCTTGCTGATTAAGTTTATAGTAAAAATTTTTACCTCTTCTTTCTATGTGACAATCAATTGAAGTTGGTACCCTATCTATACTATTACAGGGATTTTTGTCTTTATTTATGCTATTATAATAAATTATAAGTCTATAAGCTGTATAATTCTATTGTATTGAATATTTTTCTGTGACCAAAATAATAAAAAGATAACTGCTTTATAAGATGACTATATTTCCTATTTTAATAATCTCTTAAAACATAATAGGATGTAAAATATGCTCATGTTGCTGGTTTTTGGAATATAGTCGTCACATCTTCACAATTTGAGAGTGAAGAGCTTAGCCACTTTAGATAAAGAGAGAAGGTTTGACAGAGATAATTTCGAGGGTGTGAAGAGAAAAGTGCCCTGGACTGAGTCAGGAGTTTTGATGTCAAATTTTCTTCTGCCACTAAAGAGCCAGACCCAATGAATAATTTTTGTTTGTTTGTTTTTAGGTGCTCAGATTTCTTATCTATTAAAGGATGGGTTTGGATTGTGCTGTCAATTTTTAGATCATTTTAATTCTAAACTTAAAAGGTTTCAATAACTTGGAAACATTACAGCGTGACACTTAATACTGATCATATTAATACTCAATAGTGATCATTAGTATTAAGGGAACCCCATGCTGTTTTCCACTTAAATTGACCTAAAGCTGAACGCATGCCTTAAGAGCAAGGGAAAATACTAATTTACAGTTGTTGCTGTTCATCCTTAGTTTGACTTAATGGAAATATGTACTGAAGTATAAATAATCATGTTCTGGGATCAATAGGTATGTCTAAGTTAATTGAACCAAGAGGCACCCAAGTACAAAATCACTCAATTTGTAACCGAGAAAGCCTTTTTGTTCTGAGCTGAGTTGAATGCATTCCCTGGCAGAATATTAAAGTGCCAGAACCAGTTTTTCTTGCTCTTTACCCCCCAAGGATTGATCAGCACATGAAGGTCTCTTTGACTTCAAAGGCATTCTAGACTTGGATCAGACTGGTTGGGTTCAGAGGAGAAGGAAACACTCGCCCCTGATGTTTACTGCTGTGGGCTCTTTCATCCTACAGTCTTCTGCTTAGGGGAAGCAACAGGCAGAGGGGTCTTGCAACTATTATAATTTCGGGATTAATGTTTAGTCACAAAATGCCTCACACAGAAAAACAGTGCTTTTATTTTAGCTTCCAGCTACTACTCCAACCGGGAAAGGTCAGAGAAACAGTATGAAGCAAAGTGAAAGCATATACAGGATGTCAATTTTGGGAGGACGGTGCATACCAACTTGCAAAATGGTGTCACTTTCAAAATCACAAAGGTGGCATGGATAAACTTCAGGTATCCTTATTTAGAGAACTGGTCACACAGGTTTTTTTCATTTTGGGAAAACTTCTGGTCATTTATGGAACTGACTTAGGTAATAAAATTTAATTTTGTCAGCTTATTCTTTATTATACAAGATTAGAAATTTAGATGGGAGACCACTTACCAAGCCTCTCCCATGACCAACCCACTGTAAGTAAAAATTTCACTAAAATATAAAAAAAATTTTCAAAAATATTATTCAGAAATAAAAGACTTGCTTTTCATCTTAGCTCCGGTTATTATTTCTTTTGTATGCTATTTTTCCACTTCCTGGTTTTGACAAATATAAATTAGTTGAACTGATTTTAATATTTCTTTGATAACTATTTTTTATTATTTTTTAAATTTTTAATGTTTTTAATTTTATTTTAATTCCAGTGTAGTTAAAAAACAGTGTTGTATTAGTTTCAGGTGTACAATATAGCACTTCAGCAATTCTATGTATTACTCCGTGCTCACCAAGATAAGTGTACTCTTAATCCCCTTCACCTCTTTCATCCGATTTACGTGACCAAGAGTCAACTCTATGCAGACGATATATTCATTGCTCTATTTAATATTTATATCAGCCTCATGAAGCAGATACCATTATCGTCATATCATCCGTTTTACAGGTGAGGAAATTTAGGCACAGAGAGTTTGGGTAAATTTGCAAAGAAACAGAATTGGCAGGAGGTAGAGCTGGTCTCTGAGTCCTGCCACTCTGGTTTCAGAGGCTCCACTCAGCCAGTGGGTCATGGAGCTTTCATGCCAAACACTGTAAAAGATGGGAGTGCAAGTTAGGTTCTGGAATTATTTTAGGGTACAGAGGTGGATTCTTTTGGTTCTTTAGATCATACATCTGTTAACGCGAGTGCGGCAGATTCAACATGCATGACTTAGATGCGAAAGGCATTCCGAAGTTCTTAGCGCACAGAAGTATTGGATAAAGATGGAATCTGTGATGGAAAATCTGCTTTAAATATTGTAGACAGGGAAGAAGAAATTCTTTTCTAACTTACTTGTTTTGCAGGCTTAAAATAGGTTACCACATACTATTTGCATCAAACATTATTTGAAAGCGAAGACTGCTGTGGACTGAGGCAAAGAGTAACTGCATTCTTTGAACAAGGAGAGCTCACGGTCTAATGGGAATTCCAGCCACACAGGCTAATTATTACAATGCCATGTGCTAAATGAAGGACTATGATAGTAGCTAAGAGTGCAGTGTCTGCAATCCAGGTTGCCTGGGTTCGAAACGTGGTTTATACACCTCACAAACTGACCTTTGAACAAGTAACTTGGCTCTACCTCTGTTTCTTCAGATGTAGTATAAAGTCAATAACAACATCTATGTCATGCATCGATTGTGATTATTAAATGAGATTTAGCTCGGTAATGTGAGTATGGTGTGACAAGGACTCAATAAATGCCGACAAGCGTTAATTTCCGTATAGTTGTTTTATAATTAACATATGAATAGAGTGTAGTTGTTGCTGACTGAGATGTTCCTGGGCTAAAATACACTCAATATCACTGTCATTAGTGAAATAAAAGGCACCTCACAGAAAAGGTAACTCCAAGCTCTCGATGTACTTCATATACTATGGCGTGAAACCCACAAAATTGTGCAGGTACGGGTTCTCCAGGGGAACTCATCAGTTCCTGGTCTGCTACAATTCAAATCTTAGAGCACTGTGAGCTGTAATTTTTTTCAAGCATAGACAAGTGAAAGGAAACTGAAAACTGAAATCAAACCTGTCACAATCCAATGATGAAAGTTTCTGAAAGGTCAAAGAACAATGTTTTGAAGGATCACTTTATCTATAATCATAAGGGAGTATAATTTTCCCCAATTATTAGTAGCTTAAAATTGTGAAACTTAAGAATGATAGATTATTCGTCAGATTATCATGAAAACTAAGGATGATGCTAATTATGATAACCAATCCATAAATAAGTAGCTGTTATTTTTTGCAAATATTTAATAAGTATCTATTATATATGATGGGGGCTTTCTTTTTTTTTTATAAAGATTTTATTTATTTGACAGAGAGATAGAAATTCTATCAAAGATCTTCTATTTGGAAGTATTTTTGCAGGGGAGCTGCAAGCAGAGGGAGAGGGAGAAGCAGGCTTCCCACTGAGCAGGGAGCTCAACGTGGGGCCTGATCCCAGGACCCTGAGATCCTGACCTGAGCCTAAGGCAGATGCTTAACCGCTTAACTGACTGAGCCACCCAGGTGCCCCGGGCTTTATTTTCAAAGCCCTTTATTAAGCAGAAAATGTGCTTTGTAATAAATACTAAAGATGAGATTTGAATGTGTGAAATATAAATAAAATAAACACTGGCTGATTTGGACTGGATAATATTTAAAGTCTGGAAAGTCAGTGGCTTTCATTTTAAACATTGTAATTGGCTAACTAAGCATACTGGAGAGGATAAAACAAATAAACTATCATTAAAAATGCTGTTTTGCCTATTTGAAACTATGTGTTGGATAAAATAAATTGAATACTAATTGTGACAGGAAAATCTAGACCTCAGAAACAGCTCTGTGTTCTTGGGAGCACACAGCATTGCTTGTGAAAACATGAGGAAGTTATATTTTCATTTCACAGTTTAGCAACCGAGCATCTGAAAAGAAAAAAACAAAGTCAACTACAGATTTTTATTAGGCAATACATTTTTTACTTTTTTCATGAAAGAGTTGGCTACTCTATATTTTTATGGTTGTTAATACAGCCATAATAACCTACCTTATGCTTTTTTTTGTGAATTTCTAAGGAGTTAAGATTAATGTAATTAAAAATAAATACCTTCCTAGACTGTATCCTTAGATGTTAGGGGGGAAATGGACATGTCCTGTTTTAAGAAATTGGAATTTTGAGCTCAGCCTGTTTTCTAATTGCTACCGCCCAATTGTGTCAGTGGGAATTCTGTTCTGTCTCAATAGCAGGTGAGGGGGACCTAGGTCTCTCATCTTTCTTCTTCTCTCTGTGTCTAGCTGTTAAAAGGCGGGTCTGCAAGGATTTTTTTTTTTTCTCCCTTATGTGTCAGGCTCATGAAAGAAGCAGACATTTGGTATATGCATTCTAGAAAGATCAGAAACTGGCTGCCTCCTGATAATACATTTCAAGTGGATATAGTGCATTCTAACTCTATGCTGGTTGACTTTTTAAAATCTCTGTGTATTTATTACATAAAAATCTGCCCTGTTTTGAACCCCAAATTGAAGCTTGATTGTTAAAGTCATGTAATTGGAAAAAAAAAATCTGTGTTAAGAAAGACACGGATAATGTTAAGGAAACAATTTTCCCCATGAGCCTTTTAAATAAAAATTCTATGATGTCTAGTCACATAAATGCCTTACGATTCAGATGGAGAAGTTTGTGAAAATGTTTATGAGGATGACTTCCAACTAGTTCTACTTTACGAGAGGTTATATTCAAATGAATATCAAGAATCTGTAAACGCAGGATCTTTTTATCTTTCAATAAACCATTTTCAATACTAGGAAGAAATGCAACACATACCTTATACCAAGACTCCCTAGTAATCATGTGCTCTTGTCATCTGAGATTAACATTTGGATTAAACAACATGATTAAAGGATTCTAAATTAGTGGTTACCAAGTTGAAATGGCACAAAAGTTAAAACAGTGTAATACAGCAATCTATTTCATGCAATATATTGCTTATACCAATTAATTAGCAGTTTAATTAGCATGATGTTTCATGTTGTGACCTAAGCCACTGTAGTCCCAATGGGTCTAGTGGAGACAATGAAAAAAAGAAGAAAGCTTTAGGATTGTTGATGGTTATGTCACATGGCACCAGAATTAAAAATATTTTTTCATTTAGGGATGCCTGGCTGGCTCAGTAGGTAGAGCATGCAAATTTTGATCTTGGCATCATGAGCTCAAGCCCCACGATGGGGGTAGAGTTTATAAAAAAAAAAAAAAAAGTTTTTTTAAATGCTTTAAAAAAATAATTCTTCATTTTAAAATAAAAGAACATTCATATGCTTTTTTTCCCCTGAACTCAGAACAGATTTTTTAAAAAGCATTTTTATGGTATGAAATACTCCCATGAATTAAAAGCATATCAAATAACTGAATGTGCAATAGCATTAAATGAACTGCATTTTAAGCAGCTAGTGACCACAAATAAATGCCTAAAGGCTTCACTTAGATAAAACAGAAGTACCTCTCACAATTTTGAGAGCAAACATAAAAGATATGTATTAGGGTGATCATATTTTTGAATATATAATGTGATTCATAGGATTCTATTAAGGGCCATTGAAATTACTTACAAAGGATTGCATTTTGGAAAGCCACAATGGAACTCTGCCTTTGGACAGGCCTGAGCAAAAAAATATGCATCTTAGAAATAATTTATCAAGTGCATGACATGAAAGGGGCCTCTCATCCTTTCTTCCCTCCCCAGTGAGAACATATTCAGATTGTGTGTGTTTGTCTTTACTACATAAAATGGAATTTTCTGTCGAGCCAAAGACAGTCATCTGCCAACAGATTGGTTCTGCCTTTTAACAACAGCATAAAGAATGGACACAGTTGTTATGAATATCGGGCTATAAAGCACAACAAACCTTCTGGAGGTGCTTTTCATTCTACACTGCTGACAATTCAGAACATGCGAAGAAATGAAATAATTTAAGGATCTGACTAATATCCCTAGATTTTGTCAAGCTTTCTTTCCCAATCTCTGAAATCTGTTGGCTTCTTTCATGGCTATATAATTAGGCTATTCGTTTCCTTTGAGCTTGCGGACTACGGTAGGTCCAGAGGGCTCTTTCTTCCCTTTCAGAAATTGTTCCATAGCCTCTTTTGGCAGTTAATGTATGGATGCCATTTGGAACATTGCTGGTTATTATGTCGCTCACAGATATTTTATTGTATACAGAACTAAGTATTTATGGAAGTCTAAAGTCTCTGTTATGCAAAACCTTATAAAGAGAAAGCTGTTTAAGTTTTATTTTTTTCCCCTGACTCATTCCCTCGTCTAACACATCAATTCAAATTGCTCCTTTTTCATTTTGTAGAAATTGTCTGCAAATGGAATAGAAAGCATATACAAATTATGGAGTTATAATTGATAATATACAATCACTTGTAACTTCTACTTTCTAAAATCAGGACAAATTTGAATTTGTGATACAAAATAATTCAGTAAACATTTGTGCTAGGACAGTCACCAAAGTGTTTCCAAGATGTTCCTAAACTTCTTTTCTTTTTAGTTTCATATTATCATATCTTCAGGCTATCAGAAAATTGCAATTTAATTTTTGCCGTGATAGTTACCCGGTAATGATCTGATCTGAGCGATCTTTCAGTTTGAATTGTATTTACTAAGAATTTGAATTGCTCTATTTTGTCCTTTACTGGATTTCCTATGAAAATATACAATTTAAAGGTATATATAATTCATAAATTAAAAGAACACCAATTACGTACTAGTCTTTGAGACGTTGAGCAACTTCCTTAGCATTTCCTGTATTTAAACGAAGATAATAACAGTCTAATAGCATCTTTAGGCAATGAGGATGAATTAATATACTATGTAAACTGTATGTCATAGAATAAGTTAATATATTGTATTACATGTATTACAATTGCCTGGCATCAAGTGAGCCAGTATAAATAACAGTACTATTAAAGAGAGGCTCAGAAATGTGATGCAGGTCGCATAGCTTTTCACTAGTTGAGCGAAGATTCCAGAAGCAGTTTTAATGCAATACAGGATGGTGCCTGCCACATAGTGGGTGTCTCTAAGTGTTATTTGCCATTAAAAACAGACAAATAGGTTTTCCGGAAGTCTTATGCTAATCACGAGTTAGGCTAGGGTCCAAACCGCAGGTGTATCTGACTTTAAACCCTGATTTCCTTAAATCTTTACAGGAATCTAAACTTGGTTTAGGATTATTTGTTGGTAGAGACTTCACAAACTTCATGAATAAGCTTTTTGTTTAGCGTGGCTCTGAAAAGATGTTTTTGGAATTATTTAAAAAAGTGCAGACATGCTTATGACACATGAGAATATAATAAAAAATGATCAATTATCAATGCATACTCTGAGCTGTTTCTATGAGTATCTCTTTGGTTTTAGAAATTATTCATTAAGGGGCGCCTGGGTGGGTCAGTCAGTTAAGCATCTGCCTTCGGCTCATGTCATGGTCCCAGGGTCCCAGGACCGAGCCCCATGTTGGGCTCCCTGCTCAGTGGGGAGTCTGCTTGTCCCTCTCTCTCTGCCCCTGCTCGTGTTCTCTCTCTCTCACTGACTCTCTCAAATAAATAAATAAATAAATAAATAAATAAATAAATAAATAAAATTTTCATTAAAACAAGCACTGGGAAATATGTAACAGGTGTATTTATTCCTTTTCTAGTGGACTTCAGCGGGGTGTTTAGGTAAGCTCATAATCCCACCTCCACTTCCTCTTTCTTTGAACATTTGGAATTCTACTCCTCCAGGGTGTCCGGCTGCCTGGGGAAGCACCCTTTGCCCACACGCTCTTCTCAGTTATTGCCATGTTATTTGGGTTGCCATTCAGTCGGTTTAACTGTGAGGTTTGGGAATGCCTTATTTCAGTTTTCCTCAAATATCTTGCTGCAATTTTTTTCTATTAGCTTATTTGAAGAGATACGTTACCGTCGGATCTTTAAATTGAGTCCTTGTCATGTAGGTGGTTGTAAGGTCCACCGCTGTCCTACAGGACTTGCCATTACTTATTGTTTAGTTGAATTTGATTCACCCTAATGACTGTTATCAGAAGTTATTCCACTCACTGTGCCATCTAGCAATATTGGATCATAACAATATGTGTTAAAAAAAAAAAAAAAAAAGAGAGCTTTCTCTCTCTTTCTTTGTCCTGCTGGTAACTGTTCAAGACTATGAAATAAAATAATCATGGTTAGGCATGGAAAGTGTAGTGGAACTGCTATTAATGTTTGTGTACAAATTACGTACAGTAGATTGAGATATTACATTGAAGGCTGAAGTATTGTGTACATTGCTGCCCAAAGTCTTGCAAGGACAGGACAACTCATTGCTTCTTAGGCCATGCTCAGGAATGCTTAGTGCCTATTAATTTCTAAGAAATAAATTTCAGATTCCTTAATTGAGAATTATATTCCTCTGACTCTGATCCTCCTCTCCCATTTTTACCTTCCATTCTTCCTTTTCCGTGAACTCCATATTCCAGCTAAGCCTGGTGATATTCAAGGGACTTTACCTTGCTCTGCACTTACCTACCAGTTTATTTTCACCTATACTACTACCTCCTCCAGCAATTTTCTTTCTAATTTTACATGAGTGAATCCTACCTTCCCTCTTTTCCTGGTTGCTAAGTTGTTAGTGCTAATTTTAAGCCACTTTATCTGTATGATTTTTATGCTACCTGAATCTTCCTATCTCTAATGATGGAATATTTTGTGCATGTAAGTGTATATGCATATTATTTCTTTCCTACACTATAATCTCTTCATTGGGAAGGTCCTAGTCTGATTCATATTTATTGTCTCCTTCCAGTTTTTAGCAAAGTGCCTTGCTTATAGGAGATAAACAGATGCTTGACTGAATTCACTTGATGCTGTAAATGGGAATTTATGTGATTCTAAGGCATTCAATAAAGTGTATAAATATTAGTCATTCAATAAATACTAATTGAGTTCCTACACCAGATTAGGTAGTGGGGGTATTGCATTCCTACAAAATATCAAATGCTGGGTAACACAGATAAGGCGATATACACATATTCATGTACATGTGTATATCATGAACCACATGAACTCTGTTAGAGCTCGCATTCCACTGTGTTACTCAGGAACTACTCTATTGCAGGAACTCTATTGTTAGTAAGATAAATATCTGTTTCCCAGATGTGAGAACTACATAGTACCAAAAGGAAGGCATGTCCTCTGGTGGACAAGTGGGTGCCAGGGCAGGATGGTATACAAGGAGGCTGGAAAATAGATCAAAATGTATAAGGCATTAGAATCACGTTATGGAGATACAACTTGATGCTGGGAGAAATGGGAATCAGACAGCAGAGGTTTTTAAAGACTGGGAGTGGAGACCCTGATTTGTTAGGGGAATAACTTTCAAAGCAGTGGGAAGGAAGCACCAGAGAGGGAAGAGACAAATAAGCTGAAGGGATTTGGGTTGCACTTTAATTGAAACGTATTTCTCAGAGACTCGGAATGCTGTGCCATTAGTTGTCACACTTTATGTGGACCATGAAGTCGTAGAGACAACTGCTCTCTTTGGTCATTTCTTGGCACTGGTAAAGTACTCTGCCCTAGAGACTTATTTCTTTAGTAGAGGAATGAGTGTAATTAATACCAAAAGAAATACATTTTAATGCATGGTTTCTAAAATCAATATACACAAAACCATTCTTGGAACATGGAGTTCAGCTCAACCTGAACTGTTTACGTGTGACAATATGGCAAGTCTGTATGATGTTTCCGGGATAGACACAAAGCATGATTTTAATATAAAATTCCTTTTCTCTAATACTGTGAAAAGAGACTTTCCTTGATGTTAAGCTATGATCTCAAATGAAGTCATGCTTTGGGGGTTATCTTGAGGCTGAAGACTAAAGAATCATCACTCATCAAATCCATGGAATCCATTTTTACCTCTATCATTGCCGGAACTCACTGCCCAAGCTCTAAGCTGATTTTTATTTCAGACCTTATCCAGAAGTATTTTTATTTTTATATATATTTTAAATTTTGCAGCATATTATTAAAGTATTTTCAGTGATTTCTGTTTGCTTTTTTTGCTTCATGGTTTTAAAAAAAGGATTCATGCTATAAATAGTGCAGATATGATTTTCACAATCCTGTAGTTTATGGGATTTGCTGTTTTCTTTTGAAAAAAAAAATTCATAGGACTTCATTTGTAGTAAGACAGTTCTGGCAGTTCCATGACAGTGAAATTTTAAGGACATCAATATTGAAGGACACAGGCTGTGGAGTTACTCTCTCTCTCTCTCTATTTTTTCACCTTTAATTCCAATTAAAAGATATTCTATTAGACTAGATGCTTTCTGCCTGGATGTTTTCTGTCTGATCTTTGACTTGCAATCAAGGAAAGTCAGATTCCTTCTATTAGAGCTGAAAGGGCCCATAGCCTGCCAGGGGTTATCTAGTGTTTCAAGAATTTAGAATACCTGCTCTATGAATAATGATTAATATGTGGTACTTGTATCTTTCAAGAAAAGTTTCTTGTAAAGTTATTCTGTGCTGCTGAAGCCATTCTTAATAGTCCACATAATGCAGAGGTTGCACATACCATATGTATGCAAAGTGTTTCACCCACGATTCTATATATAAATATCCACATTCGTAATACACAATTTTCAAAATACCTATTTTATGCTTTATCATGAAATTTATGTAAAATCTGCTATAAATCATATTCAGTATACTTTATCATATAATTTTTTTATAAGAGATTGTATTTTTGTTTGAAATTTTTATTGTTTTTGATAGGTTTCAGAAGGAATGCCATCATGCCTTTAATGTTGCTGTTACCTATGGTGTGACAATTTAAAATTTTCTAGCTAATATCAGTATGAAAGGCTACAACCTCTGATATGACATATTGTCAGAATATCTTTTCATTGGATATAATTTAGGATTTTCTCAATGCTCGGTTTGCAAATTCAGAATATAACCTTTACTGATATCATCGGTAATATATATCAGGAATACTAATGTCTGTGTTCACTCATGTACTGACTGGCTGAAACGTTAACCAATGGAGTATAAAGGTATAAAAGTGTTAGATTATTTTTGAGGCACACATATTATCTATCTATCTAGATATCTATCTATATTAAATATTTTGAAATATATATTTCCTTCACATACACCTTCCAAATATTCAAATATGCATATATATATATTTCAGGATGTATTTTTCTCTTCTGAAGATCACCAGAGGGAAACAATTACTTGATAATAATTATTGAATACATGCTTTAGCCAAGAAATTGTGCTTGAGGCTGAAAATGTAAATATGGGAAAGATACTATCTGTGCTTTCAACAAACCAAGAAAGTCAAATGTGTTATAAGTGCTATAGGACGACAAAGTGAAGACATTTGGGAAATGTTTCATGACACAAGAAACTTTTTAGTTGAACCTTGTAATAGTTAATAGTTCACTTACACTAAGCAGGGAAGAAAGACATTTCAAATGGAGAAAATATCATGAGCAAAGTAATGAAAACATCAAAATTCTTTGTATATTTTGGTAAAAGTCACATAACCCAGTGTGGTTAGAGTGTAGGAAACATGGGATGGGTGACTCAATATGAACTGGAAAGAGCAAATTGATTCAGCTCAAGAAGAGCCTTGAATTTTATGTCTAGCTGTTTGGGTTTATACTGTAAGTATTCAAAGTCCCTGAAAGTTTTTGAGCAAGAGTATAACACAGTAAGTGTTTTGGAATGATGGCTCTGTTGGTGGAATGGAGGGCAGTTTATAGTAAAAATGCTAGAGAAAAGGAGACTGATCAGGAAACTAGTACAGTCTGATAAAACCTCATTATGTGATTCTGATGCATGGTATGGAGACAGATCAAGATGTGTATGGACAGAAGGATGTAAAATATTTGGTACATGATTGGAGGTTGGAGAAGAAAGGAGAGATAAAATAAGAATGGAAAAGAAGTTTTTTTCAGATTTTCGTTTTGAACATTTTAATTAAAAAGTGGAATTTGGAGGGAAAAGTGGAATTTGAAATGTAGGAGAGTAAGATTGGGAAGGGAAAGAATTAAGAGTTCATGTACGTTTAGTGACAGGTGACTCCATACAAGTATATGAGTTCCCTGGGGAATATAGACAGAGTGAAAACGGGAGGAGGCAAAGGGCCAATCTTGATGAGCCATAGTGAGGATAACATAAAGGAGAACCGAAGTAAATGTGTAATCTGGAGAAATTGTGTGATGAAAAGCAAAGATGGAAAGTGTTTCAGTAAGAGTGGAGTAGACATACTAATAGTAACAATATCAAGAGCTATAATGATAGCAAGAATTGACTTACCTGTTACTAGGCACTAGATTCTACACTAAAAATATTACACAGATTAGCTCGTTTAGTACTAATGACACAATTTGTTTTCAAGCAACAGAAACCAAATTTATAACAATATTTTAAACCAAAGATAGCTTTGGGGAAAATGAGCTGGAGCTCACAAGGTACTAGTGGAAGATAAAGGAACATGCTCAGGAAAAAGAAAAGTCTATTCCAGCTCCAGAGGGTGGAGGTAAATTCAGGGGTTAGTAGGAATTGGTAAACTCTCTCTTTCAGATACTACTCCTAGAATGACTTAAAGCCAATTATGTTAATGTAGTTCATCACTATGCTTACTTTTCAGACTCCAAAGAGGGAATGCCAACATGTTCTTTTGGGGTGAATTATCAACCTTTTGGTTAAGGAAAGGCAACACACTTTGAATAATAGTCTTACCAGACAGAATTCAGTAGGTGAAAAGTAATTTGCTCAAAGGAAACTTGGCTGTCCTTAAAAGTGACCCATGCATCCCCAGTTTAAATGTGAAGGAGCTAAATCTTAGAGAAATTAAATGCCTTGCTCAAATTTAAGCAGTTAGTAAGTGAGGGAATTGATATTAAAGCTAAACTCCCACCATTCAGAACAACGTAACTGAAGAGTGAGAAAAGACTCCTTTATGCAGCATTTCTAATAGATTCATCAGCGTGGTGGCCAGGTAAGAGTACATCAGGTTTCATGGAAACAGTTGTAAGTAAGCAGAACCATTGAACACAAGGTATTTTGCCAACAATTTTGCAAGGAGAGAAAAGGAAACAGTAGTTTGGTGGTGGAAGAAATGAGGAAAGATCTTTTTTACAAAATAGGGAAATTTAGGTGGGTTTATAGGTTGAAAGAAAGAGGTTTAGAGGTTAAACAGAAAACATTGATGAAATAAGATCCTGTCAGAGGCAGGAAGGAGTGGGATCAAAAGCTCAAATGGATAAAATAATGAGGATTCTTCTGAGTTGCAAAATGAAGTTCCAATGAGTGAAGATGCAGGCAAATTTGGAGAAGTAGAGGAGGGAAGCTGAAGGGGGTTCACGCCTGATGGCCACAATTTTCTCAGCAGTAGGAGGCGGAATAGTGTGTTGAGGTTGAGGGGAGTGAGGCTGAGAGGGAGGCATCTGAGGAGGGTGTGGTGGGAACAGCTGCTCTGTGGAATGGGGAGACCAGCCAAGTAGGAGTGAGTAACAGGGCTGCTCAGCGCAGAGAGTTCAGCTGACATTGGAAATCATAAATCTGTAGCAGAGTCAATCAGCGTGGTTATTCAATTTTCTCAGTAACTCTTGGCAGTCCAGGAGGAGGAGGAGAGCAAACAGATGGTGGTATGATTTGGTAATGGGATTGGCAAGGCAGCTGTGAGAGGAGGTCAAAGAAGGGAAGAATCAATTGCACCCGTGAAAGTATGGTGTCGGGGTGGGGGGGGCGTCAAGCCAGGAAGAATTGGAGACTGCTAGAAAATGGAGAGGCACAGCAGTGGAGGGCATCAGCTTTTGAAGCCTAAGAAGAGCTTTGGGCAGGGGATGAGCAAGTAGGACAGGGGATTAGAGGAGAGAATTTCACAATTATGCATATTATAGTAGAACACTTTTTGTTTAGAACAGTCCATTTTGTATCTGTGGGTGTGGGTTGTCAAAGCTGAGCAGAAGGGATTGTCACTAGAATATAGGGGGAAAAAGAATTTTGAAGCTAAATAGATGAGTGAGTCATCCAAATTATCTAGCATAGGGACAAGTGATAGAAGGAGAAAAAAAAAAAAAAAAAAAAAAACCCAACAACAAGCCAGTCGCCAAATTAATCAACTGAATTGATGAAATACTTGTAGATGACAAGTTTTAGGGAGAGTTAGACAGTTTGATTGTTGAGGCTTTGTAGATATAGGGCTTATTGAACTAAGATAATAGAACAATGTCCCAGAACGGGAGGGGAAGTCCAAGGGAATGCCCCTCTTCCTTTTTTTGCCCTGAGATAGGAAGATGATTACTGTTTTCACCAACAGTGTTCTAGTATGTGGTGAAATCTAGGTGAATAAAACTTAAAACTCATTGCAAGCAATTCCCATTCTCGGACACTTAATTTGCATTTACCCGAAGATATGTTCTAGTAGATAAATTTCTTCTTCTCTACTAGGTCATACTAATTTTCATTTAAACATGTGGTTATAACATATCTTAAACACAAGGAACCCAAATAACCACACACACATACACCACATCTCTGACTTAGCTACCACCTCCAGTTACCGCCTTGTGTTTCTGATCTCCTTCACCCAAACTTGTCAGAGTGTTGCCCATATGGTCATCCCCCACTTACTCACATAGGAAAGTTTTTAAAATCCACTATATGGGTCTTCGGTCCTTTCCATTCCACTGACGTGGCTCTGTCAGGGTCATCAGAATTCGTTATGCTGAATCCAGTGGTCAGTTCTGTCTCCCTGTCTAAATCTTGGCATTTGGACAGTTGTTCACTCCCTCTCCCTTGATTACTTCATATCACTGTATTCACTTGGTTGTCCTCTTCCATTGCTGACTACGTCTTCTTAGTGTTCCATGCTGCTTCGACTAGATGTCTAAATCACGCAGTACTCCCGGATTTTGTTTAGGTATGTCACCATCTCAAACGTCCCCCTGGGATCCATACTCAGCACGGCTGCCTAGTCGTCTTTTCCATAGGTAAAGACAGGAGTACACAGTGGTTGTGCAGTAGCTTCTGGTACCAGATTCTGCTTGGCTGACTAGAGCAAGTTTCTCCATACTTTTGTTTTCTTATGTCTAAAATGAGAATAATAATAAGAACTACTTCCCAGGGTACTTGGGAGGATTAAATAAGTAAAGAATATAAATTAAAATAATATATATGCATTTAGAAATGTACTTGGCTCGGAATAAGTGCTCAACCAATGCTAGTTATTAATGTTATGACAAACATAACAGATCAAAGGCAGAACCATTGCGTTTTCCCTCAAATACCTTAATTTGCTCTCTTTGTAAATCTTTCTGAGTGAATAATACTGATATCCACTCACTTTGTTCAGGGTAAAAAAAAAAAAAAAAAGAGATCATCTTTTGCTCTTTTCCCTCTATAATGCCACCCCAATCCATCAGTAGTTTGTATTACCTTTACCTCAAAAATCTATACCAAACGTCACCATATTTCACCACCTCATCTTCTAAACTGTAGCTCAAGCCACCAACATCTGTGTCTCTGATTCTCCTGGAACGACCACAATACAGTCTCCTATGGAGTGATCCTTCTAAAGTGTCATTGCAAATATATCTTTCCACTATTTAAAATTCTCCAGTGGACTTTCATTGCAAGGAGAATAAAATCCAACCTCCCAAAGCGTTCTGCAAGCATGCCCTGGTTGGTAACCAGTGTGCCTCGGAGACTCCAACTCTTCCACAGTCAGCAAAACCACTCGGACCTTTTCTTCTGTCACTCAAACAGGCCAAAATATTTCCCCTGTCAAACCTGTTGAATGGGAAATTAGGCTTTCAAAATGTAATCTGAAAGCATAAATACTATATATCTGGATTCTGGTTGCTTCTTTAAAAATCTGATGAAGCGTAGCGTTCTTACTCAATATTACATCCCTAGACCTAACCCAACACATATTGTCAGTCTTCATCAATTTGTAAAAAAAGGAGATTTGGTGATTCCTGGCACGTTTTCAAAATTCCAATGGAGAGAAGCTTTCTGATTTTGAATATTTTGTGAATTCCAAAGTGATACCCTGATTAGAGCCTGAATTTTTTGGAGACTTGCAAGCAAGAGAGGTCTCAACCCAAGTTCCTTTTTTTCCAAAAGGATAAAAACATGTGCGGTGGCAGTGGGATCTCTGGGGAGCCTACAGTGACATGGGCGGTTGCTTTTCTCAGCTGGTGTGGGAGGGAGAGGTGGGTAGGCACGGAGGCATGTCTCCGTGTTGGTGTCTTCAGAAGATGAGTGAGCTCCAAACATATACAAAGGCTGTGGGATGGATCAAAGAGATGCCAGTACTTACAAAATAAACATATCGAGAAGAGGTTAAATGCAATTATCGATTATTGATTGGAGAGAGAGAGAGTATAATTGACAGATTCCAAATATCACAAAAAGTCACTCTAAATTGTATTCTCTGGTCTAAAATATTCAGTAGTTTTTTTTTCTTGTTTTTTTTTTTTTTTTAACTTGTTAAGATGTTTGATTAATAACTGTTTTCTGCTTCTTTATTGACAAGTAAAGCAGAAAGCTTTTTCAGGGTATCCTGTTGGATTCTCTCTCTCTTTCTTCTTACTTTTTCCCCTTCAGGATAACTTAGGCACAATCCCTAAAAGAACACCAGTTGGCCGATTTCCATTTGGCATCCTTCCCCTCTTATTTTCACTGAAAAGTGTGGAGTCTAGTTTTTAATGCTATCTCTGACTAAATTCAAGCTTTCAGTTCAACACCCATCCTCCCCCTGTTTTTCATATAAGCAGTTACCTCTTTTTGTGGGAAAAATAAACATAACTCTGGACTCTAACTGGGTAGAATCAGATAAAAACAAACTGTAGAAATATGGGCTCACTAATTTCTAGTAATCTTTTGTAGGCTTTGGAGTACAAACGTGTCATGTGAAAAGTTCCGTCTGTGCAGAAGAAATTGAGTGTTTTACACTCAGATAATTAGAAAATTGTCAAGACATATGTTGCCTTTTACAAACGTTTTTGTATTTATTGTTTTGCAGATGATACCAAAAATTATCATAGTGCTGAATTATGAAAAACCTCTCAACTCAGAGGTCTTCATCAATGACTAATTGCTACTATTTGTAACCACTTTAAAAGCAAATAAAGGGCCCATCTGGTAATTCTATTAATGGTTTCTATATTAAATGGCTATTGGTCCCCCAAAAGAAAATATGCAATTATGAAATATTCATATTCGACTCACTATTGAAAAGCTTACAAATGTATCTGGAAAAAATAGAGTTTATCATTTCTTTTCTCATTCCCTATTAAGCCTCTAACCTTTTAAAAAATCAACTTGGATTAATGATGTAGCTACATATACTCAACAAAATGGAAAATTAAAGGAATTATCTAAACAAATTAAGACAAAAAAGGAATGTTCAAAATTAATAATTTGGGTATCAGTATCAGCTCCCCTCCCGCCTCCAATTCTCTGTGTTTCCACCATAGAACTCACAGGCCTTGAACACCCAGGTCTCTGCACTGAAAAGAGGGAAAGGGAAATGCTAGTTCTGATCCTGCTATTTTGAAACTCTGACTTGGAGCAAAAAATTCTTGCACTTCACTGAGACTTCATTTTTGTGGGTCAAGTGGGAAGAATCTCTCATTCTTTTAAACTTTAAAAAATTTTTTAAACTAAAACAGTTGACCGTTTTATCTTCACATTTCATAATACAAAGGAAATTTCCTTTTATTTATTTATTTATTTTTTTTTTTTGGTCTTACTAACTCCTCTGCAAAAACTATTCTCTCTGATAGGAAGGGTGAACAAGTCTTCCTTGTCCTGTTGTTAGAAAACGCCCAAGGTCATTAACACCAGGATCTCCTGGGGAAGTAGAACATGTAATATAAAATGGATATAGGGGTGCCTGGGTGGCTCAGTCGGTTAAGTGTCTGCCTTCAGCTCAGGTCATGATCCTGGGGTCCTGGGATGGAGTCCCCAGTGGGGCTTCTTGCTCAGCAAGGAGTCTGCTTTTCCCTCTCCCTCTGTCCCTCCCCCATCTTGTGCTCTCTTTTGTTCTCTCTCGCTCTCAAATAAATAAATAAATAAAATCTTTTAAAAAAAAAGTGGATATAAAGAGGTTCCCTTCTCTCTTTATCTGTCTGGTTGAGTCACTCCTGGCCAGGTGGGCACCATCATGGGACAGGTGAGAGGTCTCATCACTGGGGGCCTTGGCATCATTGACATGTGGACTCCCATAGGTGGCCTCATTCCAGGAGCTGGTCCCACTGGCATCATCCCAGGAGGAGGAGGGTTCATCATTGTCACCATGGGAAGGCCCCCCATATAGGGTGCTGGCATCGTATTAGGGCGAGGAGGACTCCGGAGACTGGGGGGGTGGGGGGTGTAGGATCATTGCCCCTGAAAGAGAAGGAGCCGTGATGGAGTAGGACATATCTTTTCTTGTCGAAATGCAGTGGTTTTGTCGATCAGGCTCTGCTCCTGCTCTTCCATCCGTTCCTGATACTTGGCTTTCGCATTCTCTTTGTGTTTCCCACCACTGCAGTGGAGAGTCAACGGGTGAGGTATGTGATGCCATGGTCACCATACAGTTGAGGCGTCTTGCTCTGCGCTTGGTCCCGCGCTGCCCGGAAACGCCCTCTCCTCTCGTCTTTAGTGCTGAAATGAAGAATTAAAGAAATGAAAAATGTGAACGTGTTTTGTAAAAGTCCGTCCCTTACAGAAGGCAGAGATGGCTATCACACGCTGGCTTCTGAAATAGGACAATCTTTATCGTCCACCTAGTCTGAAATATCTTCTCACTGAGGAGGAAGAAGGTGTAGGACTGCTCCAGCTCTGCTTTATTCTGAGCTCTGGTCCCTTGGAGGTTTGTGAATATTCACTAACTTCACACCTCCTGCTGCACGGGGGAGGTGCTTTTGTACGGACCTAGGGAGAAACCAGTTCTCCTGCTTGCCTCTCTGCCTTTGATCCCCCAGTGACCCTTTCCACAGAGGCAGAGTGCATGGATCTGGTTTACGTGATACATAAGGCGTACTGTGCCCTTGGCTTTAAGGTTCTAGCACCTTTTCTGATTTCGTGATGCCATCTTGCGCCTCTTTGCCTTTGTACGTGCCTGGAACGCAAATTCTCTTTTTCGTTGTTTTTCAGTATGTAGTTCAAGTCTGTATGGTAGGATTGTAGGTGACAATTCTTTTTTTTTTTTCTTCTTTATACTTTGCCTTTTTAGTTCTGTTTCCATGACTTTTATAGTTAGAAATGTCATTTGATGATTTTATTAACAAAAACCTGAAGTTCCTCGCTTGCAACCTGAATCAGAGTTAGGAGCTCCTCACTTTGTTTCTCTGGTATAAATGTTCACCTCTCCTAATAATCATGTAAATGCAATACCAGGGACTGCTTGTCTCACTAGACTGAGATCTGCAGTAACATATCGTTCTTCATACCTGCTACAGTATCTGTAACAGACGTTTATTACATGTCAGTTGAATGAATGAGTATACAAATAGTTTATGTATGTAGTTTATTTTATTTTTAAAGATTTATTTATTTATTTGAAAGAGAGAGTGACAGAGCGAGCACATGAGTGGAGGGAAGGGCAGAGGGAGAGGGAGAGAATCTCAAGCAGACTGTCCACTGATAGCAGAGCCCATCGGGGGGCTCGATCTCAGGACCCTGAGATCATGACCTGAGCCAAAACCAAGAGTCGGACACTCAACCGACTGAACCACCAGGGAACCCTGTAGTTTATTTTAAAGTAGTAAGTAGATATAGGACAATATTAAATAGCTAGTAATTAATTAGATCTGCAGTTACTATTATATCCCACATTCAAGTTCTTAGTTTCTTTTTGTGCTTTTATACTCATTGGAAATATATGATACAAACAAATTTTATTATTATAACAAATACATAAATGTATAATAAATAATTGATGCAAGCTCTTGTAAATTATAATTTGTAAGACAACTTCTCATTCTGTCATTTCTTTTTTGTATTTTCATCTTGAGACTTATGGCTAAACCTTAGCAGTCGAGGTAAAGGCACTATGGCGATATAAGGGCATGACTCATAAAATCCCATGGGCATGACTCTTTGAAATAGATTACCGCTAGGGATAATTTCTAGCGGTTTGGCCATTTCAAGTCAAATCTGAGGTTGGGACAACTGAATACATTTGAATGACAATCGGAAGCTTTACACATTCCCCTCAATGGGAAGGATGCTGTACCCTCTACTTGAAAGAATATTTCTTTCACAGTGGCAATCAGTGGCCTCTGGTATGAGCTGGCAAAGATAAGCACAATTTCATTCAGTTTGAATCGATAGATATTTACTATATACTAAATAATTTATGAGGCTGTAGGTATACAATAGTACATAAGACCTTGGCCTTTTCTTTGAGGAACTTACAAGTCTTAGGGAGGTATTAGGGAGGTAAAACATAATCAATTACCTATTAAGAAAGGGTGAAATATTGACCAGTAACATTCAAAACATTTCTTAGGGACTGCTTTTTGCTTGGCACAGTGATGAGTACTAATAAAATGCTTTGGGGATAACGTAGCGTAGAATCTTTAACTGGCATGGCGGGGGGCACTGAGGTAGATTCGTCTTTTTTTTTTTTTTTTTGAAAGATTTTATTTATTTATTTGACAGAGAGACAGTGAGAGAGGGAACACAGCAGGGGGAGTGGGAGAGGGAGAAGCAGGCTTCCCGCTGAGCAGAGAGCCCGATGTGGGGCTCGATCCCAGGACTCCAGGATCATGACCTGAGCCGAAGGCAGACGCCTAACGACTGAGCCACCCAGGCGCCCCAGATTCGTCTTTCCTTGGGCATGGTAGGTAAATACTTTGGACCCACAATACTTTTAGGAACCCATGCCAGTGTTTTAATTTCTTTTAAAATCAGAAGAAAAACAAGGACCTTTTAGGTCAAATAAAATATTTTAATATGCAATATTAACATATTCATCTTTATATCAACAGAGTCATAATATAAAATTTGTAAGATTTTCTAACGATGAAAGTGTTCCTCAAAGACAAAAGAGCCTAGGGTCCATGAAAGTCACGCTGTGGCTCTCTCTGGAGGCAGCTGGAAGCCAGAGGGAGTCAGGAAAAGATTTAGAACACCTGTAGTGGGCCTTGAAATAATAGTACCATTTCATTAGGTAGAGGACAGGGGAAAGATTAGATAAAGCCAAGGCCCAGACTTGCAAAAGAGTAGAGTGAAATAATTCAGAGGTGCACAAATCATGTCCCCTAATTAAAGTTTTCAGTTCAGTGGACAGAGGCAAGTTTATGCAAAGGACAAGTTACATAAGAGATGATATGTGCCTATTCCAAGAATGGGGAATAAGACACCTGCTTCTGAATCTTTAAGATTCCTGAGAATTAAAGCTTTAGAACTAGATGGTTTAAACAAATACAACTTACTGTTATAAAATTCTCGATTTTCTGGTCCATGACATCTGTTTGGGAGTAGGGTGGGCTTGGAGACTGTCTTCAAGCCCTAACGTCTTTACTTATCAGTACCTATGAATTTATCACTGTTTGTTTTATCATTCTCCATATATATTTTGGGAATATTACCAACAATATAACATCTCAAAGTTACATTTAAAATAATGAAATCACCTTTCCCTCAGAAATTCACGCAGGATTGCTTGAACACTCTACTCAAAATATGAATTCTTATGTATATTGGGTACCAGTGTTTACTAGTAAGTCAATAAACTTTCTAGGGCAAATTCAAAATCCAAATTCAACAAGTGAGTCATATCATGATTCATACTGGTGAATTCTGTTAAACTATTTTCAAAATTTTAGAGCATAAAGTAAAATTTCAGTCTAGCATAAACTGTTGTTTTTATTCCATTCAAGCTTTAATCAATTCCTTGAAGGGCATGTTCTCCCCTCATTTTCTAAACCATATTCTCAGTCCTCTCTTTTCTTTCCCCTCTCATGTAATGGAGGGAAAACATTATTCATCTAATTTACTTTGAGAGAATAACATTAAGGCTACTTACATTTTCTAATTATTATAAAAGTGAATAGTAGGTGAGCTGATGAATTTCATTTTTCGACTAAGTAAACATGCACATATTAAATTCTCTAACTGTCATAAATATAATCAGGCCCTTAATTAGAAAATGAAGGAAACATAATTCTAAGCATTATGAAGATATATTTGGCTTCTGGTGGTTAACACATCTCAGATGAGGTAACTCAATCAGAATCCCGTACTCTCCTTGACTCTAAATAGCACTTTAACAATCTGTCATACTGAGAGTGTAGGGGAGCCAAAAGGCTGTGCCATTTTTATGGCAGGTGATAGCATCATCTTTAAACCTAGAGGATACTAGCCCCTCCTATGAAAAAGGAGTTGGACTGTTGGTTATTGAAAGTGATGTTTTTAAACATGGAGAAAAATCTAGTTTTTTAAAACATTTTTTCATTTGTTGCATAGTTATTTGCAACTCCAAAAATTTTAAAAGGGAGGCAGATGAAGGCATTATTAAAATTAAACTATTCATTTTGGGGTGTTACTCATTGAGTAAGTTTGCAAGAATTCCATCAGTCTCTGGTTCGCTCTAAGTAAATGTCATTTGTTCACTCAAGAAAGTATGGACACAGCAAAACATTATGCTAAAGATAAGGAGTGTAGGGCCGTATAAGGCACAGTCCTTGCCTTCAAGAATTTTGTAGCCCTAGTAGGGGAAACAGAAACACAACGGAAACAGTATGATATCACTAGTACTGCATCCTATAGTGTAGAGAAAAGATACTGAACTCCGGTTTACAGAGCAATGGAGTAAATTTCACCTTGCTTACATTTTTTTTTTTTTTTTAAGATTTGGGTAAATTTTTCAAAGTCATATACCTAGATTTATCTATGTCTGAACTTATCATGAAATTTTAACCCCTGCTATATATTATTTTTCATATTTGGATAAGCAAATGTACTTTATGCCACAGTTTTTTATTATCTATTTTTACAAATAGGTAAATTTATTTATTCTACATATAGCTGTTTACAAATATATGTAAATATCTATATTTACATCTATATTACCTATATATTTTTACATATTACCTATATATTTTTACATATATTACCTATTTATTTTTTACCTATGTATTTTTACCTATATATATATAGGTAATATGGGTATATGCATATATTAAGTGTTTAATGCATTCATATATATACATATAAAAGAAGAAAGCCAACACTTTGAACATTTTTTCATTATGGTTTTCCAAATTTTTCTGTAAGATTTCATTTCATACAAAATCCACAGTAAAAATTTCATTTGTCATAGGAATTTCTATTGTTGACTCACTTAGTTATGATTTCCTTTAGTTGATTTCGCTTTTCAGTCAATTGTTTTAAAACGGTATGAAATGCAGCAACAACTCAGTTTTATTTGCTCTTTCTTCTTTGAACATCATTGTTGGTGGTACTTTTACCTTGTCCTGACCTACAAAAATTATTTCCTTTACTTACTTAATTTTCTTTTTATATGAGGAAGCCCTTTTATATTAGAAATCTCTGTTAACTCTTGTTTCGTATTCATTGCACTGTGCTTAATAGCTGGTACAAAGACATATGGGAACAAATCACATTGGTCCTATCTCCTTGTGAAAGATATCTAAGGCTTAAAATATAATATAAACTTTATGTGAATTTATTAACTGAATATATTTTTTAGGTTTTAGAATAAGTTACTAGCTCTTCATATTTAATTCCCAATGTAAGGGTAAAAGAGTAGATTAGAGGGGCGCCTGGGTGGCTCAGTTGGTTAAGCGACTGCCTTCGGCTCAGGTCATGATTCTGGAGTCCCGGGATCTAGTCCCGCATCGGGCTCCCTGCTCAGCGGGGAGTCTGCTTCTCCCTCTGACCCTCCCCCCTCTCATGTGCTCTCTCTCTCTCTCTCTCAAATAAATAAATAAAATCTTTAAAAAAAAAAAAAAAAAAAGAGTAGATTAGAGTCTATTTTTTCCATAATTTTTATTAAAACTAATGTGTTAATTAAGACTCATGAATTTAGCATCTGCTTTCCTATATTATGTTTGGCGTGATGGGAACGTAAAAAATAGTATAAGACTATCTCTGTACTAGGTGGGCTTAGAGAGTACAGCTTTGAGACAGATTAACAAGCATGAAATAAATAGCACTATAGTAATAAAGAGAATAAACCTAAATTGTAAGTTATATGAAGGCTATAAATATATACATGCATTTTTATTTGTTAGTGCAAATTATATATATTTATATGCCTGTGCATATATATATAAAATATAATGATAAAGTCAGGGAAATACACACAGGATCTCACTACAGATAGAACTTTGAGAAAAAGGTTTTAAAGAAATGCAAATGGGTTCATTCAATGTATTACTAAGCAGATCTCTAAATTACATAGGGCGAGTGTCCTGATTAATTATTAATTATTAATTTGCAGTGTTTTGTAGATAAATCAGTTGTTTTGTTTATCCTCTTAATATATTGTTTGTCTTCCTTTATAGTTAACTCAGAGAAACATATCCAGTTAAATTTTGCCAAATGGGTTTCAAATGTATTTTAAAATATATTTTACACATATAAAGAAATTCAAATGATGTCAGGTTCTCTCTTGAGTTTTTATATAATGCTGCTAGTAGCATATTTTGCTTTAAGATCTATTTTCAGTTCTAAAATCCCTGAAGTACTCCTCTCCTGCAGTGATGGACTTTGCAGAGAATAGTTAAAGAGGAATTTAAATTTAAAAGGTGCAATTTGAAACACATTTTCTTGTGTCAAGTTTTGACACTGACCTTTTAAAACATGTAAGCAGGGACTTTCCTCTTTAATTATGTTGCTACTTTTAAATTAAATCTATATTGCAGTTCTTTACAAAATAAAGTAAAATTTTAGAATGAGATATATTTTACCTCTCTTAGATTTGGAGAGTGGGAGGTGCCTATTTCTACTGGGAATTCAGAATTATTTTTGAAACATTTTTTCATCTCTTCACTTAGGTAGTGGGAGACAAAGCACTTGTTCTCCAAACCATGAAAATTTACAGAAATGTATACTTGCCTTTCAAGATCAGTTTTATTAAGTGAATTTAAATCAGGATTTTACTGTAAAGAGTTAGAAGAGAAAAAAGATACTAATGGATAGGGTATTCATCAGAAAAAAATTGGGGAAGGGGACATTTTTGGAGTTTCTCTTTAATGTTTTTATTAAAGGCCTTTTGCTTGCATTTAAATATAGAAGAACCTCATCAGTCCACTTCATGAATAGTTAGCAGAGCACTCTATTCCTACATCACTTTGCCAGAAATACAGTGAACAAACCAGCAGAGTACAGATTGGCCAAATCAAGGCAAGTTACTGACAGTACTGTCCATTCTTAGATATTAGGTTATTGGGCTGTGCAATCTCTATTTTGAGAAAATTTATAGAAAAAAAATGCCTCAAGAAAGACCATGGCGGGTGTGATATAAGAGAATCTAGAATTAGACACCTGGATCGGAATCCATGCCTGATATTCACTTGCTCTGTTACCTAACATCTCGAAGCTTCGGGGTTTTCATCTCCATTTGTCTTACAGGATTTTGTGAGGGCTCGATGCAATATGATTTCTGAGACTTTTACTCACAGTGCTGAATAATTTTACATCCTTTCTTTATGTTTCAGTACACTGAGTAGTTATATTATTTCCATATTTTAAATTGAGTTTTTAGGCCTCAGTTTAATTATTAGTGTGTTCTAAGATAAAAGAGGTTGCATTATACATAAAGAAAACATTTGGATTTCAATTTTTCCTTTTGTCTGCATGTATCTGTTTTATAAATTTCATTTATTAGGTGTAGAAAAATAGATGTAGGAATGATACAAAGCAAATAAAGATTTAGGGACTTATATAATTTGTTAAAGAACTTGCATTTTTAAATCTCCATTGGCTTTTCCCTTTCAGTATGAGTATTCATACTACGAGAAAATTAACTGGTCAGTGATTACGTTTTTTTCAGGATGCTGGGGATTTTTGTTAAAAAGCTTTTGTTGTTTGTTTTGTTTTGTTTTGTTTTTGTACAGGGGTGTGCATGCTATTGCATTGTTTTGTTTAATTTTCTGCTATCTCTTCTGCATGGCAAAATGTGTCTGAAGACTCTTAATTAGTCTCCCTGCTTCTAACCTTGACCCCTACTGCAATCTATTTTTAAAACCGTAGTCAGAGTAATTCTTGCAAAATATGATTCAAATTACTCCTCTGTTCAGAAGCCTCCGGCGACTTCCCATCTCACTTCAAATTAAAGCCCAAAGCTTCAAGACCATCATGCATGATCTGACTTACCTCTCTAAAGACACCTCTGACCACATTCCTCTCACTCAGCTTCAGCTGCACTTTCCTCTTGCCTGTTCTTGGGGCAAGGCCAGGTTCACTTCCTGCTCGGAATCCTTAAATCTGCTCTGCCTCCTGGGGTGTTTCTTCCAAATTCCCACATTGCTCAGCCTTTTTCCTTCTTCTGGTCACGTGAGCAGTGAGGACTTCCTCACTGCCCGATTTTAAATAGCACTTTCCTCCTGGTCCCAAACACCCCACTTTTCTCCTCTTCCCTCCAATCCAGCTTGGGATATGTAAGTGTGTATGAATGTACGCAAGTATCTATATATGTATCGTGTGTGCGTGTGTAGAATACTTACAAATTAAATTTGGCTTATTTCTTTTTCACTCATTGGAATGTAAGTTCAAGGCGTTTAAGAGTTTTTGTGTGTTTTTTGTTCACTGCCGTACTCTTCATATCTATGGCAGCGCCTAGGCAAGAGTAGGTGCTCATTAATTTGTGTTGTGTTGAAAAGGAAAAGTATTTAATGTCTTGAAGTCTCCATATCACCACTTTTCATATCAACTCGAAGGAAGGCTTTGGGACTCACAAAGTGAGCTTTTTTTTTTTTTTTTTCATAGTTTGAGACTGGCTGTTGTTAATTCCCCAATACCGGATGATTTCTTTCTGCAATGAGAGAGCAGCCCTTTCCCCTTGCGGAGAACCCAACAATTCCGTTTGTCATAATTAATTTCATATATATGTATGTGTCACCAGATAGCCATAGTAAGCTTTAGATTTACCCCACAGAACTGACCAACCAGGACTTCCTTACTGATAAATACTTAAGGGAGCATCTGTCTAATGCCCTTGTCTCAGACCTAACCACTCTTCCTGGGAGAGTCAAAATTAGAGTCTAGAACACCAGGTTCCCAGGGCAATGTTCTTTTCAATATTCGCAGCTTAATGATCCCAGGGAACCAAGGAACCCTGAAGGAATAACATGACTAACAGGTAAGCATGACAACACCTGGAAACCAGAGGATTACAGCAGGAAAGACTGCAAAATGGAACCCAACAGCGAGATTTATGATGTCATCTTTTTCTTCTTCTTCCCCTCCACCTATAGTTGTAAAGCTTAATCTTATTGATTTTTACTGTAATTATTTCTATTCCTAACCATTTTGGGTTTCTATCTGCTGGCTGGAAAAGGAAGGGCACTTTTCAGAGTACATCATTCCTGTTGTCACAGGATGAGACAGGTGGCTGAGCTATGGCCCACAGAACACAGAACACTAATGAGCAAGATTTTTTTTTTTTTTTTTCCTGAAAGTGATGTGTTTCTTGTTCTTTATGAAGATAGAGGAGCCATGCCTCATAATAGATGAGTTCTTTTAGAAATTTCCCATCATACGTACCTTTGATGTAAACTGTTTTCTAGGGAGCAAAATCAGTACCAAGAGAATAAAAAGGAATGATAGGGAGCCTATGTCTGGTTGTGCTGCTGTCTTGAAGTTAGAGACTTAACTAGTTGGTAGAGCTGTGCTTCCTTTTCTAGATCATTTAGATATGCCCTGATTTAAATGTATTACATGAAGACTCTATTTAACTATATATATATATATATACTTTTTCATTCTCTTGGGATCTGATAATGTTTGGGTGGATTGTGTGATTAATTAAGTGCAGATGGCTTTGTGCTTGTACAAGAATTTCACATTGTTAGGGGGAAATTGAATAGATAAAGTAAAAATAGACTCCATTGCTGTTTGGCTAAGGACATGTTAAATGATTCATCTTCAGATTGTCTATCCCTGCCACTAATTTGATGGGGGTGTTATGTTATGATAGTTCCTTGAATAATGAAGTTAAACTGGGGTATGAAATCATTTATTTGGTGAATTTTGCTTCAATAATTTTCAGTATATAAAACTTTTCTCTAGCAAGGGATGGTGAATAAATTCCTATAACTGGGCTTGACCAAAAAGCTCATCTCTTTTTGGAAAATAAATCCTCCAGAAAATTATTTGAAAGATTTTTGGAAGGGGTTGGGGCTGAATATGGGGAATGGGGCCTTTTCTGCTTGGAAGTGAGCTTACCAGAGATAGTTTACCAGAAACAAGTTGTGAATAAAGCCTGCATGGAGGCACAGAATCGATATGCAACATGCCCAATCTTTTAAAAGTGCTCCAAATACGTTAACAATAACTTGACTTCTCCTGAAAACATTGACCAGAACAACTAAGATAGTAAGAGTACTAACAGGTTAAGATTTAACATTTAAAATAATAGTCTTGGATTTATCTCAATTAACAATTTTAGGTAGCTTGACGATAGGAAAGTCTCTTATTAAAACAACAACAATGACATAACATCAAATAAAATAGCACAGAATAGAGAAAAAGATAAAATAATATGAACACTTTCAAAACAGGCCCAAAGTTGCCAAAGAAATAAAATATATTTTTTTTGTTGAGAGGATGTCTCCATGTATAAAAAAGTCCCAGAAGGATCTTGAGTCCTTAGTTATCTTTGTTTTCATATTTTTGACTCAGGCATTTTTTTTTAAATGAAAACAGTTCTTTTTGATTCCTTGCAGAATATCTAAAAAGTGACATATTAATTCGAATGATTTCTCATATTTGTTTAAGTTTGACCCTGAAAAAAGAGTGTTCTACAAGGAGTCGTGTATTTGACCAGCACTTGCCTACGAAGAACCATATGGGCAACAACACGTGAAATATGATAGATCATATTCAAATTGATTTAAAAATAGTAATATATTATTCTGATGGGAAACTGAGCATATTACTGTGAAAAAAACTTATGCTAAGTAAACAACACTAGTTTTTTTTAAGGAATAAAGAAGTTTTGAGATTATGTAGGTTATAGCCTACACGGCAACACATCTTGTGTAAAAATGGCTACCAGAATATCAAATATACAGTTCATTTTGGAGCAAATGGGGGTTGTGGGGAGGGACACATTGTAATATGAATGTGGACATTGTGTTTTAAATGTGATCTGATTATTTGGCACATTTGCAAAAACACAGCCGACTACAGGGATTTCCTGGAGATGACACATGAGGGAAATGCAATATTTATAAAAAGGAACAGCAGTGAAGAAAACTCCGGAGGTCATTACAGAGTTTTGCAGGGTATTTTAGGCCCATGTTCCCACCACCACTCTCCTCACAGCTCAATATATATCTAGGCCTCATTAAAAATATATATATATATGGACCGGTGCTTAAGTTTTGATATTATAACATCCTCACGACAATGCACATTCCTCCAGCAAGCGTTTGTGCTAGGATCCATGAATTGTCACAATGTGAGATAGGCACTGTTTGGCCCATTTTACAGATGAGGATAAGTAACTTGCCCTGCGACCTTGGAACTAGTCAATGGCAACACTGGATTCAAACTCAAGTCTGTGTGATTCCAAAAGACCAGGTTTTTACAATCCCATCTGCAGATACCGGGAAATCATCCAAAGTGGTTTCTCTGCATTCTCAGCCAAACGTGGGTCCAAAATAAGACTTTCATCCCTTTCCTTGTAGTTTGGGGCTTCCAGAGAGGCTGATATCCTGCAGGGGAAAGAGGTTAGCCCAATCTCGGTACCCGAGGAGAAGGGGGTGTGTAGTTCCACATGTGCCCTTGACTCATGGTGTTTAGTGTGTCTCTTGGCTTGGCCCAGTGTTCAGAAAATAAAAATGTGGCTAAACTGGTTTTGAGATAAAGCCAAGGACTGTGGCCTTCTCAAGGTCTGAGAGGGCATAGATAACCCTGTCCACTCAAGATTTCTCACCATTTAGGTTGGCCTGATATATATATATATATATATATATATATATATAGGAATATTCCTCTGCTGCAAATACACTTGTCTTCTTAAACTTAAAGAGACACCTGTGCTTCTTCCGGGATTTCCTTCTTAATCTCCAGTGACAAATGACCTGTGTTCCTGGACACCCAGGATTTCCCCTGTGCTGGTGCCATATGCACGTATGAATTGCCAGACTTTGAAACTCCTTATTTAAACCCAAACCTATCCTTCTATGTACAGTGTTACTGTGTCTAGGAATATTCAGCTGAAATGGCTTCTGCATCCTGATGTAACCAGAATAGAAACAGTGGGAAGGATAAAATGTGTATCCCAGAGACACTATTCCGAACCTCGTGAGCTATGTTCCTTGATGCTCAGTTTTTATTAACGGTTAAATTAAGAGTTAGATAAATCGAGTTAAGCCCCATAACATAACAGCATAGTAACTGATGATGGCAAAGGATCGGTATCTCAGATATTGGGGGATAGCGTAGGGTAAGTTCTCAAAGGGCAAGCCGGTAACCCGAGAGTTTCCTCTCTCTTCTAGGCATGATTAATTAAACTCTTTGGTAGTGAGGTCATGGGAGGGCCCCCCCCCCCGCCCACACCCAACCTAAGCAAATCCATTTTCAAAGAGCACCTGCTTTTACATTTATTTGCCGGGATCTTCCATTATTTAATTTCATTTTTACTCAAAATAATGGGGGAGCGGATGCTATAAATGTTTTACGGTGCAGGCCAGTGAATGCTAGGCTTGGAATGTCATGTGCCCCATCCAGAAACATTTTCTCATTGTGTTGCATTGAACAGCAACAGCCTGGCCCAGACGAACAGTGAGCTGTGTAAAAGGTCAGGTGTTGTGTGTTCATCTTTTGTTTGTGTTATTATTTTCCTGGCTTATAAATGGTACTGTAAACCTTAAATAGCTATTTTGCATTCCTGTGGGGATACTGTGTGCATTTTTATGAATCCATCTTGGTTACTTATTTTGTGCTTCTACCTCTTTATATTAAAAATTTATGTTTTCAGTGAGACATTTCAAGTACGTGGCTTTTAAGCATCGGTGCTTCTTGTGGTCATTGCACAGGGACTGTGCTTTATTCCAGAGTCCTGGGGAGCACCTACAGGAAGATGACCTACCCGAGGCTTTAGGACCCTGGCATTACTCCTGGTCAGCTCCCAGTTGTGTAGAGAACCCGTGTGACCCGCATTCTTCCAGTGGCAGCAGAAGCCCTTAGAAAGAGTGTGAAGAATTAATTCCTTTTTAAAAGCAACAGAGTCTTTTTCCTGCATTATCCTTTCCTTCATTTACCTGGCTTTACATTTTCTACATGAGTAAGAAGAAAAAAGAAAAGTCAGCATTACATAACAAAGACCGGAGCCTTAGAGCCTGGATGCAGAGCAGACGGCAATACAACCCTGCCTCGAAATGAGCTTTGGACTGATAGTAATGCAGTGAAGAATTTGGCGGCAGAGTGTGATATTTGTAACAAGTCAAATGTGGTGATTGTCCTGAGCAAGCTTTTGGGCACACTTCTGTGTGACAGATCTGATAGATGGTTAACATAATTAACCATGTTAGACTTGATGATGTGGTTAACTTTCAGCCAATAAAAATAATGGAGGCGTGTTTCAGGTGTTCTGATTTATCTCTTTTTGTTGTGGTTGCTATCTTCTTATCCCTTTCACTCTGATGCTCCTGTCTTTTGCTATTTTTCATAGCTTGACATGCAGCAGTAAACTGGTTCTATTAGCTGCAGCGACTCTGCTGAGCTTGCTTTTTCCAACGAGCATGTCGTCACCAGTACTTTTGTGCAGCTCCTTATTAGTACGTGCCCTTTACTGACTCTGCAGGAGCCATCACCTAGAATTAAACATTTTCTGCTAGACCTGTCCTTACTCTGTGCAAAATGATTATAGTCCATTATACCACCTTCTTGCTGACAGCCAGATACTGCTGAGATTACAATAAAGTCCCTGCACATTTAAATATGATGCCACCTGGGTGTTTGAGGGTCTTTGATAACAAGAACCATTTGAAGAAATGACTTTCAGAGAACAGAATGTGATAGAGACTCCTTGAAATCATATTATGGAAACTCCTGGTTCCTATTAGCTTGATCATATCAGGAGCTAGAATCTTGGTGTTTAGAGTAGTTGAAAACCTAACATACCCAAATGATCCCAGAATGGGATAGACTAACTCAGAACAGGTCTGAGAGCACTGCCTCTGCAGAATGAAAAGCACTCAACTAAAAATGACAATTTCCAATTTCTCTAATTTTAGGGTTATCATTTACATCTCACTCCAAAAGTGCTTTTTTTTTTTTCTTGTTTTGCTCAGCAAAAGCGGTTTCCTTTTATTCTTTGGCAAATCTGGAGGAAAGAACCCAGAATCTGGAGTGGTCCATAAGTTAGGAGAATTACTGAGAAAGATCAGTCATAGTAAAGGCAGAACCCCTCTTGATGGCTGTCTGTCTGATTGTATGTGATTAAGATGAAGTTTCTTTTTTTCTTCTCTCATATACATGTTTCCTCCTTCACCATCTGGGAAATCTTCTCATTTAGCTCTTCTTTGTGACAACATTAGAAGCTTCATTATCTTTTCTCCGGGTCATTGCCCACCACATGTTCTCTGGGTCATTTGCCCGCCAAGCCTATGTGTGTTCTCTGTCCATTCCAAAGAGTGGACAGAATGACACCACATGCTCTGAAGTCTAACTTAATGTTCTCCTGGGAAACTTCAGATTTGTGGTTGTGGTATTTTGCAGAGATACAGTGTAGTCAATTAGAAGATATTTTTTTTTCCTTAAAAAATGAATAAAAAGGGGCGCCTGGGTGGCTCAGTCGTTAAGCGTCTGCCTTCGGCTCAGGTCATGATCCCAGGGTCCTGGGATCGAGCCCCACATCGGGCTCCCTGCTCTGCGGGAAGCCTGCTTCTCCCTCTCCCACTCCCCCTGCTTGTGTTCCATCTCTCGCTGTGTCTCTCTCTGCCAAATAAATAAGTAAAATCTTTAAAAAAAATGAATAAACAAAATTGTTGCACTCCTTCTGTGTAAGGATGGTGTACCTTCCCTTTGCAATTCAAAGATGAAGCTCCCCAGACCTACCACAACCTGTTAATGGAGACACATGCCAAGTTACTGAAGGACAGAGTGGTGAGATGTTGCCTTGCCTTGGGGGAGGGGTCTGCTCCAGAGAGAAGAGGGTATCTGACCATGACCAAAAGTAAACTTTTATAAGGCAGAGTAGGAGGAAATAATATAAACACAGTTTAGGAGCATGGAAATGACTTCGAACTCTTGAGTATTCCGTTATGATTACGGAAACTGAAGTATAGGACAGAATATTAGGGGATGGTACCGGGATGACAGGTAACTTGGAGCCATCTGAATACCATGAAAAGGTGTTTTGACTTTATCCTGCAGCAAACAGGAAGTCATCAACAGTTTAGAAAGAGTAATCATCTGACATGTGTGTTATAGGAAGATAATTCTGGCAGCAGAGGGATTAGGAGGAGGCATTTGTAAAGAGGAATGGATAGAATTTGGTGAATAGATGGGGATATGTTGTGTTCATGAAGGCAAAATCATAAAGGTTGTTCTGTGTCATATCTTGGACAATGGAGTAGACGGTGATGCCAATAACCTAGATGAAGAGGACCACATTAGACACGAGGTCCTATTACCACTGCATTTCTTTCTCCCCCTACTTGTTCGACCTTGTTGAATCATGTCTGGATTTATGGACAAGGCATTTATGTGATTCATTTCCAAAGCTGGCTTGGAGAATCTGTGATAGGAACCAAAAGACTATCAATGGTGTTATATTTCCATGTAATATAGCTCAATTTCTAATTTGCACTTTACAGAATGTTTGTATATAACTAAGCTTTCTGTTGTTTTTTCCTTCTCAGCTATTAGTTCCCTTTTAGTGTATTGCCCATGAACCTTTAGAACCCTAAGATAGACCAATGGCACATTAAAATTTAAGGCACTACTTCATCAAAACCACATGTTTCATTTCCTGAGGATTGTCAGCAAGCCAGGGAAAAGAAAACATGTCAGATTTGTATTGCTGTTGTTGTTTCTTTCTTAACTGCTGTTTTGCCATGATGGTGGTTCTGGGTAGCTGCTTTTCCATAGAAGCCCAAGGAACACATCCAGCAACAAGGAAAATGTCAAAACTTCATTGGGAGTTTTGAGAAAGGGCTACAGTGGTTTAAGTGCTTAAGCCTTTGGATCAGCTCAAACATATCAAACAATATTAATATGATTTTGTGTGGCTATGCTTTTTTCTTTTTTAAAAATTCTAAAATGGTAGGTCAGACTAAGCCAAATACTGACTGGCTTTTCGAATTAATGTTTAATAAGATGAAGTGACTGCCAGTACCTTAAAATAATAAGGAACATGACTTGGGCAAATGTAGAATTTTCTTCAAATTTGCCTTCTGGTTTGTATCTGGCTGGAAAGGCTATTATTTTCTTCTATCTTCCCTCCTGTTTTTTTTTTTTTTTTTTTTCTCCCTCTGTCTCCCCCTCCCTTCTTTTTTCTTTCTTTCCCTTCAAGCATTATTGCTATATCCTTCTCATTATTCATGCCCCACAGAGAGCTTCACTCTGAGCTGACCATTCTTTAAAACCTAATGGCAAATCTTAAGTTCTACTCCATTTGATAACCTCGTTAAAGGCATGGAAGCACTATCATGTATTTATTTATTTATTTATTTATTTATTTATTTATTTATTTTGAGGACCTATATTGAGTTTAGAATCATAAATATTTATTGTGGATTTTTTGGAAGGGAAGCAAGACTCATAGTAAGTCAGTGGATTGTGTCACACTGTGGTTAGGATTCTTTGGGACGGGGATAATCTACGCATATAAAACAAATGCACTGAACACTGAGACAAACTGGAATAGCACCTTATAGGAGTAAACATTTGCTTTTAAAAATGCATCAGAGTAATACAGTTTGTCAATAATCCATCATTAGTGCAATTGAGCCCCTAACATATCTAGTATATTAAAAGGCATTCCAGAGTTTATTCCCGGCATGCTCCACTTTAGGCAATATTGACCTGTAGCATCACTCTTGGAAATAAGAACCAGAAAGTTTCTTTTTTTGGATCTGTACCCAGAAGTGGATACATCCCATCCAAGAACATCTAGAGATTTCCAAATCATCAAACTTTGTAGACCATACCACTTAGAAGAGGCTGTCATTAGAGAAGTCTTAGAGGTACTCTTATCTGATTATTGGTTATTTTCAGGAAATTTGAAATTTCAACTTGATTTCCCAGTGTTACTCTAGATTTTTCTCTTATGTGTCCCACCTCTAACAGTCAGTGTGTATATAAGCAATGAAATACATTTCCACCTTAGTATTAGAAAGATAAAAACAGGGGCGCCTGGGTGGCTCAGTTGGTTAAGCGACTGCCTTCGGCTCAGGACATGATCCTGGAGTCCCGGGATCGAGTCCCACATCGGGCTCCCTGCTCAGCGGGGAGTCTGCTTCTCCCTCTGACCCTCCTCCCTCTCATGCTGTCTGTCTCTCATTGTCTCTCTCACAAATAAATAAAATCTTAAAAAAAAAAAAAAATTAAAAAAAAAAAAAGAAAGATAAAAACACAAAGAAAATTCACATATCCAGCCCAAATAAACTTACAGCTAAACTTCATTTACATGTTTATTGGTTTTAAATTTAAAGATTTTATTTATTTATTTGTCAGAGAGAAAGAGAGAGAGCACAATCAGGGGGAGCAGCAGGCAGAGGGAGAAGCAGGCTCCCTGCTGAGCAAGGAGCCCGAAGCGAGACTTGATCCCAGGACCCTGGGATGATGACCTGAGTCGGAGGCAGATGCTTAACTGACTGAGCCACCCAGGCATCCCTGGTTTTAAATTTATACCTCACATCCGTATAAAAGCCTGTGAAGCAATTAACATGCTTACTATATGATGCTTACTTTGTGCCCACTATTATTTTGTTTTATTGACTCCTCCCCACTACATTATAAGTAGGTACTGGAATTGCTGTTTGAAATCTAAGGCACCTGAAACTTTAGAGGTTGAGTAACTTTTCCAGAGCTCACAGCTAGTAACACTCACATTGCTAGAATTGGAGCACAAACCCGTCTGTAAAGATGGTAGTATGTATTTTTCAAAAAGTACAAAAATAGAATATAGGACCATCGGGGTAGAAAGAGTGGTCATTGGTATGTAGGTGTTATCTACTCAGAAATAAAAATAAATAAGAGGATAATTAAACTGAACGGATATTTATATCTTTTAAGTGTAAAATGTTCAATGTATGTCTGTGAATTTTTCAAAGTTAAAACGTTATAATTTACATTATGCTCCCAAGACCATCAATCTGTATGGGCACTCGTGCATCTGCTGTGTGCAGATCAGTGTAGACGTATCCTGGAGGAGAAGACAATGTGACAGAATGTGGTTTGGATACTCAAGAAGCCTCCAGTCTGGTATGTGTACAGACAGAAATTCTGGAAAGGTCTTGGAGGTGTTTCGGGTCAAGTTGTTGAAAGAACAATCTACGCACTTCTTTGAGAAGTGGCGGAGCCTAGTGGTTAAGCATGGCCGAGAATGCAGGTTTTGGAGTTAAACTGCTGGTGTTTAAAGTCTAGTTCCACCACTTATTAGCTCACGGTCCCTGGGGGTTCCTTATCTACCCCTGCTTCCGTTGCCTCATCTGTCAAATGAGAGTAACAAACACAACCTATTTCATAGGATTGTTTGGCAAACACTTCCAGAGCAATTTCTATGTGCCGTGTAGTGTTCCAAGCACTCTCCAAACTGTAAGTTATTGAATTCTCAAAAGCACTAGGTAGGTACTATTACTGTTAGTATTGAGAGAATAAAAGGAGTTGATGTGTTTAATTAGAGTAACGGCTGACACATATTAAATACTCAATAAATATTATCCGAAGCAAAGAAGCAAGAAAAGATACTGGAAGCAGAGGAAATGTCATGTGCATAAGCTATAGAGCCAAGAGTAAATACATAATATACCCTTGCTGAAGCCACAATCATGAATTTGGTTCTGGTGAGCAACAAAAAAAGAAACTCTTGAGTGGAATGTGGCTCAATGACCTTAATTTCCATCGTCAATATTTGAGGTATGCACACTTATTCACTATTTTAGTGGCAAGAAAGCAGTGCCAATTATCTCATTTACATTTTTTTTTTCTTTTTGGTTAAGTAGGTAATCTACATTGTGCGTATACATGTATTCATCATGGAGTTTTATAGCAATGTGAAAGAAAACATCATGAAGAAGATGTGGCTCATGGATGTGTGTTTTTCTGAATTAACTCATGAGGGAAAAAAAATAAGTGACTAAAGTTGCGGACTAAAGTTCAAAGAGCATGGGTCTCTATTTAGAGTGGCTTTTTTAGAGTAGTGGTTCACTTTTCTCTACCCACAACATACATACTTACTATCATGTAAAACTATGGGTACCCAAGATATTTCCCGGTTTGCCCGGCATTCATAGGTCTCTGTGTACAGTGTCCCTTAACCTTGACCCTGAGTTTTTGTGGCTTTTTTAATACCATAGATATCAATAGTGGCACTTAATCAATAGGTTTCTTATCCATTTGTAATAGTCATTTGACTACATTTTATAAAAGTTTCTTATGGTCTCTGAGCCTTGTGAGAGCTTCTTGAATGTTGCTATTATGACTTTTTTTTTTTTTTTTTTTTTTGAGTTAACTAACTTGGACACGAAGGTTGATACCTGAGTTTAATCCAGACCTAAGCCACATATGTGTGCAGATGCGCATGTCTGCTCCTTGTTTTGTTACTTCATCTTTTCAAACTGGACTAATCTATCCAGCTGCCATTCTGTTCTGTTTAGTTCTGGAAGGAAAGGGGGTTGGAAGGAACTGATACTAGGGTATGTATGTGATGAAACAGAGAGAAGTCTACCCAGGGAACCACATTATAGGCAGGAAGAATGAAGGTATAATTCCATACTCCATCCTGCAAGCATTAATTAAATATCTGATGTAAATTAAATACATATAAACATATAAGTATGGAAATTGTCCCTTCATTTTCCTGGTTACTAAACACGTAAAACCCAGATGTATACAATAGATTAAGAGAGCAAAAGGTATGGATTGGCAGAGAGGAAGTTCAGGGGCGGTTTTAAAATTTTTCAAATCGTAAGCGAATCTAGAGGGTAAAATTTCGATTAATAAATCAGATTTCGGTCTTCAGAAGTAAAGTGGTTGGTGGATAGAGTATCAATATACCCACATTTATAAGTGAAAACCTGAGCGCACAGATGCAGCTTTATTTCATGAAGCAATGGGCAGCAGTAAACTAATTGATGTCTACAAAGTACTTCCTCAAATGCCAACCGTTAAGAAACACGGATGGCTCAGTTGTTAAGCGTCTGCCTTCGGCTCAGGTCATGATCCCAGCATCCTGGGATCGAGCCCCGTATTGGGCTCCCTGCTCGGTGAGCCTGCTTCTCCCTCATCCTCTGCTGCTCCCCCTGCTTGTGCTCTCTCTCTGTGTCAAATAAATAAATAAAATCTTAAAAAAAAAAAAAAAAAAAAAAGAAAGAAACATGCTCAGAACTCTCTTAACAGCAATCAAGGGGAATTTTTCTACATCCAGGTGTCAAGATTGAAATCTTACCACATGTCATAATTTTAAATAGGTGAGAATATTACAATACCACCAATCTTAGTTTCTAATAAACTGGGAGGGGAAAAAAAAGGAACCAGATAATTTGCATGACCCACGGTTTTTAGAAATACTGCTACTAACACGCAAGGACCTTTATCAACTCGTTGCACACAGTTTGCTCTAAAAGAAAAGGGGTTATGGGCGCCTGGGTGGCTCAGTTGGTTAAGCGACTGCCTTCGGCTCAGGTCATGATCCTGGAGTCCCTGGATCGAGTCCCGCATTGGGCTCCCTGCTCGGCAGGGAGTCTGCTTCTCCCTCTGACCCTCCCCGCTCTCATGTGCTCTCTCTCATTCTCTCTCTCAAATAAATAAATAAAATCTTAAAAAAAAAAAAAGAAAAGGGGTTAGTCTGAAACAAATGATACATTATATGTTAAAAAAAAAAAAAAAGATAGCAGGAAGGGAAAAATGAAGGGGGGAAATCGGAGGGGGAGACAAACCATGAGAGACTATGGACTCTGAGAAACAGACTGAGGGTTCTAGAGGGGAGGGGGGTGGGGGGATGTGTTAGCCTGGTGATGGGTATTAAAGAGGGCATGTACTGCATGGAGCACTGGGTGTTATACGCAAACAATGAATCATTGTTGATTCTAATCAACGTAAATTAAATATAGGTAAATTATATGTAACATCAAATTAATGATGTAATGTATGGTGATTAACACAACATAATTAAAAAAAAAGAAAAAAAAAAGAAAAAGAAAAACCCTATAGCCATTGTTAAAAGAGAAGGGGGATGGAAACACGTTGACGATATATTGTCACGTGGACCACTTTATGGCCTGCGTTCTTTATGATATGACAGTTGCTACTTGACACCGTGTTATTTATTGGCTAGCAGAGCAAATAGGCTAGTAAATCATGATTGCATGTCCAGCCAATCAGAATCTGCCCTGGTTTCGTGGCGTGCTAATTTTTTTAAACTTATTTATTCTGCTCCTTTCGTTTTTCTCTTTATCAGTCTCTATTTTATAGCAATCTTTTTTCTAATGGACTCTCATCCTGAGACATTTTAAAATGCACCGCATGTCAAATCCAATTCAGCTAAGATACCTAAATGCACGTTATTTAAATTAAATATGAATGCTTTGAAAAGTGTATACTTATAATTGCCTTTCAGGCAAACTACATTTCCACATTATGTACATTGTAGGCTTGAATCTTGTCAATGTATTCAAGACCCAAAGTTAGGTTTAAAAAGACCCAGAAAATAAATTATTCATATCACATACGTCTATACATCTGATGGTGTAATTAGCAATCAAAAGTACTACATATGGTGATGTAATAGAGACATTATAATTTTGTACATCCTGCTGTTGATGGATTTAGGTACCACATTTTGCACATTTTCTATTTCATTATTTTGGGCTAAAAAAGATAAAAATAAAATAACATGTTTTCTTTATTTTAGTTCCTTTTTTAATCATCCTTCATGCTTCTTTTGCTTTCTTTCCATGTCTGGCTCTCATTTCCCCAGTTTAGGTAGGACTTGTTTTTCTTCATTTCTCTTTACTATTTCCTGCTCTGCAGCACTAATACTAAATAATAACAGTAGAGATCTTGGGCCCACACCTGGGGGGATTTCTGAGGTCACTGAGGTTATTTCTCTGCTTTAGTTAGCTTTCTAGCCCTTCCAGGATGATAATTATTTATGCTCTTCTCACCATCCCTATGAATTTCTTGTATTTCTCAAATGATGTTTGTTCTTATTTTTCTAAATGTTTTATGTATTCCAACATAACTTTCTCTAGCTAACGTAGTCCTCTCTAAATCTTATTTCCTCATAATGCCTCCAAAATTTCACAACTTTCTTCTACTTCAACTCACTTCACTCTTTCTATTTACTGGGCTTTGTTATTTGTAGCAAAAGTGTAATCGCTGTTAGTAAAGTGAGAGCATTTTATTAAAATATTCTTTCTGAAAATATGTATGTTCAGGCATCCCACTAGTTCACATTTCCCCACAAGTGGCCTTATGTTAGTGACTGCACTTCTCTTTGCTCTCATTTGCACGGCTAGATCTCTTGTGCATCTGTCCTGTTACCTGTGATGTTTCAACTTCCTCTCTAACTGACCAGATGTTATCCCTCATAAGCCTTCTCCACTTATGCCTGGGCAATTAAAAGAACAAAGAGAATCATAATTGGAATTTAATCATATGAGATATGTTTCTGCTTTATTCTGCCATCTTAAGAACTACTCTAGAAAGGAAACAGGGTATGGACTTGATTAATTCAAAGAACTGAGTTCAAATTTTGATCCTGGCATTAGGAGCTATGGGATGAAAATCTCTTCTGTAAAATGGGTGTAACGGTTTTGCATAGAGTAAGTTTTAAACCGAGTGAGGTAAATAACTTTTGTAGAATTCTGGGCACAAGTTCCTGGCATAATAATAGGGTCATGGATATAATTATGCCAAGAGATTTTAAAAACAAATTTTCTCTTATCCTTTCAGTGGTTGTGATAAGATTATTCTTAATTGATTGATTAAAACAAAACCAAGACCAAATATAAAAGCATAAGCCTCTACTCACTGTGAATACCTCCCCCCTCAGGCTGACTCCAAACCAAGAAGAGATAAGTTAGAGTTAAACAAACTCAGCTACAGTTTACCCGGTAAATGGTAGGTTGACAGAAGGCCCATTTTCCTTCCTCCCCGTGGGAACAAGTCTCATCTGTGTAAGATGGACGTGAAACACCCATCCATAGAGTTATTCCTGATACTGCCATCAATAAAATGTCTTTGTCATGCTCTGCTAGGAAGTGTTCCTTCTGCTAATGAATTCTGTCCCTAAAATTAAAGTTGTACGGATGGTTTATATTTTAGATGTCTTATAATTTTCATATTTAAAAAAAAAATTAATGTATGCTCCTTCATTGAGATCTAGCCACATATGAATCAGTACTTAAGTGATTTGTCATTTTAGTAAACACTCCAAAGTGGCATTTCAAAAAAGTGCAGTAACTCACGCATGACTAAATGGGATTTGTTAAATTTTTTTTGAGAAAAAAAAATACAAATTTATTCACACCTAGAAGTGAGCTCAGCATCGCAAGTTGAGGCAGAATTGTGACCTTTTGTTTTTGCTGTGGTTGAATGAAACTGGGTTTTGGCTAAAAATGATACAACCTATAATAACATAAAAATAGGTCCTGCGACTCCACTTTTGGAGAATTTTATCTCACTTATCCATCCAGATGCAGCAGGAACAGTGTCTAAGTTTTAGACTCCTGAAAAGGTTTTTTTTTTTCTTCCTTTCTTTTATACAATTAAGTATGTTCTGTGTACCCTGAAATTAGCTATCTTGTGAGCATTGGCTGATTCTTGGTTAATATGATGTTATATTAACTAATAGCCATGAAGCCTGTTGCTCTTTTATTGATCAATGTTCAAATAGTGATTAGAAAGCTCTAATGATTCCTGGTCACAAGCCTAATATTTCTGAATCTGACCTTCCTATCCATCGCTAACATTACTAACTAATTTGGTGCTTATCTCATAACATTGTTGTTAGGAGTAAATAAAATCAAAGTATAAATTTACCCCAGTGTGTATATGTGCACACGTGTGCCTGCTTAAAGAAATTTCTAGCCATCCATTCAATAATTTATATCAAGAAATATTGATGAGTCTGCCATGTTCCAGGCATTGTCATGCCATGGGTATGAAGATATGAATAAGGATGCAGTCCCTCTCCTGCAAGTTGTCCCTGCCTAGTGGGTAGGACAGATAAGGATATTGACTGATAAGGCTATTGGCCAAGGATATTGACAAATGTGATCAACACAGTAACGGAGGAGTAGATTCAGTGCAGTAGAACCAGTGTGGAGGGTCAACATTTTCAGTCTAGGTTAAGAAAAGCAGACTCTTCGCATTTTCTACCACAATGTATCTGTAGCCGAAAGATAGAAGCTTGTTGGCATCTAGTGCGGAGGGCGATTCCTCACTGATTCAAGCAAGACCAGCCTGCATTTGTGAGGGTATTTACTGGACCTTAAGGAGAGACATTCTCAATACTCAAAAGTATATCTGGGTGTGCATGTGGGTGGGTGTGCATGTGTGTACGCACACACATATACATAGATAGATGTTCTATTATGCTCCTAGTGCTGCTGTAACAGTTACCACAAATTGAATGTCTTAAAACATCCGAAATTTATTATCTTACAATTCTGGAGGTCAGAAGTCTGGAATGGGTCTCAGTGGGCTAAAAATCAAGGCACAAAAAGGGTTGAATTCCTTTCTCAAGGCTCTAGGGGAGGATCCTTTCTTGTCTTCCCGCTTCTAGCTCCTGGCCACATTTCTTGACTCAGAGCCCCTTCCTCTACCTTCAAAATCAGCAGTGGACAATGCATGACCCTGGCACTGATATCTTCTGCCTCCTTTTTACATGTGGAAGAGACTGTGTGGTTACATTAGCCTACTTGGGTAATCCAAGATAATTTCCTCTCTTACAATCAGCTGTTTGGCAACCATAATTCTGCCCGCAACCTTAATGTTACCTTACCCCCAACGACATATTCATGAATTCCAGGGATTACAATATGGACACTTTTGAGTGGACTTCTATTTTGATATCCCAGAAGTGTATATTTTTTTTACAGTTCAGGATTGGATATTAGGGAGAAAATGTAAGAAAAAAAAAAAAAAGCAATGAAATGAGAGTACTTTCCATCTGCACGGTAGAGAGACCAGGACTTGAATCTCTTGTTAAATTTCCCTGTTACATATACTGTGTGTTATGTTGAGACAAAAATTATGCAGGTAAACAAATGGAAAGTATCATATAAATTTCATATAAAAAGGATGGAACTCACATCCTTCACATTTCATGTGAAGGACAGACACGAGAATGATCTCTGTGAAATAAGTATAAAGTGGTGCATTTTGGTAATGGGACCCCAAATCCAGGGCGGATGAGAACATTGTTACAAACTTTAGAGTTCATTCAAAATTGAGATCCATCCTGCATCTTAAAAAAAAAATTTATCATTTTTCTTTCTATTTTTTACATGTTCAGTGAAACTCTTCAATATTAATAAACTAACACTACAATATAACACCACGTGCCAGGCACTCTTCTAACTGCTTTATGTATATTAATAATGATTAATCACCAGGGCTGGCTGCTTAGGCATCAGCCTAGGTTGTCACACAGGGCCCCATGCTGAGAGGGGCTTCCACCTGGGTTAATTCTCTGCTGTTACCATCTTGAAATTCTTGATCATTTTTGAACAAGGCACCCTTCATTTGCATTTGGCACTAGGCCCCATAAATGATGTAGTTGGTCCTGCTCATTGCACCAAAGCAATGCATTAAAGAAAATTATTATCAACATTTTATAGAAGAGAAATTAAGGCACAGAAGGGCTACCTTGCCAAAGTTAGACTGCTGGTCTATAGGAGAGCTAGGATTTGAACCAGAGGAAAATGAGCTGTGAACCACTCCAATCTCCTGCTGCTTTGAAGGCAGAGATAATGTCTTCTGAAATGTGTCTTCTTCCCAACTATGACCTACTGTCTGCTACATGGTTAGTTTTCACTAAGTGCCTGTTGAATTGAATTATATTTGATGGGCTTTGGTAAAAATATTCATTTCATTTTCAATAGAGATGAAAGTAAAAAAAAAAAAAAAATCCTGAACCTCTTCCAAGACATTTGTTCAAACAGACCCAAATCGGCTTTTTCCCTTTGCATAATCATCTGTCTAAGGATATTCCCTTGTTCAAGGTCTATTATTTATTATTTATTAGTTAGATTTATACAGCAAGATATTCTGGAGAAATCTTATAAACCTGCAAAGAGCAATATTTCACCACTGTCCTAATTTATTCTTGAAATATTTAGACCTTAGGGGAGGAAAATAAAAATATCTAGACCTTAGAAACAGTAGTTTTATATAAACACATTAATAAAATTACTTTAAGAAGTGTAATTACATATACATTCAATAGGGTAAGACATAGGAAAAACATATATAATAATAAACCAGTAGGTGGGAGGTGCAGTTTGTTGGTTGTTAGGTTTCCAATAAATTTAATATGCATCTTCTGGGGTCTGTTATGTCCCACATGCTAGGCTGTGTGAGGAAAATTTAGTGATAATTTTATTAGTGATAACAATAAAACGTCATCCTCAGGGAGGACAGAATCCCATGGGTTGAGAGATTCGATCATACAGAGGTCTCATCACAGAGTCTATGCAAGGGCTGGAAGAAAGGATATAGTAAGATCCCTAGGCTAGGGCTTGGACTTTTTAATGTTTATTCTACCAATTGATAACACAGGTAAACTTGGGCAGCTCACAGCCATTCTGTATCTCTGTTTCACCATCTGTAAAGTGGGGCTAATAATATCTGTTCTACTTACTTCACGAGGGGATGTAAGTACTAAACAGATCCATGAAAATGAAGGCATCTTGAATATTTTTTTAAAGGGAGGAGGAGGTAGGTATTAAATTAAGGCATTTTTCTTTCACTAGATACAGTTCTGAATAAGACATGGACAATAAAATCACAAAATTTTAAAAAAAAGAAGCCTTATTTCACTTTAGGCACAGATGCATTCTTTTAATCCCTACTTTACTACCTTATATAATCTATATTTGGTTGACTCAGATAGTTATTGGACCAACACAAAAAGATTGAAGATGTTAGCAGTGCTAATATATTTTAATCCTTGTTACTACTTTATGTAGTCCATATTTGGTTGACTCAGATAGTTAATAGAGAAGCTAAAACATGAAACCAACTTATTTGATTCATTTCATCACTTTATTGGGTATTTATTTTTTATAAGGTACTGCAGGTAAAGCAGAGATGAATAAGATGTAGTCTGTGCCTTGACAGAAAGCAGTCTACCAGTGATAACAGAGACAAAATACATGCATACAAGACCACAAGCATTAAGTGCTATGGAAAAGCTACAAAGACTCACAGGAGGAAGTGAGCATATGAAATAGAAAAGTATATAACTAACAATCCGGATTATATATATATATATATATATATATATATATATATATGTATTTGTGGTAAGAAAAAACACAATTTACAATCAAGCAGTGCAGAAGCAGTAGAAAGTCTAGGGGAAGGTATTATCATTTGATTGAAAACTCCTATTATTTTATAAGGAATAACCAATACTGCCCAGCAGATTGTATGTATTGGTGAGTTTCTTCATAGCCACATTTACTGTGGTTTGTAAAAACTTACATTTCTCTCCGGAAAGTTTTATAGTGAAGAGTAATGGTTTTGAAAACATGATCAGTAGATCCAGGAATAAAATAATATTATGATAAAAACCCCATGGGCCTGGAGGTTATGAGAATGGAAAAGAAAAAAAAAAAATGTCTGGCTCGCACTGGTTCAAGTCATTTCAAGATGGCATTACAATACCTGCAGGTCTCAAACATCAGAGATAAAATCCTCTGAAGAATACACCCATTTACATTCTTGTGACCTTGAATGTCTGTCAGATTTACTCACCGTTTAACTGCACTAACGCACTGGGTGCCTTAGAGTTCATTACAGCTGACTCACTTTCAGCACACTGGCTAACGCAGTAGGGCATGCTAGGCTCCTCTTTGAGACACAAAACATTTAACAAAGAGAAGCTAGCTAGCTTTTGCTCGTCAGTATTTTTGAAAAGAAAGTACCAAGCGGCAGACACATCAAGTCTAGGATGGTTTGGGATATAAGAACTGCAACTTTTTTTTTTTTTTTTTTGAATCAGCGATTGCATGGCAAGAAGTCGAACAAGGATTTCAGGAACAAATATTTCCCCAAAGCAGTGGATTAGACCTGTACAGAAATTATTAAAATTACTCAGAGCCAAGGGCTTTGTTCTTTCTGGCCACCTGCAGTGTGTGGTAATGCCCTTTTAAGGTTCTATCAAGGGCCCGGCATGGACTGTCTGAGTTGACATTGGACACTAGTACGAGGAGACAAGCATGCAGAGAGAGTGATTAATGTAAGCCCTTCTGCAACTAGCCAGAGGCTTCAGGAATTCTTTTCTGCAGCATTCCAGAGATAATTGCCCACCATTTTATCTAGGAAAGTGTTAAGTCATTTAAAAAAAAAATACGGCACACCGTGACACGCGAGAAGTTGGTGTTACACAGGGAAAGAAATCAGGAACAAAATGGAAAATGGGGGGTAAAAGAGAACATATGTGAGTCTGTAGACTCTTTGAGGGTGGGTGGAGTTCATGTACAGCTGTCTTTTCAGGTGGAGAAACTCTAAGGTTTTATGCAATTGCTCCTTTATATTCTGACAGACTTGCATGAGTTCTCTGAAAAAGTACTGTTTTAGAAGTTGAATCTAATACACTTGCCAGAGAATCTAATATACAACTTCTTCTCTCTAGTTTCTACAAATTAATTCTCACTCTATTGTTAATGTCTCTATAAATGAAGCTGGAATGTAAGGTGCTAAACAAAGTACATACTTTAAAAATAATTGATTAGAAATATGTATAACATTATTGTGTTTGAATCTATTACTGTCTTATATGAGATTCATTCTGCTCCAATTTGGCATCCACAATCCACAAGAGCATCTTAGGTTCCAAAATAGTGTAGCCAAATATCCTCTTCATCACGCTGGGCCTGGGGGCTAGGGGAGATAATCGACTTCAGTTGTGTTCTGAATGCCTGGGCGCTCCATATGGCCTATTTTCCATTGGCAAGTTAGTCCTTAAAATCTTAGGGGATTCCACTACATGTGCATAAGTATTATAAATTAATGTTCTAATGTGCTTTGAGGCTCTTGCTGGATGAATGGCAGGCGAAAGGAAAGAAAACGAAAAACATATTTTTTAAAGAAACCATAGGCATGTGGTTCTCCCCAGGCATTGGAATTAGGAGTTTGAAGAGTCTCAAGAACGAGATCCTTCCTTTTCTGGAATGAAATCTTGGGAGATGTATAGAAATGAGGCAGTTTTCTTGACACTTTCACTTTCAGAAGTTCTGTGATCATTCCAGTCAAACTCCTTGCCTCATTCTTAACTTATCACCATTTTCCAAACGCATTTTCAAGGTATTTTTTCTTTGCAGGCTTAAATAAAAACAGAAAAAAAAATGCATTTAGCTACATGGAAATGATCCATCAGAAGGCTCATCTGGGGGGAAAAAAAAAAAAAAAGCACTTATTTGACAAGCCAGTCCCTGGCTTTGGCAGAGCAGCCCAAGAAGTCCAAGAATCCTTTCTTTTCTCTCTCTTTCCTGCCTCCCTACTTTCCTCCTTCCTTCCCTTCCTCCATTCTTCTCTGTCTTTAGTGAAGATTCAGATTCCCTCTCTTTATATGCTCCCTGGAACTGTAAAGCACTGTGTATCTTTTTCTGTTGCAGGACAGTGATTTACAGGGAAAGTATTTCAACCAAAGACCACCAAATAAAGGCTAGCATCCAGGAGTTCACTCTCAAAGCAGGGGCCAACTTTTCTTGCAAATCAATTTGCCAGTCACACTTTTAGAAATCTAGTAGTCATTTAAGGACTGTAGGAACAAAGCAGCCTTCCTTTCTTCCTTCTTCTGGGTATTTGTTTTCAAGTAATACAACAATAGAATAGACCAGATAAAACCAAGTAACACTGGAACCCTAGTGCTGTAAAGACAGACTGAATTTACAACATTGTGTCACCAATGAATAATTTATGTGTATGTGTTACATGTAGTATTATATAATCACTACATATGTTGTAATTGCTGTATATTATGTAGTATACATAGTTACTATATCTAATATAACCAAAAATTACTAAACATCTTGATCTTAATTATTAGTATTCATTAGCAGACATCGGGTCGCATAAAGGAAAAAGGGGACTTGTGGTCAGGCCAACCCCAGTTCAAGTCCTCAAACTTCTTGAGCCTCATTTCTTCATCTATATAAAATGAAGTTAACTGTTCATAGTTTGTATGGCTATTGTGAGGATTAAAAGCCACAAAATATGCTAAGAACCTGACATAGTGTCTGGCTCATGGAAATGCCTAATAAATGGCCGATAATATTACTATTTCGTATTATGCAAATTGAGTGATAATTACTAGTCTCGTCAGTGCATCTTTAGGGGTGCGGGTCGGGGTAATTTTTATTTTTTGCCATAGAAACTGCAATGAGGGAAATGTAACACTTACTCAAGGTCACCCAGTAAGTCACTCTCTGTCATTAGGACTTAAGGGTTTTCAGCTTGGTTGTCTAATTTCAGTCCATTAGGCCACAAAGTCATCAAAACAAACCAGAAAAGAGCACCATCAAAAAGCAAAAGTAATAAAATCAAAGGATCCTGGAGCAGTATTGTACTAAAAGCCATCTGCTATCTTTGTCCACATTCACAACCCTCTTGAAATGTTATTTGTAAAGTCTTAAAAGGCTTGACTGGAAACCTTCATGCCTTTTTAAAGATACAGTATATCTTTTGCTGACTCATGCATGCTGAATAAAGAATTATAATATAGATTTTTGAATATACATCAGAGAAATGTCAATAGTTTTTACATTGCCAAAGCCCTTCGGCTTTTGCTGTTGAGAAAGAATATGATTAGCTAAGCAAATGATTGTTGATACAGTGGTAATGGTGATGAGAGGGTGTGTGTGTATTTGTGTGTGTGTGTGTGTGTGTGTGTGTGTGTGTGTGTGTGTAGGAATGGAGATAGTTGAATAAAAGTATTTGCAACATTTAAATGAATATAAATATGGGTATGCATATTATTTCAGTTCTTTTTTTATATCCAGTGTTCCTTACCAGTGTGCTAAAATTTCTGTGCCATAATCAGGTGGAAAAAAAAAAGACACAAAACTGCTGTCTTAGCATTTCCACTTGACTTTGGTGCCTTTTCTCCCCCCCGCCCCCCTTGCTCTGTCAGATGCCCTTATTCCTCCCACTCCTTTCCTCATTTGGGCTTGGCAGGAACACTTTTGCTCGGTGCCAGTGTGGTAACCTTAAACTCGCTTACTTAAGTGGCTGATCTCATCTCTTCCTTTATGTGGTTTGTGGGATTTTTCCCCATTTTGGCTTATTACTTCCTCCTACCACCTTGCAGATTCACCTCTCTCATTGTATTTCCATTATTGTGTTATTTTTAAAAAATAAAACAATAAATATTTAAAACATAAAGCCTTTTTAGTTTCAGTTGTGGGGGCAGATATTTTTATATGAACAAAAATGAAGAGAAAAAAATGGATTTCTCCAAGGTTTATAAAATCCCGATGAGGCAAAGGGCACATTCTCAAGTTACAGGATTCTACTTGTCCTATTTCTAAGGAGCAGAGCAAAAAAAAATTTTTTTTGCAGATATTTTAAGAGATGGCAAAACAGAGAAGCAAACCAAAGTCATCACAAAAGGCTCCCAGTGTAGACCCAGCCATCTGCATATAGTTCACAGAACTCTTCTGTTTATTTATGAGTCGTGGAATGTGTAAAGCCAACTTCTAGCTGTAAAAGGACATACAGTTGCTCTCATATAATTTCTTTGGCCCTTTTTTTCTGCAAAATCAAGAGTTTGCTTTCTCATATGCAGGAAAGCACTGCCATGCATAAGGACCCAGTTTTGGGGAATTTGAATTTCTTTGCTAAAACACTTAAAATGACAAATAAAAAAATAAGTGTTTTATGTGTTTAAAACAGGAGTATAGAATTTAAATTAATGCAACTGATCTTGATATGTACACACTGAAGTACTGCACTGGCCAAAAATACTTTAGAATAGCTCTAATGTACTCCTGAAAGAAACAGAATTAACTTGGAGATAGAAACATTAATTTTCTAGTATAATTTTGTTCTTTTCAAGATAACAATCTTCGATTAAGATAGGCACAAAGGAAGACAATGAAAGAAGCTATATATTTTACCTTAAGACTTCACAATCTGCTTCCTAGTAAGATTTTTCCAGAGGTTTTTGTATCAAATTCCATCAAGATATAATGAGTTCAAGGAGCTAAATTGTTTATACATTAAAAAAATTAAATGTCTCTGCCATTCTTGTTCTGCAGTTCTGTGCTCTATCTTTCTGGTTAAAAAGAACATTATGTTTTGCAGGCCAGCAACTTCCTTGATATGATGTTTTAGTTTAATCTATCCAAAATACTACCCTCCAGACATTCTAAGAAAGTTGTTTCTCTGACATGATGTGATTTTATGATCTCTTTGAAACATTTTCAGCCTTAAGCATTAAACACAAATAGATGGAAATAGGTGATAGCTTGAGTGTTTAACCTCTAAATGTGGGTTTGGAATTACCCCTCTGAAGGTGTGAAAATGTGAAGTGATACATATACCCAGGAATATAAGAATATAAACAAATGTCGATACCAGGCCAGGTCAGGATTATCTAACTCCTAATCTGAAACCAAATTCTCTTTGTCTCCCTATAATTTCCAGTGGTTCTTGGCTAACATCTAGGGATGGATATTATACATATGAAAATGTTACTATCCACAAGAAAGTGTGACGTGAGTTTAATATTCTCCAGAGTTTTCTATTCAAGGCAGAAAATCTTCCTAACTATACATCTAAGAACTTCATCCCTAGAAGAGGTGTCAGCAGGTAGCTATATGCCCTTTAAAAATACAGAGTTTAAGGAGGAATTTCACGGAACATTGGAAGGAGAAACATAAAGACCATTGGTCACATGAGTTGGCTGTGTGAACGATGGGGAAAGCTTGATGTGGAAAACAAACATGACAATAGTAAGAACTGGGCTTTGTTTTTTTCACCTCTGCTTTTAAAAACAATCTCAGCTACCTATACTACATTAGGGATGATATAAACCCATTGGAAATGATTTCCTTATCACTCATAATATTTTATATAGTTCTGTATATGCTAGGTTGGGAAACCAGAAATAACCTGCCCTCGAGTGCAGATATTTATTGAACACTGAACACATAGAAACACTTAATGAAGACATTTTAAGATACATGCAAGCAGATGCCCAATTGTCATTTCTTCCAGGGTCCTATCCCTTTTTATTCATTCTGATGATACCATTTTGGTAGTTTCTGTGTGGGATTTGATTAATGTCTGTTTTCTATACCGGATTGTAAGTTTTTGCAATGGAAGGGACCATGAATATTTATGTTCAATATGTGTCTGCAGCACGTAGAGCATCCCAATAAATACCTTTCTGATTAGGTAAATATATGAATGAATGGAGTTCTATACAATGTGACATGGTACACTTTGTATGGGAGATGGGGTTGGGAGGGGAACAGGCAGGAAAGGCAGTTAATGAAGGACCTGGAAGTTTATGTTCTGTAGGAGGCCTGGAAAAATTGTAGCAGGTGCTGGGACACAGTGAGATCGATGGTTTAGCAGACCACCTAGAAGGTTCTACAGAGGAAGGATTGGGAGAACGATGGCAGCATGAAGCACATTGAATAGTGTACCTGCAATAATTACTGTTTTTTTCTTTTTTCTTAGTACTTACTATTCCCTGATATTTGCTTATTTATACACTTATTATCTACCAAACCCTGCTAATCCTTCCACGAGAAGAGACTGTCTGTCTCCTTCAATGCTGTAGCCCCAGCAATTACAACTACTGGGATAAGGCAGTGCCTCGATTAATGTTTATTGAATAAGTGAATACTTTTTTTTAAGAACTGGAACATGGTCAGGGAACAGTTTTTTAATGTCAGCTGAGCTCTATATTATATCTTATTCCTACCTCTTCTTTTCTTGGACATTCACCTTTTTAATGTACCTTCCATTTTTGGGGGTGGGAAGAGATCTGGCACTTTAAATAAAATAGACAATTTTTTCGGTTGAGGATGTAGTTATTATTTTCAAAGACTGTCACATTTTCTGATTTCTGTCTTCACCTTTCTTACTCTGTGTTCTGTTAAACATGAAGCAAACAAATAAAGTAGCTATCTCAGCTAATTTTAACATATAATTTAAAGAACAAGTTAGCCCCTGCAGCCCCCCTGGATTTTGTTCTTTAGAGATTTGTGGTACGTTTGGGCTGAGATTGCAATTTACCTTTTCATCAAGATTAGAATAGCTTCTTCTTACCAGTACAAAAATCTATTTAAATAAGTTTACATGAACTGAACTTTCTTCTAGTGGCAAAAATACTTCTATGTGCTTAGGCATTTAAAATTCTTTGAAAGGGCACCTGGGTGGCTCAGTCGTTAAGCGTTTGCCTTCGGCTCAGGTCATGATCCCAGGGTCCTGGGATCGAGTCCCACATCGGGCTCCCTGCTCTGCGGGAAGCCTGCTTCTCCCTCTCCCACTCCCCCTGCTTGTGTTCCTGCTCTCACTATGTCTCTCTGTGTCAAATAAATAAATAAAATCTTAAAATAAAATAAAATAAAATAAAATAAAATAAAATAAAATTCTTTGAAAAAGCTCAGGCAGAAATTCACCGTGATGATTTTCTTGCAGGTCTCTGTGGTAAAAGAAGTCATGGTGTCCAGAAGCAAATAAATGATCTCGACAATCAAATTCTATTTCCTATTAAAAATTACTGCACTGTATCGTTCTCTTGTCTTCAATGTCTAGGAATTTTCTTAGCTGGAAAGTTGGGAAAATCAGTTTATTTACTTACGTGGCTCACTTTGAGTCAACATTGTGGATGGTTCCCAAGCACTAGATTCTTGTGTGTAGTATGTAGAATTGTTTGTTAGCTCTTACCAAATGAATACATATAATTAAGCATGGACAATATGATCTGAAAAACTAAATTTTTTTTTAAGTAGGCTCCACGCCCAACATGGGGCTTGAACTCATGACCTTGAGATCAAGAGTAGCATGCTCCACCGACTGAGCCAGCCAGGCACCCTGACAAACTAATAATTTGTGTAGAGTTTTCCTGAGTCTTATAGTATTACCAAAAGACAAAAATAAAAAACTCAACTTATCATTGCAAAATTGCCACTGTGGGAATAATCAAAAAGTATAATAAGCAGGTTAATTTTTTCTTATATAGTTAGCTATAATTATCAGAAAAATAAGCTTTAAAATAGTTACATTTTAATCAATCATCCATGAACTTTGTGGATTCCAGGTATATATTGGCTTTCATGGATTTTCGTTTCCTACTTTTTATTTCATAGTTGGCCTTTCCTTTTTTGAGCCTCACTAGAAAGAAGTTCTGGAAACACATAGTTGTAAGCTTTTTCCCCCAAATCAAGGATTCATATAGTTCACATTATCTACATATGTGTATCTATCTATCTATCCAAAATATCCTTTGTTTCAAAAAGCATTTGAGCATACTTCAATTTGCATATTATGAAATAAGCAAACTTGTTTGGGGATAATGGTCAGAGATACTGAAAAAAGTGAAAATTAATACATCAATAATAACTAAGACTCAGTCATTCCAGTTGTGCTCCACATGGTTAAAATTAGATGGGACTAGCCAAGCCACCTCTGGATGGACGTTAGAAGCAGAACAGATGTCCTTAAAAAATCTGTGTATGATTTGGCCACTAAAAATGCATCTTAGAATGTGAAGTGCCCCGCTCTCCTTCTTTTCACCTACCACGGGCACTGATACTACTAAATCTTCGGGAAAATTTTGTAGATAGTCATTACTTTATCAGAGAAGTCCTTCTAAAGAGCTTAAATACTTAAGTGATTTCCCTTGGAGCAGTAATGGTGAATTATGTGGTGCTCTAATTGTGCTATTAGTTTATCTAAGCTAAAATGCAATCTACTTAATTTGAGGGTTTTATTACACATTGGTCTCAAAAGGTGAAACACATTAAAAGCATATTGGTTCTTTTAACAGGAGGTTAAGCCTTCTCAGATGCTGCATTTGATGGAAATACTGTCTCTCACATGTACTGTGAATGTTAGTGTGAGATGTTTATATTGACACTGACATGTAACTTGGAAAACTTGCAGGATACTTTTATCATATATATCAATTTGTTATCGTTTGTAGAGTTAAAGTTATCGTTATTTTAGTAAAACTATTCCAACCTCATGATACATCTAATTAATATATGAATTTATTATGGAATTATACCACTTAGGTTGTGGTGTGTTTAAAACTTAAAACACAGGTCTGTGCATTCAAAAATAAGTAATTATGTATAAGCAGAGCAGAGAGGATTTTTAGGGCAGTTTAATTATTCTGTGTGATATATATATATATTTTTTAAGATTTTATTTATTTATTTGACACACAGAGAGAAAGCACGAGCAGGGGGAGCGGGAGAGGGAGAAGCAGGCTCCCCGCTGAGGAGGGAGCCTGATGAGGGACTCCATCCCAGCACCCTGGGATCATGACCTGAGCCGAAGGCAGACGCTTAACCATCTGAGCCACCCAGGTGCCCCTATGTGTGATACTTTAATGGTGGATCCATGCCATTATAAATTTGTCAAAACCTATAGATTGTGTGACACCAAGGGGAACCCTAAGATAAACTATGAACTTTAGGTGATAATGTGTTGATGTAGGATCATTGCTTATAACAAATAGACTACTCTTGGGGAGGTTGTTGATAGTGGGGCAGAAGGTACATGGAAAATTCACACTTTCTGCTCAATTTTTCAGTGAACCTAATACCACTCTAAAAAGAATAAAATCTGTTTTTTTAAGAAGAAAAAAAAAACAGGTCTGTGTAAAGCTAAGATGGAAGGAGTGATTTCCCATCTCTTCCTATCTGAATACTATAAGACTAGAAACTGACTCAACACTGAAATTGATTCAACACTGTGGTTTAAAAATGCTGTACTTTTAAAATTTTACTCCTATCTTGAAATTATCTTTTAAATGATAGTTGAATTGGCAGATTTATCAACACACTAAATTTTTACTTAAGTAGTGACACTACACGTCTGAATATATTTACTGCAGTTTCCTAACCTGGGCACTGTTGACATTTTAGGCCAGATTATTCTATTGCTTGTAAATGGCTGACCTGTGTATTGTAAGATGTTTAGCAGCATCCTTGGTATCTATTTATGAGATGTTAATACTGCCACCCAAGTTGTGGAAATCAAAAATGTCTCCTGACATTGCCCCATGTCACCTAAGGGGAAATTGCCTTCTGTTAAGAACCATTGTTTGTAAGGTAAATGTACACAACTATATTTTATTGTTGTTCAAAATACATGGTATGTGTATGTGTGTACGTGTATTTGGCCTTCCAGTTCTTGGTGTAGAAATCAGGTTTTCAAAAAACAAGAGTGCAGAGATATAAAGGAAACTCTTTTACTTTGTTCAAAATTTATAATTATTCAAGGGTGCCTGGCTCCCTCAGTTGGTGGAGCATGAGACTTCTTGACCTCGGGGTCATGAGTTCAAGCCCCATGTTGGGCATAGAGCTTACCTTAAAAACAAAACCAAAACCACTGTGAATTGTGTAAGACTGATGAATCACAGACCTGTACCCCTGAAATAAATAATACATTATATGTTAATTAAAAAAAGAAAAAAGATCATAAGGAAGAAAAATACATTTATTATAGTACAGTAAAAAAAAAAAAAAAAACCTGCTGATAATGCTACTGTTGAGATTATGTCCTTTTTTTCCTCTCTTTTACGTGTGGTAAATTAACAAAGGATGGGTGCACATTTGCACCCTCTTGCTCAAAGCATACACACAATTGAGAACACTTTAGTAGTAGTTTTAGCTTCCTGTATTAGGGGCTGATTCAAGCTAGTTTTGTGGCAGGCTTCCCCCTTGGGCTCCACACCAGAAGGCTTTAGAATAAACATTTGGCTGAAAAGTCTTTATAGGACTCATCCAGCTGTCCTGTGAAAGAACTGTTGCCCACACTCACATGCATTAATATATGACTTGCCAAAATGTTTGTTTGCCTTCAGATAGACAAAGGCACAATGCAAATGTGAAGAGTATCCTGTTAAATTATCATTTCTTTAGCCAACCAAGTGAACTTGGAATTTTTCCATATGTTAGATAGATGGTTTACAAAGCCTTTTTTTTGTTAAAGAATGATGGAAATTATTAGCTACCATTTGCTAAAAAATCACAATTCTAAATTAATCTTTTTTTTTTTTTTTAAGATTTTTTATTTATTTATTTGAGAGAGACAGAATGCGAAAGAGCAAGCACATGAGAGGGGGGAGGGTCAGAGGGAGAAGCAGACTTCCTGCCGAGAGGGAGCCCGATGCGGGACTTGATCCTGGGACTCCGGGATCATGACCTGAGCCGAAGGCAGTCGCTTAACCAACTGAGCCACCCAGGCGCCCTCTAAATTAATCTTACAGTGGATTTTAATAATGCAAAGGAATTTTATAAACTACAGTATGATTTTTATTTCCCTTTTGGGAATTACATTATGTATTTTAGAGAGAGTTTTCGAATTTTTATCCTACCTTCTTACTCTTTTCTGTCTCCCATCTTTCCTTTATTACTTTGCTATATTTCTACTATTGCATCTTTAAATGTAGTGATATATCAATATGAACTTGAAATTTGGAGCTGACACCAATAAAGGTAGTGTATGACTTTAAAATAATTTTCAAGATACTCTGGTTTCTCTTCAGATCGCATAAAATAATTTTCAAGAGAAAAATGCAACCTGTTTCCAGTTTGCTACTATTAATATATATTTAATGAATTAACCTGACATATGCCTGCTCTGTCTTTAATGAACAATACTAATCTCAGTCCCATAAAATATGCATCCAATTGTATATAAGTGGATTATTTGCATATGCTATACACACAAACTTACACAACGGTGCATTCATATACCTTCTTCACATCAACTGCCTTCTAAAGTAGTTTCAGTGAGTGTAGCAGTGGTGATCTGAAATCTTTAGCAGAACATAAAACTTTGCAGGGAGCTAAATCTTTGACTAGGTAGCAACTTTAAGAACATTTTAAAATTTGAAGTATTCTGTATAAACAACTATACGATCCAATTGAAAAACAAAAATGGTAAAGGTAATTATCTGCATAATTATGTTTTTAATGTATATTTATCACAGGGCTGGCATATTAAGTGTTGATTTTTGAGCATTTTTAAAGATTTCTGGAACAAAGAGCATTCCTTCCTTTTTTTATCTAGTTTTTCTTTTCAGATGAGGACAGATGCAGTGAGGGCTGTGTGCCTAAATGAATACTTTTACTCTTGACTAAATTAGTCTGGCATAAACACAACACTGCTAGCTTTCAGTACAATTGAAAATAAGCGCGGGGGTTTAGAGGTCTTTCTTTTCATAGTTCTGTTAAATCATGCTTAAATTTCAGTTTGTATTCCAACAGTAGCATTTAAGACAGCATAGTTAAGAATCTCTTAACATTTCCATTTACAACTTCCCTCTCCTTCTAACATTTTCTTTAATGATTGTGGGATGTTTCATGGTAGCAGCTCATCGGCCCTTACAGCCAATGACCTAAATATACAATTAAAATTGCGGTAGCCTAGCTAGGTGATAAACTAGCCCTCCCTGTTGAGCTTTGGAAATACTATTTTCTTTTCTCAAGAGCTCTTCTTATTACTATTCATAAAATGGAAAAGCACACTACTGAGGTTGAATCCTTTCGAGAAATCACAGTAGGGTCTTCATAGATTTAAAAATGAAGCCGTTGAAACATTCTTTTGCATTGTTAATAACACTTCCTGGCCCTGAACAATCCCTTTAAACTGAAATCATTCATTTATTTGTAGTTTTTGGGTGGAGAAAAATGGCATGGGGATGTCTATATTTTTATAACTCAAAGGCACACCTGTAAAACCATTAGATGAAACTTGGCCTTTTGGCAGTCATGTGCTCCTGCACAGAGAGGACTGACCCTCCAAACACCATGCTTGGGGGAAATCATAGGCTCTTGTAATGAAAAATCATGTTGGTTCGACTTCCTTATTTTAAAGCTGAGGTGATTTCCTCCAGATCACGCCGATAATGGTATACGAGCTGTCAGATCACAACATGGGTTTCCTGATTCTCAATACGAGTAGACTCTGATCCTTCAGGGCTTTTTTTCCATTTCAGGTTACTTTCAGCCTTCCCTCTGACTGCCAAAGGTATCATAGAACAGATTCTCAGCAATTTAAAGGATGCTGTTTTATTAATGGTAGAGACAGACTTAGACTATAATATATGTGCGTATGTGTGTGCACGCGCATGTGCGGATGTGAGTTAGATTAGTTAGAGATGTATAACTTCTGCTTATTCAAAATTAACTGGCTACATAATTTTGTTAACTTATTTTACCTTTTTGGTTTCAGTTCCCTTGTGTGTAAAATATAACCCTGCTGATTGTTCTAAGAGCTCTAATTTACTAAATTCAAAGCATTGATAATGTTCTTCCACTAACCATACCCTTCCACGCTGGACTCCTCCTCTTCAAGCCCCAAACCACTTGAGGTCACTGTTCTTTCCTGCTATTTCTTCTTTAACTTCTAATTCCTAAATCCAAGGCAGAATAGGTTCTCCATTCTCTGTGAGCACAGATATGTCTGTGTTAGTTTGGGACCTAGGTCTGTATTTTGTAGCTTCAGGTCAGAATTGTTGTCTAGAAAGCTACAATTTTGTAGGGTTCCTCCTCTTGTCTACAATACTACTTTGCCTGCAGCATAATCTTTTTTACTGTGTGAAAGAACCAGTGTCCTCTGCTTCCTTTGGCTATTCTTTCTATTCCAGGTCCTTTATTTTCTTCTCACCTTGTCTTCATACAGTTTCCAACTGTCTTTCTCCATAGATGCCAGCTATTATCTCTTCTTATATAATCCTGGATTATTATAAGTACAATTAAGTTACACTTTTTGTGAAGACTTCAACTAAGAAGGTATTCAAGATGGAGGTTGGAGGACACAGTTTTACCGTATCTTGATGTCTGTGCTCAGTCTTCATGGAAGAAATGGGAATGGATTTTTAAACTTCAACTTGGTGGCTAAGCACTGAGTGTGCTTTGATATTGATTTTCCCTTCACTCTACCTTCAATTTTAATAACTGTTTTTTCCCTCACTCCTCTGATGAAGCCATAGACAGAGTTGTGCTAAAAATAGCTTTTGGGATAATTTACTCTTATCTCACATTATATTTGAGAAAACTGAGATTCAGAGAGCCTAAGTGATCTGTCCTGAATCCATTCAGAGTCAGGTCAAGAAGTCAGGTTTTTTTGGTTTTATTTTATTGCTAGCATTTCTAACTCTTTACCTTTTCTAGGTTTGCATCCTTGCTTTGTATCCAGTTGTTTAACTAGGTTGCTACCTTTGATATGTATTTTTGATGCAAGAATTTTCTCTTTCTAAGCTTCAAAGAGACTGGGAACCTATGGCAGGACCCTACGCCATGGTTGAGTACTCACCACTAGACACTACAGGAACCTCATGTCCACAGCCTCTTTACTTCTAGTATGTAGACTTCGCCTTCCTGATTGACTATCCACCTGGTAATTCTGTGTGGGCTCCATGAGGCCATCTTGTGGCCTCTTTTATCCCAGTGTCCCCTGCCACTGTGCCTTAATACCATGCTTCCTTTCCTTGGCACTCTGAATTCTCCCAGCTGTCTGCTTAAGAGAAATATTATGTATGTCTGGTCTCTACTTTTGACTTAGCTCTGGTTCTAACTGATGAAGAAACTGAATGAAACCAAGGGACTTCCCTGGAATTTTTTTTTTTTTTTAAGGGACTTTAAGAATGGTTTTGGAATGTGTAGTCTTGTTTAGGCTGAAGAACATGTTCTCCATGACCTTACAACTCTCCTTCAGTTCTTCTGAGACTGAGAAAGTGTGTGTGTGTGTGTGTGTGTATGTTTAAGTACCACAGAAGTGATTAAAAAAAAATTATGTCATTGGAGGGATTCCTTTGAAGGCATTATGGTATAATGGAATAAATTTGGGCCTAGGATCATATTCACCTCATTTGGAAATGAGTTCTTCTGATTACTAAATATTTGACCCTGAGAAAAGTTGTATTTTAAGTCCCAGAGTCAGAATTAAAACACAGGTTTACCTAGCTCTAAAAATTTGTTTTTTTACACACCATACATAAGACATTCTCTGCTTCCGAATGTTCATTTAACATAACTGACCAGAAGAATGTTCATGATTTTCTGCCTTTAGCAGGAAGGGCAAATGGGATTCATCTTACCTGAAGGTAAATGATTAAAGACTAAATGATCGGTCAAATTATTTAATATCTCTAAACTCCAGTTTGCCTCAGCTGTACCATTGAGATAAAAATAGCTATATGGCTAAAATAAAATCATGCATGTGAAAGATGTATTTTAGAAATAGCACTAGTAGAACTATCATTCTACCTTTTCTCCAGCTTAGGAAACTGAGTGGGGTACAGTTTTCTATAAGTAATAACAATGTCATGGTCTGTTCAGGCTGCTATGTAACAAAATACCACTGAATGGGCAGCTTATGAACAGCAGAGTTTTACTTCTTGCAGTTCTGGAGGCTGGAAGTCTGAGATCATGGTGCCAGCATGGTTGGAAGGGGACTTTCTTCTGTTCCCAGATTCCTCATTGTAACCTCTCATGGTAGAAGGGGTGAGGAAGCTCTGTGGGGTCTCTTTCATAGGACCATGAATTCCATTCATGAAGGTGCCATCCCTGTGACCCTAATTACTTCCCAAAGGCCTTACTTTCTAACACCATCACCATGGGCGTTAGGATTCCAACATGTGAAGTTTGAGGAAGACACAGACATTCAGGTCATAGCAGGATATCATTAATTTGTCTTCAGAATGGATTGTTGAGATGATAAATCTGATGGCCACTGATGTCGAATACATCACTACTGAGAGATATTTAGATAGGAATGGTAAATTACAATAATTTACTCCTGAAAACTAACACACGTATACACATAAAAATCAGCTTCCGTGTTATGTCTACATAGAGGTAACGAAATTTAGTGTTTTTCCCTCAAAGAAAACCTAAGTTATAACCTAGGAAAAGAGATTTTATGATGAAAAGTAAATGAAATAAGGAAAGTAGATAAAATAGGCGGAAACTGCCATTTATGCTCTGCTATTTTATGTTGTTTACTTCGACAGAACACCTAAGAATAGTGTTTGCCTATCTAAAAAGGATTGTGATGTAAGCATCTCTATTTCTGGCTAGGAAGCTGAGTGTCTTTGTGCCATTTTAATGATTTATATTTAAGAGGCTGTGACAAAATGCATGAGTTTACCAAGTTGTAGCGTCCTATCAGGTTCAATTAAGGCTATTTGTTTATATGTAGATATATGCAGATTCATGTAGTATGCAATTTAGCAATTGTGTCAAAGTCAGGGAAGCTAAAGGCATGGGTGTGTGGGGGAGGGCTAGAGGGGTAGAGGATGGGGAAATAATTATTCCAGACCCAAGGCTGTAGCCCAAGCTACTAAGGGCTTCGGATATGTCGGAGGAGAATCTGTCCTTCAGTAATATTACTTTATCTAATCAGCCAGAATCCTAATCTCTTGAGACTCCTTTAAGGAGTCTCAAGTTATTAATATGTTAACAAAAACAGTGGTAGAGTAGAAAACCTCTTGGTGATCAAATCAAACAGCACTACTTGATGACCTTTATTGAATCATAATAATCCTTCTGAAAAAATCCCCAAAGGAGGAAGAATTTTAAAACTTTGCACATGGAACACTTATTTAATAATGTGCCCTCCAAATTCCTATACCTTCCTCACAGAGAATTCCAGTTACTCTAGCCTGGGGTGGGAGGTTAAGGCGAAGCAATTCATAGAAATTAATACAGAACTGTCAGAACCAGAGTGTAAACTCAGGTCTACTAATCTCAAAAAAAAAAAAATCTGTTCAACAATGTTGATTCAGCCTTACTGAACAGCAAAATGTTCTTTATTTATGCTCTTAATATTTATCAGGGATGGCAAATGGGTTTCAATCAACCTGTTGCTTTGTAAGGATTGATTCGTAATGGCTTCCTGGAGTGCTACATCGAGAAGGACTTTATGATGGATCCATATTATAGGCAAATTGACATTATTGATTATAGAGCTGTGCCTTGATATGGGAGGGGGAGGGTGCCTGCCAGTACTTGCTGTTTCAGGGTTAGAAATAAAATGTCTAGGAGAGTGCTTGGTGAGTATCAGGTATGTAAGACATGCTATTTCTCTCCCATTTATCATGACTACCTCTACTAGGTATAGCCACAAGAGCCCTCTTATAGTAGGCATCTGACCCACGTTCAGCAGTATCCAATCTGAGAGTCCTAGAGGGCATAGTTAGAAACTGAGCTGGAAGCTAGACGCACGAGATGGTGTCCTGTAAGCCACCATACTGTCTCCTAAGAGGACTAGTTCAAGTTTTATATATTTATATTTGTTTTTTAATCAAACATGGATACTCATAAGAGGTGGCATATTTTCTGAAATATGGAAAGTAAGTTGAAGCTATATTTTCTCTTGTATGTATTACTATGTCACAGCATGCCTAAGATATTCAGGACAGATATCCAGTATAAATAATGATAAATTTTATTCTTCTATTAGTATCCCTTTTTTTTTTCTACTTAAAGTTAAAAGTCACTTTAGATGTAAAAGTGTAACTACCAAATCAGTCAATAAATCTTTTTCTAAATCATTGTGTACTCAAAAGCCTATTTTCCCTCTGAGTAGCTATGGAAGAATGGACTCCTAAGAGACTAGATTAATCAAATTTAAAAGCAAATGTAAATTTAAATAAACCATGGAGCCCTGCTGTACCACAATTAACATTTCAAGGTAAATGAAATGTGATGATAGTAAATACCAGTTCTATTCAGAATTGGAAACATATTCTGTTTCATGGTGTATTTGGGCAGAGAATGGAAATTTGAAAGGAAAACCATCATTAACACACTAGCTTTGACATTTCAAGATATAATTTAAACTTGATTACAACTTCTTTTAAAAAATATCAATTTCCCCATCTCATAGTCTAGATTAAGAGTTTCTCAATCTTGGCACTATTAACATTTCTCACTGTGTATTTCTTTCTTGTGGGGCTTATAAGATGTTTAACAGCATCCCTGGACTCTATGCGCTAGATGCTAGGAGCAATTTGCTCCCTCCTACCCTCAGCGGTTGTGAAAACCAAAAATGTCTCCAGATACCAGGCACTAATTTGGAAATCAAGGGAACTGCATTACCACTCACTAGCTTTAACACCCACTAACTGTATAATTTTTTGTGATTACCTATTCTCTCTGGGCCAGATTTCAACTTAAATAAGTGAGGGTTTTGAATAGTCTTGTCCACTTCTTAAATTCTCTGATTTGATCTTCCTTTCACTCTCTTAAGAGATAAAACAATATCCAGAGACAGAAAGTCCTTGAGGATCGTCCTTGGGGGTGACACAGAAAGGTCTGTGAAGAAATGGGTGAAAATTGGTGCAGCAAAAGCAAAACTACTGGAGCTATGCAAGTTTTTTATGAATGTCACCCAGGAGTCTGAGTTTTTATAGTTCTGATTTGCCATGAAAATCTGTTGGAAGGAATCAGGAGAAATAGAAGCGGAGGGTGGTAGGGTGTGGGTGGGTGGGTGAGGGGGGATAATAGACTTGGAGGAGCATTCAAGAAATAAAGCATTGCCTTCTCTGTAATGTTTGTAATTTTTATACCTGTTTTCAGGCAAAACAAGTACTATCATTTATCCCTTTCTGATGAGGATCTCTGTGGTTTGGAGGTAAGGGACTCACCAAAAATCATGATCTAGTCATTACCTTAGTTCAAGTTTCTTTTCTTCTGCTCAAATGGTGGAGTTGGACCATTTGCCTTCTGAAGCCAGAAGGCTCATTACTAATTTTCAGTGTCCACAAAATCTGCTGTTGTGTTATTTCTGGGTCTGCTGACAAGGACAGGAAGCTGCATGTTGGGGAGGTGCTTATGCATAGGCAGCACTATTGCTGGATAATCAAGATTCTAATTTAATCAGCCTGAGTTAGGGAAAGCACAACATACATTAAAGCTTTCGAAAGATGTTTAATTTGTCATGCTCAGACCAAAACATCAAGGTAGACCCGCTGCTCCTTCATTTACGGCTGGGCTTTGTGTCTGTTTCTCCACTCTGGTCCTTTCCTAAGACATCAGTTAGCCATCGTCTCTTTAGCCAGACTCTCCAGCATGACTGTGACCACACATTTGGCGTGGCCGTGACTGACAGTCTGGCTGGCTGGTGGGCACTTTTGCTCTTTGCAGCAAACACATTCTGCCTCCCTGATGAGAAATCACTTTTACTGGAGGTTATCCTTAATCACCAGTCAAATGAGCCTCTCCTGAAATCTGGCTTCTCTGCAACCTGCTGCTACCACCTTAATGTATTGGCATCAAATAGGGTCATAGATCAGTACAAGTTAATTTCTTGAAATCTGTTAAATAGGATGATCTTTTGCTCCATGGCATGCAGATTATGTGGGTAAACTTAGTAATACATGAGAGTTAGCACAGGGATAGTCCAACCCGGCTCTTGTTCTTGTTACAGAGCTAGGGGACAGGTAATTTATTATACACTTATTCACCCTGAATAGGTCAGAACCATGAAATTTGAGAATCCTTCATTTGAGGCTATCAAGTCATTGGGGAGATTAAATCTACATTCTGCTTTAATCTGCCAGACGGCCATTGACATCAGTAAAATGTCGGATCTGTCGACGTTGTTAATGTAAGGGGCACTGTCTGGGTAATCATCAGCTGAATGCGGTGACAAGGAATTTTATTGAAGGACCAAGTGAGAACTTAACCCTCTTGATTTTTTTGCTTGAACCCATTTTCTTACTTTTGACGGGATGAGGACATTTTTAGAAAATACAGTGAGTTCTTTAGTAGTTTTAAACAAAATATTTCTCACTCTTGCACCTAAATTTAGTGCATCTGAGAGGTTATGCCAGGAAAAATTAACAGATTACAAAAAGAAAAAAAAGGAAGTAATTTTACAAGATTGAAAGCACTCTATTTTTCTATTTTGTGCTAAGTCACCATTTTTATAGTAATCCTTCGGAGTATTTATATTTTGTTTTTAAACAGAGTAGATGCATGGATGCAGAGGAGTTGTATTAATCCTGGATATTGCTTGAAGCAACTTTTCATAATAGAGTGTATTCTCTTTCCTTTTTAGGCTGAGAATTTAGGTAGAGAAGAAATATAGATTAAACTTGGAGCTTCTTAAATAATCCAAGGTTACAAGATGTTACTGAATCTTAGAAGTCAGATATTTTAAAACTGCAGAATCCATATTCTGCAGTTGTCATATACCAATATAAGGATGATAACACATTTTTGCATTTAAAAAAGAAAAACAGCAATTTGACACATATGTGTATATGTATTCTGCTAATGCTTAAGAAAGTATAACTGAAATGAATTTTAGGTCATTTCACAGATACTTGCTATATTCTGATTTATATGTTTTAAACCAGTGTAAACCAGGACTATAGTTTGTTCACTTAATAAGATTAAACAGAGGTTTATATATATGTGGCTTAATGAAAATATGAGCTTAATGACTCTCAAAACCCAGATTTTTACTGCAAGGAAGAGAGATAATTAGATTTAAATTCTAAACACAAAATCTTGCAATATTTGACTATGCAACTGTATATCTAACTCTTTACTTAAAATAATTTTGGAAGCCTTTTTTTTTTTTTTTTTTTTTAAATTCTCAAATGACTCCACTTTGTCAGGTATTTCAATTACCAAAGAACAGCGGTGGTGGTGGTGAGTCAACGGGAAAGTTGAAATAGAGAGGTAATGAAATACTTTCTGAAATTAGAAAACAAGTTTAATGGTGATGTTTGAATGAAACCTTTTCAAACCCACTGTCAAAACACAACTTCTTTTCCCCTTTTGTTTGAATCTCATGGCAACCTTGTTACCTTTTTCAGTGACTTCCCTTCTGGGGTGTGTTTCCTGAATGCCTTTCATTTAACAGGCATATTTTAGAAATCTAATTTCGCTGTCTGCTTCAGTTCAGCGATGCTGTGGAAATCTAACCATTTTAGACTGTCTGGATGCTGTTTTCATCAAGTCATTAACATTATTATTGAGGGTGACACAGGGAAGTTATCCCCCCTCACTCAGAGCATCTTATTTGTTAAAGACCACAACCTGTTAACCTTTATAAAGGATGTGGTTTCACCAAGTTAACTTTTTATGTGGAGCTAACTGTTTTCCACTATAATTTCAGTTTATTTCTGTCTGCAGTGCTTCCTGCAAAACTTACAAGGCTTTTTTCCTGTCAGTAAAGCCCGTCTGGGTTATGAATAGGTGTTTCAGAATGGAGCCCAGGCTCCTCGTTTCAGAGATAAGGGAACTGAAAGCCACGTTGTCCTGCTTGGTGGCATCAACATAACATGGTCTGGTATGAATATGCTGACACTTCATATAGTGTTTCATCTATTCCACATCCTGCCCCTTTGCACTGGTCTTAGCTTTGTTAGAACTATAGTTTGAGACCCTAAACCAGGTAATTTATATTAGCCCCTTTGTTCTTGGACCATTGCTCCTTTGTTTATGTTGAATCACAGCCCAGATCTCAGGCTTCTGCTTTGTGCCATGGTTCATTTGGGCTGAACTCTTAACAAGAACACTTGCAGATCATTATAAAAGCAGCATTATTGCTTTTGTGAAATGATACATACTTGGGCATAGATTTAAAATGTTACAAACTTAAGTGAAGAAAATTCTAAAAATAAATAGAAATTTACAACAGTCAATCCAACCCATGGTTAATGTTTTGGCCAACATACTGTCAGTCATATCTCTAAGCAAAGATTTACTTATTCATGTACATATGAAATTTTGCCTGCACCGATTCATACCGTAATACAGTACCAATAATTACTGAGGTAGCCATTTCCTTTAACATGGCTAATATTGTTAATACTTAAAATTTTGACCATTCTGATCTACATGAAAAAAGTATTTTTTTTTTCTTTTCCTTTTTTTTTTAATTCCTTGTTTTTTTAAAACCTCAACAGAAACCTTTAAATCCCCTTTTCATGTCTTTTTCTCCTATTTGTATCAGCACAACCCTGTCGTTCTTTTAGTCCTTATTGACTTGTAAAATCTCTCATTTATTAGGCTATTTACTTTCTATATGTGATATTTTCTAAATATTTTTCTCAGTTTTATTTATTTTTTTATTAATTTTTTTTTTTTTTTAAGATTTTATTTATTTGCGAGAGAGAGAATGAGAGACAGAGAGCATGAGAGGAAGGAGGGTCAGAGGGAGAAGCAGACTCCCCACCGAGCAGGGAGCCCGATGTGGGACTCGATCCCGGGACTCCAGGATCATGACCTGAGCCGAAGGCAGTCACTTAACCAACTGAGCCACCCAGGCGCCCCAATATTTTTCTCAGTTTTAAAAAAAACATTCCACTAGTTATGTCTTTTTTTTTTGTCTTCTGTTTTTGTTTTGTTGCTATCTATTGTAAGTTTTTCTTTGCAGTGAAGATAATATTCTAAACCATAGAGGTAATTAATTAATGGAATTATATTCAAAGGTAAGCCTGTAGATGAGGTTAATAGTAAAAATACCATAAATTATTTTTTAAAATATCGGCATACTAAGTAATATTGCTAATATCTCTGTAGGAAGGAGAGGGTCTTTCATTAAGCAAGAGTTGCAAATGCCCAAGTATATGTAACCAGGCTAATTAGCTGTTTACTGATTTCCTACCACTAGGTTAGTATCCCTTGGGCATTTGGTTCTTTATTTTGTTATTGTGCTGATACTCCACATGAAGCTTTTTTTAAAATGTGTCCTGTGTGAGAGTAGTTTCTGAGCTGAATATATTAAATTCCTATCTTAAATTATTTCAATTTACCACATGCAATTTTATCATTGAATAGTAGAAATAGCATCATTTGCCTAGAGGAATTCTGCATTGTCTGAAGGATGGTTGCCTCAGATGTGTTTGGCCAAAAGTGTTAATGTTCTGTATTTTTCATGCTGAACCCTACATCTTACAGCCTTGATGCTTCCTACCAATAATTTTTTCTTTTTATTCTTTTCTTTTTCATTCTTTACCATTGTTACTCTTGTTGTAGTGAAGTTGTTATTTTGTTTTTAATATAGTGCATTTTTTTTTTAAGATTTTATTAATTTGACAGAGAGAGACACAGCGAGAGAGGGAACACAAGCAGGCGGAGTAGGAGAGGGAGAAGCAGGCTTCCCGTTGAGCAGGGAGCCCAATGTGGGGCTCGATCCCAGGGCCCTGGGATCATGACCTGAGCCGAAGGCAGGTGCTTAACCCGCTGAGCCACCCAGGTGCCCCAACATTCTTTTTTTTTTTTTAAGGACTTTCTATTTGCCTATCCAAAACTTTGTTGTTTTCATCCTGGGCTCCTTCCAACTCCAGTGATGTAAAGTTGAATGCTAGGTAACAAAAACACGAAGGGTTGATGTGTAATAATGATTCAACATTTAAAGATTTTATCAACCTTTTGGTTATAATTAGTAGATCACAATGACATCAGATGAAGTCAATAGATCTGTTTTAACACTTGTAGACCGCCCTCTCAGTGTGCAATATTCAAAAACTGTCTATGAAATGAAGAGGGCTCTGATTCTTTAGAAGGAAGATCATTCCTGGTTAGGAAAACAAAGAGTTTAGATCATTGAAAGGAAGCTAAAAGCCAGCAGGATTTTATTCCTACCTGATACAGGAAAGTGTAAAGACTGAATAAAGCTCAGTGAGAAGAGAAAGAAGTCTCTCAATGAGTTGGTACTTTGAATGCTAGTTCTGAAGAAAAACCAAAAAAAAAGTAAGCTTATTATGAAGATGTGACTGAAGCTGGGGAACTTTTATGTTTTCTTGGATGGTAAATGCTAAAATTAGTAAACGAAATGAGAACTAGCATTTGTTGGGGCATCTAGCATGCATTAGATTCTTTTCAAGCACAAACATGAATAAGGCAGCTCTAAAAGGTGGCTCTCCCTAATTCCATTTTGCAGATGGGGAAATCCGAGGTCAAATCTGAGGTCAAAGAGGTCAAATACTTTGCAATGTGTTTAGTTAGCAGTGGAGGCACCAGGCCTCTCTGGTTTCAAAAGCATGACCTTTCTGTTTCCAGTGAAGGTCTTAGAAATAACAAAATTTCCCAGGGGAACAAATGGGTTTGGCGAATTCTCTGATTGTTAAGGCACATACTACTGAAGAGGAAAAAAATCTCGTTAGGGTACTCGGAGGAAGCAGAGCAGAGGGGATATTGATAGGTATAAACGAAGGATTACTTAGTGTTTTCTTGTTTGTTTCCTTGTTTTAGTATCACCTGTATTTCAGATTGGAAAGTTTGAGGCTAAATTCCCCAAATATGGTTTGTCTATTCATCATAATTTTCAGATCACTTATCATTCCTTACACATTTTGGGAGCCTACGTGAACAAGTACCAGCTGTTATGAGGTTCTGCTTACCTGCCAAGAATCTTCTCTTCCCAAGTGATTGCCTTCTTGCTTAATCTATCCCAGGCCCTAGACCAGCATCATCTGCTCTTTTTTTTTAATATTCAGATTTTGAGGTGATAAAATCTGTATTAGGAATTTTAGGTGAAAATAAATATGAATGTATTAGCTTTTTAAAAAATCCTTCAAAACTTAACATGTGACTCACAGTATAAGTATGCAGGCTAATTGCAGTTTTGATTATTAGGTTCTAGGCTCATGGAGGAAAGCAAACATTTTATACTTGTTTGAATCTCTAGCACCCAGTATGCTGCCATCTGCTTTTGAATTGAATTGTTTTGATGCTATTTAAATAGAACACTTCTCTGAATCAAAATCATTAACATAAAACCTCTTGTGATCTACATATTATACAGCATACACTAGGTTTGGATAGACCTTTGGAGTATGTGGCTAAAAGATCTTACTTTCTGATGATTAAGAAAAGGTGATTGCCCAGGGGCAAAAGAAAGAGACATGGAGAGAGACTCATGGGTTGTCTACTGAATCAGTTGCATTACACGAGAGCCTCACCTTATACACTTAAAGTGCTGTTCTTTGAATGTGAGGATGATGCCCCTAATGATTCAACATCAGCATTACACGATCTTGAGTTGTTTTTCCGGTAGAGGTAATTACTTTTCTCTGATTCATCCCCACTCTCTTCGTTCTGATTCCCTAGTGATAAACTGCAAGCAGTATAACATCACTGGCCACGTGATGGTTAGATTCTCTTCACGGTGCATCTGAGCAATTAACGCCTGTGTTTTTTGTCTACACATTATGTTATAATAACCACTTTGGCAAAACAGCTATCTATACGTGTGATGCTGAAAAAGCAACAAAGTGTCAAAGAAAAAGACCACCCAAATCCCTATTTTCTGCTGTGATCATTCCCTATCAGTTGAGGGATTTAAATTAGATGATTTTTGACTATTCTCAAATTCTAAAAAAATTATGGTTCATAAATTCAATGTAGTTAATCGATTAATTTCCACTCACGAGTTTCTCACGTAGTACTATATTATTTAATATTTTTAGAAACTTTTGTTTTCATTTCTGTTCTTGTTTATAAAATAATGCTACTATTACCTTTGGATATATGTACATGTCAAAATAACATTTCCTGAATTATTTATGGTTGGTATATTTTAAATGGTAGAAAATAATCATATTTTAGTCAGCCAGAGGTTACGTTTAAGTAACAAGGAAGTAGCGTGTTTTGTTTGGTTTTTACTTGACATCTTTTTTTTTTCAAAGTTAAACTTCTGATTCACTTTGGCTTTTATTAGTTTAAATGATAAGCTATGTATAATTCAAAGCATGGAAATACATGATCTTATTAAGGGCACGTGAAGGAGTATGGTCTTCTGTCTTCTATCTGCTAGTAGGGCTGAAAAAGTTCATTGAAATGATAGATAGCCTTTAACTCCTCAATTTTTGAACAAAGAAACTGAGGTCAGTATCGATGTACTGCTAGTTAGCTTCCTGAGTCCTCTGAATTCTCATCTTTAGTCTTTCAGCTTATCCAGGATACATTTCTTTAAACTGGAAAATAATTAATAATTAGGTGTTAGTGATGATTAGTGTACAAACGCTGTGGAAATGCTTAGCAGTGATGCAAGCCAAAAATGGCTCTGTGCTCTCCAAGAATTTCAGAGAGAAATGCCAACAGTGTGAAATTCTCTGTAGCCTAACATATTTCCCTTATAGGATCCAGAATTCTCAGAATCATGTTATTCTCCCCACTGAAAACTTCCTTGCCATGAACAACCTATCCCTCACAATGTATAAAATCATGCCGACGGTCCCTCTTTCATAGGGGCCAAGGGTTACGTCCCGATGGCTTGGCCATTTGTGAAATGGGAAAATTTGTCTCTAAAATAGTCCTTTTTCGAAGTGTGTGTATATTGAGATATCACAGAATTATATTTCAGAATTGAGAGTGTATTTTGTCCAGTGTTTTCACCAAGATAACAACTTACTGCCAATTGTAAATATCCTTTAAGGTTTGCTGCTTCTGCTGAATCTTTAGTTACTGCAGGTTTTAAATAAAAACACTGTGAAAAATCTTGCCTTTTGCTCTCTTTCTTCAGTAGTTTCTCTCAGCTGAACAACTAAAGGGTCCTAAGTGAAATCAGGTGGAGCATCACTTGATTTAGTCTTTCATATTTGAAATGAAAATGCTTGTTCCCCTGACATCCTGATGTCTGCAGCACTCCATTTTTAAAGGTTTAATACAGTACTGTGAGGGTGATTTAGTGTAGCTCTGAACCACATGATTGTGGAAACATAATTTGGATCATAAGAATTTACTGCAAAGTGAGTTAAGGGAATGAAGAAAAAAAATGATTTTCTGATCATATACAAGAGACAAATACTAAAGTCAAAGAAATTCTTTCGTATTTATTAAAACCAATTCAGGGAGATTTTTTTTTTTTTTTTTTTTTTTTGGCTTGGAAGCTTTAACATTATCAATACATATCTCCCTTTTGCAGTTTCAAAGCTTTTTTCTGTTTTATATGTGTTCTGGGATCAGTATGCCACTAAGGGAAATTGGACTTTTGCCTGGTGGTTATGGAATAACTTCCCCTTGTTCCAAAATATTATGGAATGAAGAAGATATTGTATTGGTTTCCTGCCCAGAAAATGATGCCTCATTCTCTCATTATGCAGTTAGCTATTCTCTATTTGGTAACCCCAGATTGTCATATGTAGTTCTAAGGCAATGGTTCTCAACCGGGGGTTATTATAACCCTATGGGAATATTTGGCAATCTCTGGAGACGTTTTTGGTTGTCACAACCAGGGGCAGTGCAACTGGCATGGAGCCAGAGGAATACTGCTAAACATCCTACAATGCACAAGCCAAACTCCTACAACAAAGAATTATCCAGCCCAAAATGTTGGTGCGGTGGAGGCTGAGAACCCTGATACAATGTTTATTGTGACCATTTGTTCATAAGTGTCTCACTTCAACTGGCTTCTAAGAGTTTTCCTGGGCAAGGAGTAGTCTTCAGCCTCTGGAAGTATCCTCAACATTTTAGGCGTTCCGTGAATATTGAATGTTCAATGACTCTCAAATGTAAGTCTGACTCATTGTTATGTACTTACACTTTTTCTCCATATACTCATTGGTGAGGTTTGTAATACTTTTATTTTGACATTTGCACACAAAAATATTGCACAAACTTTAAGTGTAGGGGTCATTAAGTCGTCAGAAAATGAGCACATCAGTTTAACTACTTCATAGACCAACATATAAATGAGGACAGCCTCCCCTAAATAATGTTTCCCAAATACCACTGGTAATTGCCATCTTGAGTTCCAGTACTCATGTTCCTGTTTTAAAATCGTTTTCTGGTTCAAAATCACAGCATGTCTATGAGATTCATCCTAGTTGTGTATAGCTCAGCTGTAAGTTGTCCATTTTCATTGCCTTAAACTTTAAATACAAGAGACATGATCATACTGAAAGATGAACAAAATAGTTCTTTTTCCTACATCAGCATAAGTATAACAACTTTTTAAGGAATCCTTTGCTCCTTGTGAATTAAAAAAAATCCTCTAATGTCAGTGACTTAGGCTGAAATTTAACTGCAGAAGAGGCTTGTGTTTTATTTTATTATCTTCACAGGCTCCTGTTGTTTTAAGCCTTTCTGATTCTGCTGTGATAACATTGGCTTAGTCACCGTGACTTTCTTTCACAACAGCTAATGTTAAATAAGGGGCACTTATTACTTGATTTACGTCAATCACTCCTCCCCCCACCCCATGCATATCTCCGCTATGCTCAATTTACCTACTGACCTTCTATTTTGAAACTTCCAAACCCATATGTAGACCATTGCTTTTTTTTTTCTTATTTTCCTTATTCAGATCATCTTTATTTCATCTCATCATGGTCATTCATTATTTTTTTTTTCCAATTGAACACTGTGCTTCTGTAGCCATACATTAATAACATGTGGCATCTATGTATGCACGGGGAGAGGAATCATTTAATATGTAGTGTGTAATTTCATAATGACCAGAACATTATCATCTTATAATAAGATTATAGCATTTTAAGGCTTTATAAAAACTTATGAATAAATTAGTACAATACTCTAATTTTATTGTGGAAACCCATGGGAAAATGAAAAGTGGCTTGCCAAAAGGGAAATGGCTACTTAGTAGTGGGACTGGGACCAGGACTCTGGGATTTAGACTCATCATCACAGGCTCCTTCCAATAGAGAATCACATGATAAATAAAAAGAGATGGAAATGGCATAAAGGAATTAGTAAATTTCTTAGAGTATGTAGGGGACCATAATCTCTAGTAGCCAGAAAAAAAAAATAATTGTAGAAGGAAATATGCCTTTTTTCACAGAAGCAAATAAACAGATATTCTTAATTGCTTTGCACAACTGTAGGTACAGAACATGGTCAGGTTTAAATAACACACACACACACACACGTACACACACACACAATTACGTTAGTGATACCAGAAGAAGAAATTCTAAAAGAGAAACAGAACTGATTATTTTTTTCTATTTTAGCACGTATGTGTGTGTATGTACCTGTATGTAGGTGGATTGGTAGTGGTGATGGTAAAGTAATCTAGAATTATATATTGAGGGATTGTTTTTTGCTTTTTTTTTAAATGAGTGATGTTTGCATAGATCTATTTAAACAAATTCATTCCACATTGTGCTCGAGTCTTTGATGAGAACCATTAAAATCAAATTCAAATAGAAAAGTGGGAAGAAGCACAAAGAGCATTTTAAAATTTCCCAAATGTGAGGACTAGCATTTTTCCTTTGACTAGCAGTTCCACTAAACAATTTAATATTTGCCATAGCTTATAGTCTGGAACAAAGATAGAAAGTAAGTTTAATTTCCAATGCCAACTTCCTTCCCTTTGGAATTGTTACTGGAACACTATTTTGAAAAGATTTCTGAGGCCAACTGCAAATCTATTAAGAAGGAATGGCAGCAGACATGCTAGTGTGTACCATCTTGCTGGAGACTAAAAGGCTAGTGTTTCAGTTTTGTTCTGACCGTGTCTGTATGAATTTCCCAGAGGCATCTCAAACTGAGCAGATTCAAAAAGGAACCTCTGGTTTGTTTGTTTGTTTGTTTCTTTAATTTTTTTAGATTTTATTTATTTATTTGAGAGAGAGAGAGAGAAAGAACACAAGCAGGGAGGACGGGTAGAGGGAGAAGGAGAAGTAGACACCCCACGGAGCAGGGAGCCTGATGCGGGACTCGATCCCAGGACCCTGGGACCATGACCTGAGCTGAAGGCAGACGTTTAACCAACTGAGCCACCCAGGCGCCCCGGAACCTCTGGTCTTTTTTCCTAGGCTGCTTCACCAGCATATTTTTCATGTCCGTATGTGTGTGAAACCACTGTCTATTTCATTGTTCATACCAGCAATGACCAGAAGTCATTGCTGCCAGCTGTTTTCTCATCCCACCTTTAAATAATCACTAACTCCTATAGAGTCCATCTCTCCAAATGATTCTGAATGCATCCTTTTCTCTACTACATTTTTTTCTGCATCTACCCTAGTACGAGCCTCCACTACCTCCCATCTGTACTGCTAGGAGAGTGTCCATCGTGATCTTCCTACATTTACATGCTCTTTCCCAATTCAATTCATGAACCAAAAAGGAGCCCGGATAATCTTAAAATGCATATCTGGTAATATCTGTGTCCTGTATAAAGCCCTCAGAAGTACGCCACTGCCCAGCGGATAAAAGTGATTATCTGTAGTATGGCCTCTAATGCCGTATTTAGTCTGCGCTGCAGCTATTTCCCTATCATTGCCTTAGGTCTCTTCTTCAGAGAATCACTTTGCATCATCCCCATTGGCTGTTCAGGTTTTGAGCAATACCAACTTTTTTCTCTCCTCAGATCTTTCATGCATGCTATTCTCTCTCTCTCTACAAAGTTCTTCCACATTCATTTCATTTAGTTTGAAATCTCTTCCTTCTCTTTCACATCTCAGTTTAAATGTCAGGGAAACTTTTCCCGACACCTCAACTTAGCTAAGTTTTCCTAAGGACACACACAAAACATTTTCTTGCAGTCTTTATTCTACTTTACACAATTGCAATTAAAGTCTAAGCTGATTGATTATTTATTTAAGGTTTGTATTAGTCTCCTATTGCTGCAGTAAAAAAAAAAAAAATACTACAAATGTTGTGGCTTAAAACAACACAGATTTATTATTTCACAGCTCTGTAGGTCAGAAATCCTAAATGTGTCTTACAGGGCTGAAATCAAGATGTCGGCAGGACCGTGTTTCTTTCTGGAGGCTCTAGGGGAGAATTCAGTTTTTGTCTTTCCAGCTTCTAGAGGATGCCTGTGTTCTGTCTTGTGGCCCCCTTCCATCTTCAGAACCAGCAACGGCCAATCAGGTCTTTCTACTGATTCCATCTCTCTGGTTCTGATACTTCTGCCACTCTCTACCTCATTTAAAGACCCATAAGATTACTTTGTGCCCACCCAGATAATCCAGATCATCAGCCTATATTAAGATCACCTGATTAGAAACCTTAATTCCAACTTCAACTCAGTTCCCCCTTGACATGTACATAACAGAGTCAAAAGTATCAGGGATAAGGGACATCTTTGGGGGACCATTCTGCCTACCACAAGGTCTGCCTCAGTAGTAAATTGTAAGCTCCCTAAGGGCAGGAACCATACCTGTCTTGCCCATACTAGCTGTCCAATACCCAGCCCATTGCCCAGCACAGTGTAGCACGTCAAAGATACTTGTTGGATGAAAGAATGAATTAATAAAGTGCACTTATTTTCAGTTATCAATGGTACTAGAGGCAGGTAGCAAGTCTCAGGGTGGGAAATAAGCTGCATACCAATTATGCTACATTAAGCTAATATCAAAAAATATAGCTAAATTGTTTGAAACTTTCTATCCAAGTCATCTCATATTCTTTGGGAATTAAAAAACAAACTCTGCAGTTTATTTTGGAATGCCTGTTGGTTCTCTTCAACCCCCACCAGAATGGATTTCATAATTATATATTCTGTACAGAAATATCAACATAAATGTGCTTTCCTGAAGCATGCAGCTGCTATCGCTGAGGCTGACTGTAACTCAGACATATGCTGGGTGGCAGCAGATAAGTTTGGAATTAGTTGTGATAGGTAATCCACAAAATAGCTAGACCGTGTGCCAGTAATCAAGAATTCACTGTAATTACTTTAATCTGTAATCGGCTCAACACAGTGCACAAAAGACTGGCAGAGGAATTCTGCAACCAGAGAGGAAGTTGGTTAATTATTCCAAGACCATTTCTTTGTTCCCATATTGATTTTGAATTATATGACCTTTTCATTCATTTATTTATATATTTATTCATTCAGTGGAATGTGTTAATTACATTAGGAGCATATTAATTACACTAGAAACAAAAACCAATAAAACATGTCCCCTCACCTCACAGCACTCCCAGGCTCATAATGAGAGACAGACTCGTAAATAAACCCATAAGTGCAATCTTAATTCCCTTTCTTCCTTCCTTGAAAAAAGAGGAAGTCCTAGGCTCAATGTTAATAAACAGTTATGCTGAAGAAATCCTTTAATTCTGTATTAGAAAGACAAATTATTGGAAAACACACACACACACATACACATCACATTACACGGTTGCCAAGGTACCAGCTTAGTTTACTAGAGAGAATAGTGGATTTAATTTTTTTTAATTCTTGAATCTGTGGGTTATATACTGTATACTAAACTTAAAGAGATGGCAGGCTATTTATTGCACAATACAATCAGTCCATACCAATTAGATGTTTTTGTATTCTTCTCTTCAAACAGCCATCTTATACTGTTAATGGAAAAGATCACTTTTTCCAAGTTCATCTGAGGAAACTCCTGATGCTCCACCTTCCAGGGTACCTAGATACTGTGGCTTGGTCCAAAACATCTCAAACTGAACAACCGCAGCTGTTCTTACCTGCTGGATTGGGGTGGAGTCTCACAAGATGCTCTTTAATATGGATAATAGGAAATTCTTAAAAAGGCGATGCTCAAATGCAGAATGAGGGAGATAAACTTTGAAGGCAACATGTATGAAAAAAAATGTTCAGAACTTCATATGATTGTAAGTTTAACGTAAGTTAGCACTGAGTGTAGCTTTCACAACAAAATGAGCTCATGTGATTTTAGATGGCTTGATTAAGATGATAGCACATGAGAAATAGGAGCTGATAGATGGCCCCATACTGGTCACACCCCACTAGTTGTATTGTTATTGGAGGAGGTCATAGAGAGGACGTGACCACTTCTTGACCCGCAAGCTAGACCCAGGAAATGAGGCTTGTCACCCCCTCTCCTGTCCTTGGAATGCATGATCTGCTCACTGTTTCCATAGTCGAAGCCATTTTTAAGGATGTAGCTTTGAGAGAGCCATGTGCGGTTGGTTGAGACTCTCAGGACGATATATGGGACTGAACCCATGTAAGGCCTTTGTATAAACTTTTAATTTTCTGGTGTGCTGGGCAGAGGTCTACTTGTCTAGCATCTGCCCAAGATGAGCCTCATATGTAAGTTTTCTTGCTTATTAAACCCCCCACCTACCAATCTAGAGTGATCTGCCTCTTTCTTCCATCTCTTCCTGCCCTTCGTGTATGGGGGCCAGTTTCAAATTTTACCTGGAAAACTCATGAGGTTTAAAACTAACAACTGTGCTTATTTTTAGGCACCTTATGTGGCAAGTTACGTAATGCACTCAAAAATTGGAATTGTTTTTAAGAGGTAGGAAATCAAGGTGATGAAAGAGCCATGCAAAAAGACGTTGAAGATGTTAATGTTTGACTTGGAGAATATACAATTTGGGATATTTATAAGGCATCATTTGTTTGAATTTCAAATATTTGAAGATTTGTCATGTTCAGGAGGAATTAGCTTGTAGTAGCCAGGTTAGTAATGGAGAGTTATAAGAAGAGTACCTTCTGGTCAGGGTTAGAGCATTTAAATGTGACATATCCAAAAATGAAATAGGAATCTTGGCAAGTAGTGAGTGCCCATCCCTTAGGGATTTTAAACAGAGGTTGGACTATCATTTGGTCTACCAATAAGGCTCAATGAATCTCACAGAGAGGACTTGAGTATCTGAGCAACAGTTGCTTTAATGATATTAAACATCAACTTGTAATCTTGTAGAGCTATAAGAGCTCATGAAATTTAGGCCACGAGGGGCACCTGGGTGGCTCAGTTGGTTGGGCGTCTGACTCTTGATTTTGGTGTAGGTCATGGTCTCGGGGTCATGGGATAGAGCCCCATGTATGGCTTGGCATTCGGAGGGGAGTCTACTTGAGACTCACTCTCTCCCTCTCCCTTTCCCTCTGCCCCTCCCCCTGCTTGTGCAATCTGTCTTAAATAAATAAATCTTTTAAAAAATTTAGGCTTTCAAACAATAGTTGAAGGCGAATGGCAATTTATAAATATTCCTAATGATTTACAATGGCATCACAGTTTGAGGAAAATTACCTTAGAAAACCTCATAGAAAAAGAACTGTTGAGGTGTGCAGCCTTCTGTCTTCCCAATAGAACCAGTATTTTCTGTGGTGATGAGTAATTGACTCTTGAGTTAGGTACCGGCTGAAGTAGTTGGCATACATGTAGAATAGAGCGCATGAAAACCATGTGTTATTTGAACCTTGAATCACACTTGGCATGGAAAGAGTCTCATGCGCTGGGGGGGAAGGTTAGAACCAAGGTGACTGAGGGAAGAGGAGATTCATTCCTATCATCTCACTCATGTTTGGCGATATATATTCACACAGTGGAAAATTGGACAAAATCTTGTACACAGTCCAGTCTTTCTTTCTTTTTTTTCTGATCTCATATAGCTAAATTACCATTTGTTAAGTGAACTTTTTTTTAAAGTTCTCTTATTAGCCGGTACTCTTGAGCTATTTCTGCTCAGTATCACATGTCTCTTTCCAGTTCCTTCCATTTCCCTCATTGCTTTACTTGGTACAGTGAATGATGCTGCTATTTCCATGCTGAAGGACTATATCAGGAAGCTTAACTTTATTTATATGTTGGTAATGAGGGGTTGTTTGAGAAATTTAATTTCACTTATTACATAACAGGTTTACTTACTCCCTAACAAATCTAAATAATTTCATTAAATTCTCTAAACATCCCCAAGAAAGAAGTATTATTATTACTAACATTGTAAATTTAAGGTAATAGATGTTTAGCCAGTGTGTGTAGCTAAGACTGAAACAGAAAAACTGAGATTTGTTTGATCCCCAAGTCCATGTGCCTCCAATACACACCACTGCCTTCCTTATTTGACTTAGGCATTTTTAATAGAGGCAGTTTTAGGCTGATTGGTATTAAGTTAGAGCAAATTTGCTGCAGTTTCTAACATTTCTGTTCAATATTTCAGGTTGCATTTTTGTGAAATGAAGTGAATGGATATTTTGCTTACACAGCTTTGAGAAGCAATAATTTGCTTTCTAGCCATGACCATAAAAGGAAAATACTTTCTACAAATAGTATCTTGAGCAAAAAAGTATTGTTCCTTTTGATGTGCTTTTACTCCTTTCTCTGAAGTCCTTACATGGTAAACTGGAATAAGACCATAGTTTCCAGCGAAATAGGGATTGAAAAAGGACAGATAAAGCCCTCCAACTGCCAATAAAGAAGTTTCCTTATGTGGCCTTCATTTGATAGGCAGCAAACGTTGTTGTTCCCCCTTCCCCCCCCCCCCCCAGAACTCAGAGCTAGAGGAAAAGAGGAACAAGGAAGAAATACAGCCCGGCCCTTAAGTGTGATTTAAAACTAAGATCCATGGGGTAGAAACGGGAAATTTCTTTTCAACACCTTCCCTCGCTACTATTTAGATGGAGTCGGAGATTCTGTTTGCCTAGGGTGATGAGATCAAATTGATATGTCAGCTCAAGCTGTCTGTGCAGGTCCTAGATCAGAGCTCTGTGGCTTTCCAGAAACACAAACCATAGATTGAGAATTATTGCTGGCTTGAACTTTCAGTTCTGATATGATTCGTTTATCCCATGCAGAATTAGCCTCTTTGTGTTAAGGTAGAAAAAGGTGGGGCTGGAGGTGAGGGGCCAATTTAATTTTTCCCAAAGGCTCCCCTCCAGGAAATTGTTTTATTTTTAAAGAATATATTCCCTAGCAGGGAGAAAACATAGAAGGTTTGTGATATACTTTGTGATTATCTAGAACATTTGTCATCCAATCTACGGCACCTAACAATAAAACAGTTGTTTTAATAAGAGCAATGGAATAGCCTCTGTTGATATGGTACATGACAGATCCAATAACTTTTGCATTCATACTTTTCATGTTTTTCTCCTGGGTTTCATCACCTAAGCTCCTTGGGGGAAGGAGAGGCACGTTTTATACATCCGTGTATCCATCTGAGAGACTGGCACAGTGCCTTTCACTTGGTAGGAGCCCACATAAGGTTTGGTGATTCATTAGTATTGCCACTTTCCTCATGCGAAAGGAGAAGACAGAGCGCACGGGGGGATGTGGAATATGCCTATTTTTCCTTGTTACCCATATGGATCACCTGAGGGGAAAATAACATTCATTTTTCAGTCTGATTATAGGGCTATTGAAAAAAGCTGTTTGAATTTTATCGGGGATGGAGTTCTCATTTTGAGGAAGTAACATATAGTCCCAGATTAGGACACAGTTTAAAAATTGCATGGTATTTTTTTAATATATGTTAAAACTTAGGGCTGTCAGTCATGCTGGTGTTTCTATAAGAGGATGTCACAAAACCTTTCTCGAAAAGAGGCTCAAATTTGAAACCACATTAGTTATTATTAATAGTTATTATCCATCATTACATGTCTTGTAAAATCCATCATTTTCACTACTTTTCAGTAGTGCTGTCAGAAATGTATTCTGACAGAAATAAAAATTCATGCACTACTAACTAAGACTTCAGTTAATGATACCAACTGTTATGAATATTCACTTTTTAAAGCTACCATTTCTGGCGAATTTCTATATGCCAGGCATGGTGCTAAGTGTTTTACATACATCACCTCGTTTAATCTCTATTATAATGCTATTTTAAAGATGAAGAAATGGTGATTTAGGTTCATTTGCATGTTAGGATCATACAAAATGGTACAGCTCGCAAAACCCCAATTTTGAACATTGCTCTGTTGGCTTAAGTTCCTTGCTGAATTGTCTGCCTTTTCCAGAGCATGTAGGAGCAGGTACTGTATATTTTCTGATTTAGCTACTTAGACAAGTTACTTTCAGTGCCTTCCATTTTATGATGGTTATTCAAATACCTCTGTTTGTGTAATGGCAATTTCTTGTGGTTAATTATTTTCCCTATCCTTTTGTGCCCTGTGTGCATTTAAATCATAAAACTGAATGATAAATCCTCTGATGGAAAGAAGAAAAATCTATGCTTATGTAAGTGAGACTGATGAAAGCCAAGATCTAATATTGAAAATTCTTGATCCCTAGCACAGGCTTGTTGTTTTAGAATCAAGGAAACAAAAACAATTTGTTCTTTTACTCAAGAGCACATCCAACGTAAAGCTGTCACATCCAAAAGTGTTGCAATGCATCTACATAGCCTTATGTTGACAGATGTTTTTGTCTGGAACTCTAGCTTTCCGATGTATAGTGTGACTTCCACTCAGAGACTTTTTTTCTTTACTTTTTCAGGTCTTATCTGCAAAAATATTTCACCCATATGAAAAAGAATTAGTAAAATGAAAAAGAGTGAATTAAAAATATACTAAATCAGAAGAAAGCCAAGGATGTTAAACAACTTTTTTTTTCCCCTCCAGCTAGTCATGGAGAACAACATGATAATCTTGGATTCACTGTCAGATAGCACAGAAATATTATAAGATATAGTGCCAGTCCGGGGGGGGAGGGGGTGGCTAGTATAACCACTGGCAGCAGCTACTGATTCTGCAACAGCATGGCTCCCCAGGAACATAAATCTGCCATCTCTTGAGGACTTATTATAAGAAATGAAATTTGTCATCAAGGGCAAGGCAAATATTATCAAACATCAATTGATAAGTTGGAATTTAGCCAATGCAAATTCAGAAAATAATCAAGTTGACCTACTTTAAAAAAAAAAAAAAGAAGAAGAAAACTTCGAATATCTCGTTTGGTAATGTTTGCATTTGGCATATCATCTTCCTTTGTGAAAGGCAGGTAAATGTTCCTTCTAATCTTAACTAGCTTCTGTGGAGGTGCAGCCTTAAAGACCCATCTTTGACAGACACTGCTCTCTAGGTGTGTTATTCTGTCTAGGAAGTACAAAAATAGCACCCATTCATTTCCCTGTTTCACCCGTGGAAAGATCACATTTTGGTGGCATCACTTGGAAGCCTTTTTTGCAGAAGGGAAGGCTGTCTGTGACTCATTTATCCTCACCTCTTGTCTGGCACTGGTTTCAAGCAGTCTTGACTGTGCATCACATTGATCTTTGGGCCGCTTTTGTCTTCCAGTTGTCCACGACTAAGTCTCATCACTAGATTTTGTACCTCATGGTACCGGTAAACATCTCCAATGGCCAAAATTCTGAAAGTTTCTTATTTTTTTGTTCACCGCAGAGCAGTAGTTTAGATGTTCTCCTGTCATCTCTTTTATTTGGCTCTAATATAGGGTTTTTACGGATGGCAGAGGTTGCTTGAATTTGGGTTACTGTGCTTGTGAACTTACATGGGCAATGTTCTTCCTCATTTGGTTTTAAAAATGTATATAGGGCAAACATAACATAATACCTATGGGGAGTTCAAGTTCTAGAGATAGTGAAAAACTTGATTTTGTGTATTTTTTTTTAAATATTTTATTTATTTATTTGAGAGAGAGAGAGCACAAACGGAAGGGGCAGAGGGAGAAGGAGAGAGAATCTCAAGCAGACCCCCTGCTAAGCTCAGAGCCTGATGCAGGGCTTAATCTCACAACCCTGATATCTCAACCTGAGCCAAAACCAAGAGTCAGATGCTCAACTGATTGCCCCACCCAGGCGTCCCTTGATTTTGTGTTTAATAGTTACTGTAGTTGATGTAATATTAGCTGATATAAAATAAAAACATTTCAGGGGCTTAAACTAAATAGAAGTTTACTTTTCTCTCACATAGAGACCAGTTGGCAGAGAGTAGGGTTTTGTTCCAGGCATATTTCCAGGGCCCAGGCTCCATCAATGTTGTGACTCCATCACCTCTAAGCAGGTGAGCCATCTGCTAGAGCTTCTGCATCCAGTCTGGAGAAAGCAGACTGCTTTCTTTGTTGCTTTGGCCATATTGTTCCCACTAATTATTGATGGGTAGCTGACTACCCTCTGATACACTATTCAAAACAAGTAATGTAGTGCTATCCTCTGTCTCTACATGCTTGAAAGTCATTTATATTAGTTTCTTAGGGCTACCATAATGACTCACCACAAAATGGTTACTCAAAGCAGCAGAAATTTATTTTCATACAGTTCTGGAGGCTAAAACTCTGAAATCAAGGTGTCTGCAGGATTGTGATCTCTCTGAGACTCTGGATGGGATCTTTCCTTGCCTCTTCCTAGCTTCTGGTGGTGTCAATCCTTGGTGTTCCTTGGCTTGTAGCTACATTAGTCCAATCTCTCCCTCCATCATTACATGACATGTGTCTCTGTCTTCACACAGTGTTTTCTTCCTATAAGGACACCAGTCATGTTGGATTAGGGTACTTCTTCTTCATGGCCACGTCTTAACTTGATTACATTTGCATAGACCCTATTTTCCAGATAATTTCACATTCATAGGTACGGGAGTTTAGGACTTCAGCATATCTTTTGGTATTCAACCCATAATGGGCATATTTGGCTCTTTTGTTTCCTCTTCTAAAATTTATTTAGCAATTTTTGCCTATTAATAAACAACATACAAAAGATGGTAACTATAATCATAACACGGTTCTTTTAATTTATGCCAGGATCTAAACCAGTGGCATCCTAGACCAGGGGTCAGCAAACATTTTTTATAAAGGCCCAAACAGCAAATAATTTTGGCTTTGTGGGCCATATAGTCTCTGTCACAATTACTCTACTCTGCCATTATAACATGAAAGCAACCACCAACTGCTAACAAAGTGAGCATGGCTTGTATCAGCTCCAATAAAACTTTATTTACAAAAAAAGGTGGTAGGCTGGATTTGGCACGTGGGCAGTAGTTTTTGGACCCTTGTGCCAGACTCTGGTCCATTATAACCTGGCTGTGAACATTGTGAAATGAACCCCAGCTTTGAATTCAGACACACATACATTCACATTCCAGCCATCATTGAGTAGCTGTAACCTTGAAAGGCTTAACTTTGGTAAATGCCAAGGCCTCATCAATAAAATGAGGACAATTCACATAAATCATCTACACATCGCCTAACTCATTGGAGGCATTCACATGTAGCCATCTATATAGATCTTCCTCTGCAAAAGGCAGCATAACAAAATGAATACAAGCAAGAACAGTGAAGCCAGAATGACCCTCTCTGGTGTTTGATCTTGGGCAGGTTCTTTTATATCGCTGTGCCTCGTTTTTCTCATTATAAAAATCGAGATAATGAGAGAGCCTACCTTTTTGTTTGCTTATGAGAATTCAGTGAGTTAATGCATTTAAAGCAATTAGACCAGTGCCTGGCGCTTAATAAGCACTCAATAAATGTTACCTACTCATATTGGCCATCATTGTTATAATTGGCTTCCCTTGTCACTCAGCAATAGGATGCATTATTGAATTTTATTTTTGTTGAATTTATGTCAATGAGCGAACTCAGTGAATACATGATGATTACTTGGGCCTAAGTAATTTCTTTTTCTGATTTATCAGTTATATTAGGATGAAACAATAGTTTCTCTTTTATTCTCTATCCTACTTCTGTACAGTGAGGAAGGATATTCTCCCTACTTTTAAAATGTGGCATATCTCAATCTTTATAAAAATTTGGATATAAATCAACCTGAAAAAAATTTAACCATTTAAGGATAAAGGCATTAGACTGTTAAGGCAACCACTTTGTGTTCCAACTATACTGCCCGAAGCGTTCCACTTGTGTTACAATAAGGACTTAAAGGAAAATGGAATTCAATGAATTGAAGTTAGCTTTAAGTAAAATTTTTAAAATAATATTTATCTACTATATCTGAGGATTTTGATGCCATTTTAAAATCCTTTCAATTAAAACAAATGTATAAAAGTGGATAAAATTTTGCTAATGTGTACTTGAGAAGTTTTCATGGGTATATGGCAGAGATAAACCTCTCATCTACTATATTTTCCTTGGTTACATTGGCTTCATGATCTTTAGAAACTTGCCTCCTTCTATTGGAAACGAGTGAGAATAAAGATTTATCAGAAGAATTAGAGTATATTCTAATTAGAATTAGAGTGGTAAATCAGAAAATTGCTGATTAAAAATGTAAACTTTCAGTGTTAGTAACTTAAAAATATAAATTTAATATAGAGAAGTATTTCTTTTTAAATTTAATTTAAATTTTATTATTGAAATATAGTTGACATATGATGTTGTGTTAATTTCAGGTGTATGGCACAGTGATTTGACAATTTTATAAATTACACAGTGCTCATCAAGGCAAGTGTACTTACCATCCATCACCATATAACATTAGTCCAATATTATCGACTGTATTCTCTATGTTGTACTTTTCATCCCCGTGACTTACTTATTTTATAAACTAGAATTGTGTATGTCTTAATTCTCTTCACCTATTTTACCCATCCCTCAACCCCCTTCCTTCTAATAACCACCAGTTTGTTCTCTGTATTTGTGAGTCTGTTTCGGTTTTTGTTTGTTCATTTGTTTTGTTTTTCAGATTCCACAGATAAGTGAAATCATACAGTATTTGTCCTTCTCTAACGTAATACAAATATAATATATACTTATATATTATATATAAAATATATAATTACGTTATATGTTTATGAAATACATATTATATACATTTATTTTATATATATATATATTTATTCCATATCTTATTTATCAATTCATCTGTTGGTGGATGCTGAGGTTGTTTCCATATCTTGATTATTATAAGTAATGCTGTAATCAATGTAGGGGTTCTTATATCTCTTTGAATTAGTGTTTTTGTTTTCTTTGGGTAAATAATCAGTAGTGGAATTACTGGATCGCATGGTATTTCTTTTTTTAATTTTTTGAGCTACCTCCATACTGTTTTCTTTTTTTTTTAAAGATTTTATTTATTTATTTGACAGAGAGAGAGACAGCGAGAGAGGGAACACAAGCAGGGGGAGTGGGAGAGGGAGAAGCAGGCTTCCCACTGAGCAGGGAGCCCGATGCGGGACTCGATTCCAGGACCCTGGGATCATGACCTGAGGCGAAGGCAGACGCTTAACGACTGAGCCACCCAGGCACCCCTTCCATACTGTTTTCTAAATGTATTTCTAAATAATGAGAACTACCTGCAGAGAACTAATTATGATGATCACTTAGCTAATTTCTCACTTTCCTTAAAGTGAGAGGAAATATTGGACATATTCCCTATTGTTCAATTGGTGGTTTTTTTTTTTTTTTTTTTTTTTAAAGATTTTTTCTTTATTTATTCATGAGAGACAGAGAGAGAGAGGCAGAGGGAGAAGCAGGCTCCCAAGGAGCAGGGAGCCCGATGCGGGACTCGATCCCAGGACCCTGGGATCATGACCTGAGCCGAAGGCAGACGCTTAACCGTCTGAGCCACCCAGGCGCCCTCAATTGGTGGTTTTGCAGTCTATTCATAGGGTCATGAGGTTCAGTTTAAAGTCCAATATGTCTGTTTGTTTTTTTTTTTTTAAGATTTTATTGATTTATTTGAGAGAGAGAATGAGAGACAGAGAGCACGAGAGGGAAGAGCGTCAGAGGGAGAAGCAGACTCCCCACTGAGCAGGGAGCCCAATGTGGGACTCGATCCTGGGACTCCAGGATCATGACATGAGCCGAAGGCAGTCACTTAACCAACTGAGCCACCCAAGTGCCCAATATGTCTGTTTTTATTTGTTGAATATGACCTGTAATATGACCCATGTTCATAATGTAGATGTCACCTGGCACTGGTTGGATAAATCCAAATCCATAGAAATAGTCTTGTGTTCTCGTTACTTATTTTATATTTGGAGAATTTTTTTTTAATTTTAAGGAATAAAAATTTGAATCATCTTTATAGTTCTTGGAAGCGCTCTATAAATTAATGGCTCAGATATTTTCTAGTTGTTTCAGTTGTACTACATAAACTTTAAAATATTGAACTTGAAAGAAAGGTGTCTACTGTTTATTTGATGACTTTGTGGCTCTTTAGCTATCCTCTCATATTGATTTTTTTAAGCAGCTCCCCTTTTTCTATCACAGCAGAGACCGTTTCTTGGCTACTCTGGCCTCATTGGAATATTTAGCATTTGCTCTTCAGTTATGGTCATTGGAGCTTTGTATTAATTAATTTATATTATTTATTTGTTTGTTTGTTTGTTGACTGTGGCTCCTGAATATATATTATTGCTTGTGTTTGCTCTCCGACTTAGTATATTATACACATCTCCCCAGCCTCACCCATTCTTTTTTTTCCTAGTCTGCATTCAATTGTTTTTGTTCTTGTTTTTTTTTTCAGTTTGTTGAAATCTCAACTCCTCTGAAACCATAACACTTTAGAGTGAGAGAATGCATTAATTTGCTATGGCTGCTATAACGAAGTACTGCAGACTGAGCTGCTAATTTTTTTTAATATTTTATTTTTATGTAATCTCTATACCCAGGCTGGGGCTCGGACCCACATTGCTGAGATCAAGAATCCCACACTCCCCCGACTGGGCCAGCCAGGTGCCCCCAGACTGGGTGTTTTAAACAACAGAAATTTACTCTATCACAGTTCTGGAGGCTGGACATCTGAAATGAATGGCTTGTTCCTTCTGAAGGCTGTGGGGGAAGGGGTTGTTCTAGGTTTCTCTCCTTGACTTGTGTGACCATCTTCCTGTTCATGTTGTGTTCTCCCTTTGCACATTATCTCTCTGTGTTCAAATTTCCTTTTTTTTTTTTTTTTTTTTGTAAAGACTATTTATTTGAGAGAGAGAGAGAAAGAGAGACAGAGCATGAGGGGCAGAGGGAGAGGGAGAAGCAGACTCCCCGCTGAGCAGGGAGCCTGATGTGGGGCTTGATCTGAAAGCAGATACTTAACTGACTGAGCCACCCAGGTGCCCTTAAGTTTCCTTTTTTATAAGAACACCAGTCAGGCAAATGGTAATAAATCAGAGAGGGAGACAAACCATGAGAGACTCTTGACTCTGAGAAACAAACTGAGGGTTGTGGAAAGAGACGTCGGTGGGGGGATGGGGTAACTGAATGATGGGCATTAAGGAGGGCACGTGATGGGATGAGCACTGGGTGTTATACACAACTAGTGAATCATTGAACACTACGTCAAAAACTAATGATGTACTATATGTTGCCTAATTGAATTTAAATAAAAAAATAAAATAAAATAAAATATTCATCCTAAAAAAAAAAAAAAGAACACCAGTCATATTGAATTACAGTGCACCGTCATGAGCTCACTTCAACTTGATTACCCCTGTAAAGACCCTATCTCCAAGTAAGGTCACATTGTGAGGTGCTGGGAGCTAGGACTTCAACATACGAATTTAGGGGAGACATAATTCAATCCATAACAAAGGCTCCAAATCTACCTCTTCGATGTTAGAGATGAGATTAGAGAAACTGACTAGTCTAAGCTTATGCATTGTTTGTGACAGAATCAGAATAAGAATCCTCAGTATTTTTTTTACACTTTCCAGAGCATTCCGTTACCCTTCTCACAGATTAATGCATCAATCTATTCTACCCAAAACTGACTGAGAGCTTCTCAGCACCAGACTCACTCAGGTTACTTTGAATGTATGTAAAAATGATTGAGGGTCATTTGAATCTATACCTGCTTTGTTGATTCTTAGCTTAAGGTTCTTACTTGAAGAATTCATTAATCCAATTTTCTGTGTATCTTCTACACATAGTTACCATTTATTCATTCAGCAGAGATTTATGAAGAAGCCAGTAGTCCTGGTGCTGGCTAGACATTAGGCTGTTAATTTCAACAAGTCCTGTGAATGTTCTCTTCTGTCATATGTTCTCTTCTGTAAGTAGGGTGAAAATTAGTTTCACTGGTTTTAAGTAGTGTGCTGCTGAACAGTTATGTAAGTAGTTTCTGAGGTTGAATTGTTCTCCAAAGAGCATTTGTAACTTCTAACCAAGAACGCCTGTAACATTCCCAAGTACTGATGGTGTTTCTGTGCTGTCTGTGAAGCATGCCAGTCATAAGAAATTTAAATCACCTTCCCTCCACCTCATCCTTGGCAATTCACGTGTTTATCAGCCAGAGAAGGTAACAGATTGCAATATGCATTCACATCAACTTATAGTACTAACATCCTTATATTTATCATCTAGGAATAATAGGAAGGTATCCAGAATGGAAATTACTTATAGGCAAAGTTGCAGTAAACATATGCTAAGTATCTGATATATTAAATGTATATTTATTTGGGGCTTAATGTACATAGGATGTGAGAAGTCAAAACAACTGTTCTTGTTATTACCTTTTTTATATTTAAGATCAAAAAATGTGTTAAAGACTGTGCAGCTGCTAATACTGTTATGCTTAACACTTGCAGAAGGATAATTTGTTATAAAACTGTACATTTGCATTATAATATTGCACGCAAATTTTAAGGTACATTTGTTAAGAGCTTTAGCTTAAAAATACTTGGTAGACTCCAGAGAACAGATATTTACTTGCAAAACATAAGGTAGAGATGTAAGTCATTTACCTGTGACATATATTTTGTAATATCTTCGGCACCACCCCTGACAGATGCAAATGTCTTCTTGTTTTCAATTTCTTTCCTTCATAAAGTCTCCTAAGTAATGATTGAGGGGTATTTGAAAGGTCTAAGAGATATTTTGTGAGCACACAGACTACAGCATGTAGTTTTGGGAGGGTGACAGGAATAAAAAGCAAAAAGGAAAAAAAAAAAAGAAAAGAAAAGAAAAAAGAAAAGCTTGACAGGTCAGTGCTGAGCAGAAGAGGTTGGACCGATGTGTGGATAGCAAATGCCTGTTAGCAAGGACAAGAACTCTCTATCTTGTGTCAAAATCAGAAAATAATTAGGGAAGAAATGTGAAAAGTGTCAGGAAGTGGTAAGAGTCTTATAAAAAAAGAAATTACTCTGGCACCTCATTGTGTATTGATTAGTGAGAAATGAGTGGTAAGAAGAGGAAGTCGTAGGTATCAAAGAAAAATATGCCTAAGGCAACAATGCTTGTGCTTAATAAAAATAAAATAAAATAAAATAAGGCTTGACCTGAAAGAAACTAGGCAGCAAGCCAGTGATGAAGACAGAGCAGCCATCCCTCTGCCTCTTCAGGGCCTGCCCTCTGTCCACTATTGTAGCTCCCCACACATACTGTAAATCTCAGACGCCAGCGCTCAGGAATATTGCTTTAAATTCTATCCTATTACCTTTTTCATAATCCATTTTTTTAAGATTTCACTCTTCTGATTTTTATACTGGTTGCTGCATGGAATTCGGTGGAAAATTCAGTACGTACAGCTTTAGGCAAAATTTTTCTCTTCCTAGACAATTTACATTGGGATCAATAGATGGGGATGGAAATGCGTCACTGCTAATTCTTGCCTGGATATGGAAATTCAGTTGGTTAGATAAGTACAAGTTTTGGAGACAATTATTTTTTTTTAAATGGGAATTCTAAATCTCTATGGTGCTTTAATTTATTTTGCTGATAGCAAAGACAATCTAACATGAAAAAAAAAAGGATTGCTGGAGCTCGGAAGTATGCTTGTATTAGAAGGAAAAGAAGTGTGAGGGAGAGCAACAAATATTGTATTAATGCAATAGGATATAGGCTCATTTGTTGTGGCACAGGCCCAAATAATATCAACTTAAACCAAAGTAGAATGTTATTTCTCTGTCACATAAAAACACAATATACTGGTACAATTGCTTGGTTCTATGATGTTAGGTAATGGGCTCCTGTTTTCATGCTTCACCGCCTGTACTGGGTCGCTGTGGTTATCATGGCCCTTTGTGACATCTGTATTTCAGCCAGTGGTATGAGAGTAAAAAGCAAGGAGGTTACCTCTGGTCCCTTAGAAGCACAATCCAAATATTATATATCACTTCTGCTCATGTGCTGTTGCCCGCAAATTAATCAAATGATTTTACCTACCTGCAAGGGAGGTTAGGAAATGAGGTCTTTCTGACCTTTCACTGGGTTCCTGTGTTGAAGAAGAGGCTAGAATGGATATCGAAGGACAGCCAGTGACCCTGGCCCAAATCAAGGTTTTATATACTGTGGTAGGGGAATCTGAGCACCCAACTGGCCTGCTGAACAAGAGCTAAGCTACTAGCTTGGATCACTTACCTCTAGAATTTGATATAAAACAAATAGATGTTTTTCTATTTTAAGTTACTTTTTTTTTTTTTTTTTTGGTTTTGGTTTTGGTTTTTGTTTCAGAGGCCTAGTCACCAGGATCCTAACTAACTATAGATAGATGGGGAAAAATATCAAAATTCAATATTAACAATATTCAGTAAAGTATATTAAATATTATAAGACAGGGAATGGAGCAAAAGTAAAGTAGCTAAACTTAGAGGAGATGAGAGCTTCTCTGCAAATTGGCAGTTAATATAAAATATACTCTCTTCCATTATTCCTACTTCTCTCCCCTTCGCTTTCTTCCCCCCCCTCCGCTCCCCTTCTCCTTTCCCTCCTTTCCCCTCTCTCCTTCCTTCCTTCCTTCCTTCCTCCCTCCCTCCTTTCCTTCCTTCCTTCCTTCCTTCCTTCATTGGTTTTTTATCTTTTGTTCTTCAATAAATGACTTGAAACAGTGATCTGACCATGATTTCTAGAGATAAAAACACCAAGAAAGATTATTTTTCAGAATTAACATAACTGAATGTCCATGAAGAAGAAAATCTTTATATAAGGTAATTTTAAAGTTTAGAACTATAATCACATAAGTCATACTAGTATATTTTTGCAAAATTTCATCCCTGAGCCCTGGATTCTTACCATTTATGTGACAATATCCTTGAAAGTTTGTAAATTGGTCTTGAAGGTTCAGGTCTATCTATACTGAGCTTAATTGTGATATCATGGAGATATGCTTCTTGCATTTAATTCTCATTTGGATTATGCTTTTTGGCAGGGACCCTGACCACTGAACAATAAAGCAATTATTGCCATGATGATATGCAATGTTGAGCAGATTATGTCATGGTTAATTTTACATATTCATAACCCTGCCACCTGCAGCTACTGACATTATACTGAAGCTGGTTTTCAACATGATAAGTAGAAAATGAAAATCCTGAAAACAGTAGCTTCCCTTTTCTCTTGATTTTCTTCTTAAAATAAAAATTTCTCTGCTTATTCCTATTTAATAACTTTTTTTAAATTATAGACCTCCTTGAGAGTTTAAAAAATGTTAAGATCCTTTTCCTAGGCTGGCAGGTGTTGGGGGTGGGGGGGGTGGTGTGGGGGAGATGACCAGACATACAGTTCTGAAATATTTTGCATACAACTTCAGTGATTAACATATCCCCTAAACCCCATTCATAATTTCCATTTCAAAACCTAAAATTTGGTACCCCCACTCTTAATTAATGTATTAAATTGACTGATGGAATATTTGAATACTCTTTAGGTATATCACAATTTAGAATGAATTTTAAATTCTTGGCAAAACGTAATGCCTAGGAATAGTTAAAGAAAGCTGAGATTTTAACTAACTATGGTAAAATAGTCAGTGAAAAAAGATGGTGTATATATGTTGTTCGCTGTAAGGTCTCTAATGTGTAAATTATTGTCACCCATAGCACAGAAAAACACAACTATGTAAGAAAAAGCAGCTTTTAAGTGCTCTATAGAAAGTTATATTGCAAAAGACTTTTTATACAAACAGCTTAATTAAAATAGTCTAAATCACAAAATCTTCATCTTCACAGTTTTAAAGCAATCTGTGGAATTTGTGTAAGTGTTATAGGACACAGAGATATCATAGTTGTGATTCATGGAAAAACAGTGAAATCAGTATTAGCATTGTTCAATATAAACACCTCTGCATTGAATTCCTAATAAAGTTCTGTATCCACTGAGGTATCATTTGCTTTGTGTCGTACAACTTGAAGCAAACCAAACAAAACAAACACAAGAACAGAAGTTCTTCTATCTCTTGAGAAGTTTGTTTCTGTATTTTTCCTTATTGTCCTACTTATTGCTTTAAGTTCCCTGAAGCCTCATAGGCTAACCAATCCTTTTTAGCAAAGATGCAAGCAAATAGTTTACTCTTTGAGTAACAAAGCGTGGTACAGTGTAATGACAGAACAGGGAGAAGCGACATAGTATAAAACAAACATTGAGGGTACAAAATTGAATGGATTGACAAACTTAAATGAAAGTCTGGAGGCCATCTTGCCACAGGTAGGCTGGATATGGGGACTCAGACAACGCTGTTAAGATTCGGTAGTTTTCTGCATTCTCCTTACTCTCCTCTGTGTTGGCCTCACTCTCTCGTCCATGGTGGTGTCCATAAACCCAGATTTATATCTTCACAACTCCCAGACCCTCATGTTAGCTTTCATTGAACCAACCCAGATCACATACCTTTTCTGGATCAGTTTATTTGAGCAAGATCAGTATGGAGTAACAGGACATTTCCTCAAACTGGACCAATCACTGTGGCAAAGGAAATGGGAAGAAAAGATTGAACAGGTACTGTCATACATGCTGGAGTTGCTGCTGGGATCAACACAGCATCCCCACAGGTGCAAAGAGTAGGAAAGGAGTGATAGAGTTCTTGTACCAGAATAAGAAGGATGACTGTGTGGCAAGTCAAAAGAACAACCATCCACACAGGGGTGGAAATAAACATACACATTTACCACCAACACAGATCACTGAAGAATCTGCGTTAACTCTCACCCCAATGAGGAGGCAATTTCTCTGCATTCTAGTTGTCTTCTGCCACCATTTCTAGCTTTGTGACTACAGTTGGGTCTCTTAACAGCTTTGGATGGAGGTTTTTGTGTGCCTAAAGGAGCCCTTTCATTTAAGAAATTGCTTTGCCCAGAAAATTGAAAAGTACTTTCAATAAGTCACACCATCTGCTGTTCTCATATTAAGTTAAAACTGGCTAAAATTGAATCTTCATTTATATGACTTGTACTTTTCACCTTCACATTTTTTTTTCTTCAGCAGTGTGTTTGAAACTCTTTAGAAATAGTCCTTAATTGATGGGATTGGGTTTTTGCACATTTTCTTGAATCTGAAGTTATTGCGGTTTTCCCTCATTTATTTACTTATTTTTTATTTTAACAAGGCTGAGATATAAATATGGATCATATATAAAATAACTGGTAAAAACTTTTTAAAAAATATTTTTTATTTATTTGAGAGAGAGAAAGAGCACGAGCGGGGGGGCAGATGGAGAGGGATAAGCAGACCCCCTACTGAGCAGGGATCCCTATGCGGAGCTCGATCCCAAGACCCCAAGATCATGACCTGAGCCGAAGGCAGACACTTAACCGACTGAGCCAACAGGTGCCCCTGATAAAAACTTTTTTTAACACTAGTAACAACTGGCCAAAAAGCAGAAGGACAGACTTATAGGCCACCAAATGGGGACCTTTATTATTCTGGAGGCCACAATTTGAGGCCAACAATCCTGCAAATGCTTATTCTCCATAGCTAGAAACCATTTTTCTTGGTAGCAATTGGTAAAATAAATAAAATATGCATTTGGTGAATCTACCATCTCTGAGCTTTAGTCATGTGGGGAAATCAATCTTTCATTGCATGCCTTAGTCTTTGAAGAGCAGAAAGAAGATAAAGACGAAGTAGAACTTTAGCTAATGGAGGTCACTGCCTTAGCAGGAGCCGCAATTACTGAGGCGTGAATCCATGCCTGAGGTTAGCAGGCGATGCTTTTAGCTGGCAACCAATATTTTGCCATACCCGTGGAGACCACCCCATTTCTCAAGCACTTCATATTTTCCAATTTATCACCAGTGACTCTTAACTGTCTATAAGCCCAGCCAACTGATAGGGATATCCCATGATCTCAAGAAGCTGTGATTCCTCTTTCAAAGAGATACTTTGTCTTGTTATCATACACTTTGCCATTCTTTTTGTCAGCGTTGATGTCTTCCTGTTAAGCGTGCACATACATATACGTATATGCACGTGTGCGCACGCACACACACACACATACACACACTCATACCTCTCCCTTGACTGTTTCTCTAAATCACTGCATTGACTTTTGCCTAAATAGCTCAGAGTCCCACAGAGGTTATTAGAGAGAAGGAATTGTTGCCTTCTTTTTTATAGAGAAAAAACCCAAGGAACATAAAATTTAATAGATGTATCAACCCACTCAGCTTGTTAGTGACGGTATAACCCATCAAACCAAATTTTCCTCATTCTTCCTGGGCATGTGAGACAGAGCAGAAAGCTGCACACTATCTATATGCATGTATGTGTGTGTATCTGCACATATTTTGATTTTTCCCCTCTTTTTTGTGAGGTACTTTCAGAAAATGTATAGGTTTAAGCAATTATTGGATTGTGACCTCAGTAGTTTGGGCATCAATAAATATCTGTTTGACTGTTACATCAACATGAGGAATGTGACAGGTACTATGTATTTCTAAATTTTTTTGAATGCTGCAGACATTAAGAAATGCAATTTCCATGGCAACTCAGTAGACCCATGGATACACACATGCACATAAGTTCAACACTTCCATCAGATAGTGTTTGCTTTTACTTCATGTGATGTGCACTAATGTTTTCTCCTGTCTTCTATTTTTTTAAAATCTTGGTTGCAATCCATTAAAATGATTTTATGACTCTCTAACTTGGGACCTATAGTATGAAAAGCACTGGTGTAGTGAGAAAATAAAAGTTGTGATGTCAGGGAGATATAGTTTCAGATCTGCCTGGTTTTGCCATGTACTGACTGTGTGGTTTTGAATAATCAACAAGACTCAGTTTTCCTGACTGTAATATGGGAGTAAGAACACTTTTGTTGTAAGTTTGAAGTGAAGAGTAAGTGAGGTAACTGTGATAGGTGCCAATATTCATTACTTTATATATATATTTTTAAGGAGGCTCCACACCTAGCGTGGAGTCCAATGTGGGGCTTGAACTCATGACCCTGAGATCAAAACCTGAACTGAGATCAAGAATCGGAGCCACCCAAGAGCCCCACCTTACTCTTTCCTGATAAATTGTTTTTTTTTTTTTACCATTTTCTCTCTCCTTTTGTAACTTTTTATTCCTGTGGAAGGCAAGAGAGGAGATATTTCCCTGTGAATACCTCATTTTCTATTTATTTTAATATTATATAGGACATGCAGTGGCTGCCTTTTTCAAAACACATTCTAAATACCATGACCTTTGTTTGGGGCATATAATGATAAATATAATAGCTAACATATTTGAACACCTCACTACTTGCCAAATACAGTACACACCATTTTTGTAAATCCTTACAGAATTTGTGTGAGGCAAGTACTATCCATATTCACATTTTATAAACAGAAAGAGGCACAAAGTACATTGCACAAGGTCTCAAAGCCAGAATCCAACCAGCCTGACTCCAGCCCAGATGACACAATCAGTTGTTTCTCTTTTGTTTCTTGATTACATGGTTCGATTAAGGGGCAGTGTACCATAGTGGTTAAAACATAGACTCTGCGGTCACATTGCCGAAATTTGTCTCTTGGCTCTGTCCCTTATTAGTGTGAGGTGTCAGGCAAGCTGCTGAAACTTAGTTTTCTTATATACAGTAATTTGTATCATGATATGTATTGTGTTGAGTAAATTAGATGAGTTAATAGGGGCGAGACACTTATAATAGCACATGGAACATAATAAGCAATACAAAAGAGTTATTATTTCCTCAGTCTCTTTCAAAGAATTTTTATCCTCTTTTGAGAGGGGTGTGTGTGTGTGTGTGTGTGTGTGTGTGTGTGACTTAAGAGCCATGAATAGGGTTAAAAATGTTATTCTTGGCAAATAAAGCAGTGGTATGATAAGGTAACTATGACTAAATAATAATCCTCTGTAGATAGTAGGAATATCAGATTTCTTAAAATAACCATTGTTTCTCTTCAACTTGAATGATCGAAGCTGAGGTTGTTATAAGCACATTTATACCATAGTAAGTCTGCAGCAGTCATTCAGGTGTATGTGTCCCTCTTCATACTATACTGAATACTTCTCAGATTTATCTTTATATTGCAAGAGTCCAGAAGAGTAGAATATAGTAGGTTTTCAATAAACGACTGTTGTGCTGTCTTTAATGCAATGAACCACATGGTCAACTACCAAATGCAATTGAGGGCTACAACAAAAGCTAGATACATATTCATTATTTTAAGGTACACCATGGTTTGCCATAGGACTTCATGAAATACATAAGAAGAGGCATTCCGTTCATTTTTAGAAACTTCTTTTAATCACCATAAAATTTTTTTAAATGTTCTTATCATTTGGTCTAAATAATTTTGTTAACTTTATATTCAACACTTTTGGTGCAAATTCAATCTTGCATATGAAAGTTTGTATGCCAGAATGTGTAGAAAAGTTAACTTGCATTCAATAAAATTTATAAGTCTGCATTCATGTGGCACTCATCTGATTTTCATGATAGAAGCAACAATGAAGCTTTCTAAATGAATTTATGTAATGGATCTGCCACAATTTAAAAATTCAAGCATTGAAAATATTGTAGATACTTTCTCTGAAGTAGTCTTATAAAACACACACATGATCTGATAAGCCTGTGTATCCACAGGATAGAGGCAAATGTTGAACTTGACCATAAGAATGCAATCAGCAAAATCTGGACGGTGAGGTAATACAGCAATCAACCGATAGATAGATAGATAGATAGATAGATAGATAGATAGATAGATGATAGATAGATAGATAGATAGATAGATAGATAGATGATAGATAGATAGATGATAGATAGATAGATTTCTGTTTCTCTTCAAAAAATAAGTGGCAAGATGAAAAATAGAGTGAGATAGAATACCTATATTTAGAAGAGAATAGCAGTCAATTGCCATGTTATTACGTATGGAATTTATTTAGGTTCTACTTGAAAAACATAAATCATTACATATACGAAACAATTGAACATGTGAACATGGACTGGAAATTTGATGGTATTAAGGAATTATTGTTAATTTATTATTATTATTATGTTCAATTAGCCAACATATCATTAGTTTTTGATGTAGTGTTCAATGATTCATTAGTTGTGTATATAACACCCAGTGCTCATCCCAACAGGTACCCTCCTTAATACGCACCCCCCCACCTCCCACCCCCCCACCCCCCTCCCTTCTGTAACCCTCAGTTTGGTTCCTGGAATAATTATGTAAGAGTGATAATGGTGTTGTGGTTTGGTAAAAATAGTGCATATTTTATAGATACTAGTAGTAAAATATGGATGAAATGATGTGAATCAGGTATTTGCTTTCAGTCGTTGGAGAGGAAGAGAGGTGCACAGAAGAGAGGTTAGGGCAGGTGTGCTCTTGAGATGACAGTTGTAGGGACTGGCCAATGTGTGCATGGTGACTTCTTACACAATTTTGTTAGATTTTGTGTATGTTTGAAATTATCCATAGTAAAACAAATTTGAGAATATAACAGTTTTACTTTAGTTCCATCTTACATTGACTTAATAAATTTAAAAGTGACAACACTCCAATCAAACACCTACAGGGTAGTTTGAAAGTAACCAAGTGTTTGATAGAATAAGGTAACTGGTTTGGGCAAAATAAAGGCAATATATTTCACTACTGGTTTCTTTACAAAGGAAAAAATAACATGTATAAACGATGAAAAATTGATCTTAGACCACATTACAAAGGTTTTGGAATCTAAAATACCAAAAATACTAAGAGAACTTTCATAATGTTGCTCAATAAGAGATACTTGAAGATGATATTTTAATAAACTTCACAATGTTATAGTACAAAAAAAATGTGGAAAATCTTTGTGCTTGTTCATCAGCAGATACAAAAATGGGCCCTAATTTTACTAAATGAAAAGTCATAGTAGGCAGATAAATTATGAATAAGTAATTGCAAGACAATAGAACAAGTACAATAATAGAGCTGTGTATAGAACACAGAAGAATTGTGATTAGTGCAGGTTGTGTATCAATATAGACATCAAAGGAGATGTGATGTATTTTTGCTATGTTATATTTGCAGTGTTTGCTTGTGGTGATTTAAACCATAAACTAAGGAGACATCATTAGCAGACTTTCAGACTTTTAGAGTAAATTTGCCATTGACCAGTATTTATAGGGATATCCTTTAAAACATACAAAATAAAAATCACTGTCAAAGAGAGCTATAATTTATATGCCAAGTGTGTCTGATTTTCATTTAATACAATTCATACTCATTTAATTTGAAGGATTCTGAAGCTGAGGTGATAGAAAAAATGTCCTACACACTTAATATACTTTCATTTTAATTGCATGCTTAACATAAATACTTAGACTACTACATGATTTATAATGCACTTTGTTTTATGTGTCTGCTAAAAGATAGAATTGCATTAGATTTCATCATTTGTTATTTTTCTTAATCATTGTGTAGTCAATATCAACTGCTGAAACTCGAATGTTTTGAACACTTAGACCTAAATATATGATCAACTGTGTTCTTGTACATTTGAGAATCTTCTAAAAGAGATAATCTATTTTGATGCACATTAATGGAGTTCTAGTCACTAGTTTATCTTAATGGTTTTCAAGGTCAGAGGGAAAAAAGAATCAATAATCTGATAGATTTCTTGGAAAAATGGCACGCACAAGATATTTATGTAGGAGTGCATTGTACCAACATTCTTTCAAAAATAAATCCTATCATTTCTAAGGGTAGGTTTAAAACCTTATATTTACCTTGTATAATAAATGTTATCAATATTGTGTTAGTAACATCCAAGTGAGGTAACTAATGCCAATAAAATAGGCAACATTTTCCTTACAATTACCGTAGCAACCCAGTTTGTGGAGGCCTCCTTGTTATTAGTCATGCTGAAGCATCATGAGTAGAAAGTTCCCCAAGGTTCGGCGTAGGCTCACAGTAAAGTGGCTCCGTGAGCGCTTGGCGAAAAGTGAAAGCTCTCTTTGTGGCCATACTAGGTACTTCCTCTGCCTGCATTTTTGTTGTTGTTGTTTTGTTTTGTTTTGTTATCACCTTTTTCTAGCTCTGTTTAAATTAGAGAGAGGCCTATAATTACCAACTGTCATTTTGAATCCTCTATTAACCCTCTCTAGTTATTAAAATAGTTAATTGGGTTTCTAAGTTAGTTTAGTCTCATGATATAGTAAACAATTATGTCTGTCTTACCAGGACTAGGAGAACACATTGATTACATTTTGAGGTGCATTGACCATTTAGAGCCACTTAGGAAATGGGAGCAGGCTCTTACTAAATGGACTGAAAATGTTGCTTTTCTCTGAAAGGATCTGGATTCCGGTGCTATAATTTCGGTCTTTCATTTTTTAATATGCATTGTGCTGTACAAATATTAAGCCTGCTTTTGACCTAAGCCCAGAGAGCCATTTACTGCAGATAAATATGTGGAATAATTTTATATAATTAGAACACCAAGTTACATGTGGATTAAGTGAATGATTGGTTAGGATCTTGGCATCTGTAGACTTTCTCTCCCCCACAATGAAGAAATGATTACTCCCTGGGAGTTAAATTACCATAGTGTCTGATCCAAATCCACTGTTTTTTAAACTTTATATAAACAAACCAGCCGCTGCGACGAACTTTGCAAAGGAGGAAAGATGACCAAAGGTCACCTACTGATTAATATGAAACTCTTAATTAATTACATGTTGTAACCAGCTAGCTGACTATTTGCCCATCCTGCCCCTCCCAATTTATAGTGGCCGTTTTATATTAAGAAT